>NC_134701.1:178033600-178633600 GCF_043290135.1 Rhipicephalus microplus | reverse complement strand
TACTCGTATACCATGGGCTGTGGTATGTGAGTATATTTGTGTCTACTCAGGGACAACGACAATAGACATTGTTAAGTTAAATACGAGCATGTCGAGAAAAATTAACATAGGTGACGTTGACGTGATGAATGCAAGGAAGTGAAACCAGGATACCAGCAGGAATCAGACACAAGCGTTAAGTGTGGCTTTCCGGTTTCTTACAACAGAGCCACGGCAGGTCTCAAAACAGCTTTCGAGTAAGACCCGATGCAGGCGTTATGCCAGCGTAACATCGATTGCGTGTTTAGTAAGAGTGTTTAACATTCCAGAATACTTTTTATTCTAGTATTCATGGCAGCATATAGTGCTGCCTGTCTAATTTGTGAAAATAATTTACTCCTATGACTAGAATGTCATGTCGCCTTAACATCAACTGAGGTTCTAGTGTTGACTCTACGTTTATAGCAGTCTTGTAAACATTTGATTTGTATTTTCCTACCTCAGCAAGCTATATTCAAATGTCGCTTCTGGAGGAATGCGCTAATAAAGTTTACGTATGATATTCACACCGTGAAGCGCTCTCTGTTTCAATAATACAGACTTCTGTACTCTAACGTCCGTAATGTGTTTACATAGGACCATACGTTACGTGTTTAACACCATGCAGCGTAGTCGACATTTCTGGCAAACCCACGATGTTCACCACGATTAATACGCGTATAGAAATACGTCGACCGACCTGATAACACGTAGGCTCAAAGTAGAAAAAAAAAAGTCAGCGCAGACAGCCATTCTCCGACTGCTTCGTATGAAACCTATTTTCGCATGACGTGGGATCGGTAGATTTTTTTCTAACTACAAAATTCTGCGACGTTGACATCCTGAATCACAATGCAAAAAGAATCCCGGTCTTAGCACTGTGAACAACGCGGAGCCGGCAATACTCTCGATTTCCTGCTCTGGCGGCCATGATAAATTGCTTAGGCCGACAAAAAAGTGGAACCCACTCAGTTTCACTAAAGTGAAATATCCAACTCAGACTCGCCAAATTTTCATTCGACTGGACTGTTTCGTACTCAAGCTCACCCAAATACTACTTCGACTCACTCAGGCCCAGACTCGCATGTTGATCCGAGTCTGAGTGAGTCAGAATGAGTCGACATGAGTGAGTTTACTGGCTATTGCCGAACTCCCAGCAACTAGACTATCTTAGCCTAGCCTAGCTTAACCTAACCTAACCTAGCCTAGCTGCAATGTAACCACGGTTGCTCTCACCTTTGTGGCGAAGCATACGTAATACTTGACAAGAAAAGGACTCCGCACGACGGACGCCACCACCTTGTCAATGCACGCCTGCTTGGGCCGGTTGAATCGGTCCGAGGCGATTAGCTTCATTGTGCAAATCAGGTTGGCTGGCTTGTATCGGGCCTTGTATACGGCACTGCGCAAACGAAACGCTGAAATAAGAGCACATCAAACAGCCGACCACTATTTGACTCAGTCAATCACGATCCGTCTCTAGCGGCTCAGTTTCAACAAACGCAGACCGTGAGATGTAACGTCGAAGGCTTTTGCAAAATGCATTTAGATTATCGTAGCATCAAGCACAAGATTACATCTCCAGAAAGAGGTGTTTAATGTGTGTGCGGTGTAAGTACAACAGATACTTCGCAGAAGCTAACGCACTTGCGCAGAATGCGGCAGCGATGCAGTTTCACGGTCGTGTGCGTTTTCGTGGCACACGTGTAGAACTCGGCGCTCAAGATACATCTTTCTTCTTTTTTTTTTGAAGAAAAACAGCAAAGGAAAAATTGGTGAGGCACTTTATTTCGCGGCGCATGCAACAAGTTCTCGCAGGCCCATGGTAGGCCAGTCGTTGGTGTGGCGGACGGTGTCTGCGCGACCGTCTTGGTACTGGTGTCAACACGACACTTCTTTCTGCACTGGGCTCTGCGTGAATGAACCCGGTGCATACTGTGGGCCGAGGTTTCGACGAGTGCCTTATGGTGGTCCTTCGACGAAATTTGACAACTACAACACGCTGCAGACCAACGGAGTGCATAGAACGCTATAGGCCTTTGAAAAAAATTCCGTGCCAAAGAGAGTCATTTGGGCTAGTACTGTAGGACATCAAAAAGGCACTGGGTTCGAGTTAGTTTATAACTTGTGTAACGAGTTAGTTTATAACTGATTTATAACTTGTGTAAGTGTAAAACGCGCGTATGTTGGACATGTTAGAAGCACAGGACAAGCACTCGTCTTGTGTCATTCACTCATCTTAGTACGTCTCCTTCGCACTTACAAAAGTTAGGGACCTGAATAGGCCGGCACGAACATGTGATTTTGGCACACTTCTGGATTCCATCGTCCGAGAACAGTTATTTTACGCAAACGAAAACAATGACAGGGTGTGAAAAGAACTGATGGGAGAGTGTGAACTCGCATAGTGAAATCCCGAGCCCGTCTGGAAAGCAACCAAAAGATCCGTGCTCCGGCCAGAAAGCTGGGTGCGTGATAAAAATAAAACGGCGCTAGCCAAGCTCTCCAAGTAAGGGTGCACACATCAGCCTGCATATTGTTCCGCGTTTGAATAAACGTGCTGAAAATGCCAAACAATCAAGACCACTTTCCGATTTATGGCAGAGCCCCAACGCTGATTGGCCAGGCCAAAGATTACGAAGATGACGAGTGTTTAGGAGCTGTCTGCAAAAGGAGTGACAGGCTAACGAGGTCGGATGGTTCGAATGAACGTCAACAACGTTTCGGTTACACAAAAATTTGATGCGAGACCTCAAGCCATTTTGCTGTCCTTTGGAATATGCAATGAGATGGGCCCAAGCCCTCAAATGAAGCAGAGTAGTACGAGGCACCATTCATACGATGAAGACACGATCAAGCATCTTAGTGTCACCCCATTTTTTTCCGTGGTGTCGTTCATACGGAAAGGAAGCCTAGTGACCGAGGCTTTCAAGTCAATTTTTTTGTAACTATGACCGCGCAGGCCCACCTTCGTTCCACCTCACTCTTATGTTATTAAGGGGAAATGGGGGTTTCCCCTTCGCTCCTAGGACGCACGCCTATTCCAGGGTACACCAGTAGTTGACTCAACGCACACCAAGCCATACTATTCCCACACTGTACAGGCCCGTACACGGGAGATTGGTGCAAAAGCAACGGGGAGAGGGGAGGAGGAGATTAGAACAAGCGACTAATGACTGGAGTAGAGAAGTCTCGACTAGTTTCAAAGTCCTGCCTTTAATTAAGATAATCCATGCCGCCATGTTCGCGAACGAGACGCCACTTGCTGCTAATTCTCCTATACAATCAAGTCAATTTAGGTAATCAATTTGGGTCACAAATAAATTTCAGTTGAACCCACCTATATCAATAAAAAAATTTCTTCAAAATTTCATTGTTATAACTGATAGTTACGAAAGGTTTGCCTGAAAACAAGCTGAATTAGGGTGACGAGAAGCTGTTGTGAAAATTGCTATGTTATCACATTGAATATGCCAGGGCCTGACACACGTGCTGCGTGCGCCTCATAGTGCACATGGCTTCGCAAGCAATAAGTGATTGAAGCATCGCTAACTGGCACTCATATTACTTTCTATTGCTAACTGGCACTCTATTATTTCTACAGAGTTGGAACTGGTCTCCAGCATTTGTTCTTTATATATATACTGCACACACGCGGTCACCGTGTGCTGACTTATAACAGTGGAACAAAACCTATTTATCTCGGAATCGGCGTCCAGATTTCAGTCACTCTGTAGATAAGCACAAAATACGTTTTTATTGCAGTGTTAAATTCTGCTGCAAGCTACTACTTTAGTAAGACTGGCTTTATCTTTCAACCTAAACACAACATTGACAAATCAACTGTGTCTTGCCTGATCTGTTTTACAGTCCCGCTGATAAGTATACAAGCGGAACTATAAAATAGTGCTGTATTAGAAACAATACTATAAAAATAGTTCTACACGACAAGCCAACTAGCACAACCATACATTTTTACGATTCCGCTTGTGCGGAGGCCCTAAGCTGATCGTTCCATAGCTTACTCACACTTTCACTGGTCGTACGTCCATTTCCGACACAATGATGACCAAAAAAAAAAAAAGACTAGAGATGACTGATCTTCACACTTTCGTGCCACACACTCAATTCCCGTCTGCTCGCTTTGTCATTGTGCCATAATATGTACTGGCTTCTGTACCTTTAGATCTGACTGAATCAAAACTCTTCGAGTGTACAATCGTGCGGCTGAAAAATCAAGCAGCCAGAGACTGAGCAAAAACAGTCAAATTGACCGCTTTACGACAAAAACAGTCATTTGTGAACTTTCGCTGTGTGACTAACGTGGTCCTGCGAGTTGCGCTATAGTTGCAAGTATACGATGACGTGACGGCATCTACTCACCCAAAGCCGCCTGCTCCGAGAAGCTTCACAGCCTCAAGGTCTCGGGTCCTCGGAATGAAGTCGGTGAAAGGGGGCAGTTCATCGATTCTCATCTGCGAAAAAAAAACAGCAGAACGGGGTGAGTATACGTTCAGTGCGGGTATCTAAATGCGAATAGCTTTTGTTTTGTTCATGACATCACCCATACATACCCGAAATCTTGTAATATAAAAGCGAACGTCACCACACATGTGCGCACACACGCGCGAGTCCGCGCTGCCTACGTGAACTGTATAAACATACATAAAAGTGTTGACGTTCCGAAGAGGAGATTGTTCCTGTAATCATTTAACAACGAAGCATGACGATTTAGCCACTACGGCGCATGCAAGAGCAAGCGCAACCGCATGCGCAACGATGCAGATCAGATGAAACGCCTTTCAGAACGTGTCGCGCGCAAATAAACGTGTTGAGACGCTTTGAGAGCTTTGCGGCCACAACAGAGATGGTTTCCCCGCGAACTTCTTTTGTTTTGCGCACGCTAACACGTTGACAACCTTCGCATGTTTTCACGACGTTTTCTCGCAGCACTTTCTTTTCTTCCTTTGGCATGCTTGCGTACCGTAGCATGTGACACTAACAAGAAAGAAAATGTGTTCCACACTCGCCGTAATGGCTACTGGAGGCACTGTCTGCCGTTCCTTTGTTTAAAATGCACATATACACTATAACATAAACAATGGAATGCCCACCGCCATAGCTGAGTGGTAGAGCAGTGGACTTATTATTCGAAGGCGGCAGTTTTGGTACCTGCCGCAAGCAAGTTATCTGTTCCTTCACTTCTCTTTCTTCACATATATATTGAAATTATTTCTAATATCATCCTGCATAATTTCATTGGCATCATTGCGGCTTAGATCGGACTAGCCATGAAAATTACACTTCTTTCTTCCATTCATACGCATGTGTGGGCGTTGGGAGCACATACCTTGTCGGTGCGCGTGACGACCGCGTCACCAACAGCCATCCAGTCGGTAACCGGCACCTCGGAGATCTTCTCCAGAGAAGTGGCCAGCTCGCCGACGATGATGGTGAGCTTGCGGATTACCAGGCCGAGGCTGCGTGCTGTGGCGGGCGCCCGCTTCAGGCACAGGCTGTGTAGTCCCATCAGATTCTCGACCATGTCTCGAATGTCTTGGTACGTGATAAACTGTCGGTGCAGCTTCTGCAGACAGTCCTGTGCCGCAAGCACTGACTGTTCCTGGCAGAAGTGCGACAGCGGGTCGCGAAGCAGCGAGACCTTGTTCTCGCGCTTGATGAAGAACTCCAGCAGCACCGTGGTGACCTTTGGTATCTGAGGAGGCAACCAACACCAGAATTTGACTCGGCTACAGAATAACCAGTACGACTGCATTGCTTTATATATGTAGTTGTCCACAGCCTACCTTGCTTTGTTAAAAAGCAAGACTGTAGTACATAATTAAGTTAGTTGTTTGGTGAAGTTCTACGAAAAGCCCTGTTTGTACGGTAAGTGGGAGAAATTCAACTACTAAAGGAAATTAAAAACCTTCATATTTTTTTATGAGGAAGTGCTTCGCAGCTGATGGTGCGTTCCACTGTGTCACAGTTTTGTCTGGGATTAGCTGCTCAAATTACTATTACTACTACTACTACTACTACTACTACTACTACTAGTAGTAGTAGTAGTAGTAGTAGTAGTAGTAATTGCCTCTCTCTGGCACTCACAACTCTGCGTCAGATATTATCCAGTATGGATATAGACGCACCACTCTTAGATTAGTTTAACCATGGCCTCACCCTTGGAAATAAGGTGACCAGGACTTTCACCGCTGAACTTTTCTTCTGCCGCATCACCTCTGCGATAGAAAAAAAAGGTCAATTCATACGAGTCGACACGTACGTTTCTCTCAATAGTGCTTGCCGCAGCGCAAACTGACGGTGAGTCCACCTTTTCGTTTTTGTGGCGACATGGACGACCCCTCGGAGCTACCACTGGTGGGCTCCTCTTCTTCCTCCGAGCTGCTCGATGTAGAAGACGCCGGGGTCGACCTGCTGGCCGAGCTCAGGCTGCCCGTGCCGCCAGACGCGAGGGTTGAGGTGCCACCCCGTTGGCGCGCAGACGTCGCCATAGGTATCGTGGTCGCGCCGTCTGTGAGGCATAGCCAAAGGTACACCGTCAAGTTATGCCGAGGCACGTAAACAACGAAGGGCATCATGCGTAGCAGCTTATACTCACCACCACGATTTGTAAGTTTCTCAGAGTTTCCTGCGTGTAAAAAAAGTGCATATGTACGTTGTTAGCATTGAAATGAAGAGGTATTTTCAAACTGCATGCGCGCGATCTATCTATCTATCTATCTATCTATTTATCTATCTATCTATCATCTAATCCGAGGCTCGCAATGCTGATGGGTGTTTCGGCACTTAAAGGACCAGTCAACAGGCTGTGACTTTTCTTCTTTACACCCCCCTAAACAAGCTCCACAACTCGCAGAGTAGGCCGCAGCGATGACGTTTTCTGAAGATTACAGCTCTGCGCGCCGCGCAGAACCTCCATTCTGAACAACGATTCCCGGGCATATTTCCTACGCCAGACCCACATGCTTCCGCGAGCAGTGACGTCAACTAGGCGATCGGCGACGTGACGCAGCACGCTGCTTGTCGATTGCTGTAAACCAAGCCTCAACAAACAGTAGTGAAGCCAACGTCAGTTCTTGTTCCCAGCCAAAGCTACGAAACACTCCCCCTCCCCCTTTTTTTTGGGGGGGGGGCATCGCAGCGCTTGCGTGCACGTGCTTCGCCCTCTACATGAGCAACACGGGAAAAAAGCGTTGCTCGGTGGCCGTAGTCACGACGACAGCCTGCGTGACGGGCCACTTTTTCGCCTCCATATGAGAGAGGCGAGTTGACGAGGCCGCACGAAATCCGAAACCAGCTGAAAGCGATGTTCGAACTCCTGTAACTTCCTCAACACAGCACGTATTCGGAAAATTCCTGCGGCAGCATATTCACAAAGAAAAAGTGCACGTATTTGTTTTTATAACTATATTTAGACCTTGAGGTTGTTTACAGGACTTTTAAAGAACCCCAATATCTTTTTTCAATGCTTTCTTTAATTTCAAGTAAACAAGCGTATTCTATTCATAACACTGTCACGATGAACGATGCCTCAGCGATACAAGCAGTGGCACGCTACAAATTTCAAGAAACGATACTTTCTCCTTTCCGGACCCATTGGGTCTCCTTAATGACGTGGTGACATTTTGGACCTGTGATGCTGTCGACTGTCAGCAATTGGTGGAACACAAAGCTATGACTTTCGTTTATTCTGCAAGCGACTGCCCGCGCTCGTGTAGACGTGCTCTGGCATGGCATGTCACCGAACGGGTTCGTCAAGTTAACGATCCTTTCCAGGCGTGCGCCTTGAAAGGATCCCCAACATAGGGTCCATGACGGCAGGATTCGTAGGAGCACGGGCCGGTACGGCAACAGCGGTTAGCCGGGAATCGCAGTGTTGACGGAGTCGCAGCAACCGTAAGACGGCGCTGTTTCCAAGAGCACGCCGGTGCACTCTAACGTCGGCGAGGACGTGTGCTATACGTGATATCGGGTGGGATACTCAGCCAGGAGAGAAAGCCGCTTTGTGTGAGACCAGCCGGCGATAGAGCGAAATCAGCAATTGCCACGCATCCGTCATCAATTGTGTTAACTCTGCTAATAGGTAACCAATCCAAAAAAATTATCACGGCTACGTGTTCATGGTGGACAGGAGCGCAACTGCCGCACCACAAGTAAACTTATACCCCTGAATGATTCAGGGCCCCCTTAAGGGGGTTATGGGATTGAGCTTCTTGGTACAATTTCAACACAATAAACCACTCAAAACATCCACTAGACACCCAGAGGCCGGAATTCTTAGCGTAGTCCTACGTGATCAACACATGAAATGTAAAAGAAAAATATTCGGTTGTGTCGCGATACTGCAACATCAGCCTAGCGTTCAAAGGTTACTCTGCATGTTCTACAGCATTCTTTCAAACGGCATAGCACAAACTATTAGAGCAGCTGTTTAGCATATCAGTGTTCACACATGACTCACAACAAACATGGCATCTCGGCCTCCCTGAGCAAGCTGTGTGAGCTTTAAAGACGGCCGTTGAGATAGGCTTAGAGTATTTCACAATCACTCAGCAAAAACGCAACTCAAACACTAGATATGGGTCAACAGACCATCGATAAGTGAATACGTACCTCCGCGCTTGTCCGAGCGAAGCATCGTTGAATTATTTCAGAAGAGGCTCGGCTCAAGGACGATGGTCCGCCTGGCGTCTCTTCACTTTCGTGACCGACGCCTGCTGCACAAGATCTCGTTCTCAGCACGTCCGTGCAGGTTTCCCGCCGCGTGGTCCGCGCTCGACACGAGGGCCCACTTCTTCTTTTTCTTCTGCTCGTCCTCGCATTCAATGCCCCGGCTACGCGAGTGGCCAACATATAGGTAATTTTTTCAGTATTTTTTCTTGCGTAATTGTTGTAGATGCTATAGTTAATTATTATGATGTATCGTGATGTGAGTTATTAATAATAAATTATTTAATGGGGAAAATTTGCAGTTACATATTACGGGCGGAGCACCTTAAGCCGTGGGTCGTGCGTCCCCGATGTATGTAGTAGAAGTAGTAGTAGATAGCCACCTCTCGTTTAGTCCTTGGAATGCCCGCTGGATGGCGGTACTTCTTTGTGGGGAATATATGAGGTGAAAAGATGCGAGATGGCCGTAATTTGAGTGTTCACTAGATGAACGCGTGGACAGACAGACGGATGGACAGACGTCGTCCGTCCATGCGTCTGTCTGTCTGTCTGTCTGTCTGTCTCTCTGTCTGTCTGTCTGTCTAAAGCGAGAGGTGGCTATGAGGGTTGCCGACACAGGACTTGACCACATCGTAAGGAGCTTCGCCCCTGAAATGCACCAAGTTCCATCTGTTACTAAAACCGAAGGATAACATTATAATACTCCTACTTTCACACAAATGAGACCACCGATTGGTTTAATCGACGTGACATGCGCGTAGTAACTTTCTTATAAAAGGCGCTCTCTCATGATTGATTGCCATCAGGTTGTGAAACGGAGTGTAGTTGCGCTTGCGGACATCTGAAGTTATCACCGAGAGAATTGCGTAAGCTTGTTCTGTGGCTGCTGGAGCGCTGTCACTCCTTTTTTTTTGCTTTCTCCGCAATCAATAGAATATTTACGCATCTGTTTTACCACCACAAGACGTGTCTCTGAATACTTGTGTTCGGGTGCTGGGCCGCAGGTCGCTTAATCGAATTCTCGCTTCGACGTCTGCATGAAGGTGAAAATGTTGTAGGCCCGTGTGCTCAGAATTGGGTGCACGTTTAAAAACCCCGGTGAGGTCAAAATTTCCGGAGCCCTCCGCTGGTGTGGCCCTCATAAACATATGTTGATTTTAGGACGTTAAACTTCACATATGAATCAAATCAAGTCTGAATACTTGAGTGCTGTATTTGTGTGGAGAGTAAGTTTGCGACGGTGTTACACATTCCGCTTATTATTCGTGCGATTTGCATTCACACGTAATTACGGGAACTGAAAGAAGAATACTTCACATGTTCAAACTACAAACATAACTCGATATGTCTATATTCCGAATGCGTGACGGAAGGCGTTGTTCGCAATGTTGTAAGCAAGCCTCTCGTAAAGCAGATGCTTGGTACGAAAATATTAAAATACTGGCAACACCTGTAAGTTGAAATCAGTACATGGAATGAGTCGTATATTCAACCAGAAAACATGCAGACACCTGAGGAGGGATTAAATTAGATTACCAGAAAAGAGGCGTTGCAGTATACCCCTTCTGATTTGTGTATGCAGTGCACGAGTGTTAATCACCACGGGTCTTCCCATCTAATGTATGCTAATTCGTAGCTGGTGATTATGAGACCATTCATGCATTTATGTTTTTTCAATCAATAAATGGAGACGAGCGAGTTCATTGAGAAGGTTGCTAGCAAAAACCGAGTGAAAACAGTGCAGCATAGAACTTAGACAGACACATCACTCGTTCAAAACTTGTTTCGATCCTATACTGCTGAACAACTCTTGGTTTAATTGCTTTTTAATGTACTTCTAATTTATACACTCTACTGTCTTGCTTCTTTCATTCATTTTGGGTCTGTCTCTTCGTGCGCAGACGTCTTGATATTGTCATAGTGCATGGAGCTTGTCGTTTCTCTAGTATTTCCATCACAATCGAACGAAAGGCTCTACCCACACAGAATGCGCGATCACGTATTTCGATAATGGCTCGTGGAAAAGCTATCGTGCTGCTGGACGTGCTTCTACAGACTAGTTTCAGCATATGATGTGTCCCTGTGAGCGCTTCTCTTATAGCTCGATCTTATTACACAGGCCATAATCTATGACACCCCTTCTGAATTTCCTATTATGTGATTGCGATGCATAGTGGCCGTTGGCATGTATTCAGCCGCGCACACAAAATATCCGCGTATGTATTCTACTTCACGGCAGTTAACATGCACTAAAGCACGCGTTAAAAGCAGCTATTTCTCGCCATTCGTGCATGTCTGTATTTTTTGTCACCTGCAAGTACATCAGGGGAAACAAAGAGGTGGGTTTTCAAACAATGCAACTTGCCGAACAATTAAATACCAGTCGCAGCTGCATTCGCACACTTTACTTGTTTTATATTTTTTTACAATATGAGTGAGGCAGCATGCAACTAAGTTTACCTCAGGTAACTTCGACTTTGCTGCAGTGAACCTATCGCGTGCTTGGCTTTTCACGAGTCATCAGAGCCAACGGCGCGGTTTGACACGCGTTGCCTTGGACGCCCGTGGTAGGAACGATTACGTTATGGAGAGCTAAGTATTAGCGGGTGGTGCCCACTAGACTATAGCAGGGAAAAGAATTGCTCCTGCAGCCTTGTGAGACACCGATGTCAGTGCCGTAGCCAGGAATGTGTTTTTTTTTTGAAAAGGTGGCCAGGAGGGATGAGGGGGGGGGGTATTTACTGATGGCCTTGAAAAACACCTACTTCATTATTTATTCTTAGTAGAATACAACTCAAAATTTGAGGGTGGGGAAGAGGGACTGTGCTCCTGGGGAACTCACCTGGCTACAGGCCTGACTGAAGTGGTTGGTTGTTGGTCACTGTTGATTACGAGAGACGTGATGTGGGCTGTTGCCACGTCGTTCCGTCATCGGGACTTCCCGTCCAAACAACGAGGGTATGAATGTAAAAAAAAGAGCGAACCGAGCTCATTATCACGGCGCAGTATATATTTCAAAGCAAGCCGATAACGCTCTGCTAAAGTGGAACGAGTGCTTACATCGAACACGGAAAGGGCGTTGGTTCATGTCATGTATCTTCTCGCATTGTCGTGGAATGTCACAGCACCCACTAGACGATTCATCAAGGAACTTACTTATCGGACACAACACTCTCCAGATTGATGTTCATGATCACTCGCTGGCTCTCTCCAGATTCTTTACTTCTTACCGACACTACTCTATTCTCTGACTGCGCGGCGCCTAACACAAATTGTCCTCACCTATCTTCTAGCCCCCTGTTTCTTATTGATGGTGCTTTTAGTGCACGCAGAGTTTAGAAGAAAAAACAGTCAGGCAGGGAGGGAAATAATGCAGGATTTCGTTCTTTAATTTTTCCTCTGTACCTTTTTTATATATCATGGGCAGTTCATCTCTATTGTACTCAAACATTGGGGCCGTTGCTGGTTGGTGTAATAGCTGGCAATTTTACTCAATATCTTACGTCGCATTTTTACGTTGAGATCACTTCGTATGGAAAGCACTCATTGAATTACATGATTTTTGCTTCTTCCATGTACGTCACTTTTTTCATGCCTTACATCTACCGCAGTGAAAATAAGGTTAGTATACAACGACATGGAAATAAGCTGGTAAGGGGAGGGGAGATTCCGAAAGTATATTTAAAAACAAAGCTTGTAGCCTGAAAATGAGAAGTCACCGAATATACCTTTGTTCTACTACCGCAAGTAACTCTCGATAATAACCACGATATCTTTCTTGCGATAACGGCCACTTGTTTCTTCACTGATGCAATTTTCGCGACTCTTCACTGATAACTCATTGTTGTGAGTGTCTTTCCGTAATCGCCCCATTTACATAAGTAAGACATTGTATAAGCATCGCAACGGCTATTCCCGCATGGCTGATTAAATTTGAGGAAGCGAAATGAAAACACACACACACATGGCATATAAATAAAAGGTCAGTAAATGCTGGATTGAGCTATGGCGTTGGCTCCACATGCATTGCATGGTAGAGAGAGTAAAAATGGCGCACGAATTAAAGTCAACAGATGATTTCAAGAAAGCGAGATTTTCTTTTACTTGACAGTTAGAGCTAGTACGTTTTTGCACGATAGTGCATTCCTAAATGTGGTAGTCGTATTAAACGCCTCCATAATGTTCCGAAGTTTTGATTTCACTATAAGTTGTTCAATGTGCCAACTCCATGCATTGGTGGCTCACTTGTTGGACGCGCTTCAAAGATCGTATTTATTAAGGATAGCTCTTTTTTGAGAGCTAGGATTCTACCAATCAGAGCCCTCTTTTATAATTACTGTGCAGTACAAGTCTAGTGCATCAACAAGAGCTGTGCTCACCATGTCCCATGCCACACGAGAAAGTGCGAATGTCTTTTACAGCCACGGGTGTTGTGAGCACGCAAAAGAAAAGAAAGATTTTTGAATTTCAATTTCGTTTGCAGTAGTAAATGTAGCCTAAGAAGGCAAATTCCTGGCTACGCGTTCAAATGTATTTCACCCGCTACTTGCTACTAAATTTCACATTGAGCGTGCAGAGGTAAACACAGGCGTAGAAGGCGGGCAAACGACCGTATTAGCTTCCACCAATGAAACCGCAGTGTTGCAACTTGTGTGATTTTATTTACCAAGTGAGCCTACTTCTCCGGGTGAGACGTTCGTACTTCAACATCGCGATTCCTTGAGGCAAAGTGTTCTAGGTATGAACGTGTTTGCTTAGCAGTAGGAACCGAGCACATGAAGTCGACTCGGCAAACACCAGTTCTTTGGGTAAATAAACCAGCACTCGGTGTATACGTATGAGAGATCGAAGTCAAGGGCCCAAACCGTTTCCCAGAAACAATACACACGAAGAGATAATGCATAGCAGAAGTGTGAAAACGTCTTTTGCGGATAATAAATACGCGTTTTTTTTTTATTTTCTACATGTGTATAATGCTGACGAAATAATTATGTAGCATGCTAAGAAAGCGAATAGCTTTGCTTCGTTGGTAGTTCATGATTAGAACCCACGCATCGCGCCAATGATATTTTCCTAAGGATCCTCTCTTTGCACTGTTCTTTCTACTATTTATGCTGATTGGCTACTTTCATGCAGTGATCGAGGTAACATGTCATTGTCGGGCGCCATCATTATGTTATATCATTACTAACAATAATATCAAGTAAAAACTGGTGGAAAACGACAAATGATTCATTGGCATTGGTGCATCGAATAACTCATACGACACAAGGCACCAAAGAAGACAAGCGTCTTAGACACAACAGTACGGGGTAGACAAAAAAACAGAAAAAGGCGAAGAACCACGAAAGTGTCAAAGCGACCTAAGCATGCAACATCAGAGTTGAATTTGCAATGAATACTGGAAGTTACTTTTTAAGCAGAGGTGGAATATTTCTGACATTTTCTCCTCTAAAAGCAGAGCCTTTAGGAAATGTGCGTGCCTGTATAAGGGTGTTAGCGATGTAACTAAAGGAACATATATCATTTGTACTCTACATTTTTAGGCATTTATCAACAGAAGGACCCCTGACAGTCTTTCACTTTAGGCCCTCCTTCTGTGTTCCGTCCATTTTTTACTTGTCTTGTATTCCGACGTTGAATCAATTATTATGTTAAAGTAAAATGAAATACTACGCCTTCAACATAGACGTGTGAGGTATACAGTCAACCTGAAAGTTTGTAACCAGGATCGCCGAAACCGCTCTTTTCAAATACAAATTCTCAAATATAAACTCATTTTGCGCACATTCTATTTCTGCAGTGAAAGGGTTTTGTGGCTCAAAATGACAACCACTGAAAGGGCAGCACTAAATGTAATAAGCCGAAGAGGTACATAGTAAGTGAAAAAATCGAAGCCGACGAGAATAGGTGGGAAAACTGGGTGTACGTCACCTGAAAGGTAAACGTTGCTTACAAATGCCTGCAGTTGTGTCGCTTTGTGTGAGAACCCTATCATATCCGCGAATATCCTGTCTGCGCACTGTACTACTATCGCGCGATCAAAATAGCGCGAAATATTAGCTACTGGGGTGGCTTTGTTCCTGCCACCTGAATGAGACAAGTATTGAATCAAAAGCCGGTATCACAGACTTCAGATGATCATGGCTCACAAAATATTAACGACATGCATTATTTCATTAACTTTCACATGCGATCTGCCTCCTAGCTGTTGATTCAGCACAGTTCCCTTTATATCTCGTCCGGAAAATAAATACAATATAGGACACATAATTTCTGCTTGACGTGAAATATCGTATAGTATATCATTAAAAAGTTTTTTCTTGGAATAAACTGCTAGTGGCACATTCAGTTCTCATGCTATCGTCGATTCCGCATGCCATATTCACCAGAACGGAACCACGTGGCCTCAGTAACGCTATCGGCAACATTTAAAATGAAAATTACCTTTGTCTATACAGATGACAAATTTAGCAGCTAATGCTTTGAGACTTAATTCTGAAGCTGCCAGGCTTTTTTTTTACTCGATGTTGGTAGTGTTCACTCAAGCAATGTTAAAATGTTTGGTCAGGCAAAAAAAAGGCTTATTGACTATAGTACCAATACTTGTGTTGGTGAAGTACTTCTCTGTGCCTCAGTGGGCTTCGTACACCCGTCAAAAGGACGTTAGCTTTCCCAACAACCCCGAAGAAAAGGGCACGACTGCCCTTCTCCTTGGGATATTTTTTCTGCAGTGCAACGATAGTAACGGTGAACACGAGAACGTGTGTGAGAATCACCTATTTCTGTCAATCTGGCATTCGCAAACAAATCATGAGATACTTACTGCAGAGCAGATGTTTAAATTACAACTTCGGCAGTCAATCGACCATTCATGGCATCTACTAGACATGCAAAGCCGCGTGAAATTATAAAATTTGGTATAACTGTGCTCGGGTTCCAGCGATGGGCGTCGGCCAGGCGCAAGCACGTGTTTTATTGCATTAAGAGGAGTTTTGAGGGAAAGGTACAGGTGCCACTCATGGAGGGAGAAAATCCACCTTATTGCACCCCTGGGCAAATCAAATGCCTTAAGTTTGTCTCAGTAATATTTGTTCAGGGAGAGCGAGAGGAGGAAGTAGTTAATAATAATTCCACAAAGGGCCACCGCTTCGGTATCAGAATATAACAAATAGTTATCACTGATTATATATGCTGTGCACACAGAAACAAATATTAACTTTGGGAATGCAAGCTAGGCGAGTTCGGTTTACGCACGTAGCATAACTAAAAACTTAAGAAGCAGCGCGAAAATATCTGCGCTGCCTTATATGTGAGAACATTTAGTGAATTGCACTAAACAGAGACAGACAAGTTTGTTGGGCAAACCTTTTTTTTAAAGAAAATTGGCAGATCCTACGTACAGTGCGAAGCGACGATATGCAAAGCACGAATGAGAAACGTTGATATGTCCCTTCAAAATCAGCACAACGTTACGAGGCAGGCGGACGTTGTAGGCACAGTAAACAAAAGCAGAAATGTTATGCGCACTCACGTATCTAGATAAGATGCAAATATTGTGTTTGTTGTCACGTAACGATGACACCACTAACGTTTGCGATACCAGCACCAGCAGTAGTAGGCATGTAAATTATGCCGTGCATGACTTCTATGTAGTGATTATCATGTTTGCACCACTCATATGCCTTCGTCATCCATTCCTGTCACGTAAAGCCAAATTTTGTAAATGTTAAGCTAGCGAAACGGTCGTGAGCGCACTATGAGCCTAGCATGTAGTCATGTTTTACATGACGCGCATGTCATGATTAACATGTTTGCATCAATTACATACCTTCTTCTTCCATTCACGTCCCGTAATTCAAAATATGGATTATGTGAAGCTAGCGAAAGGACCGTGAGCACACCATGAGCGTGGAGTGTAGGACCGACATGACGTACATGTCGTGGGATAATCATAAGATGAACAGGTGAAGTGCCTCAGACTGGCTGGCCAACGTTTCGATAGGAGGACCTATCTTTTTTAAAGACGCCGTGTCATCCTTTACGTGTTAGTTTTAAAGGGGTTTGTGGTGACGTCATATTATAGTGGTGACTCGTGGCTGGCCCTGTTGATGATCACTGTCTGAAAATCAAAATACTTTAAAGAGAAGAATGCAGTCCTCACTTCACTTCAAGTCAGGTGGTGTGTGATTCAAAAGTGTTCTCAGAGAGTGGGAAAAAATGAAAAGAAAGAAAAAGTGCAAAGTTGGAGTGGTGTGCTGCAAAAAGGGCGGCCACTTCAGACACGAACAAGTGAAAGAGCTTAAAGCTTTGGAGTCAGCAGACGGTCACCACGTCCGGCTACCAGAAAGGGTTGCCCGCAATGGTGGTGTACGCTTGTTCCCGAAAACTTATGAATGAGACATAAAACAAGAAAGCAGTTACAAACAGGGGGGGGGGGGGGGGGAGTAGGCGGCGTATTGTTAAACGCCAAGATGTCGAAGGCAAGCCATACCGGATGGGTTCTGAAGAGCGCGTGTTTAATGGGGAAGGTCATTGGCTAAAATTTGCTTTCCGTATCCTCGTAAATGGCCCGCTCAGCGGAATTGATTTCAGAATTTGGCGGCATGTTGGCTGACAAAAAGGAAAATTTTGAAGGCTAAGGGAATGAGCCACGAGGAGACAAACACACACACAAAAAGGGGGAAGAGGGCGGGAGAGAAAAGGCGGGTGGGATGGGTGGGACGTTAAGGTGAACAAACGCAAAAAAAGAAGAAAAAGAAAGGAGATAGAGGAAAGACGCAGAGAACTTTCTGGGTTGGCAATTTTCTACAATGATGCGTGGTAGGAGTGGTTTTAGAAACGAGGACAAAGGAAAGAAAGCAGTGGTTGAACGGTTCTTTTGAATTAAAACTTCGTAGTTGTATATACACACATTCATATTTATAACTCAGATTGAAAAATTGAAAGAGAACATTAATAGTACAAAATGTGAGCTGGGAGCGATTCACAGTACTACCGGTTATGTCTATTTGAAAGTTGAACGTACCTTGTCTCTGTAAATATTGCCACAATTATGCTATGGCTTTCAGTGATTCCGCATTGTCACGTGCTACATTTATTCTTGATGGGTGTAGGAACTTAAATTTGTGTATCAAATATGATTCCATGCATTTTCTTTCTCGTGGTGACCGGAAATTAGTTTGTAGAACGTAAAGCTTTTCTTTGTCGAAATTGTGGTCCTGTTCGTTGAAGTGACTGGCTACTGCTTTTCCTAAATTGGGCTTTGTGTCTGCACGGTAGCCGTTGAGCCTTACGTGAATCGGTTGCCTATATATTGTTTTCTACAGGTGGCACACTAAAGACAGTAAATTACTTTGCTTGAAGTCCAGGTGAAGCTCAATGTGACCTTGTGAATGAAATCAGATGCTCTGCTTTTTAAGCTGGTAGCCGGCTCTATCTGTTGGCAAGTGGAGCATCTGGGCCAGCCACAGGGACCACACGTTGTCCTACTCCTTGCTTTTAGTTTTGCGTGAACAAGCATGTCTTTAAGGTTAGCGTTGCGTCTGTAAGCAACTTTAGGCAGTTCGGAAAAGATTTTATTAAGTTCCTGGTTGGTGGTTAGAATTGGATAGTATTTTCTGAGGATGTTGTTTATCTTAGGGAGTGCAATAGATAACTTCGTAGTGAGAAGAGGTGTAGTTGCTGTTGCTGTGCCTATTGGGCGTCGTTTGAGTGCTTCATTGCGGCCCAGTTCCAGTGTGCTCATACAGGCTTTTTCAAGGAATATGTTAGGGTGGTTTCTGTCTGATAGTGTTCCTTTTAGGGCAGTAAGTCTGTTTGCGTAGTCCTCGTTTTCTACGCATATGCGACGTAACCTTGTTGCTTGACTCTTGGAAATGCCCTGTTAACAGTGTCTCGTTTGATGGCTTGTATATTCCACATGCTGTTGCATGTCAAATGGTTTTTTTTACAGAATTGTCTTTAGTACACCATTTTCAAGGTGTATGGTCGTGTCTAGAAAGTTATGCGCTGAGCCGAGGTATCGAAGGTGAACTTTATTGCTTTATGAAATGAGTTTAAGAATGAGGTGAATTTATCTAGATAGGGTGACCATGTAGATTGTGCTGACCAACTAGCCCAAACCAAAGTACTTCTCATGTCCGCATATTATACACATGTCATCGATGTACCGAAGGTATGTGTGTGTTTTGTTCTAACGGTGAGACAGGAATTCGGTTTCCAGAATTACCATGAATATATTTGCGTAGGTGTGAGAAAATGGGGTACCCATGCTTCTTCCCTGTATTTGAAGGTAGTAGTTTTCCTTGAATTCCAAGTAGTTATGAGACAGTCCTAACTCTAGTAGTGTTAAACATACTTCAGTACAATGTTGTGCGCTCTGTCGGGTTAAGTTTAGCTCAACTGAAGCTAAACCCTCTGGGATAGGAATGTTCGTATATAAAGCGGTAACATCTGTTGTGACAAGAATGGCGTCTTGCGTTAGAGTATCTATCTATCTATCTATCTATCTATCTATCTATCTATCTATCTATCTATCTATCTATTTATCTATCTATCTATCTATCTATCTGTCTGTCTATCTATCTATCTATCTGTCTGTCTGTCCGCCTAGGACTTCAAGCTCTCCTGGCCATTTCGACAAGGGTATCAATGCCAAAATTGGTATGAAATACCATGACGGTATGACGAGCATAAGTCACAACTCATAACATGAAATTGATGACATGTATGTGATGGAAGTCATGATTTTCATTTCATGGTCTTGCATGCTCCAGTGGTGGTTTCATTCACGTGACATGTCGCAAAACTGGTATGGTATGACATGACTGCATGGCGAACATAAGTGACAGGCCCTAGCATGGAAATCATGACAAGCATGTCGTGTAAGTCATGACACCATGCCACGCTCACTGTGCACTCGCGGTAGTTTCGCTACCTCCACATATATCAAGTATGGTATTACGTGACGTGAACAGACGATGATGCTAAATGTCGCCTACAAACATGACAACCATGAGATGCATGTCATGTAAAACATTACTACATGCTACGCTCATAGTGCGCTCGCAGTCGTTTCACTAGCTTGACATATACCAAATTTGGCGTTACGTGACGCCAATGGATGACGAAGTTTATGACTGGTGCAATCATGGCATGCATGTCGAGTAAGAACATGACAACACACCACGCTCATGATGCGTTCGAGGCCGTTTCGCTTGCTTCACATTTACCAAAATTGGTATTGCGTGGCGTGAACGGACGACGATTGTAACTTATACGTACAAACATGACAATTATGAGATGCATGTAATTTAACACATAACTACATGTTGTGCTCATAGCACATTCACGGCTTTATCGCTAGCTCCACATATACCAAATTTGGCATAACGCAACGTGACTAGACGACGAAAGTAAATAACACGTCCAAAATTGATAATCATGATATGCGTGTAATGTAAAACATGACTACCTGCTACGCTCCTAGCGCGGTCACTTCTCTAGCTTCGCATTTACCAAACTTAGTATCACGTGACGTAAATGTATGACGAATAAAAATTTCAGGCGCATGGATGATAATTATGACATGAAAGCCATGTGCGCAATAATTTACGTCCGCCTCCTAACGTTGAGCTGACTTCAACCTTCCCCATTTGTTCTTCGCATATCATCGATTCCCACCGTACGTGGGATATAATTTTAAGAGACATAAAGCCAGGGAGAAAAATAAGGTAATTACAGACTTCCTGGTCGCACTCACATGTATTGAAAATGCCACTTCAAGGCACATAGATGTGCGTATAGTATATGTTATACTAAAAGAGCTTTCAGAAGCTGCGAAGTCGTATCATCGAGTGGCCATTCAGTGGGTTCTCAGTCACTGCGGAATCAAGGGGAATAAAATGGCAGATGAGTTGGCGAAATCCACCCATCATTCTACTCAAACGTGCCCCATTCCTGTATCTCAATATGATGTTCTTAGAACTTTAAGAACAACGAAACAGGAAATATGCTTGTCTACTTGGTTCACAGACAAAACAAAGGAACTGGTCCGATATGCTGTTGATCCTAATCTTGAATACCAATTAGACCGTGACCTCCCAAGGCGTATTGACAAACTCATACATCGCCTAAGACACGGAACTGCTTACACAAAGCGTTTGCTACTTCGTATTCAGCGTTCAACATCGTCATCTTGTTCATGTGGCCACGACGACGAGGACATCTACCACCTCTTGCTCGACTGTCCGAAACATGACACACACCGAAGGCGACTCAAACAGGAACTCTATAAATTAAACCCCGAGTGGTCATTCGCGTTCAATAAAATACTAGACCCATGGCCATCTAAAACAAATGGCAAAGTAATGAAGGTGCTGCAACACTTCTTCGAAGAAACGAAGATTTATGACCACTGCTGAGCAGACTGTAGTTAAAAGTGCTCGTGGGGACTACGTGTTTGTTCTGACCATAGGAGAAATTTTGATCCTATGTAGGACTGTATATATGTACATATGCTATCTTTTTCTCTGTTTGTAACAATCAAGTGGAAAGTGGTAGCCATCGCCAAGTAACGGTACAAAAACTTCTTCGTTTATATTCTGTTTCACTAAAAAAAGGATGGGGTGCCAGTAAAAACTCGTGTTGTTGCTAAATAAGCCTCCGATACGTCATTGAGGCACGTCAACTTAAAAACGGTATATCAATTATTTGCAAGCGTGTGACGCATAGGATCAAGTGAGCTTTTGGTCTAGGTTGTTAACACAGTCAGAAGGGCGTCATGGTAACTCAGTGGCCTTTCGAAGGTATGCTCCACACAAGAGCACCGGTTTGATACCGTCTCCTAAGGCATCCGCTTTTTGATGAAAGGCGATATGGAAGAAAGCGATGATACATAGATAGAGCAGCATGGTAAAGTACCTAGGCTCGTAAAATAGGGTAATGCAGACTCCTTCTTAGAGACCATTCTTGATTGATAACGCTAGTTGACTTGACCCCAAATCAGTATTCATGATACTTCACATTTTATAAAGTAAACCTGCAAATATGAATAATAATTTATGTGATTCAAAATGTATACCCATGATGTTACTACCTTATGAGGCGTATAAGATGGTGAGACCCTGAAGGATATCACGGTGTTATTCATTTTTCGGGCCTGCTCTAAGATGTGTAAACGCCTTCCCGATGAGTGCTGCAATAAAGTTGGCAACGTTAGGCACTACTTCGAAATGATAAATGTTACGCCTGTCGTTCTATTGTCTGTGGCTCCAAACATTACTTGGAGCACCAGTTTAGGTTGTTACGAAGCCAGCCTAACAACCTAGACCACTGCGCTCCAGTTCGAGTGCAAGCGCTTTGTCGGGATCTCGTATACGGGCCCCCACTGCCAAAAAACACTGAAATAGAGACACGTCTTAGCATTCCAATGCAGAGAGTAAATCAGTCTTGAAAGCTTGCGAGCTTTACACTACCATGCAGTTTGCCCTGACCGTATAGACTGAATGACACTACGTCAAAGTAAATTTTTTTCTTGCCTGCGTATCGGTTCGTTCGTTAGCTTCATTAAAGTCGGTCTAACGTCTTGCATTGTTGTCTAAGAGGTCGCTGGTTGGAGTTTTTCAAGTTTCTAATAATTTATTCTGCTCGTGATGTTACTCCTTGCAGCTGTGTAGCACATGGCACTGCTTTTTTTTCTTTTTTCTTTTTTTACGAGGACGCCACCCACATAGTTGCGGAGCACTTGCAGCGTCAAAACGAGCTGTGCTGCTAAAGGAACCGCGTAAATTTAGCAGATGCCCACGGTTGCAGCATTGCCAGTGGAGAAGGACTAAGGAACACAAAAAGGTGGAACACGCAACGCTTTTTGTTTTTGGTCAGCGCAGAGCTATATATATATATATATATATATATATATATATATATATATATATATATATATTGTAACGAGGGCAGTGGGCATAGAGCTCTAGTATAGAAAAGGAAGAAGACTTGCTGTGATCGCAGGCTTGCGTTCAGTTAGCCCTTGCACTAAATAAAGCTCTCGTTCGCCGAGTCAACTCCTGCTTGTTCAACAACCCGTTTCAAGTGGTGGAGGTGCTGGGTACATCTGGTCTTCACCCTGGAACTTCGCCGCCGCACACTCCAACGACCTCCTACAATGACTGATCCGGGGCCATCTCATGCCGCTACTGCAGATCTCGCACCTGTGCCTGTCTTCTGCACTGGCGCACTCCGGCAGCGCGACCCCCCCCCCCCCCCCATATTTGGTGGCACAGAGGACCAAGATGTGGACAACTGGATTGCCGAGTATGAACTGGTGAGCGCATACAATAAGTGGAACGCAGCCGATAAGCTCACAAATGTGAGTTTTTACCTGACCGACGTGGCAAAACTATGGTACAGAAATCATAAAAGTGATTTCAGTACCTGGTCGGAATTGGCAAAAACCCTCGCGGAAGTCTTTGGCCGTCCTGCTGTCCGCCGCCTTCGTGCTGTACAGCGCTTGCGAGGCAGAGTACAGAGAGCAGGTGAAACTTTCACGAGCTACATCGAAGATGTGCTATCTCTCTGCAAGTTCGTCGATTCCACTCTGGACGAGGCAGGCAAGATCAAGAACATCATGAAAGGAATCGACGACGGTGCATTCCAAATGCTGGCTGCGAAGAGCCCCCAGACGGTCGCCGAGGTGATTCAGCTCTGCCAAAGCTATGATGAGCTGCGTAGGCAGTGCGCTTCTACACGTTGCACTGCTCAAGACACCGCGGACATCTCATCCATCGACTATCGCCATGACACCACCGACCACTCTGCGTTGATGCCAGTCATAAAGGAATTCATACGCGAGGAGGTCGCCCGGCAGCTATCTATAATCACAAGAACTACCGAGCCGATGGCACCCTTGTCGCCTTCGCTTCACCAGGTCATTCAATCGCAAGTTGCCGAAGCATTGCCGCCAGCTCAGGCTCCACCAACTGTTACCGCACCACTAACGCATGCAGCCGCAGTTGCTCGGCCACGTGCGCCAGCGTCTCCGGCCATCTACGAAGCTACTCACCACGTTTATTCGTCGACGCCACCTTGCCGCTCGCTGACCGTCCCGTCTCATGCTGTATATGAAACAGGTCAGAACGTTTATATGACGCCGCCACCTGCACGACTATTTACGGTACCTTATTCAGCGAACAGTGCCCCTACCGTCAGCCAATGGCGCACTCCGGATAATCGGCCGATATGTTTTTCATGTGGCATCCCAGGCCACGTAGCTCGTCACTGCCGTCGTCGCAGCTTCCCTTCTCACGAAATTACAGGGGCCTCACATTACATGTCCACCATGCCCACTCAGCTGCGATATCCCGTTCCTGCCGATCCACCTCTAGACGTACGTCCCGGTCACCGACCATCCGGCGGAAGCCATTCATCTTTTCCTCGTCGTCGATCTATTTATCCGATGTTACGTCGCAACAGCCCACCGCGAGGGGAAAACTGACGGGCGCAGTTCCGGAGGCAAGAACTGCGTTGGCAGCGAAAATTTCAAGACCTAACTGCTGTCCCCCGAACGAAATCGAACTATATATTGATGGCATTAAGGTGCACGGACTTGTTGACACTGGAGCTGCCGTATCTGTAATTAGCAAGAAACTGTGCCGAAACTTGAAGAAAGTGACCACGCAACTTACCGACCTATCTTTGCAGACAGCTACGTCCCATCATATTCAGCCTTCAGCTTTGTGCACTGCACGAGTCGTCATTCAAGGTGTGATGTACGCCGTCACATTTGTAGTTTTATTCCGCTCTTCGCATGACGTTATCCTTGGGTGGGACTTTCTTTCGTCAAATTCTGCTTTGGTCGACTGTGCTCGTTCTGAACTCGCGTTATCTGTGCCGTGCTATGAACCCGACGATTGTGCTTCGTGTAGAGTGTTTGCTGCTTCTGACGTTGACATTGCGCCTTTCTCAGCTGTTGTTGTCTCGGTGTCGTGTGCCTCCCCTCCGAAATCGCCTGTGTTGTTTATGCCATCGGTCCCATCTGCGTGCCGTCGAAACATCGTGCTTCCGTTTGCCGTCGTCATTTTTCGCAATGGTCACGCTGCCATTTATGTGTGCAATCCCTCGGACAGCCCGTCATCCTTACTACGTGGAGAATGCCTGGGAAGCTACGAACCTTGCGAGTGCATTCTTCCGGCTACTATAACCGATTCAACGGTTTCGCTCGCAATTTGTGCTGTCACTCCTACCAACGTGCCTAATGATTCTCTGGACGTATTCTCGGATGCCATCGACTCTGAGCTCGCTCCAACTCAGCGCGAAGAGATCATAAATCTTCTCCGCTTTCGTTTTTCATTCAATCGTGACCAGTCAGGCTTAGGCCGAACCTCTGCGGTCGTTCACCGTATTGAAACCGGTCAACAAGCCCCGCTAAGACAGCGTCCGTACCGTGTGTCATCTGCTGAACGCCGTGTCATCGACGAACAAGTAGACGACATGTTGAAACGTGGAATCATCGAGCCCTCCAACAGTCCCTGGGCTTCACCGGTTGTTCTCGTCAAGAAATAAGACGGATCCATCCGGTTCTGCGTTGACTACCGCCGACTAAACAAGATAACGCGCAAAGACGTATACCCTCTGCAGCGCATCAATGATGCTTTGGACTGTCTACAAGGAGCAGAGTTCTTTTCTTCGTTAGATTGACGCTCCGGCTACTGGCAGGTACCCATGGCAGAGGGTGACCGCCCGAAGACAGCCTTTGTAACACCGGATAGACTATATGAATTCACCGTTATGCCCTTTGGCCTCTGCAATGCGCCTGCCACTTTCGAAAGGATGATGGATACCGTCTTGCGAGGTCTGAAATGCAAAAAGTGCCTCTGTTATTTGGATGACATTGTGGTACTTTCAAGCGACTTTGTGACCCACCACAGCCGCCTCGAGCAAGTTCTTACAGGCCTTTCCACGGCGAGACTTCAACTTAACTCTAAGAAACGCCACTTCGGTGCTCGCAAGCTTGTAATTCTCGGCCATGTGGTTTCTAAGAACGGCATTCTCCCGGACCCTACGAAACTTAATGCAGTCGCGGCGTTCCCAAAGCCAACCACCATCAAAGAGCTTCGAAGCTTCATCGGCCTATGTTCTTACTTCTGGCGCTACGTCCGCAATTTCGCCTCCATTATCGCCCCCTTGACCAATCTTCTTGCCGGAAGTTCTGATTTGTCAGCGTGGTCGCAGGCGTGTGATGATGCATTTCAGGAACTCCGACGGCTCCTCACCACGCCTCCCATACTCCGACATTTCGATCCGTTTGCTCCAACAGAGCTTCACACGGACGCAATGGTGTCGGGCTAGGGGCCATACTGGCCCAATGCAAGGAGGGCTTTGTCGAGTACGTCGTTGCCTATGCCAGCCGCACCCTCAGTAAAGCCGAGAAGAATTACAGTGTAACTGAAAAGGAGTGCCTCGCCATTATTTGGGCAATCAAAAAATTTCGGCCTTATTTATATGGACGTCCGTTTGATATTGTAACAGACCACCATGCGCTTTGCTGGTTATCTTCACTAAAAGATCCTAATGGTTGGCTCGCTCGTTGGGCATTGCGGGTACAGGAGTTCGATATCCGTATTATCTACTGTTCTGGCCGGAAGCATTCCGACGCCGATGCCCTGTCACGTTCGCCATTGGCTTCAGAGCCTGTTGGCTCGCCTATCTCCACTAGTGCTGCCTTGGCAATCAGCATTTCGCACATGCCTTCCGAGAAACGCAAAGATGCTTGGATTTCTTCTCTTTTGGACTTTCTCTCAAACCGGACGCCCGCTCCAGTTTCCAGGACGCTTTGCCGTCAAGCAGGACACTTCGCTATCCGGGATAACCTGCTTTACCGCCGAAACTACAGCTCGATCGGCCGTAAGTGGTTGCTCGTCATCCCCCGACATCTACGCTCTGACATCTGTGCCACGTTCCACGATGATCCGCAATGCGGCCACGCTGGTGTGTTAAAAACATACACTCGCTTGCAGCTGCGGTACTACATGCGCGGTATGTACCGTTTCGTTCACCGTTACGTAAGGTCTTGCCTTACGTGCCAGTGACGCGAAATGCCCACTCAACATGCCACAGGTTCCTTGCAGCCGTTGCCATGTCCAGCACGAGCTTTCGATCGTGTCGGAATAGACCTTTACGGTCCGCTTCCCTATACTTCGAGTAGAAACCGCTGGGTCATTGTCGCTATCGACCACATAACTCGGTACGCTGAAACAGCTGCGTTACCTGCTCCTACCGCAAAAGACGTTGCGTGTTTTATACTGCAAAACCTGGTTTTAAGGCATGGAGCACCTCGGGAGTTACTAAGCTACCGCGGCCGCGTTTTTCTCTCCGATTCCATCAAAGCATGGTTGAGCGAGTGTCGCATCATACACCGCACTACCACAGCCTATCACCCGCAAACTAATGGGATGACAGAGCGTTTTAATCGTGCACTTGGGGATATGCTGGCCAATTACGCTTCATCCGACCAGTCAAATTGGGATAGCAAACTCCCTTTTGTGACATATGCTTACAACACTGCAACGCAAAGCACCACTGGATTTTCGCCTTTCTTCCTTCTTTATGGACGTGAGCCATCATCAACAATGGATACCATTCTTCCTTATCGACCGGACCCTTCAGAGATGACTACTGTTTCTCGAGCAGCAGCACATACTGAAGAATGACGGAAGCTTGCTCGTGCGTTCACGTCACATGACCAGACGCGCCAAAAACATCGCCACGACGCGTTAACCACGCATATGAGCTTTGCTCTGAACTTACTGGTGTGGTTATGAATTCCTTCTACTCCTCCAGGACTCTTCCACAAGCTTTCGTCCAGGTACCATGGCCCTTATTGAGTTGTACGCCAAACATCCCCTGTCAACTACCTTGTCGAGCCGCTGGATGCATCTCCGGACAAGCGCCGTCGGGGACAAGAAATCGTACACATCTCTCGGCTCAAGCCATACCACGACCCTTCTGTGTACACCTGTCCTTAGGTCGCCAGTATGGCTCCCTCATCGGCCGGGGGTGATTGTAACGAGGGCAGTGGGCATGTAGCTCGAGTATAGAAAAGGAAGAAGACTTGCTGTGATATTCAGGCAACCAAGCGTATACCTTTGTAATCTTCAATCAAAAAAAGTTATTTATTACTCCCCAGGGCAGAGTGAAGTAAACGCAGCTGAGTGGTAAGCATAACACCTCAAATCTCAAAATTTCTCAACTTCATTTTTTTTTTCGTTTGCTCTTTTTATGTTGTTTTTATTTTTACATTAGTCTTATTATAATGCCAATTCATTACACATAGTTAATATGATCACAGAAAAACTGCGCTACACTTTCTTGGCCAATCCCCCTGAGTGGGTATGAGCCAGCCTCCCAGGGAAACAAACAAACAAACAATCGCAGGTTTGCGTTCAGTTAGCCCTTGCGCTAAGTAAAGCTCTCGTTCGCCGAGTCAACTCCTGCTTGTTCAACAACCCGTTTTAATATATATATATATATATATATATATATATATATATATATATATATATATATATATATATATATATATATATATATATATATATATATATATATATATAGCTGCTATACCGAGAGTTCATCACATGAGCCTATAAAAGTGGCTGCATTGTATCATACCTACTTACTCTGACGAAGGCCGTGCCACGGCCGAAACGTTAGTAAATACGATCCTTTTCTTATGTGCTATCTGCAAGTTAATTCAATATATATATATATATAAATATATATATATATATATATATATATATATATATATATATATATATATATATATATTTATATATATATATATATACATTGTTGCAGTCACATAGCAATAGCAATAAACCTAATTTTCTGCACCATGGTGGTCAGAAATGGTGAAATGTCAAACGCAAAAAAGAAGCTAGCTGCAAGATTTGATAACCTGAATAAGGCTTGCAAGCAAAACCATAATGAGTGCGTGTAACATTTGCATTCCTGCACATTTTTATTTGCATATATATTAAAGGGGGAAAAGAACGTGGTGTTATCTACAGGTCTCGTGGTCACATGTAAACGAACTATTGACGGAGTGCGTGGCCTCGCGGGCGACACAGAACTTACGGTCTGTGCCTCCATAAAACTATGTTCTATGACGTAATTCTTGACGTAGTTTAGGCACACGACGGTAGCAATCCTGTCCCTCCAATGACAACAGTTCATGCTCCTCGATTTCAACGCGACAGTATTAAATAAATTGTTTTGCAGAAATTCCGGTGTTAGTATCGCCCATGGCGCCTTTCTTTGTGAACGAAAGATCAACGTTGTCCGAGTTTTAAAATTTGAGATAACTGCAAACGAGCAAATCACGAAGCTTCCGCACTAGTGTGAATGAAAACCTGAAATTCGGCGTGGCAAGCAGAATATCTAACAAAAATCCACATCCAGTCTTCAAACTGTTTCGGAATAAAGCTCTATAAGCATGTCCTGTATACTTCTAGGACGAGTCTTCTAGGCGCATGTAATATAGCTTGACAGAAGTGTAAAGCATATCAGGCGTCAGACATGAGAATCAGCCAAAAGCGGTTGATCTAAAGGGCTACCAGTTGCAAAGAGCACGTGAATGATTAATCATCATTAGGAGCAGTAGCATCAATAAAGGATGCACGTACGCGCATAGCCTTGCGGATGTGTAGTAAGTGCTACGCCAATTCACAAAACGAAGAACTAAAGCGCTGTGATCACTTACATACTGATTTTATTAAAGTGTACTGGTATACTTTGAAACGGTTAATGTTACCTGCGCACAGGTTCTTTTGCTTGCGGCGTCGTAGAGATGTCCACCGAGAAGCTAGGTGAGGTTAGCAGTTTAGAAAGCTTTTAGAAGCGGTTTAGAAATGATTTAGAAGTTGATTACGCTACCACGTCTACTTTTGAAGGCGATGCGGAAGAGTCCTCCAACTTAGTCTTGTTTTTCTCGGAGCATATCTCTTCAGAAAAACATAGGGAGCGTAATGGCATTTGGGTACGCAGCGCGTCAATTCAACCTGCAATCGTAAAACCCACAAAATATACCGTCGAGTAGTTATCACAGCACCTTTACGTGGCTGGCTTTTGCACAACTCCAAAAAGCCACAAAGAAACACTCTAGCGGCCCACATGTCAACGCGCTGGCTTTCACATCCATGTGATTTTTTTGCTGATTCTGCTGAATGCGTAGCTCCCTGGGCGTAAGGCTGGGCTGATGGCTTGTTTTGTATAGAAAGGGGAAGCGAGCGTTAAAAAATCCGTGCAGTTCTGAAGTGTTCAGCGAAACTGCAGGTGAAAGAAGTGAAATATAAAACGAAATTACATGGGCAGAAAGAAATGCAGGACAAATTACAAGTGCCGTATGTGTGTTCACGTGTAGATTTTGACGTGTGCAAATAAATCATTATTACGATCGACTTAATTCACCAGCTCAACTTCTTCATCATCATCAGCCTGACTACGTCCACTGCAGGGCAAAGGCATCTCCCATGATCCGCCGGTCAACTCTGTACTGGGCTTCCTGCGTCCACTCTGTACCCACAAACTTCCTAATCTCATCTGCCCATTAACCTTCTGTCTCCCCCTAAACCCGCTTGCCTTCTCTTGGGATCCAGTCAGTTACCCTTAATGACCAGTGGTTATCCTGTCTACGCGCTACATGCCCGACTCATGTCCATTCCTTCTTCTTGGTTATCTCGACTCCTTCTTCTATGATGTCCTTAACCCCGGCTTCTTTCCTGAGCCACCCAGCTCTTTTTGTTTCCCGAGGTTACATCTAATATTTTCCTTTCCATCACTCGCTGCGTCGCCCTCAATTTAAGCTGAACCCTGTTCTCTTTTGGTCTGTTCTATTTTGCTGTGGAGAGGGGGAGGTCGATATTGCCCCAGCTACCCCATATCACAAACTTCTGTAGCAAAAAAAAAAAGAATAATACCTAATGATACCCAAAAATGAACAAACCGAAAAAAACATAATAGCCCACTGAAACCAGTTCAAATCTTATGCCAATACACAGTTTTTTACAGCCGTTCACACAGTCATAAGATGTTTACACGAACACCTTCCTTTTTTTACTGTAAGTACATGCACAAACACATTTCATATATATCCAACCCTGGCTGTCCATCACAGGGGTTTGTCCAGTCTGGCCTCCATTACGAAGTCTGTCAGGAAGATGTTCGCCTTTTTTTGGAGATGCATCTCAGGTCATGGTCCAGGTAGTTTCTTTAATGTGAGAGGCCGTGTATCCAAACTTGCTATTTTTTTATTTTTTCTCTTTCATTCGCGTATTTAACGCACTCGGAAAGAATATGAAAGAATATGGCAAACATTTTATTCTGATTGACCACGAATGTATTCGGGTGAGTTAGATCGATGTATCTTGTGCAGGAAGCTGTTTGTGTATGCTATTTCCAATCTAAGTCTGTGAAATAATGTATCTAAGTTTCGTGGGAGCTCTCTCACTATGAAACATTTTCAGTGTGAATCAACTTCATAAAGCGCTATTTCGTTTGATTTAGGACTATCAAACCACTTCCCGAACAATGGTGAACTCCTTGCGCTATAAAATGTCGAATAAGCTGAACCCTTTTTGTGAGCCGGGTTTCTGCTCCACAGGTGCCCCGCCGCGGTGGTCTAGTGGCTAAGGTACTGGGCTACTGACCCGCAGGTCACGGGATCAAATCCCGGCTGTAATGGCTGCATTTTCGATGGAGGCGGAAATGCTGTAGGTCTCTTTGCTGAGATTTGGATGCACGTTAAGTAACCCCAGGTGGTCGAAATTTCCGGAGCTCTCCACTACGGCGTCTCTCATAATGATATCGTGATTTTGGGACGTGAAACCTCACATAGCATATCTGTTTCGTAGGTACTTTGAGATATGCTCATTTGACAACGTTATAGGACCATCATCGTGTAGCCGCTAACGGGTTTCTAAAGCGCAATGGCTCTTCAGTTTTCATACGTGGTACATCGCAATTATTGTTATTCTGTTATACCTGTAATTTTATCCGCTTCTTTGAGAACATAAGTACTGGTGCAACTGTCGCTGCAAACCCACAGTTAAGCAGCGCCGCCACCGAACATTATGGCAACGTTTGAATATTTATTACAATCGAGGCAATACTGTACTATTCGGTCTGTTTGATTCACATGTATGGCTCTCTGTGTTATAAATACACACTTCCATTCTGTATTCGGGCTCCATAAAACTCTATCACTGTGGTTTATCTACATTGCTTGCCAATAAACTGGCGCTAGTACTTTCGCATGCACGGAAGTTCACTGCATACTAGCCACATTTCTAATAGTACACGCAAAGCGAACAAAGATCGATAGTTTTATTTCCTCGCACTCATATCCTCAATAATGCGTGCGTATGTAAAACGATTCACCGCTATTAAGGAGACATACCATCTCCCCCAGGTAGGTTGCAAAACACACACTACAGGTTCTTAGTCAAATGGAATGCAAATGTCCTCTTAAATGTGTGTCAACTTGGCGGAGAGTAAAATTTTATTTTCGTCAGTGCTTACTGCCATTGTAGGGACGAAGACGGGCCAAATACTTTCTTTTGTACTTTTCATTTTCCTGTTTCTGTTCAAGCGAACACGTGTTGTCTCGATAACAGCCATGCTTGGGCAAGTCTTTGTAAATTATTTCTTGGCACTTTCAAGATCACTTTTTCAACATGAATATCTCGCGCACTGTGTTTTATATCCACGCAAACTTCGGCTCTCAAACTGTGGAAATATTGCAGTTTCCAAGCTAAATGAGACATGGTGTGATCGCACCTCTTCCTTTTTAATCGTTGTTACAATGAAGAAAAGAAAGCGCAGTGAAGACTTACCAAAGCATTACACTTATAAATATTGGTCAGGGAAGAACGTACAGTTAAGAAAACGATGGTAACACTGTGTATATGTTGGTGCTTACGTTTGTGCTATATGTACCATGTCGCCTCGGCTATCACGGCGCTTTCATAGTTTAGCCTGTCGATCAGTTGGACTTCACTACATGTGGGTAAGGGTCGTATGAACAAAAGCGATAAACATTTCTTAAGATAATGTTTCAGCATATCATGATGCGGAGCATCTCATTAGCGAGGCTGATTGACAAATCAGAAAGCGCGGGTACGAAAACAAATTTGGCCCCGTATCTGCATATAATCTGCAAATGTCGTCGAAAGACGATAGTTTGGCGTGTGGACAGAAGGAAAAAAACATTTATTTGATGTTCTGCACAAGAAAATCGATGAATGGTATTCTGGAGGCGCTGCGTTAGAGTGCCTCGAGCGTGCAGCGGAGGCTAACGAGCGCGTCAAGTCAAGTAGAAACGCTTGATGAAACACCGTGAGACATGACCGCCATCTGGCAGTTTTCTTTTCAAAAACAAAGTGCGTGGCTCTGAGACGGGTATGCGCGCCCGCCTCAGAGGTGATAAAGTGTAGAATGCTAGGCGGCGTGTAGGTGCCACCACCGTCTCGTTTTAGCAAAGCGTTGGAAACACTCGCCTTTCCGTGCAAGCGTTGGATGGTCAGTGCAGCGTGATAAACGCTACGGTCCTTAAAATTACTGATGTATGCCTTTTCTAGTAAAAGGCGGACATGCAGAATATATATGTGTTGTTATGGTGCCCCAGACATGCGCAATAACTGCTTTTTAATCGACAATTTCACAAGTACGAACGCTGAATCTTGAGCAACATAGGTGGGCGCTGCGGATGGTGTCGACCGTTTCAAATACCCAATGCTGTTACAAGTGGACAAACAGACAAATGTACAGACAGGCAGGCAGACAGACAGACAGACAGACAGACAGACAGACAGACAGACCAAAATTTTTGCGTTGAAGGTCTCCAAGAAAGACTATCGTCTTTAAAAAAATGATCCCCCTCTTTGACAATTGAATGAGTACGCGCTCTAATAGTTTTTCAGTGGTGTCAAGCTACAGCTTCAGTTTGTATAGCTGACCGATGCTGTCAAAGTGCGCAAACAAAAGTTTCATAGCACACCTTTTTAGCGTGCCACAGGCTAAAGGTCACAATACACAGTCAAGGGGGGGGGGGGTGCTCTCGGTTATCGAATGCATGCAATGCTCATAAACGCACGCTTGTCAGCATATAATCTACACTCAAACAAGATATGCTCCGCAGTTTCGATGTAGTAACAGTTGTTGCAGTACAGACCCACTGACTGACCGAAGTGGCACCGTAAGCTGTGAACATAGGCACTGCGAAGACGATGATATAGCGTTTCCAGATGTCGAAGAATTATATCTTCTATCTCTAAACTTTGTCTTTTTTTTCTCTCTCCCTATACGTACGTTCAATCCCCAATCCCCTTCCTCACGCAGAGTAGCAAGACAGCGTTTAAATATATTCCAGCCAAACTCATTGCTTTTCAATAAAGAGTTCTGTCTCACACGAAAGAAAGGTTTTGCGAATTCTGCCCACGCTGTCAAGAAGATCGTGCCTTGAGTCTTCTGGCGCTTTTCGGCCATCAAATGGCCGTTGCTTTATAGGCCACCATACATCGTCATATGACCCTGTGCCTCGCTAGTTCCCGTTACGCAAGATGCAGGGGCGCACGTGTGCTCTAATGTGTCGAATCCTTATTTTCGGTATGTTCCCTAAGCAAAATGAAGGGGGCTTGCTATTCGCTATCCCAATACCTGCTTTCATGTACGAATGGAATGTCGTATACCAAGCCAACGTGTAAAGCAGATGCTTATTGTTCGCGCCGAATAGAAATGAGAACACCTGGAGTTTACTGCTCGAAATCACGATATGATTCTGAGGGACGCCGTAGATGACAGCCCCGGAAACTTTTACCGTCTAGTGGTTTTAACGTGCTCTGCGGCTTAAAGTGCACGGGCATTTACCATCGTTTGCATCATTGAAATACGACTGCTGCAACCAGCATAAACCCGCCATCTTTGGGTCAGCAGCCGAATACCGTGACCGCTACACCACCGCAAAGACTTGTCAAATTACGCGATTCAAAAAAGAACGACATAATTGAAAGCAGCTTGACAAAATTCTAGTGTTTGATATAGCCTAGCAACCACTAGAGATACTTATATGCATTATTCCAGTATATAGGCCTACTAAAGCTGTGTTTGCAATCATCTTCACACAAATTTACCATTCACGTCCGTTCAACTAGTCCCATTCGTTCGTGTTCTCCAATGTTCACCAACATAATTCTACGCGCAATAACGTGCAATAACACGCGATCGGTGCGCGCCGCGTCATAATTCAATTGCATTAAATTGTCTTCAGCTTTTGTTTGCTGTCATACGGAGTTGGTAGCACTAAGAATTTCTTGGGTATATAATTTCAGAGCTGCTTTTCTGTTTCCGCCAACAGCCCGAGAGATGCGCCGCCTAATGAATCCAATTTTTTCACACCTTACCAATATCGACAATGCGTTGCTCTCAGCCATGCAGGGCAGCCTAAACGATATCGTTAGTTCTACGACATGGCCAGATGAGATTATCATCGGGTTGTTCAATATCTCGGTGATACGGGATACCTAAGCGCCATATGTTGGCTCAATCCATTGCCACTTCAAGCACGTAAACTAGGAGTGGCAGGAGATTTCCTTACGAGAAGCACTCGAAAATAGCATCGAGTGTTTCTATAGAAGCTGTGTGAGTGTCATTTCACTTCCTTCGTGTGCTCATTGTTTGTCGTCATCAGTTCCTTGGACATTTTGTGCGAAGCAAACATGGCGCCCAAAATAAATACAAAACTTAGGTGTAGCCAGAAATTTTGCAATCAGAGTGTTTCGGCCAACAGATTAAGCTAAATGGCTAAAATATTCTTGTGAATTGTATTACTGGTCATAACAGAGAAAGAAGACACGGTAATATAAATATATGATTCCCATCAGGGGTATACGTTGTTCCTTTGTCATTGTCACAATGTCCTCTACTGAGAGTAAGTAGAGTATTGCTGAATTAAATATAAAGAGTTGTGCTCTTCTCAATTTGGGCACATTTTCGAACTCAAATGGAAGGAGTCCTATTTGCTCGAAGTTTAGAAACGCTTGATGAAACACCGGAAGGAAAAAGCACTTTTCGCTTCCGCTGAAAGGAATACGAATGTATAGGGAAGATGTCTCCGAACTGATGCTATCGCTTTTCCATAGCGAAAGTGAAAAAAAAAACTCAAGTGGTACTTGTAAAACTAACAGAGATACTAAACACTTATTTGATAGTAGGGAAAGGAATCGGTGGCACTGCATTTTGGCACATGCCCAAATGTAATGTCACTAAAAACTTGTGTTTGTGGTGTAGATGTAGTGTAGTAAGAACTTGCGTTTTTTTTTGTTACGAGCAATACTGAAAACGCAAGAGAAATGGGCTAACATTTAATATTTACGCGTCAGAATAAGGATTCATTCGCGCAAGCCCATCTTTTTGTTTTTCAGCAAAGTGTACAAGCTATGGTTTTGGTTCTGCAGTCTTCTGCTGGACGGGCAGCGGAGATTAAGCGCGCTCCACGAGGACTGCTGCTTCCGCCAGTTGGAAAGTGCGGGTTGTAATTCAGTTTTAGCGAGCAAAATGGACACTAGCTTCTCAAAATCATGTCGTGTTGTGCTTTGTTTATTAACGCACAGTCATGACTGAAAGAAAGGTCAGAATTTGTGCCTATACTACACGGATAGCCGCACAATTTGCACGACGAAAAGTGTAGCGGCATTTCAAAGTAACCTAGACACGTCTTCCGCAGATGATCCAGCGAAGAAAACCTACCGTGTTTACTTCGATATAAAACACTGTAGGAAAACTGCGAGAAAACCTACAGAAACAAGGTGCCAGCAAAGGCCTCATATGTACTTGATCGGCTAGAATGCACCTTAATCAAGATGCAAGCTTTAACATTACGGACATCCAACAGATTAATCAATTAAGGCTATAGCAACAAGAAATTTTGAATGAGTGGACTTCTAGCGATTCTGAGAGTAATATAACACACTACAATCAGGTAAATGTGTTACCTACTTTGGATAAAATGGTGCTCCCTGCATAAAAACAACTTGTGTCGTTAATCGAAAAGTATCCATCTTCTATTTTCTTAAAACTGCAAAACAGCACACACGGAAGGACGGTAGAAGAATCGGCAACACTCGACAAACCGAAAAAGAGAGATCGATTCCTGGAAAGTGGCGAATGAAACTGTGAACAGGCTGACTCTGCAGCATCGACAAATCGGAGTTGCTCCACGAGCGAGATGCGTAAAAAGTGAGGAAAGTGGGGATGGGGAGGAAGATGCGTCGAAGCAGAAACCATCCGGAAACAATACACTCGCGTGGTCAGATATTTGGCTGCTTTTATTTCTATTTACTTGTTTTAGCCTACAAATGAGGTAAAAGATGATACAAATAAGCGAATTTTACGTTGACATCACTTTCTGCATCCCTTCTTCATGAACACTGTAGTGAAGCTTCGATTTTATTATACGCAAGTTAATCCAAGTAACGCATTCACTGCTCATTCACACGACACATTTTTTTGTGTTACGTCAAAAAAACCAATCTGATGAAGTGCTGCATATGTAATAAACAGTACATATTTGGAATATTTGAGAAGTAAACATGAGAGAGAAAAATTTGAAGCATGGTCAGAAAACGCTGCTGATCGGTATTAGAGGCTCCCAACAACATGCTAGCCAAATATTATACCGCATCACGGGGCCAGGAATTCACAAAAAATTAGCAAAGCAGCTAAAATTGATGTCTCTTCTCTCGACAAATCACGTATATGCCCAAAAATCACACGTCAATGACCCATCTATCAGCCATTGGCTGATTTGAACATGGCGCGCTTGCTTGTTACAGAGAAGACCGTGGGAGGCCACTACCTGTGCACGTGTGCTCGCGTGATCACACTGAATAAGCGGCGCATTCGAAAAAAAAAGTGCTCAAGGTCACGAGGCTCGCGTGACGTTTTTCTGTGACCCTGCTATTCCTCCCTGCTTTGCTTTCAGTGCTTTCATCGGGACGAGAAAAGCGAAAATGCAATTGAAGCATGCGACAAACATTTGTAACTCCACTATCCCTGGACGAATTCTTAAATTGTTTGCGGTGTTGAATTTGTCAGACAATAAGCTCTTTCAGCGAATTCATTTCATGGTTACCTGAAAAAGTGTTTGGGAGCCCTTTTAATTAAGCTATGAGCGTTACGCGTCGAGCAGACTGTGGGATATTTGAAGGACAAGCTGTTAGCACTGCCTGCTCCAGCAGTCATGTCTAACTCATTTATGCATTGTCGCACAATTCATGCATATTGTCACGAGGTTGTGATACACGCAGCACTTGAGAGGAAGCACGCAGGAGTCAGGGCGGTGTCAGGCGAACTGTTTATTGGGCGAACTTGTGCCCAGCAAAACGGGGCCAAACACAACTCATAGCAACAGCGGCGTGAACAGTCGTCGGCCGACGGAAAAAAAAAAGAAAAGACCCCCAGTGGCGCACTGCGCCGGCTTTTTATACACGCGTCGTAACGCGTTCCAAAGTGGCATACAAGATAAACGCGGCCTGCGTTGCGCTTAACAGAAAGTGATAGCGTCTTCCTTCGCAAACGAAAATAACCGCACGCGTCGTAACGCGTTCCAGAGTGGCATACAAGATAAACGCGGCCTGCGTTGCGCTTAACAGAAAGTGATAGCGTCTTCCTTCGCAAACGAAAAGAACCGCACGTGTCAGTTTTTTTATACACGCGTCGTAACGCGTTCCAAAGTGGCATACAAGATAAACGCGGCCTGCGTTGCGCTTAACAGAAAGTGATAGCGTCTTCCTTCGTAAACCAAAAGAACCTTACGTGTCACTACCCCCCTCTGAAAAAGCATCGTCCCGATGCTAAAGACCGAACATAAGTGAGAGTACATGCAATAAATTACATTAACAATGCGTCACAGCTAATCAGCGCGCGTAATAAGGTTTAAGTCGCACCACGTGTACGACTTCGGGTCGTGCACGGCGTCGTTGGGATGACGTTAAGCCATCGGGCACGACCTCATAGTCCAGTTCACCACGACGTCGGACTGCCTTGTAGGGTCCAAAGTAGCGTCGCAGGAGCTTCTCAGACAATCCCCGTCGTCGTATCGGCGTCCAGACCCAGACAAGGTCACCTGGTTGGAATTCGGTGTGGTGTCGTCGAAGGTTGTAGTGGCGCCTGTCGACCGTCTGTTGGCTCTTGATACGCAGGCGGGCTAGCTGTCGAGCTTCTTCAGCGCGATCCAGGTAGCTGGCGACGTCGAGGTCTTCTTCGTCGGTGCCGACTGGTAGCATGGCGTCAAGCGTCGTTGTTGGGCTCCGTCCGTAGACGAGCTTGTATGGAGCAAACTGCGTCGTTTCCTGCACGGCCGTGTTGTACGCGAAGGTTACATACGGGAGTATGGCGTCCCACGTCTTGTGCTCGACGTCCACGTACATGGCCAGCATGTCGGCGATGGTCTTATTTAGACGGTCGGTGAGGCCATTCGTCTGTGGGTGGTACGCGGTGGTTCGGCGAAGGCTTGTCTGACAGTACCTCAAGATCGCTTGCGTTAGGTCAGCCGTAAAGGCCGTACCTCTGTCGGTGATGAGGACCTCGGGGGCTCCGTGGCGGAGGACGATGTTCTCAATGAAGAACATGGCGACCTCGGCGGCAGTGCCCTTGGGCAAGGCCCTTGTTTCGGCATAGCGGGTGAGGTAGTCAGTCGCTACGACAATCCATTTGTTGCCAGAAGTTGACGTCGGGAACGGCCCCAGTAAGTCCATGCCGATTTGTTGGAATGGCCGTTGAGGTGGTTCGACGGGTTGCAGAAGTCCGGCTGGCCTAGTTGTCGGCGTCTTGCGTCGCTGACAGTCTCTGCATGTTTTTACGTAGTGGGCGACGTCGGCAGCGAGGCGAGGCCAATAGTACTTCTCTTGTATTCGTGACAGTGTGCGGGAAACACCAAGATGTCCGGCTGTCGGGTCGTCGTGTAATGCTTCCAGAACCTCTGAACGTAACGCTGAAGGTACCACGAGGAGGTGGTCGGCGCGGAGCGGCGAGAAGTTTTTCTTCAGGAGGACGTTGTTTCGCAGGAAAAACGAAGCCAGTCCTCGGCGGAATACTTTCGGCACGTCGGCGGTCTTGCCTTGCAGGTAGTCCATGAGGATCTTGAGCTCCGGGTCAGCTCGTTGGCGTTCCGCGTAGTCGTCGGTACTTATGGGTCCCAGGAAAGAGTCGTCGTCCTGGTCATCCTGGGGCGGCGGATCGACAGGGGCGCGAGACAAGCAGTCGGCGTCGGAGTGCTTTCGTCCGCTCTTGTAGACGACGGTGATGTCAAATTCTTGTAGTCTGAGACTCCACCGTGCGAGGCGCCCTGATGGATTCTTCAAGTTAGCTAGCCAACACAAGGCATGGTGGTCACTCACGACTTTGAAAGGCCTGCCGTACAGGTAGGGGCGGAACTTTGATGTAGCCCAGATGATGGCAAGGCATTCCTTTTCTGTCATGGAATAATTGGCTTCTGCCTTCGAAAGTGACCGGCTAGCGTAACTGATGACCCTTTCAAGTCCGTCGGTCCTCTGCACGATCACGGCGCCGAGCCCTGTGCTGCTTGCGTCCGTGTGAATTTCGGTGTCAGATTCTTCGTCGAAGTGCGCCAGTATTGGCGGCGTTTGCAGGCGTCGATTTAATTCTTGAAATGCCTCGACTTGCGGCGTTTCCCATTTGAAGTCGACGTCGGCCTTCGTGAGGTACGTCAGTGGCTCGGCGATCCGCGAAAAGTTCTTCACGAAGCGCCTGTAATAAGCGCAGAGGCCAAGAAATCGGCGTACTGCTTTCTTGTCGGTGGGTGCAGGAAAGTCGGCTATCGCAGCTGTTTTCTGTGGATCAGGGAGCACTCCCGACTTGCTGATAACGTGGCCAAGGAACAATAGTTCCTCGTAGGCGAAGCGGCACTTTTCTGGCTTCAGGGTAAGTCCCGAGGCTTTGATTACCCGAAGAACAGCTTCAAGGCGCCGGAGGTGCTCGTCGAAGTTGGAAGAAAATACGACTACGTCGTCCAAGTAGACGAGGCAAGTCTGCCACTTCAAGCCTGCGAGTACTGTGTCTATAACCCGTTGGAACGTCGCAGGCGCCGAGCAAAGACCAAAGGGCATGACCTTAAACTCGAATAGGCCGTCTGGTGTTATGAAGGCAGTCTTCTCTCGGTCTCTCTCGTCTACATCGATTTGCCAGTAGCCGGTTTTGAGATCCATCGACGAAAAATACTTGGCGTTGTAGAGTCTGTCCAGAGCATCGTCTATCCGTGGGAGGGGATACACGTCTTTCTTCGTGATGTTGTTCAGGCGACGATAATCGACGCAAAAACGTAGGATTCCGTCCTTCTTCTTCACCAACACCACGGGTGATGCCCACGGACTCGTAGACGGCTGAATGATGTCGTCACGCCGCATTTCGTCGACTTGTTGCTTGATGGCCTCGCGTTCCCGTGCAGAAACTCGGTAGGGGCTCTGACGGAGCGGACGGGCATATTCGTCGGTAATGACGCGATGTTTCGCGAGAGGGGTCTGACGAAGCCTCGACGACGACGAGAAGCAGTCCTTGTATTGGTGGAGTAAGGCTTTGAGCTCCTTTTGTTGCTGCCTGGAAAGGCTTTGATTGACGTCGAAGGCGGGCGCGGACACTGCTGTCGACGTTGCGGCTCCCTGAGAATCAGTGAGGGCGAAGGCATTGCTCGCTTCCACAAATTCGCTTAGATGTGCTACCGTCGTGCCCCTATTTAAGTGCCTATATTCGTTGCTGAAGTTCGTCACCATTACCTTGGCTTCGCCGTTATGAAGCTTGGCTATGCCTCTTGCGACGCACATCTGACGGTTTAGGAGCAGGTGCTGGTCGCCTTCGATGACACCTTGTAAGTTGGTAGACGCTTTGGTGCCGACGGAAATGATGACGCTCGACAGTGGCGGGTTGGTTACCTGCTCTTCTGTCACATTCAAGGCATTGTGAGCGACGTTGCAGTCTGACGCCGTTGCATTATCCGTGGACAGCGTGATTGACCGGGATCTTAGGTCGATTACTGCGCCTTGCTGGTCCAGGAAATCCATGCCTAAAATGACGTCTCGCGAGCATTGCTGCAGGACCACAAAATTCACAGAATACGTCTGGCTGTGAATCGTGACTCTTGCCGTGCAGGTTCCAGTCGGTGTTATAAGGTGGCCCCCTGCTGTTCGGATATCTGGTCCTTCCCATGCAGTCTTTACCTTCTTGAGCTTAGCGGCGAAGAGACCACTGATGATAGAGTAGTCGGCACCGGTATCAACTAGGGCGGTGACGCTGTGGCCGTCGATGATCACGTCGAGGTCGGTGGTTCGTCGTCTGGCGTTCCGGTTAGGTCGGGGCGTCGGATCACGGCTGCGTCGGCTTGGTCCGGTGCTGCTATGTCGCGTAGGCGGCGAGGCTTTGTCGTAAAGACTCTGCTCAGGCGGCGTACTGCGACTACGTCGGGAAAGTTCGTGCGTCGTGGTCGTCGTCATCGGCAGCGGCGGCGGCGGCGGAGGAGGATCTTCGGCATTGCGTCGTGCAGCAACCGCACCTCCATCGGTTGCTGCCTTTAGTTTCCCGGGTAGGGGCTTGGGGATCGGCCCCGGTTAGGGCCGGTGTACTGGCGGCGATCCGGGGAGACGTAGCGGCCAGGCGAAGGTGAACGGGATGGTCGTCGTTGTTGCCACTGCGATCCGGCGATGTAGTCGGCGATGTCGCGAGGTCGCTCACCTGGGCGCGGACGCGGCGCGTTCACGTCGAAGCCACGCAGTCCCATCTCACGGTACTGGCAGTAGCGGTAGGTGTGCCCGGCTTCGCCGCAGTGGTAGCATAGTGGGCGGTGGTTCGGGGTGCGCCAAACGTCAGTTTTCCTCGGCGAGCGCTGGATTACTGGCGAGCGGGAAGGCGTCGGGGGTGGCGGCGGTGGCTGGCGACGAAACTGCGGAGACGTTGGGTCCTGGTGTTGGCGAGGAGCGGCGACAGGTCGTCGTGCAGTAGCGGCGTAGGTCATCGCCTCCGGTTGGGGCTGTGGCCGTTCAGGAACGCTCAGTGAGCGCTGTAGTTCCTCGCGGACTACGTCTTCGAGAGAGGCGACTTGGGGCTGAGACGATGGCAACATGCGGCGCAGTTCTTCACGAACAATAGCACGTATGGTCTCGCGCAGGTCGTCGGGGCAGAGTCCTCGGACTTCTGCGACGTCTGGCGACATGCGCCGATCGTATTGGCTGGTCCGCATTTCAAGAGTCTTCTCGATGGTGGTAGCCTCGGAGAGGAACTCTTGTACCGTCTTTGGCGGGGTTCTGATCAGTCCGGCGAAGAGCTCCTGCTTCACTCCTCGCATAAGCAAGCGAACCTTCTTGTCCTCAGACATGTCGGCGTCGGCGTGGCGGAAAAGTCGCGTCATCTCCTCCGTAAATATCGTTACGTTTTCGTTGGGGAGCTGCACCCGAGTTTCAAGCAGTGCTGCGGCTCTTTCCTTTCGCACGACGCTTGCAAAGGTGCGCAGGAAAGCAACGCGGAAGTCGTCCCAGGTTCGAAGCGTTGACTCGCGGTTCTCGAACCAAGTCCTTGCGGCGTCTTCCAGGTAAAAATACACATGACGCAGCTTGTCGTCCGGGTCCCACTTATTGAGGGCTGCGACGCGGTCGTAAACGTCAAGCCAGCTTTCTGGGTCTTCGTAGGTCGATCCGCGGAAGGTAGGCGGCTCTTTGGGCTGGTTGACGACCACGGTTGCCGAAGAACTAGCTTCCGTCATCGTGGATGCCGGCTTCGTAGCAGCCTTTGTTTTCTTGTCCTTGTCGGGGAGCGGCAGGTATTCGGGCGGTAGTCCTTGTTGTCTTCGGCTCACTCGAACGACCGGGTCGGCGTCGTCCTCTTGCCGGCTTGGGCTTGGCTCACGGCTGGACGGGGGCGTACGGTACATGGACCGAGAAGCACCTCCACCAGATGTCACGAGGTTGTGATACACGCAGCACTTGAGAGGAAGCACGCAGGAGTCAGGGCGGTGTCAGGCGAACTGTTTATTGGGCGAACTTGTGCCCAGCAAAACGGGGCCAAACACAACTCATAGCAACAGCGGCGTGAACAGTCGTCGGCCGACGGAAAAAAAAAGAAAAGACCCCCAGTGGCGCACTGCGCCGGCTTTTTATACACGCGTCGTAACGCGTTCCAAAGTGGCATACAAGATAAACGCGGCCTGCGTTGCGCTTAACAGAAAGTGATAGCGTCTTCTTTCGCAAACGAAAAGAACCGCACGCGTCGTAACGCGTTTCAGAGTGGCATACAAGATAAACGCGGCCTGCGTTGCGCTTAACAGAAAGTGATAGCGTCTTCCTTCGCAAACGAAAAGAACCGCACGTGTCAGTTTTTTATACACGCGTCGTAACGCGTTCCAAAGTGGCATACAAGATAAACGCGGCCTGCGTTGCGCTTAACAGAAAGTGATAGCGTCTTCCTTCGTAAACCAAAGGAACCTTACGTGTCAATATATACCCATGGCCATCATTTCTAACAATGAATGTTTTGGCGTTCAGCCGCTTACACCATAAGTGGCCATGCTGTTTGTTGTTTTGCATGTGTTAGGCCAAGTTACGACTGCATATGATGACAGCATATGACAGCCGAGCCCCTTGATGGGCTCCGCACTTAATGAGAGCTCCGCGACGGGCGCCTGCTTCGCCAGGCTTTAACAGCACTTTCACCGATTACGCGAACGACGAGAAAAATAGCGGCTGGATTAAAAAAAATGGCAGAATTATTCACGGAGTGAATGATGGAGACTGGGGCGAAGCATTCGTCCGTCCATGCGTCCGTCTGAGTGACCGTCCATGCATCTGTTCGTGCGCCCGTCCCTGCGTTCGTTCATGCATCCACCCCTGAGTCTGTTCATGCGTCCATCCATGCATCTGTATGTGTGTCCGTTCGTCCATCTATTCAACACTCCAAGTCGCACCATCTCGCATCTTTTTATAATATATTCCCAATATAGAAGCACCGCCATTCAGTGGACATTCCAAAGACTAAACGAGAGGTGGCACACGTACACTTTTTTACGGCTTGCGCTTCGGGTCTACTTCCCACCTTCAACCACCTTGAGTTCATGGTATATACTAGTTCACTGTATTCATGGCACTGCGGCCCAATGCTCGCTAAACCTTTCTAAAACCAAGGAGGTTACGCCCAGCGAGTATAACGTAGCAACCTTTTCCTGTCAGATAGTGCTCAATGTACATGCCAGTGGCTGTTAATGTGAAATGAGAGACAGGAGGATTCAGCTTTTAATTTCTTACGGCTTGCGCTTCGTATCTGCTTCCCCCCTTTAACCACCTCGAATTCATTCATGGTATATACTAGTTCATTGTATTCATGGCCCTGCGGCTCAACGCTCGCTAAACCTTTCTAAAACTAAGGAGGTTACACCCAGCGAGTACAATGTAGCAACCCTTTCTTCTCCGGTAGTGCTCAATGTGCATGCCATTGGCTGCTAATGGAGATCGCAGCGTGCGCGTTGACTAAAAGCCGAATGCTCCTGTGTCTCATTCTCCATTAGCAGCCATTGGCATGTACATTGAGCACTATTTTTTATTGTTAAACAACGCACAGAAGAAATGTCTCACCAGCACCACCTTGGAGGTCAAATGTTATACCTATTTCGGGTATGTGCCACTGGTGGTTACGTACTACGAGGAACGCCCAAGCCACGCCATAAAGATATTAGAGCAAATGTCTTCACTGTAACGTAGCGATGTTAGTCGTGAAATATAGATGTGCCGAAGTGTATGTGCCCTGTCACTGGAATGGTATGAAGCCTTTGTGTTCGGTACATGCTGTAAATAAACTTTTTCTAAACAAGGACCTTCGCCCCTAAAACGAGAGACAATGCCCGTTGCGTTTCCTTCTAGTACGGCATGGTGTTCAGTGAGGTTTGTTTAATCATTGTTCACTTTGTTACGGGGATCAAAATGTACTACCAGGCATCAACGTGGTTCTATGCGCGTTCATAGGTGTTGTAGCTGCAGCAGACCAATGAACCTTGGGCTTGTTCTCTAATATAAACGTACAGTAAACATTCAACTACTTTCTGTAAAGACACGTCTTACATCCGTTTTATGGCGATTACCATGGAGGGAGATAAAGCATATTTTTTTCACGTTTATTCTAATTCGCATCTAATTATCAAGCTAAAGTAGTTTGATTACTTAATATTTTGAATGAACCTAACCAGGAACATGTCATTTTCTGTGAGTAACGCCAACATTTTCCATGCACAGCTTTCACGCCATACGACTCCGCAATATGGCGGACTTCTATGCAAAATAGATGCTTTTAACCCTTTCAGTTTTGCGATTGCGTTAGGTAATTTACCTGGCAATAATTAGGCATAATAAACAGGTCTTTTAAATGCGTTTGGTGCCTCACAGTTAATGTCACTCTGGACAACAGTATGTGCTTGGGCGTTTGGTGTGTGTGTGTGTGTGTGTGTGTGTGTGTGTGTGTGTGTGTGCGCGCGCGTGTGTGTGTGTGTGTGTGTGTGTTTGTGTGTGTGTGTGTGTGTGTGCAGACAAAAGAGAAATCCACAGGTCGCCTTCTTCGCGATATGCAAATTAAGGACACCCCAGTTCCGAAGTCTTCAGGCATTAGTTGCTTCAAAGTTTGGTAAAATGATTTCAACTGTAAAATATCTTAGTTGCTATTGCATTCGATATGCAGTCCTGAAGGAGCTAAAATAATTTTTGAGCATTGCGTACAAATCGATTTTCGCCTGCCAGTCAGACAGGACAGCCAGAGCCCAATGATCTACAAAGAGTGTTACAGTGCTATGACAACATGTTCTGTCTCCCCTGCTTTCCTGTGTTGCTGAATTTCTATTTATTCATTTTTTGGACTTTCAGACTTTTGGAAGACGTGAAGAGTTCTTCTTTTGCTAACGGCTCTTTTTCTTTTGAATGCCAGTACCTCAAGTGTTTCACCGTGACGCGGTTGACAGATGGCGGCACTCAGCATGAAAAAACTGTGAAAGAACTGACACGCGCAATCCCCGAAGCTTCCCTGAAAAACGGGATGACCTCGAGAGTTCCTTTACGTCGGCAAATGGAGTTGTTCCGTACAGAAGTGCGCACATTCCGTTTCAATTGCGGGACGTTTGTGTGACGTACCTTATAGACACATTAACATTTTGCAATGCCATACATTCAGTTCTTTTGAGTGCATTTTGAAATCAAACATCTCTTTTATGAGGGGAGATGTTTGGGGGTATGCTTTTTAATCTTCTGGAACCTAAAATTTTACCATGGTTACAGCATTCCTTTTTAGTTGCCCTAAAATGTACTATTCTGCTGCCGCTTTTAGAGGTATCGTTGATTCCAAGTTTTGACAGACGGTCACAAGAGAAACTCAAACTTTTTTTGGAAATTGCGTACTCAAAGTAAAGGCAAGAGCATTGGCCAAGTGAGTATACAGTAGTATGAGGCAAAGTGTATATAGCAATATGGACCTGTCCCACACTTTAAAAACTCTACGGGAACACTTATGGCGACGAGCAAACGTAAGGGGTGGGGGATCTCTTTTATCTTTCTAATCTTCGAAGTCATTGCAAGCAATGCTGAGTGAACATGAACTCGTCACGTGCTACGAAATGCCTCAGTAAACGATAACTTTAGCATAAATGATTTCGCAGTGACCATTCGATGCTCTAGATTCTGGAACTTAATTAGACGGAACATATACGCGTGTCTCAGTCTTCTGGAGGAAAGTTTGTCAATCGCTAAAATTCGGGTAATCCAAGCAAAACGATCTGCTCTCTAAGAAGGGTCTCTGCTTGTGGGCTTGTAATGTTGTCGTCACGGTTCATCATGAATGGGTGTGCATCAAAAAATTGGGTGAATCGGGTGCCCATACTGTGCACGTTGTGAGTTAAAATATTGTCGTTACAGCGCCAAACAATATGTTTCGCGTAGCATGGGTGTCAGAATCCCCAAATTTATTTTCTGAGGTGCGCAAATTTCTTACCTAAAATCAGAGACACAAATATCGTTATATACGCTAAAGCTATTTAAAACTAGAAATATTACTTGAATGATAATCACTAGCTGAAGTTTCTTAGGCTTGGTCTCGCAAGATAGCTATTCTCGTTTTGCACGAAACTTTCGTGTCTAGAATGGAACAGATTAGGAACTTCGACAGAACGTTTGGCACCAAATCCTACCGGAGTTACGGCGGCATAAATTGCCGGGAAGTCGCCGTCATTTTAATGCGACAATTGACCGTTTCTCTGCTACGCTACGCCAGGGATTCGGATGGCCATGTTCTGTCAGTGGATCTTGATTCTGGCATTAGAATCGTGAATGTTTACGCTCCAGTGAAGTGTCGGCAACAAAAGGATTTTTTTAATTCTTAAGATTTCTATCTAGTTGGCCCAGTTTGTGTCATTTTAGTGGGTGATTTAAATTGTATGTTAGAACAAGCGGACTGAGTTTCTCTCAGAGGACCTCCAAAGTAAAGAGATAGAAACGGTCGGTGGGAGTTGGGGGAGCTTGTGAACGAGTTGGGACTGGTTGATGCTTGGAGGTCTCTTCGCCCCCTCCAGTCAGGAAAGACTTGGACGGGGAGAGGGAGCCAGTCGAGGATCGATCGCTTTTATGTCTCGCCTTCACTTGCTTCTAGCATGCACTCTAGCTGGCAGCATTCTTCCGCTTTGAGTGACCTTAGCCTCTTTGTCTTGAGATTCGCCTACTCCTGTTTAAAGCCCTGGGGCAAGAAACCATGGTGTTTAAACTCATGGCTCCTCAGAAATATGGACGCTACAAAAGATCTAGCAGCGCTTCTCATCAGCTTGCTCTTTGGCGATCAGAATTTTGGTGGTAGCGAATGGGATGCAGTGAAGGCCGAAGCTGCGGAGCGCTTCAGGGAGTAGGGAAAGAGGCGGGCGCGGGAGGAGTGTGCAGGAATCAGAGTGGTCTCTGACGCGATTTTCTTGCTCTCAAGGCCGTTTCCCGGCGGCCCGGGAGTAACCCCGGCTCTTACTTCACTGCGCAAGGAATATAGAGTCCTCCTCCAGTGACGCTGGGACCACTTGCGAGTCACAGCACGCGCAGAGCTATGGGAAAGAGAAGCCTGGTGTAGCAGAAATGTTCTTCGTAGACATTTAGCTGGGACGAATTCAGCTATGCCTTCCTTAGTCTATTCAAGCACAGTTAGTTTAGTGGAAACGCAGGGCGGGGTATTAGAGGTGGCACGGCAGTTCTACAAGAAACTTTACGCCGAATTTTTCCCCACTCCATATATGTTTCCTTTCACTAAGGCTTACGAGGATTTCGATATTTGTCGCACTCCTCTCGTCGAAGAGGAAGTGTTCGCAGCTCTCAAATCTGTGAAGCATAATCGAAGCCCAGGTTCGGATGGTTTAACTGTCAAGTTTTACGTCAAGTCTTGGAAGGTTTTGGGGGGCCTTTTACCAATTTGGCAAACAGGCTTCTCCATGAGGGGATTCTGTCAGCACTCAAAGGGAGGGACGGATCACTCTCCTGTGCTAGGATAGGACGAGAGTCATCGATTTGAGATCCTGGCGGCCCATCACTCTTCTAAACAGTGACTACAAACAGTGACTTCAACCGTTCTCCCGGTACTCGCGTTGGCACCCGTTTCAGCCGGGTCAAAGCCGTGCGCACCGCTGCTGCTTCGCGTCCCATCATGGTTCCCTTCCGGTAAATGGTTCATTTTTTGTCATTGGATGATGCCTTCAAATTGCTGGACTCGAAGAAAAGCAATCTAAGCTGTTTGTAGAGAAGCAGACGTGTTGTTTTGCATGTCTTGAGCAAAAACGTTTCACCATTTACCCCCGTATTTAGGATTCGCTGTTTTGAGGTGGTGCCAACGCAGCACAAACACTTTTCAAGCGCGCTGCCTTTAGGCGGTGGCAACTCAAGTTCAAGTCAAGGAGCGTATCTGATTACAGAGTATAACACTCCTGGACTTGAACTTCACTTGCCACTGCCTTCAGTGCTACACAAACGCGTTTCAAACGCACTACCTTGAGGCGTGGGCAGGTCAAACTGAAGCCAAGGAGCGTTTCTGAACATGGGCATCAGAGTACAAGGAATACTCTATTATGGAGAACAGTGCTATTCCATGTGTTTAGAACAAATTTTCAATGCTTTGGATGACTACACGCATCCTACCATGGAAGAACCATAAGCTGCCCTGGTAGCGCTTTTGGAGATGTGTGTTTAGAAAAAGTGTTCAACGCTTTAGAGTACTTGTTACTCTACCACGAGAGAGCACAAAGTCGTCCCAGTCTCATCCGAACAAAAACAACAGCAGAGCTGTTGAGAAAGTAATGTCCAACCATTTAAAGTAGGATGTACTCTACTATGTAAGGGCACTAAGCTGTGCCAAATTATGCCGAGTTTTGGCTGTGTGACGTGCCAATACTTGTGCATTTAACAAATATTCGACGATTTGTAGTACGGCGTACTCCACTATGGCAGAGCTTCGAGCTGTCCCGCAAACTAATGGGCGCGTAGAAACGCGTGTTCAGATATAGTGGTTAATGATTTAGAGTACTTGGTACTCTACTATGGTGGAGCAGAGGAGAATCGACAGATATTTTTCTAAAAAAGGAAACTCGTGCCGACACTGTGAAAGCCAAATTTCTTCAGAAGCCTCTTGAACGACGCCACGAACATTGAAGAATTACATCATTTTTTTATTTTTGTAAAATAGTATCCTGTCACCCCTTTCTTGTTGATTTTCAATGATTCACGTCTCCATTTTTTATTCTAAAGGGGGACGAGAAGAATAAATGAAAGCTGAATGAACCATGAATTTACAGTGAGTTTGGCGCATGGTGTAGGAATAGGTTAGTTGCTGACACTCGCCGCTTCGCGTAAAGACAGGTCGCGGGTAAAATCTGTTCGCCGACGACTTTGAGCTACGAGTAGTTTACGTGGCACGAGTAGAGATGGCGCTACTGTATGGCGAGCCAGGTGTTCACGCGGTACTCATTCTGATATTCACTGTCAAAAGAACATCTTCCTGAAAGCTTTGTGTGCATGGGATCTTGTGATTTAGAAACACTTTGCCCTGTGCCAGTGAGCATTGTCAGTGCATTTGTTTTGCTAATTCGCACTTTGTGATTCAGTGCACGCATACCTCGATGCTGCATGTGACTCCGAGTACGCGTGAGTGGCCTTGTGGCTGGCTGCACCTCGAAATGGGCAAGTGCTGTTTTCCCCCGAATTGCAAGTGGTAGTATCGGAAGCTTGTATGGAGTGTGTCGCGTTTAAAGGCTCCACTTGAACCAGAGCGCTTGGATAAGTGGCGACGAGCACTTCCCAGAGCTTTGCAGCCTACTGACCATGTGTGTGTGAAGCACATCCTGGAAGAAGCAATCTCTGCCACATATCATGCAGATACAAAGGAAGCGACCTGTTGTACGCACCAAAGAAACCTGCACTCACTTTTCATGCTGTGCCTGCCATTTCACCGCGGCTGCCCAAATTACCTGACCGTGCAGCGAAACACCAGGAAAGCTGTGTGAAAACGACTGGCTCTACTGCAGACTGCTTGGAAGTGACGTAGAAAAAAGAGCTTAATTGCATCTAAAAGCACTGATGCGACCGCTGAAAGTATTACGTAACCACCAGTGGCACATACCCGAAATAGGTATAAACTTCGACCTCCAAGGTGGTGCCGGTGAGATATTTCTTCTGTGCGTTGTTTAACAATAAAAAATAGTGCTCAATGTACATGCCAATGGCTGCTAATGGGGAATGAGAGACAGGAGCATTCGGCTTTTAGTCAACGCGCACGCTGCGATCCCCATTAGCAGCCATTGGCATGTACATTGAGCACTATTGGACAAAAAAGGGTTGCTACATTATACTCGCTGGGTGTAACCTCCTTAGTTTTAGAAAGGTTTAGCGAGCGTTGAGCCGCAGGGCCATGAATACAATGAACTAGTATATACCATGAATGAATTCGAGGTGGTTAAAGGGGGGAAGCAGATACGAAGCGCAAGCCGTAAGAAATTAAAAACTGAATCCTCCTGTCTCTCATTTCACGTTAGCAGCCACTGGCGTGTAGATTGAGCATTATCTGACAGGAAAACGTTGCTACGTTATACTCGCTGGGCGTAACCTCCTTTGTTTTAGAAAGGTTTAGCGAGCATTGGGCTGCAGTGCCATGAATACAGTGAACTAGTATATACCATGAACTCAAGGTGGTTGAAGGTGGGAAGTAGACCCGAAGCGCAAGCTGTAAGAAAGTGTGCTTGTGCCACCTCTCGTTTAGTCCTTGGAATCCTTGGAATATCTACTGAATGGCGGTGCTTCTATATGGGGACTATATGATAAAAAGATGCGAGATGGTGGGACTTGGAGTGTTGAATAGATGGACGAACGGACACACAGAAATATGCACGGATGGACGCATGAACGGACGCAGGGGCGGATGCATGATTAACGCAGGCACGGACGCACGAACAGACGCATGGACGGTCACACAGACAGACGCATGGATGGACGAATGCTTCGCCCCACTCTCCATCATTCACCACGTGGATATGCTGCCATTTTTTTGTTCCGAACAAAAGTTGCCGACGCCGGCACAAGAATTTCAGTGAAAGACGCTTTTTAGTGCTGCCGTGTCAAAATACCACCGCTCTTTAGGCCAACGCTTGCTGCTGTTGGAGCATTTATATGAATAATACACTGTTAGCAAATAAGCTCCATGTAAAAGCAGGAAATGAAATTTGTTACAGCAGATTCAAAGTGTACTAATTTATTGACGTACGTGTACATGTGTACGAGTATATTAGGCGTAGTAAACAAGCAAGGCTACGCAGCAATCACTTTCTACACGCGGATTGGGGTCACTCCCTAATGGGCGCCTTGACCCACCCTGTGCAAGCGCCGTCCGTCGCATCAAGCGTCAACAGACCAGGCGGAAAACACAATTTGGACGCACCGACTAGCGCAGTGTCATCACCTAACTTATTCTTACACCGTGGTTAAGCGTACCAGAGCCATGGTCGAGAGCAAAGTTTGTGGTTAAGCGTAACAGCATGTGGTTACGCATGTGCTCTTTATAGCTGGATGCTAATAGAATAGTGAGCATCTAATACCTTGTAGGTGCGAAGCACCTAAGTATCTCACTATATCCGCCTGATTTCAATTCGTGCGCCGTAGTGCACAGTCGTAGCACACGGGCAAAATATCTGCGCACCACGGGCCTACTACGCATCGGGGCAGAAATAGACTATTCCACGTTCACCATCCGTCTGTCCGACCGTCCGTGCATCTGTTCGTTCGTCCATCCGTCTGTGTGCCCATCCACCCGTCCGCCCAATCGTCCGTGCATCTGTCCATCTGGCCACCCATGTGTCCATTTGTCTGTGTGTGCTCGTGCCTCCGTCCATGCGTCCATCTGCCCATGCATTCGTGCTTCTATCCATGTGTCCAGTCGTTCATCCGTCCATCCTTTATGCTAGTAGGCAACTTCATTCAACGTAGACATTATGGACGTCAGGACCTAGTTTCGCCCACTCGTCATCACTCCTTTTGGGGAGATGCGTGGAATTCTTTATATTCGCCTACTTGCCGACACTTGCTTCGACTCTAGTTAACCTTTCCTTTAACGCCAATAGGCAAACTCTTTTGAACTGACTTACTCTCACTGAAGCTGACTCAAATGGGACTTTGAGCGAGACAAGATGAGACGAGTATTCAACATTCTGAATCTGAGTGAGGCCGACAGGGCAAAAGCGCAATCGGGTTTTGGAACAGGGGAGCCCGCTTCACTGGATTAAGAGTTAGTATATGCCACACTGACTCCGAAGCAAATAAAATATACCTTGAGGCTGAGTCTCAATGAGGGCAATTTATTTTGCCGACTCATGACCTTCTCACCTGCTCTCGTCATCTGCACACATCGTCTTTTCTTAATAGCCCATCCTCCGAGCATTGAAAATAAAGCATCGAAGCGATATCTTCTTTGACAAAGCCCTGGCGGACGTCAGCAGGAAGCAATGCGCCTTTTATCTTGTGATCACATACATTGCGAGTGTCTTCTACACGGAATGAAGGGATAGACTACTTTTAACTTGACGTACTTTTACTCCTTTCTAGCTTTCTGGTCTTTTTTTTTCCTTCATGAATGTTCCACGTGCTCTACGGTGCATAATCCCCACGAGCCATCCTCGCATTTTGCAAGTGTTCTATAGCCGGCTTTGGACAGCCTACTTTGCCAATTTCCTTAATCGTGAGTGCTAGACATACTCTATAAGCACATTTGCTTTTCTTGCATTTATCTCCGTCAGACTTCCATTATCAGGCACGCTTTCTTTTACGTGCGCGCTTACTGCACTGCTGTCATTTCCCCTAACGTAATAGCGATTGTTTTGTTCTGCTCCCCATAGAGCCAGGTATTAGCTCCGATGCATTGCATCGTAACTAAGTCAATATCTAATCCAGAATTTTCATTGACACTCTGTATTTGCAGAACACCTACATAAGTTTGCTGTATTACTGTGCGTGTAAATTCTGAACGGTACCAATAGCCATCATATCACTTGAGAGTTACTATCGCAAGTTCCCTAAAGAAATCAATCAATTCACATTCTTGATGTTTGCGACGTTAGGGTGGTTCAAAACTGTTGCCTAAATATATTTTTCAATTTTTTGTAGACAGGTTTGATCAGAATTTATGTGCCACCAACGTATTTGCTACATGACTAAATATTAACTGTCCTGAGCCTACCAAAAACACGCTTCTTTCAAAACTGTCGAAAATGTTTGCGCAAATATCTCATTTTTTTCAGTCAAAATTACCAGTAGTACTTTTTCACGTCTAACTTCTGCTTTGTCTCTGTGCACAGGCATAAAACACATCTACAATTTTCTGACGTCAGTCATGAAATATGTGTATAGTAAAAACACATTTCAGAAGCAAAATACAAAAATGCATTTACGTTCACAGGTTACAATGGTTAAATTTTTTCAACGTGATAGCGTCAAAGAGCTAGTTTCACAGGAAACCCGGTGTCGACGTCGGCGTCAGTGTTTTTAGAGGTGTTCTTGGTGGTGACCGAAAAATCAAGCGTCTTTGCAATACCGAAAAATTAAGACATGTGCTATTAAAATTAATAAATTGTGGGTCACAGTGGCAATCAAATTCAGGTCGGTCGGTCGGTCGGTCGGTGGGTCGGTCGGTCGGTCGGTAGGTCGGTCGGTAGGTCGGTCGATCGGTCGGTCGGTCGGTCGGTGAGTCGGTCGGTCGGTCGGTCGGTCGGTCGGTCGGTCGGTCGGTCAGTCGGTCAGTCGGTCAAAGAACTTTCTTCAGGCTCTAAGGAACTACAGAGTCCTAGTAGCAGGCCGCGTCCACGTTGGGGTCGGAAGACCTTGGTTTTCCACCCGTTCGCGGGCTCTGTGGTCAGCCCCTGGCTGCTATTGGAGACAGGTGCTTCAGAGGGCTTCCCCCAGCTATCTTGTTTATTAAAAGAGGCAATTTGTAACGCCGCACATTATCAGAGCATTGAGCTAACGAGCAATACTCTTCTAACTAGCAGAATCAATCGATGTCCGGAGCGAAGCGAGTGAACCTTCCCCTCGACGGGAAAGATCCCGTTTGTAACATTTTCAGGGTGAAATATGGAGGTCTAGTCTGCTTTGGGGCGGGAGCGGGAATTTCCTGCAGCCAAGCTGATAGTATTTCCCTATTTCGTGAAATAAGAGCGATGGCCTAAAGTTATGCTCCCAACCCAGATCGTCTAGTATATCGGGACCATTGCGGAATGTCCCGGGTTGTTTGCGTGGCAAGCGGGTGTTCTACCGCACCCACGCGCCCACTTTTGAATAGATTGAAAATAACTTCTTCAGTATAGTACAGTGAAAAAAATTTATGCTTTTCAAGCACACACATCATGTATACATACTTCACTATACAGCATGAAATATGTATTAATAATGCGTGCTAGAAGCTTAAATTGAAATCAGTCGCCATAACTTGAGATTACCGTAATGACTTCATGTTTTAAAGCTAATCACCCACTACAAAAGGCACACACGTTACTGCATTTTTAAGGTCACGTAGTGGTTGCATAGAAAGTTCCAAAGGATTTTTATACATCAACCGCAGTATTCATGAACCGACCTTTACTTACCATAGTAAGGCTTACTCACGAAAGAAAGAGAGAAGAATAATTATAATAAATGTACAAGATGAGTTTAAGAAGCCTCCCATACCTTGTAATTAGTGCACCTTAAGAAAGGCGTCCTAACTTGTAAGGTATAGGCCCTGGGTGCGAGGGCAGGTAAAATTTTGCTACAAAATCATTACCACGAGCAGCAATAAGTTATCTTTGCTTCAATAGACCAACAACAGTGTGCACAGATGCATCCAAACGTGAACAGCAGTAATGTTTCTTTATGCACCAGCAGTTTTCGGTGAAATAAACGTGTTGTGTCAGGCCAATTTTCTGCAACCGTCGTCAACGTAGTGGGGTCATCAGGTCACTCTTATTATTTCGACATCTTGTATGTTTTCGCTGTGTTCGAATGTGTTATTCTGCTCCCTTCAGCGTTTGCCAGCCGTATATATATAGATTCACCATTACCTCTGTCTCAAATCACATCTTATAGAATGCATCAATCCCTGCTAAGATATACTCCTTTTTCGATTTCTGGCTTTTTTCTATATATTTCTATTTCAGTCCGAAATTTCTTCCTGTTTGTAAAACCATAAGCCTTTTTCTTAAAGATCCTGCCACCTGGTTCTCGGCCGATCCCCTTTTGTGGGAGTGCGCCAGAACAACAAGGATCATCATCATCATCATCATTCTCATCATCATCATCATCATCACCACCACCACCAACACAATTTGTATCCGTGTACAGACGACCAAACAATTTGAAAATTGTTTGAGCCACTTCGGGGCGTGTAACCTGTACGAAAGAAAGTGTTTTTTCAACCACAGCACATATCCAGACTGTATACTCGTGACACAGTCGGCTACAAGACATTGACAAGGCAGTGGATCCAAGTTGAAACATGCCATATAGATAAAACCACCATGCATTTAACTGCTGCATAGAACGGAGCACAACAAACCTGTGACCATGTACATTTTTCTGCAGAAATCGCACAGCGGGCAGATTCTTCACGGCACTTTTTGTGAAGCGAGGATGGCACGAAAACTGCTGCCTGTCGTAGGTCTCCCCCCAGTTCCGTCGATCGTTTAGGACTCGCCGCAGCAATGACGCGTATGCGTGCGCTGTGCCTTTCAATATTTTTTTATTTGCCGTCCTCATAAATAACTGAATACGTAAAATTGTACGCCGCCATCTTTTCGATGCGTACGTCAGCGAGCCTAGCCCTTATTTTTTGTCATACGGGTTTGCTTGTGGCCATTATTTTTAAAAGGTGTGACAACACAGGTGGAAATGAAACGAAATAAAAGTTCGTTTCGTATTATTGTGGAATATTGTTACGTAACTGAGCCTTCAAATAAAAACGAGGTACATTTTATGTAATGCAGTGAGACGGTACTCACACTTCTTTAAATAGATAAGCACATTAAATGGTCAACTTATCAGCATCAATTCCCCTACATATTTGTAAATGTGATGACCTTTTTGGTTTGGCATTTACTGCCTGTGTGAAACTTGTCCGATTGCTTCTCAGCGCACGGAAGTGGATAACAGCTCTGTTTACCAACGAAGTAGTTTCGTAAACCATGAGTTTGTGCACGTAGAATCCCCGGTAAGCCACACCGCAATATGTCACAACACGCACCATGATGAAGTCACGCTCCGAACGAACATCATGAGTTATCTCCTTTGATTTACACGGCTGTGCTACAGATGGGAATGCTACACGCGATTTGGCATGCCTTGCATCAAGCGCCGACAGAACGCGACAGCTCCAGTCCCTAAAGTGCTGCGCACCTAACATCATCACCTAAGCGCTCGAATAGCATGGAAGAATACTTCTCCTAAGCTCCATCACGTTCTGAATATGCTATGGATTGCTATACTGCGCGTTGTTTTACCGGCGTTACGCCATTGAGTTATTCAAGAACTTTGATATGATGAAAAAGTGACAGAAGCTCAGTGATACCGAAGGCCCCACTTGCTGTTAGGTGGCTGTAACAGCCAGGAAAGTAACGGAAGATGAAGTCTCTCAACGCTCTCCAGGGCGCTGGAGACTGCCAGGAGTTGGTTGCTTGCGGCGACAGTATATAATAACAGCGTACAGCAGTCCGTGCCCCTAAAGGGCTCCTCACTTAAGAAAGCATAAATAGGTGCATTCTCCTTTAGTTTTGAAAGTTATTTTCATCAATACACCCAAGGTATGCGCTCCGCGACGCATTTCCTTTTTGCTAAGCTTCTCACAACGGTAGCGAACCACTGCATATTGGAGATGCTGCAACAATCAGTTTCCCCAGGGCATGCATTTTAATGCCATAAATTGCAACTATACTGACAACAACATGAGCATACGTTCACAAAAACCAAATAGAACACCGAAGTGGGCAACATGAAGTTCCAGGAGCTCACGAAACGCCTCCAAGCAGTCATAACAGAGCGCAAAGTAACCTCGTTTTTGTTTAGGCCTGCTCTTATCTTTTTGCTTCCTACACTTCCAGTCAGACGTTGCGCGGGGGCCTCCATTTCCTCACATCTACTTCTCCAACGGCTGCATATATGGTACTGCGATGAACATGCAATTCTTTAGAGGGCAGGCAGCAGACGCAATCTCGAGGGATGAGAGCCAGAAAATGTTGTTAGGCATTATTCGCCTCTTCTTTTTCGTGTGATGGAAAAAAGCACTGCGGAAAACGTTACAGAAGGATTATCTTGAAGCAACAAAGAGGATTCCTCTATACAACTCCCTATGTTTGCTAGGTATATCAAAGCTCTATGGAAAAGCAGGAAGGTTAAATAAAGGAAGTGTTGATTTGCTACACTTCATTTTCGGAACATCAATGAGGGTGTTATGGATATTTTTGGATTGTACACTGTGAAATGGCACTCATCTGTACAAGCGCGCGCATTAATGTTTCCTGCTCGTGGTTACGTGCAAAAAAAAACGCTTTCTTTATTTCAGATATAATGGAAGGACAGATAAAATAAATTTATTTTGGTGGAAACTTTCAAGCTAGTTTAGACTTTCTTTGTTCAATCGCCGTCACTGATGTTGACGTGCTCAGGCAACAAGCGAAATATGATACATAAAGATCTTGAATGCATTATCCTACAAAAGAGGCCAAGTTCGGTTGGTATTTTTCGACTAATATTCGTTATATTCAGTATTTAGTATAGCTTCCTGGCTGCTTTGCTTATATGTGTCGAGGATTACGTGCTTAACACTAACAACAGCATTGTCTTTGCGCAACACTCCTCGCAATGCTAGACCACTATTATAAAAGCATTTGCAGTTATCGTGCAGAAAATCTCTGAAAAAATCTTTAGATAACCCAAAAAATGAAGATAAATTAAAAAAAACTGTGAAGCTGAGGTCACTTACTCGGTGTTTCTTTATTTTTTCTGATTTTTGGTGTTTTGTCTCGGTTCTGGCGTTAAATATGTCTTTCGGTACAATTCGGGGGGGGGATAATTTTTTTGTTTCGCTGTGATAGACTGTGTTTAATCTGCAATGACTTCTCTGGAAACTCGGTGTTTGCTGCTCGCCGTCATTGACACCGCTCAAACCATGCGTAATCCTTTATTCCCCTCTGAAGCCCTCTATGACTGGTCCCTTCCTCTCACAGTGCACTGGTCTTGTGACTTGAATAGCGCAGCTGGCTATGCCCTTCTCTCTTGGTCACGTGAGCTGACACATTCAGTATGACACCATACGGCAAGGGAAGGACCTAAGACTGCTCCGTTGTGAAAATCCAGTGAACACTTTGCTAAAAAAATTCACCTAATCAATGCACAGGTGTTGTTCAAAATGTCTGTCTAAATATTTTGCTCTGTGTATAATTGGTCAACTTGCTGCAGGTCTTGTGCCGGGTGCCTGAATGTTCGTCAAGTAGAAATTGCCACTCTTTGTTCAAGCCTTCCTCCAATCCTGAAGAAACAAAACTTGATATTGAAATTCAGGATGAAACCTCATTCCTTCACACAGCCCTACCAACACTATGTATTCATCAGGTAACGCTTTTCACGTGTTTTTTTTTATTAAACGTGCTACGCATTTTCTACTAGAGTTCTACTTTAAATGCTTTGAACAGAACTTCTTCGCCGTCGCGGTCAACGACATGATGCATTCATAATACATTTCAAACCAAAATCTACAGTAAAAGTTTCATGTGCTGGTTAGCGCATGTATGACATGATTTAGGAGAAACATGCTGTGCAATATCTGGGAAACAATTTGGGCCCTTGAACCGTATCTCCCGTTTTCTTCCGTCCCATATCTCTTCCTTAGCAATCCTATATAATATCTCCTATGAAATAACAGCATGCACAAGATTACTGTATGGAAATATTTTACTCTTTACTGTGTTGAACTGCATGTAAAACATTTCAAGTATTATTTTTTCATATGTTCACAAGAAATATGAAATTATATATCATAATTTCTCATATTTTGCGAAAGCGATATTGGGTCGCAGTAGCATCTAGACGGAGCTTGACTGAACAAGGTGAGAAAACAGGTACGGCGCTAAGAGTACAGAGATGAAGTGAAGAAATGAACTGACGGACTCTTCACACCATGCCTGTGTTTTTCTTAGGAATTAACCAACTAGCTTGTAAACAAGCCATGTGATAATCAATGCCACTAAACATAAAGGCAAAAGCCTTCTTTCGTGACTCTGATAGTTTGTTCATTTGTGTTGTATTTTCTTACTTTTTCGCTTTGGCAAAAAATTACAAGTTGCACGTAATCGTTTTTTTTTATAAAAACACAAATTTTTCCCTGTTATATTGTAATCACTTCTTCTTTATATGCTCCTGTATTAAAATATTAAATTTATTCGAGAGCGAACAAAGCAAAAATAATGCCAAAATATGGTGGCAAAGCTAAAGAAACAGCATTTTGACTCGTACTGTGGCTAAATTTTCGCGATGTGTCAGGGTGCAACCGTAGCCGATGGAGCTCATCAAGCCGCTGACACGTGATGACGATTTTCAATACTGTGGAGGAGTTCTGTACCACAAAGGTGTTGAAACTGCTTCACCAATGTCATCGAACCGGTGGCACACCCTGTCAGTCTCTGTCATAGAGCTGTTCACCTGGCGACATAGGGCGAGAACAACTTCTGAGTAAAGAGGGTAAGACTCACCGTTCTTCTGAACATGCTCCGCTAACTACTTTTTCGCAATGCCTGAGAGGATGGAAAGGTTAGCGCAAATCTGTCGGAGCCTACGCTTGAATTTGGTCCACTCTATGAATTCAAGAACGTGTTTCAAAAGGCAAGTCCTGGCCACAGTGGTCTGAGAAAAGGTGACGTGGGTGAGCTTCACGGCATCGTCCCAGTGGTAAAGAGCACCCTCACGGTCATACTCTTGCAACCAGTCTTGAACGTCGTCCCCATGAAGGTCAGCAAACACCGGTGGATCTTTGTGAGGCGCGGAGGAAGAAAGGGAGCCCTGTCGCAGCCGGCGTCACAGATGGCGAAGTTGTAGAGGGCTCGTCTTGAGATATGCCCGAGGTGTGTCGGTGTGAACAGCGACCAGAACGGAGCTCCAGGGGTGTGCTGAAGTACAAGGAGTGAAGGAACAGGAAGAGCCAGAAGGTTGAGGGACCGTACCCCGCACCACCACCACTTGTGAGACGGTAGTCAAGCCGCAAGTCTCTTCTTCCGCGCTGCTAAGACCAAAGTGATGATGGCGGGTATTTACATATCAAAAGATAATGCGTATGAACAATGCTTAATATATATATATATATATATATATATATATATATATATATGAGATCTAACAGAAAGTAATGCCAAGGAATGCACAGGGGAAGTTATTAGAACCAATGGAATGTAAATAAGAAAGAAAAGTGGATGAAAAAATAACCAGCCATGAGCAGGAATCAAACCTACGACCTTCTAATAACGCGTTCGATGCTCTCACAGCGGCCTTCCCTCCATCCACATTTTTGGGTTTATATGTGAATTTAGAAGTAGGAGTGACAGTCAGCGCCATCTATAAGCCATGCGACGAGTGTGAAAACACTCTTATGCGCATGTTTGGCGTCACATAGCAAGTGAACTTATTATGAGCGGGCAGCTGATTAATTGCCCCTTCCATACAACCTAAACACACCAAGTCAGCCAGTACGAGACTTTCGTTCAATGAAATAAGGGAAAGAAGTGTATACCTAAGGGCTCGTTTTTCCGTGTTTAAACACAATATTGATAAGATCTAACAGACAGTAATGCCAAGGAATGTACAGGGGAAGTTATTAGAACCAATGGAATGTAAATAAGAAGAAAGAAAAGTGGATGAAAAAATAACCAGCCGTAAGCAGGAATCGAACCTACGACCTTCGAATAACGCGTTCGATGCTCGAACGCGTAATTCGAAGGTCGTAGGTTCGATTCCTGCTCACAGTTGGTAATTTTTCATCCACTTTTCTTTCTTCTTATATACATTTCATTGGTTTTAATAACTTCCCCTGTACATTCCTTGGCATTACTGTCTGTTATATCTCATTAATATTGTGTTAAATCACGGAAAAACGAGCCCTTAGGTATACACTTCTTTCCCTTATATATATATATATATATATATATATATATATATATATATATATATATATATATATATATATATATATATATATATATATATATATATATATATATATATATATATATATATATATATATATATATATATATATATATATATATAGTGTGTGTGTGTGTGTTTCGAATCACTCAAACTCAATATTTTTCCAGCCATGAGACCGGTGATTCGAACCTGCGACCCTTCTCTCTACAGCGCGTGGCGTTATAATCACTAGGCCACGGAGCGTACGTCCTTCAGCACCCTGATGAGCTGCTGTTCATATACACCAGTGACCGCAGAACTCGGTGGTGCCTCTGCGTTTCTATTTAGCAACAGCGAGTTAACGCGAAGGGCGCACAATAAAGGGTCGTCGCATCTCCCGCTTTTCACCGAAGTTTCGATGCGTGCGCCTTTCACCTGTACCACTTGCACTAAGCACTACTGACGGGGTCGACTTAAACGCATGCGCTTATCTCGTGCGGGGGAAGAGGGGTGCTTTGTATGCCTTCTGTTTTTGCTGCAAGGTTCATGTTGAAATTAGAGCCTATGAAAGTCATTTCGCTCACTGCACCAGTCGTCTAAGAGTTAACCAGGTTGCACAAAGAACCTGTGCACAAGGAAACGACACAAGCGCCAAACTTCATCTGAAGGAGGACTTGTTCTTGTGCTAGACTTTGGATTCCCGAATTCATAATGCAGCGCAAAAAAGACACGACAACCCCCAGAACTACACATTACCTGGACTTTTGGTATGTAGTTCTGTGTGCCCATATTGTCTTTTCTGTGCGACAATGTAATTTTGATCTTAATCTGAACTTTGTTTCGCGAAAGAATTGTTTTACCAGGCGATGCATGTGATGTTCACACATGACGTGTGCCTATTGAAACAATCAAAACCAAGTGTCCTCTATCATGCAGCAGCAACCAAATCGCTTATGCAAGAGCAGCAAAAGCTAGAAAGGCAAATGAAACAGCGTCACAAGTTAATACCTCCAAACTTTCTTTCGAAGCCAGCGCAACAGATGGGCAACTAATGTATTCTTCCTTTCTATCGATATTTTCCGCCACTTCCATAATTTTTCGTGCTACGTACTTCTTTAAATGCGAAAGCGTTTCTTAGTAGAGCTATGTCATGCATCCGGCATTGTCCACGCGCTAGAAGTTGTTATCTCTCCACTTCACTCTCTCCTCCATAGCAACAGCTGCAGGCATGCGCGCTTATCCTCACCCGCCGAAACCGTAGCATGTGGTACTAGAGAGTGTAGGAGAGGGTGGGTGTAGTGCTTCGCCACTCCTTCTCTCACCGTTCACTCTTCTCCCTGCGCCCCATTCTCCCATCCGCTCGCGCCTAACTCTCGACCATTCGCTGGCTGGGCACCTCTCAAGAAAATGCCAAATGTCTGCTCGAGAAGCCACTGCTAAACGCTAACGCTGAGCTGAGAACGCTTGCGCCCCACTCTCCCATCCACTCGCTCCTCACTCTAAACCGTTTGCTAGCTGGGCACCTCTCAAAGCGATGGGTGAAGTCGGTGAAGGCGAATGTCTGACTGAGACGGTACCCTCTCTGGGCGCGAGAAATGCATTCGCATTTCCTCACAATTCCTTTCGGGGAGGGGGGCACTTTTTCTTCGTTCACTACCCTCACGTTTTCGAACACTGGTCCACGGCCGCTGTTTCTGCAGTCCAAGGCAATGTAGCCAGAATACTATTTAGAGCAGTAGTAATTGTGTGCCGTAAGCCTCGTGTTAAGGATTACCCTACGTGCACCTTGTCACATGCCAGTGGAATCCAGTACACCACACGCTCTGTGCAGGAGACGTAATGGCGTCTGTGCTTAGTAGAGCAGACATCAGTCGGTTTGCTTTACGAGTTTGCTTTTCTGCAAAATGCAGACAGCCGTACAGGCGCAGAAAACAGCACGTCCACACCAACGTTTTGGCCAAGTTCACGAAGGTTGTGCGACACAGTGTAAATGTAGGGTGTGGCAGTTAGCTTTCTTGGATGGGCTACGACCCCGTCGCTGCCATTGGCTGCGTGAACCTTCTTGGAGCACTTAAGCAGTGCTTCCGCAACTCAAGCCAGAAGTGCCATCGGGCAGCCCTAATAACTGAGGTGGTGGGCTTATTCGAAAACGTATGGTCAGATAGGTCGGTGCAAGATTTTCAGTTGCCTGTTTATAAGCGATTTTCAGTTGCTCTTGTAAAATCAATTTGGTTGCTGCTGCATGATAGGGTCTTCTTGGTTTTATTGTTGCAACAGGCACTCGTCAAGGGCGAACAGCGCATGCATCGCCTACTTAGGCGTTTCTTTTACGTAATAACGGCAGTTGAAGTTCAGTGCTTGCGTCGTTTCTTTGTGTGCCTGTTCTTTGTGTAACCTGGTGTGTGATGTCCTTTGGTGTAATGTCTTTCCAAGTAACCCGCCTACACATTTTATGCTAGCTGGAAGAGCCAAAATAAGGGCAGTTGGTTGGGCCTACTGACTCTTGCAGCGTGCTGCTAATACGCAAGGAGTAACAGCGGGACAGTTGTTAGTTCACACTCATTTCGTGCGTGTTCTTTTTGAGCATCATTTACACTTGAGCACTACGTTGCAAGTTTCGGACCACTTGCTGTTGCTCGTGGGACAGTCCGATATCTCGCGGTGGATATGTCACAGTCTTCACGATATGTGTGCGTCACCTGCTTGAACACTTACTCAAACAAGGACAATGCTTGTTGCACCCATGTAGTGTTGTGCTCTCCTAGTACATTCCAACTTTACAGCTACCCCCGACACCTTTCTCCGGAGTAGCAGTTAATCTAACAATTGCGCTTACGCGCTTTCCTCGTACACATCCGGAGCGCATTTTAAAGTACTTCAAGTTCGGCACGCCAAAGACCCGGCGAATATCCTCATGGAGTGGCGCTATACAAGCTATTTAGTTAAAGCATAATGCTACATTATATTTCATGATATAACAGTTGTTGATGCTTTTGAGCCTCTAAAGCGTGCTTTGCCTGTTATACAACAACGTACATAGAAGAAGCCAACTAAAAATGAGCTCTGTATCAGATAAAAAAACGGATGATTAGGTGATTATACGAGATTTAGATAAGTACTGATAGAGGAACGAATAAAGTAATCCTAAATACAGGTAACTTGAGATTGTTGAGAAAGGTCCTTGTAATGTTGTACGCCCGTTGAATTTTTACGGTCACGAATGGTTCAAAATTTTGATGTGTGAGCTTAACTACGAATATGAGAACAAACTCTTGTCATTCTTTTCAGTGAACAACACGCCAAGCATCTGTTTAGCAAAGTTTTATGTTGGTTACCACATGCCTTGATTGTGTTATTTGCGAACGCAATCCTGCCTTGCTATATGTGAATCCTACGCCTTTGAAGTAACCAAAGGTGCTTGCTTGTATTGCTAAAATGACGAGATAGCTATGTTTCGTCAATCAAGCGACCACTATTTTCTCGGAGTTATTTGAAAAGTTCTAATAATTTTGCTTTGTCTGAGAGTATACGCCTTTTTGCCAAGCGTAAATTTTAAACTCTGGTAACGGCCATAACCTGCGATGGCAATTGTTCGATATATATATATATATATTGTTACGGTGCATCATCGACAGGAGTAAGCGTGGCACTTAGCGAAGATGAAGAAGACGCCTGTGCGTTAGGCGCTTGCGCGAGAGGCAACTCAGACACCTTGTTCGGCTGCCAATTCTCGGTGGACGCTGTCCTGTAAGCCAAGACCTCGCCCCGTCACATTTGGTGGAAGTGCTGGGCAATGACTGATTGATATGTGGGGTTTAACGTCCCAAAACCACCATATGATTATGAGAGACGCCGTAGTGGAGGGCTCCGGAAATTTCGACCTCCTGGGGTTCTTTAACGTGCACCCAAATCTGAGCACACGGGCCTACAACATTTCCGCCTCCATCGGAAATGCAGCCGCCGCAGCCGGGATTCGAACCCGCGACCTGCGGGTCAGTAGCCGAGTACCTTTGCCACTAGACCACAGCGGCGGGGAGTGCTGGGCAACCGCCTCGCAACGGAACTTCGCAGCGCCCGACGTTTGAAGGGTCATTCCACAACGATGACGGAGAGTACGGCGTCTGCATCTGCTCCTGGTGTTCCTGCGGCCGGAGATGATGCGGTAACTACATCTCCTTCTGCGACCACAACCTTCGCGCTCGAACCCCCGCAAGATCCTGGCACGTTCAGCGGTCCCGGCGATCCAGATGAAGTTAACGTTGAAGATTGACTGGCAGAGTACGAACGTGTGAGTACTCGATACCGATGGGGCCCAACTCCTATGCTGGCAAACCTGTTATTCTATCTTAGGGTAACCGCCAAATCGTGGTATGAGAACCATGAAACAGAACTTGGGAGTTGGGCAGTGTGCAGGGAGAAAATTTTGGACCTGTTCGGAAAGCCGATTGGAAGGAAAATGGCCGCGAACAAAATGGTCGCGTCTCGGGTGCAGACCTCGACCGAGTCTTACGTCTCCTATATAGAAGATGTGTTGTCGTTGTGTCGCAAAGCCAATGCCGAGATGCCGGAGGCTGACAAGGTAGGGCATATTCTTAAGGGGATTGCGGATGACGCATTCAACCTCCTCATCTGCAAAAATGTTTCTACAGTGGACGCCATTATAAAAGAATGTCGGCGCTTGGAGCAAGCGAAGAGCCGGCGGCTTAACAGCGTGTTTACCCGCCTTCCGAATACGGCTACAACATCATCTTGCGAAGACCGTGCAAGAACACAGCCACCACCTCTAGATTCATCGGATCAGGTGACCCGAATTGTACGGCGCGAACTTGAAGCCATTGCCTCTGCTCCGGCTCACACCACTGCAAGTGACACGACCCCACTCACTGCTAACATGGTTCAAGCCATCGTCCGCCAAGAAATCGCCAGCATAGGTATTCCCTCGGTGTGCCCTTTGCCCAGCCCGCAGCGAGCTTCATGGCGTCCACCCTCGTCCTATCACGAGCAGCAGTTTACGGCCCGCTGCGTGGAGAACCCTGCTGCGTGGAGAACCGTTGACAATCGACCAATTTGTTTTCACTGCCACCGTATCGGTCATGTCGTCCGTTACTGCAATTACCGCTGGTCCTCGCCACCTCGGACTTCATCTCAACCTCACTACCGACAGGACAGCACCCGCTTCGCGTCTGCCGCGCAGCCTTCTCCGCAAAACAACTACAGAAGGTTCAACAGCCGATCTCCGTCACCACATGGTCGTCAGTCGCGTTCGCCTCCAGAACGTCGCCAGTCGTCTCGCTCACCGCAGACTCGCAGGTCATCGTCCCCATTCAACCCCGCTCCTGCCTACCCGGAAAACTAAACGGTGCAGCGCCCGGAAGTGACGCTGTATTTTTGACTCCCTTCACAAATCCTCTCTTGACGCTTCCAACGAGACAAAATTTGTTAGACATTGCCGTTGATGTTGTCGCTATTTCTGCCCTTATAGATACTGGAGCGCACATTTCTGTAATGAGCGCGAACCTTCGCCGACGCCTACATAAAGTGCTCACGCCTGCCGCTTCCCACAAACATCGTGTCGTTGATGGGAGGACCCCTGATGTTCAACGGATGTGCACGGCCCGTGTGTCCATTGCCGGTCATCCTACATTAGTTCAGTTTGCCGTCATTGAAATGTGTCCTCATGACCTAATACTTGGTTTGGACTTCCTGTCACGTCATTCTGCGCTCATTGATTGTGCCACTGGTGCTCTTCAGCTTGAACTGCCGCAGTTTGCCAACTTTCCAGTTGAATATTCTCCCCGTTTATGCTCTCGTCACCACGTTCGCTTGCCTCCGCAAGCTCCTACATATGTCACTTTTTCGTGCTCACGTCATGTGCCCGATAGTGACTACCTCGTAACTCCTATAGTCGACGTACTGATGGCCCGAGACGTCGCCCTTGCTCACACTGTTGTCGCCGTCGCTAATAATACAGTGGTTATACCACTACTCAACGTGAGGCTCTTGACTCAAGTTATTCCGCAAGACATGTCTTTGGCCACCCTATCTCCACTTGACAGCTGCAACGTTACTTGTTTGGACACCGATACTACATCCCCCTGTCTTGGCCGCAATTACACTCTGCCTGCAGATGACATTAACACGATGATTGCTCCCGACCTCACTGCAGTGCAAGCTGCCAGCCTCCGCAGTCTGCTAACATCATATAGAGACGTTTTCGACTTTGACCACTGCCCTCTCAGCCAAACAACTGCAGTGACTCACCGGATCAACACTGGTGATGCCAGTCCTATACGGCGGCGTCCACATCGCGTATCTCACAAGGAACGCCAAGTAATTCAAAATGAAGTGGATAAAATGATTACTAAAGACGTAATAGAACCCTCATCCAGCCCCTGGGCCTCCCCAGTAGTGCTCGTTGAGAAGGATGGCAGCTGGCGCTTTTGCGCGAACTATCGCCATTTAAACAAAGTGACCCACAAAGATGTCTACCCTTTGCCTCGGATTGATGACGCCCTCGATTGCCTCCAAAATGCCCAATACTTTTCGTCTATCGACCTTCGGTCCGGCTATTGGCAAATTTCCGTCGACCCCATGGATCGTGAAAAAACCGCTTTCGTTACGCCCGACGGCCTCTACCTGTTCAAAGTCATGCCATTTGGACTGTGTAATGCGCCGGCAACTTTCGAGCGCATGATGGACTCCCTTCTCCGAGGATACAAGTGGTCCATCTGCTTATGTTACTTAGACGATGTCACCGTCTTTTCACCTACTTTTGACAGCCATATAAGACGTCTGTCAGCCGATCTGGATGTTTTTCGAAGAGCTGCTCTCCAGCTCAATTCAGCAAAATGCCATTTCGGACGTCGCCAAATCACCGTACTCGACCACCTTGTCAGTGCCGATGGTGCTCAACCAGATCCCGAAAAGGTGCGAGCAGTACAACAATTTGCTGAATCACGCTCAACCAAGGACGTCCGAAGTTTTGTAGGGCTATGCTCCTATTTTCGTCGATTTGTCCGCAACTTCGTCGACCTCGCTCGACCCCTTACTGATCTCTTAAAGAAGAACGTTCCCTTCGCATGGGGTATAGAGCAAGCGGACGCCTTTTTGGCTCTTATCCATCTGCTGACTACGCCACCAATACTGGCCCATTTCGAACCAGCATCACCTACAAAGCTTCGGACCGATGCCAGTGGCCATGGAATTGGAGCGGTTCTTGGCCAACGACAGCACGGGAAGGACCGCGTGATTGCTTACGCCAGTCGTCTTCTTTCACCTGCCGAACGGAAGTTCTCCATCACTGAGCGTGAATGCCTAGCTTTAGTGTGGGCCATGGCAAAATTCAGGCCCTACCTGTATGGCCGAACTTTTTCCGTTGTTACGGACCATCACGCTCTTTGCTGGTTGTCATCGCTAAAGGACCCATCTGGACGTCTTGGTCGCTGGGCGCTCCGTCTGCAAGAATACTTATTCGTGGTCCACTACCAGTCGGGACGCCTCCACACAGACGCAGACTGTTTGTCACGTTATCCGGTTGAAACGCCCGACTTGACAGACCTTGATTCAGACCCCTGCGTTCTTTCCATCCACGCTTTGGGTGATATCTCTACCGAACAACGACGTGACCCGTCGTTACTCTCCATCATCGAGCGTCTGAACTCTGCTCCAACAGACCCCTCCGTTTGCCTGTTCAAACTGCATGACAACATTCTGTACCGTCGCAGCTTCAACGCTGATGGCCCGGAATTACTACTCGTGCTTCCCCATCACCTGCGTACCAGCGTTCTTGAACAACTACATGACGTACCTACAGCCGGTCACCTAGGCGTCTCTCGTACCTACGATCGTGTGCGACGTCGCTTTTTCTGGCCCGGACTGTATCGTTCTGTGGTTCTCTACGTCACTGCTTGTGACCGCTGCCAACCCCGCAAGCACCCCTCTGTGCTACCGTCTGGCCTCCTACAGCCCATCGACATACCAACGGAACCATTCTTCCGTGTTGACCTTGACCTGTTGGGCCCGTTTCCTACGTCCACCTCCGGAAATAAATTGGTTGCAGTTGCCACAGACTACGCCACACGCTTTGCCATCGCTAAAGCACTGCCGACAAGCTGTTCCACTGTCGGGGCTGACTTTCTCTTGTATGAAGTCATTCTTTATCACGGCGCTCTAAGGCAGCTGCTTACTGATCGAGGAAGGTACTTTCTTTCACGTATTGTGGATGACATTCTCCGCGCCTGCTCCACTGAGCACAAGCTTACCACCGCTTATGATTCACAGACAAACGGATTGACCGAGCGTCTGAACCGAACGCTGACGCAGATGCTGTCAATGTACGTTTCGCCAGATCACCGTGACTGGGACAAAGCACTCCACTTTGTCACGTTCGCGTACAATTCTTCCCGGCACCGCACAGCTAGTTATTCGCCGTTTTATCTGCTATTTGGCCGACATCCAGCATTACTATTTGACACGCTCCTTCCTTCGGCTGCCCCCCTGTCTACTGAGTACGCCAGCGATGTCGTTTCTCGAGCCCATGCAGCCCGTCAGCTTGCCCGTGATCGGCTACACTTGTCGCAAGCACACCAAAAAGACCGCTATGACAGTCGCCACCAAAGCGTGCACTTCTCGCCGGGGTCTCTGGTACTTCTCTGGACACCAAACCGCCCAGTCGGCTTATCAGAGAAGCTACTATCACACTACCATGGCCCCTACAAAGTGTTACGACAACTTAGTGACGTGAGCTACGAGATCGCACCCCTAAACAATGCCTCTTCGACCACCTCACTCCAGACAGACGTTGTACACGTTTCCAGGCTGAAACCGTATATCCCTCCTCGTTCGTCGCCGCCGTACTAAGTGCCGTGACCGCGCTTCCGCCGCAGGGGAGTGATGTTGCGGTGCATCATCGACAGGAGCAAGCGTGGCACTTAGCGAAGATGAAGACGACGCCTGTGCGTTAAGCGCTTGCGCGAGAGGCAACTCAGACATCTTGTTCGGCTGCCGATTCTCGGTGGACGCAATCCTGTTAGCCAAGACCTCGCCCCATCACAATATATATATACGTGTGTGTGAGTATGTGTGTGTGTGGGTATGTGTGTGTGTGTGTGTGTGTGTGTGTCTGTGTGTGTGTGTGTGTGTGTGTGTGTGTGTCTGTGTGTGTGTGTGTGTGTGTGTGTGTGTGTGTGTGTGTGTGTGTGTGTGTGGCGAAAATGACCGTAGCTTTGCAACTGGTCAAGTGATGAGCCGTGAAAACGGCAACAACGGAAGCATTCATTTTGACAGGTTTGACCTGAGTGCGGCATTAGTCAAAAATGAAGGTACATTCTGTTCACGCTCACGTTTATAATATTTTGAGCAGAAAAATGAGAGGCAAAAAACGACTAAGACAGAATAAAGAAAAAAGTTACAGCATATCCACGGCGTGATTAACTCTCCTGGCCATTTCAATGATGGTATCGATACCAAACTTTGTATGCCATCACATGTCTGTATGAAGAACGTATCTGACTAGTCATAACATAAAAATCGAGAAAAGAATGCTCAGCGCGGATTTGAACGTGGGACCTCTGCGTCGTGAAATCGAGGCATAACCACTGAGCCAACCCCGGAGAACCTGCGGTGGTTCACATGGCATGTTGCAAAACTGGTATGGTATGTCAAGATTTTTTTAGAGTGTACTAGAAGCTTTTGAGTGGCGCGAGCGGCTGCCTGGGAGCGGCCGTTTTGGCGTGGAATGATGCGGTGGCGCTGGCGTCGACCAATCTACCTGGGCGGATGGCTGGCAGGCGTTCCGCGTACGTGTTGGTACCTCTCTGTCGCGCCAAGTGTGAAGATGATCTCCCTCTTTTTTTTTCTTATTCGCATACCTCTCTTTTCCGCGCAAACAAACGTTATTTGACATTATTGTTATTGAAGTTGCTGCTGACCGCACTGCAGCCCGAAGCAGCATAGTACATTGTACAATATAACGAGCGCGTTTTTTTTTAATTTTTAAAGTGTACATATTTTATACGAGAAACTAGCTGGCCGGTACACACCAGAAGCGCCCCCCCCCCAAAAAAAAAGAAAAGGAATATGCTGCACACAAAACGAAGAACTCTTGGTCGATTCCACGTAAAACACCAAAGCTGGACTAAAAAGGCTCGTTGCTTGTGGCTGCGTGCACAAACGACAAAAAAGTAGGCTTTATTGACATTATTTGAAGAACAGCAGAGTTTTTCCAAACCTCTTTTTGGTTTTGAAATATGGCAATAGATTCATTGTTGTAGGACCCACAGAAATGCAAATACGTAATACTGCAGAAGAATGTCTTAGGCGAAACATAGTAGTCGAAGATTTTGAGAGTTTAAAAAAGGCAACAATACTGCAAAGCAAAGTCGTAACTAATGATAATCTTAATTGATAATATAAAATGCAAGGTTTACATATTTAAAAAAACAACACATTTGGACTTAGGTAAATTGTAAAAAACGTAAAATATAGAGCCAGGATACAAAAGATAACATAAAACAAAGCAAACAAAACGACAGAGTTTAGGTTGTCTTCCCAAAATGCATTTAAATAAAAAAAGATGTAATGGTCGAAACATCGTTTGAAGGGACACTGAAGTGTAACAATGAATTGGCTTAGATCGATTATTATGCACCGAGATCCCTAATGCTGCTAAATTTACCATCACAGGTATAATACAAAAAGATTCAAGATCAAAGATTTACTTTGAAATTTCGCGTCATTATTTGCACGTTGTCTTGCTTACAAGCCTCTTCTAGGAAAAATTGTTTTTCTTCTTGGTGTACCGTCCAAAAATTAAGTGTGTAAGAAAATATGCACGAAAAATGACATCCTTTTTAAGCCACTGTAGCATTTTATAGCCTACTATATTTTAGGTGCTGGTGGGCGCTTCTTCGTTTCTGATCCCGCGACTTGTTCAAACAGGTGAAGTATACGCCTCGTTGAATGCAAAGCTCACGAGTGCTAGGATTCAGTGAGCACGCTACGTACGACACGCCGTCAAATCCAGGAAACTCGTGCAGCGCCCATGACTTTGACGGTAGGACAAGACCACGAAGGTCACTTAGAGTGACAACCGCGTCAGACAAGGGACTTGAGCTTGTCTCGTCAGCTTCGTCACCATCTGAAGAAGTTCCACCATTGGTATCCACAAGGAGCTGTGCAGGAGTACTAATGCGTCGCCGTTTTCTGTTGTCATTCTCAGCCGGCACACACTGATGCCGCCGCTTTGTTTGGGTCCGTGGAGCCGGAGTTTTGAGCGTCAAATATGCAGGCAGGTTGGGCAAGATCGTCGGAACTGCATCAGGGGCAAGTGTCGGCGTTTCCCTAGGAATTCGGACTTGAACACCATTGATAACATGTACGTAGTCTCTCACAATGAAATGCGGTTCGAACTGTAACTCGCACACAGCACAATCGGCGTCAAGTGGCTTGCCAAGCCGATGGAGGTTCCGCTTCCAAAGAAGTCGTCGTTCTTCGTCTTTCGGGGCCTTAAAAAGCGATAACTTCCGACTTCGTTGCACACGCGGATATCCAGTTGTGCAACCTGGCGCGTAACAATGGTTTAGACGCTGCTTCTTTGTCATTTCGCGACTAAAACCGAGATGCCCGCCATGCCGCCGAGCCATCCGAGTAAACCAAGTGGGTAGATTGGGCGATGGCAGCGCCGCCGCTACTTTCGCCACAAGTTGGGGATGGAGAAAGCAAGGGGAAAGCGGTTTGGTCGTGCCACTCAAAAGTTCTAGTACAGTCTAATTTTATGGTGAACACAAGCGACAGACCCTAACCAGAACCTCGTGCTCTAAATCGTTAACAACTTTTTCTAAACATATGAAAATCATGACATGCGTGTCATGTAACAACATGACTACGTGCCACGCTCATGATGCTTTTTTTTTTATTGGCGCTAGTATGCCCTACGGCATCAGTTAAATAAAAAGGAAAAGTTTTGTTTCCTGTATGAAGGCCAGGAGTTGTCGATGCAGTGGACCGTGCGTCCAGCGCGTCAAGTCAGGTGGTCGGCCGGGGTGGTGGTGAAGGCCGCGTAGGTGGCGAGTGCGAGCCTGGTGAAGGCCCGGGCAGGTTCCCAATAGGTGATCAAGCGTTGCCTCTGTGGCTGGGGCAACGCAGAATGGGCACGTCGTTGGGGGAGGCTGTGCACCAGATGTCCATGTAGCCCGGATTGCAGGAGTCAAGGCGGCGCCCACACGAATCCTCCTGAGCGCAACCTCCTCTCGGCGAGTTAAGCCGCCGGGAAGGTCAGATCCACGCGGAGGAATGAGAGCACGCGTGGAGCGCCGGAGGGTTTCTTTGTGCACAAGCAAGCTGTCCTTCGGGGACAAACGAAGTAGAGGCAGCGGGTGTTGAACAGTCGCTGGATGGCAAGCGGCATCTGCTTCCACTTGAGCCGGTGCAGACCGGCGGGTCCACAGAACGCGGACAGGACAGGCACATGAGTGGATCAGTCGGTGTATATCGGAGGCTATATCGATGGAGCTGGTCACTTTTCGCAGCTCTCGAACTGCCTGCGTGGAGTCCGTATATACAAGCAATTTATCGTGTGACAAAGAATCCATTTTGGATATCATAACTGTTAACCCGTCCCGTATAGCAGTGAGCTCCGCTAATACGGATGGGAACGGTGCCTCTGTTACGTAAGAGCAGATATGTTGGATTTCAGGTTGCGCGGGGCATACGAGACTGGTGTGCAGAACGCAATTATCGGTAGCTGCGTCTACGTATACCGCTAGTGAGTTCTCGGTGGTAGTGACGATGCCCTCCTGCGCCGCTTGTCGGGTGGATTGTCGCAGGCGGGTCAGTGGTCGGTTGTCACTGGCCTGTGCCTTGAGCCATGGTGGAACTTCTGCCACGGGTGCGTCAGGCTGTGGCAGCGTTGAACCATAGTAGTGAGCTAGAGCTGCCGCCGCAGGAACAGCTTGACTCTTTAGGTAGCGAGCGACTCGACGCTGGTGTACAATTTCGTCGATGGTGTTGAGCTGCGCTTCCGCCTGGAGGGTCGTGATAGGTGTCATACGGGGAAGGCATGTAATCGCCCTCATGGAATCTCGGTTGGCGGTTTCGAGCAAGTCCCAGTCTCTCAAAGTCAGTCGTTGAAACTGAGCTTGATAAACGAGCCGAGGTTGTAGGATTGATCGCACCAAGATACGGGCCATTCGAGAACAGGCACCCCCCGTCTTTTGAGAGATGCGACGAATGAGATGGAGGGTATTAGCACTCTTCCGGCGAGCAGAGCGAACCCACGCATTCGCAGAGCCAGATGCGTCCAATTCGACCCCGAGCACACGTATAGTGGATACAGGGGTGAGGGTATGGCCATTTAGGCTCAAACATATCGGCGTCTGCAGGAGGCGACGGCGACCTCGTCTGTTGGTGATAGACATGAATGCAGTCTTCGTGGCAGATAGTGTCAGTCCTATGCGCGCACACCAGTCCGACGCCTTGTCGAGAGCACTCTGGAGTGCCTCCTGCTGGCGTTGAAGGTCTGGATGTAGTGTCCACACAGTCAAATCATCGGCATACAGGAGGAAGAAGGCATCTGGAATGCGTGCTAGTTGCCACGCGAGGGGCAACAGGGCAATATTGAAGAGTATCGGGGCTAGAACCGAGCCCTGCGGTACACCCCGCTTCATTACAAAGTGTCCGGTTCGTTCCTTGCCTACTCTGATGCAGAAGGTACGGTGTGCCAGAAAAGACTCCACAAAGTCGCAGACGCGAGGCGGAAGTTGAAGCCATTGCATTATGTGATTGATCGCAGAGTGGCTGACGTTGTCGTAGGCCTTATGAACGTCCATGGCGAGAAGGGTTCGAATGCTGCTTGATCTTCTTCCCACAAGCACCATGGACGTCAAATGATCTAGGCCATCTTCCGTGCCCAGGTGCGGTCGAAAGCCAATCTGGGCCGGATGGTACCAGGCGTGCTTTTCCAGCCACCAGGAGATGCGCGACGCCAACATGCGTTCAAGAAGCTTGCACAACGTACACGTTAGAGCAATCGGCCGAAGATTAGAGAGGCTGTTCGGGTGCTTTCCCGGCTTAGGTATCGGCACAACTTCGGCATGCTTCCACGATTCAGGCAGCCCTCCGGTCGTCCAGACTGCGTTAAGCGTGTCCAGCAGCCACTGCAGTGCAGGGCCATCCATGTTCTTGAACACTTCATAGGAGATCCCATCTGGTCCTGGTGCCTTGCGTACTTTTGCCTGGTCAATTGCTGCCTGGAGCTCCGCCATCGTGTATGGCGCTTGCATGCCTTCGATGTCCGACGGACTGGGAGTCACGCCAACCTCCGGAGGCAGGTTACACGGACAGTCGAATTGTGGTGGGGCCAGGTTGTAGGCCGGGAAGAAAGCCTTAACTATTTCTGGAGCGAACTGGCTTGGCGTGCATCCAGAAGACAGACACGCACTGGCCGCTGGGTCCGGCGTACGGGCGCCTAGTTCCATACTCCGGAACGTTCGCCATATTGAGGCGGTTGAAGACGATGGACCGAGTGACGCACACCAGTCCATCCACCGTTCGCGGGCGAGACGCTTCTCGCAGCGACGCGCCGCAGCGGTGAGTCTGTTGAGGTTATCACGAAGCTCAGCGGCTGCCGGATCTCGGTTTAAGGCCAGCTCTGCACGACGGCGTGCTGCCCACAGACGCAGAAGATGAATTTGGATGTGGTCGGTTCTCCTCTACCCAGCTTGACTGCGTGGCGGCTTGTACAGCTCTGGTTAACACCTGCAATGGATCAGACGATGTATCAGCAATCGAGTCGTTCAGTTCATTGCGGAATAAGTCCCAGTTGGTTGTGTAGCATCGACGTCGGAGGCGGCGCTGGTTATACGCGGCCAAACCAATTTTCAACGGATGGTGATCACTCCCCCAGCAGTCTGGTTCTAGGTCCCACGAAACGTCACACATGCCCAACCACCACGAGAGATCGGGCGCATAAGGTGGAGCACAGGGATGATCCCACCGACGTGTAGAAGTAGCCGGGGCATTCAGAAGGACAAAGTGCGCGTCTGTAAATGTGTCTAGCACGATGTTGCCTCTAGCACTGGAAGAAGGGTAGCCCCACGACTGATGAGGTGCATTGAAGTCTCCCCCAACTAGTACTGAGCACCCAGGATAGGTTTGACGCAGGTGAGCCAGCCACCCCAAACGCAGTCGGGGAGCGCTGCCACTATACGGACGCACGTAAACTGAAACCACAATCACGTCAGTACGCGGAAGTCTAACGAGCACTGCCACCACTTCTTGCCACTGGTTACACCACTGCAGCAGGGGAACCTGCGTTTGAGGATATGTAGTCACAACATACACTGCAGCCTTGCCTGGAGGTCCCAACGCATTGGTGCAGCGTCGATCAGGGATGGTTGGGGAATCATACGCAGTGAATCCAGGGATGCGTGGAAGCGAATTCGTTTCTTGTAGAAGCAGGCACCAAGCGGGGAGCTTCCCCAGCGCAAGGCGATAGCGAAGCTCACCAACTTTGTTTGCAAGTCCCCGGCAGTTCCACTGCAGGACACAGTGGTGGCGCGTTGCTTTCAAAGGAGTGGTCATTGCGGTGGAAGGTTGGCGAGCACCACCTTTGAAAGCTCTTGCAGTTGCCGGGCAACAAAGTGGAGGAGCTCTGCCGGAGTCATCTTGACTGGTGCTGACGCGCTTGCGCAGGATAATTCAGGCACAGAAGCAGCGTACGGCACGTCTGTACCGCGCATCGCAGTTGGTCCAGCGGGTCGAGCGAGATGGGTTCTGCGTTGAGCGAGGCGCTTGACTTCCATTTGGAGCTGCTGTATCTGTTGGTCAAGCTTCGCCAGATCGTCTGTACCCGTAACGCTCAATTTAGGCGTATTCGCAGGCTGCTGAACACGTTTTTTGCCCCGCTTGACGGCGTCGCTGTACGTGGGGACTTCATAGCAAGCATTTTCAGGTTCTACCAACGCTGGTGTGTCCTCTTCGGAGGGGGACAACAGTTCAAACCGGTTGCTAGTCGGAATGTCGGCGTCCCTTTCTTCTTGTGTCACCGAACGCTGGCGGCGCTTGCGTTGGCGACGGGCTTTGAGAGCCTTCTGTTTAACTGGACAATCTTTGGACGTTATTTCATGATCGTCCGTTTGGCAGAGCCCACATTTGTACGTGCGCGTCTCGACGGACTCCATGGAGGTGTCTGCGGGTTGGGGACAAGAATCTCGCATGTGACCGGTACGAAAACACCGATAGCAGTGTACCACACCGGGCTTGTACACATGAAATTTCAGGATGCATCCATAGTACGTAATGCGGCTTGGTGGCGTTCGAGGCCCTTGGAGAGTGACAAGGCACGTGCGTCCACGGCCCATATAACGAGCTGTTACAATCTTGTGTGTGGAGCAGGTCAAAGCAGTGATAAGGCCCTCCGGCGATTCCCCTGGGTCAACCCCAGAGACCACATACCGACGCAAGTCCGAGCCGGAACTCAAGTACGCTTGCACCTGTACAGTACAATCAGCTGTGACTGGCAGAGTTTGCAGGTGGGTGAGGCGGTCAACGTCTGCTAGCGAACGCACCCATACGGATACGCTGTTGGTGGGATGGTGAATGGAGAAACCTTGAAACGCGGTGGTTTTGAGGCAGGTGTCGAAGGCTGACTGAAGGAGGCGATTTGACAATTTTGATACATCGAAGCACTCACGAGGTTTTACGACGACTTTGTACTTAGACTCGGTGCCAGGCGAGGCGACAGCTGCCGGAGAGGGGCACTCCCGCTTGCTTGCCGGTGTGGCTGAAGCAGACAAATCATCTATTCCCATTTGTGAGTCAGCCACGCGTTTCGCACTGCGTTTCGGAGCGGATGATGGTTGTGATGGCTGCGTCTTAAGCTCCGCTGCAGCCATCGTTACTGGTTCACATGAAGAACACGGGAGCGTTGCCGCTGCCAGATGCAACCGGCGAGACGCCGGAACTGTCCTGGCGAGCGTCCCACGCACAATGTTGAAGTGAACGGCACCAAGGGTGGTTAGTCCAGGTCGTCGATGGTGTCCGGAAGAAGAGTGCTTGGGGGCGACCCCACGGCCTCGTCCAGGGCGTCCGGCAGGTCTGTCCTTAGCCGGTGGGGCCAGAGAGCTGGGCGGCGTTGCGTTGAGCCAGGGCGCAGAGAGTGGGGGAACGCCGGTGGGGCGATGGTCGCGCGAGCCGATGCTTTCAGCCGATCTTCACGGAGCCGTCGAAACGCGTCCGCTCTCGTCGGCAGCTCAGCTGCGTCCGCTCATGATGCGCTCGCGGCCGTTTCGCTAGCTTCACATGTACCAAGCTCGGTATTACGTGACGCCAACGGACGACCTAGGTAAACGACACATACAAACGTGATAATCACGATATGCGTGTGATGTAACAACACGACTACATTTCACACTGATGATGCGCTCGTGCCGTTTTGCTAGCTTTACATATGCCAAATTTAGTATTACGTGACGTCAATGGATGACGAAGGTGTGTGACTGGTACAAACATGATAATCATGGGATGCGTGTGATGTGAGAACATTACTACTTGCTACAGCCAAGGCGCCAATACATTCCGAAGTGACGCTGTGGGCGTGCTCACCGGCGTTCGTTTCGTCGGGTCACGCCGGCATTGACACGCCAGGCACCGGTCCTGCCATATACTCGAAGGCGCACGCCGCCCTGCGTTGCTTTGACGCATGCGTGTTACAGCGCATCCGGCGTCCCTCCGTCACGAAATGAGGGAGACGCAGTGTTGTCTGGATAACGCATCGCCGCGAAATGCAGCATGTCGCATTTCGCGCCGGTTGCCGTCGGGCTGCGCCGATGGACGCTGGTCGCGCTGGTCGTGCCTGGCGTCAAGCTATAGAGCGCTTGCGTTTTGCTAGCGTAGCGTCGCTGTGCCCAGCGTGGGTGTGCGTCAATACTACGTTGGAGTATATTGAGCCCTTCATGATGCGCTCGCGGCCGTTTTGCTAGCTCTACATATACCAAATCTGGTGTTACGAGACATCAATGAATGACGAAAGTATATGGCTGGTGCAAACATGATAATCCTAATACGCGTGTCATGTAAGAACATGACAGCATAGTACACTCATAGCGTGCTCGCGGTCGTTTCTATAGCTCCACATATACTGAATTTAGTATCACGAGACGTGAATAGACGAAAAAGGTAAACGACACATCAAAACATGATAATCATGCCACGGAAGGCATGTATGGCATCATTTACCTACCTCCACCTGGTTGATTTGATTGATATGTGGGGTTTAACGTCCCAAAAGCACCATATGATTATGAGAAACGCCGTAGTGGAGGGCTCCGGAAATTTCGACCACCTGTTGTTCCTTATCGTGCACCCAAATCTGAGCACACGGGCCTGCTACATTTCTGCCTCCATCGGAAATGCAGCCACCGCAGCCAGGATTCGATCCCGCGACCTACAGGTCAGCAGCCAAGTACCTTAGCCACTAGACCCCGGTGGTGCGCTACCTCTAGAACAGAACGAGCTAACACGCCTGGCGTGTCGGACGCTGTCAGCCACCGTGGCTCCGCTTCAGGCCTGGTATGAGGTAGTGAGATCGGCGCGGCCCTTTCGGCCCCCTTCGACGTCATCTCACGTCTCTACTCTCGCTCGCTACAAAAAAATCATCGCAAATCCACGGAGTAAATGATGATGAGTGGGGCTAAGCATCCATCAGCCCGTCCATGCATCCGTCCGTCCGTTTGTTCTTTCTTTCATCCGTCCGCGTGACCATCCATGCGTCCATCTATCCGTCCATCCGTCTGTCCATCCCTTCATGCACCCATACGTCCGCGCGTCCGTTCATCTGTCCGTCCGCCTTCTACTCTGTCTGTCCGCCCTTCCATGCGTCCATGTAGTGAACAGTACAAGTACCTCCATCTCCCATCTCACATCCCCTGTAGCACATACCCGCTGTAGAAGTGGTATGTGCCACTGGTGGCTACATACACCAACGGAGGATGGACAGACCCACACTTTAAGGAGCTTCGCCCCTAAAATGTATATAAAACATGTGTTTGTGTAGAGGTTTTAAACGATGCTTGAGCTGCTACATAGGTTTTGTTTAGTTGCGCTACTTGACCATTCCGAAATTTTTGTGTTTACGCGCAAGCTAGGCAATCTCGCATCCCCTCTCTCGCATCCCACATACCCGCTCTAGAACTTGTATGTGCCACTGCTGGCTACATACACCAACGGGGTATAAACATACCCACACGCTAAGAAGCTTCGCCTCTAAAAGAAGAAGAAATCGGCATGGGCGGGGCACGTTGCACGTAGGCAGGATAACTGCTGGTCATTAAGGGTAACTGATTGGAGATAGATAGATAGATAGATAGATAGATAGATAGATACTTCAAGACTAAATAAATGAAAAGTAATGCGTTGCATTCACAATTGGCATACGAGAAGAACATAATTCATTGGTCATGACGCAAGTAACTGGTCTTGCGTGTCGTGTGCTTTATGAACCTTTTCGATAGTGAGGTGTGGCACACATGCCCGTATAAAGAATAAACAAATACGCATATATATATATATGCATATATATATGCGTGCGGAATATATATATATATATATATATATACATATATATTTATATATATATATATATATATATATATATATATATATATATATATATATATATATATATATATATATATATATATATATATCATATTTACTCGCATAATAGGCGCACTTTTTTTTCAGAAAATCCGGCTCGAAGTTAGGGGTGCGCCAATTACGCAGGGTAAAATTTTCGAAAATTTTTTCAACTCGGTTGGTTTGGATTAGATAAACTTCTATTTTTCAACTCGCTTCTCGCGCTTTAAATCTGCACACTTGTCAAGTAAAAGGCGACTTTATCGTTTACCAATTAATTCAGCATAAAACAAACATACCTACGTACCTTTTAATGAACAAGCGAGAGCCGTCAACTGCACACACACACGTAAAATTTATTTACACAAAGTCGTAGCTGTTCCTCCTTTTCCCTATTCGGAGTCCGAGTCGGAGATCACACATTCATCACGCTTGCCCGCAGCATTCATCATATGCTGCGGGCAAGCGCTGGCACAAGGTGGTCCGCCTTCGCAGTGCGAGGCCATGGCACCGCATGAAACGAGTTGTCCATCGAGAGCTGGCTTTGAACTCTTTTGCTTCGATGCCCTGCGCTCGGGCTATTCTGCGCGCCTCAGTCTGCACAATATCCAACGACACAGCACAGCCGTCTTGTCGTAGCTCCCTTATATGCCGGACCAGTTGCTCTTCGACGTTCGGATACCTGCCGGTCTTGGCACCGCGGAAAGCCCGTCGTGTCTTCTTCGTCACCTTAAGTTTTTCTTCTTGGTCCCTCCAGTACCGAATACTGGTTTCTCCAACGCCGAAATGCCTGCTTGCAGCCCGGTTGCCGTGCTCCAGCGCGTACTGCACTGCCTTCAGTTTAAACCCAGCCGTGTAGCTCGAGTACTTCCCCATGGTGGAACCAAAGTTCAATACACGACCACAACATACGCACACCGCTTGCAAAATGGCGTTTCTTTCTTTTTCTCTGCCGGCTGCGGCGGCTGCATTTCCGATGGAGGCGGAAATGTTGTAGGCCCGTGTGCTCGGATTTGGGTGCACGTTAAACAACCCCAGGTGGTCGAAATTTCTGGAGCCCTCCACTACGGCGTCTCTCATAATCATATGGTGGTTTTGGGACGTTAAACCCCACATATCAATCAATCAATCTTTTTCTCTGATGGTGGTGATGGCGATCGAGCCCCCGGCGTTGTACACGTGACCTCCAAAAATCGAGGCGATTTGGGGGTATCAGTAATTGAGGGAACAGCCGTTTTTTTTTCGCTCATGGATGCTTTTTTTTCAATTTTATTTCGACAAACACGTTGGCTAGGTCGTTGCACTTCGAATTTTTTTATTTGCTCGTCGATTTGCCTTCTTTTTCTTTTAAGGGTACGGGGACCGCGTTCCAACTGTACCGCTGGGGGGTAGAATCGTTTCTGATCACGGCCAAGTTCGGGGTGCGCCTATTATGCGAGTGCGCCGATTATGCGAGTAAATACGATATATATATATATATATATATATATATATATATATATAAATATATATATATATATCACACGCATCCATATATATATGGATCCGTGTGATCCAAGGTATGTATATATATATATATATATATATATATATATATATATATATATATATATATATATATATATACGGTATGAGCCGGGCCATGTTTTGGGGAAAAAGGTAGCGGTAGAGGAAGCGACTTGGCTCGGCCTATGTTTGCCATCATCGCCGATCGTCGCCTGATTTCTCCTGTAAATAAACATAGTTAAACTCAATCTAACCATAACAGTTTTATGGTAGAGGTGCTGGGTAACTAACCAAGCAACATGGCGCTGCAACAACGTGAGCTACGCCGAAGCCGCCGCATTGCTGCGTTACCCCCGTTACCGCTGGTGGTCGAGATGTCTCACGGTGAAGATAGAACCCTGAACCCCGCAGCTGACGGCACTGCATCACCAGTTCCAGCGACACCTTTACTACCGACATCAGCCGCGGCTGGTCTTTGGCAGCGTCAGCATCTGATAGAGCCCTGTCCTTTCGGGAGGAAATGTGGCGAGGACGTGGATGAGTGGCTCAAACTTTAAAAGCGGGTGAGCAACTACTACTCTTGGGACGCGGCAACTCAGTTGACTAACGTCGTGTTCTTCTTGAGGGATACGGCGCTCACATGGTATGAGAGCCATGAGGGCGCCCTCAGAACGTGGGAAGGCTTCGTGCCCGAAATCAAGGAGTGTTTCGGGGACACTGTGGCAAAGTGGAAGCAAGCCGAACAAACGCTGCAGCAAAGAGCCCAGGTACCAGGCGAAACGTGCACGATGTAAACCGAGGCGATCCTGAAACTATGCAGGACCGCTAAATCTTGCGTGTTCGAGGAGGACAAAGTCGGCCACCTGTTGAAGGGCATTGCAGAGGATGCTTATTACTTTCTTATCGGCAAAGACAGCATTGGTACAGTAGCCGATGTCATAAGGCACTGTCACACGTTTGAGGCGCTGAAGGTGAGGCGCATTGCTCCTAAATTTGGTCGATTACCTAATGTATTCACGGTAGCGAGTGTTGACAACGTGCCGTCTGATCTTGCGTCTACAATACGTGAGATCGTGCGTGAAGAACTCAGCCTACACGCTCGCGCAACGCCTTGCGAAGCTACACCCTTGCCGGCTCCAGACCAGCATCGGCATCCCGTTTTCACTGCTGCAGCAGGCGTCGAGGAGTATGACTACGTTTCTGGCACACCACCGAGGCCGCAGCGCAGTCACTACTAAGACACCAGGCACCAGCGCCGCTTCAGTTACCCTCGACAGCTGGCCGCTGCCCACCAGAACCCGAGCGAATACGCACCCGTTTCACCACGCCCTCGCGATGCTTTCCAAAATGCATATCGTCGACTTCCTGTGTGCTACAGCTGTGGTGCTCCAGGACATATTGCTTGGTTCTGCCATCGGCAGAGATAGATGACATCGAGATACGAGCCGTCGTCAAGACCTCCTCGCGGAGGCAACAATTATAATGACGATCCTTGGAGGTCCATGTCTCCCGATAGCACCATACGACAAGAGAGCCAGTGTGGAACCTACCCCACTTCTGACCGTAGCTTGATACCTCCACCTGGCCGAACGCATTGCTCTCCTTCACCTCTACGGTGGCGGTCGCCACCACCACCAACGGGAAACTAGCTGGCGCGGCCGATTCACCTCATATTCACACCACAACAACAGGATTCACAACAGGATTCACGTCATATTCCTCCGCGAGTTACGATGGGTAAAAACCGGATATGTGTTTCAATAGACGGATTGTATGCAGCGGCTTTAGTGGATACTGGTGCCACAGTTTCTGTTATGAGCAGTTCGAACAAAGATAGCTTAGGCCGCAATGTTGTTTTCCTATCAGGATTCTGGTAGATTTCGTGACGTGGGTGGGGACTTTATCAACCCGTAGGAGTATGTGGCGTCAAAGTTTTTTTGGTGGCAAGGCATTCCCAACTGAGTTCCTGATTCTGAAACGGGGTACACATGATGTTATTCTCGGCATTGACTTCCTTCAAGGGTGTGGAGCCTTCGTCTATTGCGGTATGGCTGAAGTTTCTGTTAGTGGTGGTGATGCCCTCCCCGCCCTAGTTCAGCAGCAGCTGCCTCCGGAAGACTTACTGATTGTGTCCAAAGAGCTGACATTACCACCATGGTCTACGAGTTCAGTAGCCGTATTTACTCCAATAGCTGCAGTATCAGTCTTTGATGCCGTCGTTCAACCTCTCATGATTCAGTGCGCAAAGAAAGATGTAATAGTGCCTCATTCAATTATTTCAATTACTAATGGCTGCGACTTTTTGTGGGCACTTAATTCTTTGTCTGCATCGATTATCCTTACTCGAGGAATGAATCTCGCACTGTTCCATGGTGTCACGAAAAATTCTATTGTCGCCATTAACGACGAAGAAATTGAGAAACACGTGGGCACCTCTAAACGGAGTACCTTCCATGAGTCCCACATTTTGAGCATGGTTAGCAAGACACTACGGTAACATGAACAATAATTGGTCCAACTATTACAACGACAGGGGTCAGTGTTTGACTTCGACGAATAAGGCAAGCGACTGTCTTTACCATGCTCTTCACCAGTGCATACCATCTACACATGCTTTCCCCATCCGGTTCAGCAAAAGCCTCACAGGTTGTCGTCATCCGAGCGGAAAGTTATAGCTGAACAAGTTCAAGACATGTTGCAGAAGGGCGTTATTGAAGATTCGTGCGGCCCGTAGGCAGCACCTATGATTTTGGTTCGCAAGAAAGACGGTTCCTGGAGGTTTTGCGTTGATTATAAGCGATTAAATGCCTTGACGAAAAAGGATGTATATCCGCTGCCTTGAATCGACGACGTAATTGACTGTCTAAATTCTGCTTCATACTTTTCTTCACATGATCTACGATCAGAATATTGGCAGATCCCCATGCACCCTGCTAACAAATAAGAATACGGCATTTGTAACACCGCATGAACTATATCAGTTCAATGCGATTCCATTTGGGCTAAGCAATGCCTCCGCAACTTTTGATAGATTTATGAACTCGATTCTTCGCGGACTGTAATGGGAGATCTGTTTGTGCTATCTGGACGACGTTGTCATTTTTGGCCGCACATTCTAAGAACATAACGTTCGTTTGAGCCACGTTCTGGACTCTGCGGGAAAGGCTGGCTTTGTCTTGAACTCCAAGAAGTGTCGGTTTGGTGAACGACAGGCCTTGATCATTGGCCATTTGGTAGATAAAGATGGGGTCAGGCCTGACCACCGGAAAATTGAAGCAGTCAGCGCCTTTAAGCCACCCACATCTGTAAAAGAACCTGGTAGCTTTCTCAGGTTATGTTCTTATTTTCGACGCTGTGTGCCTAAATTTGCGGACATCGTGTACCCATTGTCCAGCCTCTTGGGAAATCCCAGTGCATTCGAACGGAAATCTGAATGTGACGCTGCGTTCTGTCAACTCGAATTTCTGCTGACATCAGAGCCGTCATTTTGACCCATCTGCTCCTACGGAAGTAAACAGCAATGCAAGCGGTATTGGCATCGGAGGCGTTGTTGTTCAGCGTCATAATGACAGAGAGCATGTCGTTCTCTATACAAGGCGTTCGCTCAGCAAGGCTGAAAAAAATTACACTGTGAACGAACAAGAATGTTTGGCAGCCGCATTTGCTATTCAGAAGTTTCGTTGTTACCTGTATGGGCATCCTTTCACGATTGTAACATACCATCAATCCCTATGCTGGCTCGTTACTCTCCGAGGCCCTTCTGGGCGCCTTGCACGCTGGGCTCTACGCATCCAGGAATTTGACTTAAATGTTGCATACAAAAGTGGACGGCATCATACTGACGCCGATTGTCTTTCTCGCCTTCCATTGTCTACGACTGACGACAATACAGACACGTTTGACTTTTCTTTTGCAGCTGTTTCACGCGCATTTCCTGATGTCACCACGTTCCAGCGGGAACAGCGCAACGACTTGACTTTAGACTCTTTATTCGCCACTGTCAGAAGCCCCAAGGGCAGTGGTCGCTTTTGTCTTCGCGATGGAGTGTTGTACAAGGTGAATTTCTAGGCAAAGGGTGCGCGGTATTTGCTAGTGGTTCCCCAAAGCCTGAGTTACGATGGCCTTCATTTCATGCATGATGACCCGACGTCTGGCCATCTTGAATTCACTTGCACGTTGCATCGAACTCAAGAGTGCTTCTACTGGCCTAAAATGCGACAATGTACGAAGCAATACGTCTCCAGTTGCGACAAATTCCAGCGCCATAAACGTCCTACAAGCAGACCACGTGGCCTCTTTCACCCTATAACGCCGCCAACAACACCTTGCGAACAAGTTGGTATTGACCTGCTGGGACCATTTTTGCGGTCTTGCAACAACAACCACTGGATCATAGTATGCGTCGATAACCTTACCAGAAATGCGGAAACTGCTGCGATATCATCTTCCACAATGGATTCCGTCGCCTCTTTCGTGTTACAATCCATCGTTCTTCGCCATGGTCCACCTCACGTCATCATCAGTTATCGTGGTCGCCAGTTCGTCGCCGACACTGTAGAGGAATTGCTTTGTCTCTGCACTTCGCAGTTTCGCCATTCAACGCCATATATTCCCCAGACGAATGGCCTTGTGGAACGCACAAACCGCACCCTTACTAATATGCTACCTATGTATGTATCCTCAAATCACAGGAACTGGGATGAGATTTTGCCATTCATAACCTATGCTTATGATACAGCGAAGCACAAAACCAAGGACATCAATCCGTTCTACCTACTCTACGCTCGACAATCACGCAGCTGTCTCGATACAATACTTTCATTCGAGCTCCATACGGACGATTCAGTTGCTCAAACACTGTCCCAAACTGAAGAAGCCCGCCAAATTGCCCATATTCGCACACTGGCATCGCAAGATTGCTCCAAGCAGAGGTATGATCAACGCCACGACACCGTTTCATTCGAAAAAGGGGACCTCGTGTGGTTGTAGACCCCTCAGCGGAAACTTGGCTTATGCCAGAACTTTTTAGCGCACTATGTCGGTCCATTCGTTATCGTATATCGCCTGAGCGACTTGACCTACGTGGTGGCACACTTGACTTCTGCTGGTCGTCGGTCAAGCCAAACACAGTTGGCACATGTAGCTCGTCTCAAGCAGTTCCATCTCACACTACGCTAATGATTCGCCCCGCCCAGCGGGCTTTGTCTGTGAACAGGGGAATGATACGGTATGAGCCGAGCCATGTTTTGGGGACAAAGGGAGAGGAAGAGGAAGTGACTTGGTTCTACGTATGTTCGCCATCATCGCCGATCGTCGCCTGATCTCTCCTGTAAATAAACATAGTTAAACGCAATAACTCAATCTCACCGTAACAATATATATATATATATATATATATATATATATATATATATATATATATATATATATATATATATATATATATATATATATATATATATATATATATATATATATATATATATATATATTGTAGGCATCTATTATGCGCTTCATCCTCATCTGAACAGCAGTCAATCATCATTATATGTTCTGGCTGACAATCATCTTCTGCTTGGCACGAGCGCCTCTTTGTCGGGTCCGTTGCGCTTGTTCGTTCCCGAGTTCACGGCCAATAAACCTCGCTACAACCGAGTCGTCATACGTGGTGGAGGTGGATTGACGTTCCCAGTACCTCTACTTACAACGCCTACTCGCTGGAGCTCCGTTCAGGCCGCCGCTTGGACACTCAGTCCGCCAACATGTCTCAGAGTGAGTGGGTGGATGCCCTTTCGGCTCCCGTCTCTGCACCGCAAGCCGTCTCTGCACCGCAAGCCGTCTTTGCGCCGCAAGCCGTCTTTGCGCCGCAAGCCGTCACTGCGCCGCAAGCCCCTCCTCTTTACATCGTAAACCACCAGCGTGACCCTCCGATCTTCGCTGGTCTCCGTGGCGAAGATGTGGAGGACTGGCTCGATAACTACGAGCGGGTCAGCGCAACTAATCACTGGGACGACTCTAACAAGCTCCGCCGAGTATCGCTTTATCTCACGGGCGTTGCCAAGACATGGTTCATGAACCATGAGATCGACCTCACCGACTGGCCTGCCTTCAAGCAGCAGCTTCGCCAAGTATTCGGCACACCAGTCGTTCGATCCGCTCTAGCGAGGAGGGCCCTGGATACTCGCCAACAACATCCCGGCGAGTCATACACATCTTATATCGAGGATGTCCTTGCGCTTTGCCGGCGCGTCAATTCTTCGATGTCCGAGTCGGACAAACTGCGCCACATCCTGAAGGGCATCGGAAGCATTGCCTACAATGCCCTTGTTGCCCAGAATCCTTCTACTGTCACGGACGTCGTCTCTACGTGTCAGCGTCTCGACGAACTTGATTCTGTTCGCCTTCAGTCGGGCAATAGTGAACACCGTACCGCAGACCGGGACCTGCGTGACATGATACGGGAGATCATACGAGAAGAACTTCAATCAATGGGTATCTCAAAACCTTCTCCATCTGTCACACAGCCTTCAAGCATGGCCCTCCGTGACATCGTAAGGGAGGAACTAACATCATTCACCGGTCCAGCCTACGTCCAGCCACCTCCGTCTAGCCCTCCAACGTACGTGCAAGTTGCGGCCGCGCCTCCTCGCAACGTAAACTCTACTTCACCGCTGCCATCATTCACGCCGGTTGCTGCTGCACCACCGGTCCACTTCCGGCCAATCCCACCCGAACCTCCGTCAGTCCACTTGAGTGCGCTATCTCCCGGTGTGCCGAACGCCCTCTACTACCCGCCCTGGCGCCCGTCTCACCCAACATGCTTTTACTGTGGGTATCGTGGCCATATATCGCGCTTCTGCCGCAAGCGCCAGCAGGACGAGCGTCGCGGGTACGACATGCGCGAACGGGACTTTTCCAGAGGGGACTCTTACGCTAGGACTTATTCATCTGGACAGCAGCGGTCTCCATCTCCGCCCGCGTCGACTGAGACGCGGAACACTTACCGTTCAAGCCGACGCCGATCACCTTCGCCCTTCCGTCGCTCCTCCTCTCCTCTTCGGCCAGCCTCGTTTACTACTGATAACCGGTCGGAAAACTAAATGATGCAGTTTTCGGAGGAGAAACTGCATGTAACAGTAGGACTCATATTCCTCCAGCACGCCCGTTCAACATGGTTTCTGTTACGGTGGAAGGAGTTCTCGTGGACGCTTTGGTGGACACCGGTGCTACAGTTTCTGTGATTAGGTATGATTTGTGCAAACGCCTGAAGAAAGTAATGACACCTTATAATGGACCCAATCTAGTCGAAGCCCAGGGGAACGCTATTCGCCCTTTTGCTCTTTGTACTGCTCGTGTGTTTATTGATGACATTTTGCATTACATCGAGTTCACTGTGCTTACCCGGTGCTCTCACCAGCTGATTCTAGGGTGGGACTTCCTATCTTCTTCTTCAGCCGCTATATGTTGTGGTGAACAGATTCTGCACCTAACTAATACGGACTCCATGTTCGACGAAGGCGTCTACAAGCCTCTACGCCTGTTCGCTCGCGAAGATCTCGAACTACCGCCACACCAAGAACGAATTGTGACCCTGATTTCTAAGGACATCGACCACGGTGACGTCTTGGTGTCCCCTTCGTCGACTTGCGTCGCAAAAGGCATAGCCCTTGCATCAGGTGTCGTACGCTTTCACCATGGCTCCGCGCTCGTCATTGCTACGAATGAAACGCCAGAGAAAGTTCTCCTGCCAGAGGGCACTGCAGTAGCCTGTGTTGTGGATGCTGAGCCTGTCAGCGTCACGCCACTTAACCCTGCCTCTACCAACGACCGTTCAATGAGTAAGCCTCCCTCATCCTCTCCCTTCACAGCTCTTATCAGTGATGACTTAACAGCTATGCAGGCGCAGCAGTTGCTTGCGTTATTAACGAAACACGCCGATTCTTTCGACACCTGCTCCTCAACGTTGGGCCGAACTACCACTGCAGCCCATCGCATTCAGACGGAGGGAACATCTATTGTACATCGCCGCCCGTACCGCGTGTCTCTCGCTGAGCGAAAAATCATCGAGGAAAACGTCGCTGACATGCTCCAACGAGAAATAATTCGTCCATCAACTAGCCCTTGGTCATCCCCTGTTGTTTTGGTACGGAAAAAAGATGGCTCCGTGCGCTTTTGCGTTGATTACCGGGCACTTAACAACATCACACGCAAGGACGTATACCCCATGCCACGCATCGACGACGCCCTTGATTCACTGCAAGGTGCCGAATACTTTTCAAGCCTTGATTTGCGTTCGGGATATTGGCAAATTCTCATGCACGATGACGACAAAGAAAAAACGGCATTTGCAACCCCCGATGGCCTATACGAATTTAACGTGATGCCTTTCGGGCTCTGCAATGCGCCCGCGACGTTTGAACGCATGATCGACACCGTCCTGCGTGGTCTGAAATGGAAGACGTGTCTCTGCTACCTTGATGACATTATCATCTTTTCATCAACGTTTTTTCAGCACCTGAGCCGCTTGGATGACGTCCTAACATGCCTCGCCGGTGCGGGTCTGCAGCTCAACACTAAAAAGTGCCGTTTCGCCACCAAATCCATCAAGGTTCTCGGTCATGTCGTCAGCAAGGACGGTATTCGCCCTGACCCCGAAAAGATCGCTGCCGTCCTTCGATTTCCATGCCCCACAAGACTTAAGGATTTGCGAAGTCTTCTTGGCCTCGCATCATATTTTCGTCGCTTCATACAAAATTTCGCTTCAATAGCTGCGCCACTTCACAAACTACTTGCGTCTAATGCACCCTTTGTGTGGTCCGAGGAATGTCAGTCGGCGTTTCACCTATTGAAGAAAGCTTTGACGTCAGAGCCTGTACTCTGCCATTTTGATGACACCGCCCCAACACTCCTGCATACCGACGCCAGCGGCTGCGGTATAGGTGCTGTTCTCCTCCAACGCGATAACTCCGGACGGGAAAGGGTCATCGCATATGCTAGCCGAGTGCTAACTTCTACCGAAAAAAACTATACCATCACTGAGCAGGAGTGCCTCGCTGTGGTTTGGTCCATACAAAAGTTCCGTCCTTATCTGTACGGCCGTCAATTCACCATCGTAATGGACCACCACGCCTTATGCTGGCTTTCTACAATGAAGAACTTGTCCGGACGCTTGGGTCGTTGGATTTTACGCCTGCAGGAGTATCAGTTTGAGATTATTTATAAATCGGGCAAAAACATCAAGACGCCGACGCTCTTTCTCGTTGCCCACTACCTACAGCGTCGTTCGACACTCCAGCTGCCACCTCCAACGACACCAGTGCGGACGTGACTCCCACTTCTGTTGCCTTGCTCGCCTCGCTGTGCCAACCACCAATCGACGATGAACAACCCTTCAGTTCTCACCAGCAGGCTGACCCGTATTGTCGGCGCATTATAGACCACCTTTCAGGAGCTACGCGTCCACCCAATGCACGCCTTCGTCGACAACTCGAGCACTTCAAGTTTCAGGATGGTGTGCTGTATCGTCACATATATCATCCTGACGGCACACGATGGGTACCTGTTCTGCCACGCGCTCTTCAACATCATGTACTTAACGCCTTTCATGACGATTTAACTGCTGGCCACCTAGGCTTTCAAAAAACCTACGACCGCATTCAAAGCCGCTTTTATTGGCCTGGGATTTCTACCAGCGTAGCAAAGTACGTGGGTTCCTGCTCTCCATGCCAACTTCGCAAACTTCCGACATCTCCCCCAGCTGGTCAGTTACAGCCAATGACGTGCCCTACAACACCTTTCGAGGTCGTTGGTGTCGATCTTTATGGACCCCTTCCTGTTACTGGTGCTGGAAATAGATGGATAGTCACCGCCGTAGACCATATGACACGCTACGCCGAGACAACTTCAGTAGCTACTGGTTCAGCATCGGAAGTTGCTGACTTCGTCCTTCAGGCCATAATACTACGTCATGGTGCACCTCGTGTACTTCTGAGTGACCGTGGAAAGGTGTTCTTATCACAGCTTTTAGGTGAAGTTCTTCGCGTTTCTGGTACCACACACAAGATGGCGTCTAGCTACCATCCTCAAACAAATGGTCTGACCGAGAGATTTCATCGAACCCTTGCCGACATGATCGCCGTATACATTCAACCGGATCACAGAAACTGGGATAAACTTCTACCGTTCCTCACTTTCGCCTACAACACCGCTGTTCAGCGCACAACAGGCTACTCACCGTTTTATCTCGTTTACGGACGTTCACCTACTTTCTTTATCGATGTCTCCTTCTTCACCAGCAATGGCCCTACATCACCATCTTCTTGCGAAGAATATATTTCTCGCCTTGCCCAGTGCCGCCAGCGCGCTCGTATGAACACGGAAGCTACGCAACAAGCAAGGAAGGCCGTCTACGACACCTCTCATCGTGTGGTATCATTCCGACCGGGTGACGAGGTGCTGCTATTGACACCAATTCGCACACCTGGTCTCTGCGACAAGTTCCAGCCTCGATTCATCGGCCCATATGTTGTTTTAGAGCAGACTTCACCTGTCAACTATCGTGTGACGCCTCTTGTCGTGCCAACTGACCGCCGTTACCGCAGCACCGAAATTGTACACGTTTCCCGCATGAAGCGTTTCACACGGCGTTCCTCGTCACCTTGACTACCCGCCCGCAGCGGCCAGGCTGGCCGCTTCCACGGGGGGGGGGGGGGGGGAATCAGTGTAGGCATCTATTATGCGCTTCATCCTCATCTGAACAGCAGTCAATCATCATCATATGTTCTGGCTGACAATCATCATCTGCTTGGCACGAGCGCCTCTTTGTCGGGTCCGTTGCGCTTGTTCGTTCCCGAGTTCACGGCCAATAAACCTCGCTACAACCGAGTCGTCATATATATATATATATATATATATATATATATATATATATATATATATATATATATATATATATATATATATATATATATATATATATATGCATACATGCTACTCGTATGTACATACGGGGGGGGGGGGGTGAGTCAAACGTGGCATACGCAGCTGCGTATGCCATAATCTTGTATGTACGTTCAGCTTATGAATCGTAAGTACGAGAAATTTCGATATGACTGACGCGTATGCACTACAGGTGGTTCATCGTTCATATCAATTCAAGCCCTTGGGGACAGCCAGAATATTTACGCGAAAGCGTTAAAAAGTTAGTGTCGCAGAAAATCTGGCGCCGACGTCGACGGCATTGTCAGTGAGCGCGAAGTCAAACTGGAAGCAAAGAAGTCGTGGCTCGAGCCGGAATCAACACCATACATTCTTCGCGGCACTCCAAGGAGCACCAATACTAAAATGTGCTTATTTAGTGAAAAGGCCGCATAAAAAGATCATTTCTAGGCGACGCTTGTAGTTTTGGTGTTGGCTAGGTGCCGTTATAATATTGTAATGAACATTGACTCCCAATGCACTGTCACGCATTGTTCGAATACGCCTACCGTAGTTACTAATGATTGGCACAATACAGCATTATCACTTGTGGTTCGTTATAAGAGAACTGGAATTTCGGTTGGAACATTAGTGCCAACATTACGTCGAACCTTAGCACGCCAGTGTAGTTGGCATGCCTGGCAAGTTCACAATGTGGCCGCACGAATTCTATTTAAATTTACAAAAACACGTCCAATCAACTCGCAGACGTATTTGGGTAATACGCTGCAGCATATTGCTAAAAAAGAATTCCAGCATAGGCTAATACCACCTCTCTCTTGCGCAGGAATTCTATGCGCACATTCGGTGATATCTTCCGGGCTCTTTCGGTTCTTCATTCATTCATTAATTCACTCACTCATCCTTATATTCCTTGCGGCGACTGTCGGAGATTCCATTGGTGGAACCTGCCGCTAGGTTGTGGAAGTCACCGAGGACATTTAAACAGCACCATTCTAGAATTTTCAATATCTAGCAGTCGTTTAGTTAAAGGATGGAATATATGCTGAATTTATTTTCTTCGTTTTCGTCAGTTGTATTTTTTATAAATACTCCTATTTGGGTAGGTACAAGAGCTCTGAAAAATAACCAGTTCCACCCTGCAGGCTTTTTGGTTTGACTACATCTAGACGTGCCCAAGCATCTTTGGCTTCACCGGCCGTGCGCTGTTGTGGCTTATCTACGCCTGTAATACCATGCTGCGGGCATCTTTCTTTTTTAGCGGGACGGCTCAGTGCTCTCCCATTGTTTAGTACGAAGTACTCGAAATGAATAAATCTTGTTTATAAACACTCCTGTATGGCTCACTGCCCTCCCATAGTTGAGTACGCCGTACTCGTAATCGCTTGACACCTTTTCTAAACGCACACACACACCACCTTGCTTGTATCCACAGTTTGATTCATAGGCTTCGAGGATTCATAGACTGTTTTTCAATACCATATTGGGGACAGCTTAGCGCTCTCACGCAAACAATACTAAGTGCTCTAAATGATTATCCACTCTTCAAAACGAGTTTTTGTAGGCTTGTGTCAACCAACACTTCACTGACGCTACTTTAGGGGCAAAGCACCAGAAGGGCGAGACACGTCTGGTGTCCGCATGTCGCAGTTACATTATATGAGGCAGCACTCGGGTAACTTACGGTAATGCCAGGAACAAACAAAGGTTTACCAATAGACTAATGCTAATCAAAATTGATGGCACAATATAAAACACCAACAATCACAAACCCTTTACACTAATTGGTGACTTCCGCATAGACGTTATCGACTATAGGACCTAGCTTTATCGTCGAGTTGTGTCACTTCATGTCACTCAATTTACATTATATAGGGCGACGCTCTAGGAAAGTCGAAACATATGTGCAACACAAAAAGAGCTTTTACAGCCTAAAATATCAATCATAATTGTGACAGAACACTGTGAAACACCTACAAGCAGAAATTGTTTATATTAGTCGGCGACTTCAACGTGGACGATATGGACCCTAGGAGCTAGCTTTGTCGTAAACAGTTCATGCCACTTCATGTCACTTCATGTCACTCAGTTTACATTATGTGAGGCAAACCTCACATAGCGTATGTTTACTCGCCCAAACTACACCCAGTGCGTGGCCCACTCATCATGATTCACTTCTTTGAAGGCGAGAATTTTATCTCGGAATGTACGACGATAAATTGTACACGAACTGATGACAACAAAAAAAAACAATTTACGGCGGCTACTGCTAGTGGAGCCAAGTCTCCAATCAGTGCGCACCTGAGGAGCCTTTTTTTCAGTTTTTTTTTCTTTTCTCTACTATTCTTTTTTTGTTTTTTTTTCTTTCCCAGGTCGTTTTACTTTCATTCTACATATTTTATTATTATCAAGATGCTTGAAGAGGAGGAAAAGTAGATGGCTTTGGTGAGAGAGCGTACTCAAATCGTTACACATATGTTGTCTTGCCTGCGGTAATATTATCATCAAGGCGTATCGAAGAATAAGAGAAAGAAAACTTCTCTAAGGCGCGAGCACGCACTGAAGTGGCTATGCGTACGTTGCGTCAAGCAACAACAGCACACGACAGGCCAGCCACCACAAGTTCACCGTACCTAAATACTTGAAGGAAAAGTTCTTCGGTTGGCGTGATGCGGGAATCCAGACGAGGATCTTACCCTCCGCGACGCGAAATCACCGAAGGCCTGCACCACCGACTCACTCATGCCCCAACCTTGTTCTCCTTCTCGTGAACAGTGCGTTGCTACAATGAGCATGGCATTTGTATGTATTCCCCTTATGTGCAGCCGGGTCATCTGATTGTGAAGTGTCGCCCCGCCGCGGTAGTCTAGCGGCTAAGGTATTCGGCTCCTGACCCGCAGGTCGTGGGATTGGATCCCGGCTGTGGCGGCTGCATTCTCGATGGAGGCGAAAATGCTATAGGCCCATGTGCTCAGATTTGGGTGCACGCTAAAGAACCCCAGGTGGTCGAAATTTCTGGAACCCTCCGCTACGGCGTTTCTCATAATCGTGTGATGGTTTTGAGACGTTATACCCCACATATCAATGAGTTATTGCGAAGTGAGACGAGAAATGTGGTGTCAGTGAGAGTAATATTCACTCTATATGCAAAGGCCTACTCAATCGATCAAGTTCTTTGCACGTGAGGGTTCTTACACTTATATACACTTCCTCTACGTCACTGACATCCTACGGAACCCAGACGTTTCGTAACGCCCTCGCGCTAAATGCTAATTAACAACACATCTTTTGTAACGCAGCTAGCAGTGAAATTTCTATTTTTAGATAAAGTACAGTGCGTCTTTTTCTTTCAGCGCACTCCATGGGCTGTGTTAAATACATTACTCCTCTACAGCGTTTCTTCCCTAACGAATGCTGCCACGAATTGGCCGCATAGTCTAAGACCAAGCACAGCCAGTGCTAGGTCCTTTGCCCTGAGGCGTAGCTAGAATTTTTTTACAAAGATTACGGGGGGTCGGAGAGACGTAAGTCCATAGTACCGTTCTTGACCTTTCCTGAAGCCGAGTTCTCAGTGTAATAAAAGCTGGGGTTTCTTAGGGGTGAAGCTCCTTGTGGCGTGGGTCTGTCGCTCCTCCGTATGTATGTATGTATGTATGTATGTATGTATGTATGTATGTATGTATGTATGTATGTATGTATGTATGTATGTATGTATGTATAGAGAGAGAGAGAGAGAATTTATTTACAGAAAGGTAGAGAGGTGGGCCTGAGCTATAGTTTGCTCTGGCCTGCTACTCTACACAGGGGAAGGGTGACTGGGGAATGAAAGAGTGATGAATGACGATGGTAAGGTAGAGAAACGCTATGTTCTTATTAGGCTGGGTAACTCTACAGACGTGCATCCAGTCCAGTGGCTTCTAAGAAAGCGATGACGGCTCGTAGAACCACATGTGTGCTGCTGGCATCAGGCCAATATATGTATGTATGTATGTATGTATGTATGTATGTATGTATGTATGTATGTATGTATGTATGTATGTATGTATGTATGTATGTATCTAGCCACCGGTGGCACATACCCTCTCTAGAGCGGGTATGTGCCACAGGGGTTGCGATATGGGAGGTTGTGGTAATTGGAGTGTTCACTAGATGAACGCACGGACGGATGGACAGATAGACTAGCAGACGGATGGATGAATGGATGGACGCGCGGGCGAACGGACGGATGGACGCACCAACGGACAGGTAGACAGATGAACGGACAGACGGACGGACACATGGATTGACGCACGGAGGGTCGAGCGGACGGACGGAAGCAAGAACGAACGGACGGCTGCTTCTCCCCACTCATCATCATTAACTCCCTGGATGTGCTGTGATTTTTTTAAAATACAAAAAGCAGTCTTCTTTCTTTTTATGGATATATAAGCTAAGTACAATTATGAGGACCATGCTGAGTTGAAAAAAGGTTATTGATGCCTGTAAGATTGTTAATTAAATAAGAAGGAAACATATCTCAACAACACTTACGGCGGCATATTGGTCTAACGTAAGCGCACATAGGAAAAAAGTGGTATTTCGTGAGTACGTGTGGTAGACAAACGCTGGGCTGAAAATGAACATACTTAGGACGTGTAATACTTAACTTGGAATAAATAAGTGTTCATTAGCCCGTAGAACGCCTCTAGTTTCACTGTAAACAGGAAATATTAAAGCTCTCCAAGCACAAGCGAAGTAAAAGAATTTGTAGAAATTACACGTAGAAACAAATGCGCGCGAATATTTCATGCTAAAGCAGGAAACAGCCTGCCCAAACGGGGCGAGTAAGACTGACAGGACCGGCAACGAGTCCTGTCAGGAGGCCCGCAGCAAAGGGAAGTACCAGAGGCCCTCTCCTCTAAAACCTTTTTGAGAGGAGTTTTACTTCAAGTAGATAAAGAACATAGGTGTTTTTCTACAAAGTTTCAAGGTTATTAGCAAATACCCTGACCTACCAGTCAGTATTTCTCGTTCCCGTTTTCGACTCGGTATCCGGCGATTGTGTCAAGTCGAGAAGCTCAAGTTTGTACCTTTTCAAATGCACTTCGTGTGTTCCACGAAGTGACGAGATTTTCTCTATTTGCCCCGTAATCGCGTGGAGTCGCTGCTTAGGGGCCACTGGCTGAAGCCCACTTAAAGTGGATGGCTCCCTGCGTCATCTGCTACCCACATAGGCAAGCACGTGCACGTACGTCATGCTCATGCTCAAAGAGTGGTTTGTCCCACTCTGTTAGCGCAAGAGTAATTGCTTGTACGTTTGCATAGCACTGTCTACAGGAGTATTTCGCCTTACTCACCTGTATATTTACCGCATGAAAATGAGGTCGAACACTTGGCGAGAGTTATGTGTACCGTCGTCGTAGCCCCTCTTCGCCAAGATCATGTCGGTGTAGGTGCCGCTTTTTAACTGAAGTCCATTGTGAAGTGCACTTGACGTCGCCCAAACATGAGGGATAATAAGTATTGTGTGAATGCCATGTTTTAGCGACTCAGAGATATACGAAAGTTTTGCATTGTTGTTTGTTGTCTACTTCAATACAAAATTATGGCGTTCTTGCTTATCGGTCATGCGACGAGCTTTAATTGTGCTTGAGATAATGTTATATTCTACAGTCCTAGTCCCATGACACAGATGTATGGTAAATTCTGACACTTCAGTACTTCAATTGAATGACATAGAGCTGATTGAACTTGAGCGGCCGTGCGCAACTTCGGCCTTGGGTTACATCTATACAGATAAATCCGTGTTCTCATCAAAGGTGAACATTTGGCAGAGTTGATTGATCGATTTGTGGGGTTTAACGTCCCAAAACCACCATATGATTATGAAAGACGCCGTAGTGGATGGCTCCGGAAATTTCGACCAGCTGAGGTTCTTTAACGTGTACCCAAATCCGAGTGCACGGGCCTACAACATTTCCGCCTCCATCGGAAATGCAGCCGCCACAGCCGAAATTTCATCCCGTGACCTGCAGGTCAGCAGCCGAGTACCTTAGCCACTGGACCACCGTGGCGGGGTCATTTTCAGAAGTCTGCCTCGTTGTGATAGAAATGAGGCAATTAGAAAACTCCAAATAAAAATTGTATTAAGAAAACTGATGTTTCAAAGTCAGACCAAGCGCTGACTCAAGCGCCGCAATGCAATTTTTGGTTGGTCTTTCCTGATTGCCTCATCCGTGCTCTTACATTTGGGTTCGCTTAAAAGAGGCCAGATTATCAAAATTAATCCAGACAGTGTGCCTCACATATGTCGTATAATTTCAAGGAGAACGTCAAATTTTTTTTACACTACCTTGAGCGTTTTTGTGGCATTGTGCAAGACTGGTGGACGAAGTTAACACACATTCGCTTGAAAAAAGACCTTTGTTCTATTTATTTATCGAACCTTTACATCACTGTGATGCAGATAATCTATATAAGAAAGCTGCGGGCTCAACTATTGCCTTTTAATATTGTTATGGGAGTAAAAACAAGCGTGCTTAAGCGTTGTGAGTCACGTAGCTTTTCTGAATAAACTTATCAATTGTCCTACTTTTATTCCATGAAAAAATTATTAAGACGAAAATGTGAATAAGTGCTGTATTTTGGGGTTTCTCGCCTCAAACTATCAGATTTCTTCCTTTTTTGAGGCGTTGACGGGATTGGTATATATTGCCAGTGTGCGTGAAAAATAACTTCAGTCATGCTACAGCAGTGGATAGAAGATGACACACAAACTCAACGCCTGATACAAAATTACTAGAAACGTGAAACACTGCAGTGCGAAAGTGCAGACAGTCATCAAGCGCGAACATCCCTTTTAATGGCAGACTGTGTTTCTGTCACAAGTAATAGTAAAGTTCGGTGAGCTTCGTGCATCCGTTAAGCAATGATCGGCATATATGTTACAAGTAGGCAGCAGTCAACGCATTTTATTCGCTGATAATTGGCTCACAGCACTCAGAAAACGCTCTGCAAGCCACTTATCCACACTAGCACGGTGATGGTGCTGCCCCCTACAGCCCGTTAAGAAGCTTGGCACGCCTTCAAATACATATGGCTTGCCGTCAGCCTTATTTCGTATATACACAAACGACGGGAAAGGCCGGCATTACAACTGGTGGCGTGGCTAATCTCTACAAAAGCGTAAGAGCGATCAGGAATGTTATAATTAGGTTTGTGCCAATAGTACATTTCAGGTTCGAAGCGAATGCGAAGCGAATAACACTTCGGTCAAATAATTTAAAATAGGATACTACATCTCAGATATAAATGAACATATTTTTTATTATCCAACTAAGCTGTACATTTTCCTTTTAATTAAAAAAAACAAGGCATGTTCGAATTTCATTCTTTTCGCGCTCAAAGAAAATGGAAAAAACTGCGAATAGTAGCAAGATTTGAATTTCCATATAAAGCGACTGATAACCCGCAAAATTTCTTACGCTTTAAAACTGACTATACTTGGAGCATATAAGCCAGCATAAATGCTTTTAGGCCTGATAATGATTAATTTCTATGAAAGTCATATGTTTGTGGGATGCCACGTGGACGTAAGGAAGGACCCTAACATGAAGAAAAAAAACGTAACAAGGGCTTCTTCAAATATAGCAGCAGCATCGGCAGAGCACTCTGGTGCTGCGCTCGTCTAAGGTAGTGGAGCAATCATGTGCTGCGAAGCTTGTCAGTCGGGTTTTCTAGCCTCCGCCGGCGACGTAGGCCTCGCGTGGCGCTGCGGTGGGGTTGTGGCTTATCGGATTGAAGTGGAGTGCACAGCTGTGTCTCGTCGGGCTGAATGCTAGCAAGATGGAGGCCGTGTTAAATTATGCGCTAAGTGTGGCACGACAAATTCACAATGACGTCACGAGTCGACTTCGTTATATCGTAGTTTTTTGCACCACTCGCGTTGAAGCCGCTAGTCACTTTTTTGTGTGTTCGATGAGTAATATGAGGCTTCAGCCTTGATAACCCCAACAAACTGCCGTCACAAATCTTAGAATCCCTTTTACGAAACGAGTGAATCAGCGACAACTAAGAGGTAAAAGACTAGTCATGAGAAATAATATCGTTGCTAACACAGCATTAAGCGTAGAGCAATATCTTTCACCGCTGCCTTATGCGGAGAACATGTGAACGAGAACAGTTTCAATTTTATATGTGCAAATGTTTTCTCTTCGGATCCCCTTACGAATGCCACGATCGGATACATAACGCGGATCGTCTGTATCCTTCACTGATCGGTGACGAGGAGAACGCGGACATTACCCTACATCTTATAAGAAAATTGTATTACCACCCTACTACCATTCACTTGCCAAAAAACTCCAAAAGTATTCTGTAAGTAGCATATACACTCCACTGTTTGCGACCCCGCTGCACTACTAAATAGAGCAAGTTCGCTGAAAAGTGATGAGATTACAAATGGGGATTGGAGGAAAGTAATCGAAAGCAGTGTGCGAAAAGATTGGAGCACGGGATGAGAGAGAGCATACGAGGATTTCTGAGGCAAGGAGCTGGGAAGTACGTGAAATGTGAGCGTTAAGCGAAAACATCGTCAGGGAAAACGTAGTGAAAGAAGAAAGGGAGTTAGAGAGGGGATACGACAAGTGGGGGAAAGTGGATAATAAGACATTGCACCATCTCCCGCTAAAAGGAACTCATATATAGATGCGAAGCAACAGGTGCGAACGCTTACCCTGGCCAACTCTGATCTAACCTTCACTACGGGAATACTTCAAGTTTTGAATAATAATAATTAAATAAGAAGGAATCTTATACCTCAACAACACTTACGGTGGCCTCGAAGAAACTCTGGGAAGCGACGACCACTTGGTGCAAACGGAAATGACCTAGGAAATGGCACTCTTTATGATTATCAAGGCGACGATCACCGACTGGACCACTTTCAGTAAAGATCTCACACAACCTTGACAAGTGGGCGAGACGTATTACAGAAAAAGCACAGAAGTACACTAAGAAAATTCAATTGACACTTAACAAACCAGCAGTGGACCCCCATCTTCTGCACCTCTGGGAAGCCCGTAGAAGCGTTGTCTGTCGATAAAAAAACACAAGCGGAACAGGGTCTTAAAAAAACATGCACTCAGGAATATCATGGCAGGACTTGAACCAGATGTGTGACAACCTCTAAGGAACTCGCAACCTCCAAGGCAATCAAACAGTTTACATCATCATTGTCCTGTATTACTTTTGATATACATCTTTACTTGTTTTAACTGCTCTGCTACATAGGGTTATCAAAAACGTTTAGTGCAAATGTAAAACAGATGTTTGTATGCATGGTACGTTCTCTTCTTTGGCTGTCAGGCAATGGGGCAAGATTCTTTGTCAAGCTGCTTGATAGCAGTTTTTTGTTCTTGTCCTCGTGTTCGTTATCTTGCTGTAACGGATGCCAAATAAACTGAAACTAAAAAACCTGGAACATTATCAAGTCGCTTTTGAGCACAACTGAATCAAAAACGCACTCTACAAAAAACCTGACAAACTTTATTCACAACTGCGGAGGCACGGAAGATGAAATCCTGTTAGAATTTTGCTAAAGAAGCAGACAGGAGATACCGGAGCTGCAGGAGCTCCTACTTTGGACCTTGAATTCACAGAAAAGCGTAATGAAGAAGTCGATAAACCATTCACAGAGGAAGAAATGTAAGCAGGATTCGCCAAATAACTTATTACACAACCCCATGAAAATTCCCATCGACAAGATACTCTACAACCTAGACAAACATTATGAAGATTACCTCTTCAAAGCTATAAATGACAGCTGGTAAAGTGGGACCATTCCAGCAGTCCGGAAACATGCTGAGATCATCATGATTCCTAAGCCAAACAAACCACTAGAAATAAGAAATAACCGACCCATATCCCTGACATCCTGACCAGCTAGCTGTATGAACATATGGTCCTAAAGAGACTCATTCCATACTTAGAAGAAAACCGATATTGCCTGACACGACGTATGGATTCGCCACCGCTTGTCAGCGCAAGACATGCTGTCGTTACTGAAGGAAAACGTCATCAAGTGCAGTAAAAGTGCAGTCTTGGTATTGGAAGTGAAAGAAGCATTTGATAATGTTTCTCACAGCGCGGTTCAGGGGAACCTTCAGGACACGCACCGTGGCGAAAGAGCATGTAGCTGTGTATAAAACTTTCTCACCGGCAGAACAGCAACTGTGCACCTTGACAATCTAAAATCACATCAGTTTGAAATGACAAAGTAACCCCTCAAGACTTCGTCATCTCGCCCCCTATTTTTAATATTGACATAATGAAACTGCTGAATATATTGAAAGGAATACAGGGAATAAGCCATGCCCTCTATGTAGATGATCTAACAATCTGGACAACGGGTGGTGCTTCAAGAGCTCAGCAGGATGCACTTCAAAAGGCAGTGGACCACGCAGAAAGTCACCTCAATGCTTGTGAGCCCACAAGTATGCTAAAAAAGGCGGAGCTGCTTCTGCTGAAAGTCAGAAAAAGGTGGGGGTCACCAACAGGTAAAATTCCAGAACCAAAGCTCTGGTTGAATGCAGTACAAATCCCTAATGTGGAATCGCTCAGCGTCTTGGGTCTAGACATCCACAAATACGGATCGGGCGCGGCCACATTACCCAAACTTCAAGCAGCCGTAACGCAAGCTGTTCACTTAGTACGAGGGGTAATAAACAAATGACATGGTTTGAAAGAACATGACACCATGAAATAGATGCAAGCACTCATCACCAGCAGAATTACTAATTGAATCTCTTACTTAAATCTCAAGAACTTTGAAATTCAAGAACTGAATACCCTTATACGAAAAACCATTAAACTGGCATAGTAATCTTTGAACGTGCTTACACGCAGCGACGACTACGCTTAGGCCTGCGCAAAACCTGGGAGCAGTTCGTCGAAGCACATAAATTAAATCAACTCGAAAGGCTTAGACTAACTGAAACTTGGCGAGTGACACTTCGAAGATTGAGCTATTCTAAAGCTATGCAACAATCTGATAAAAAATATTCCAGCAACAATTACACAATACATCTCAGTAGTCCACATCCCCTGATACATGCTTGCTACCTACCATCTCGAAAGATTAAAACCCAGAATAAAGAAGCCCCGACAACAATACGGCCACAATCCACGCACAAGATACACTCATGCAGCGAAATATTCATGAATCTCAGCCTATGCTGTCACCTTACTCAACAGCAATGCTGAAGAGAGAACTACAGGTAGCATCGTAACTACAGATAATGACACGGCAGAAGAAGCAGCGATAGCGCTAGCAGTCTCAACCTGCACTGACACAGCAATAACACTAACTGATTCGCAAACAGTTTGTCGACGTTTTCAGAAAATGAGAATGTTTAAGCACGTCTTAGAAATTCTCGCCACTGTAGCGAAGACGAATCTACTGACACGTTCATGGTTTGGACCACTGGTCACGAATTCCTGGTGGGAAATGAGGGAGCCAATGCTTTCGCCCGAGCACATGTTCACCGAACCATCCCACAGTACGCACTAAGAAGAAAAGATGTACCTAAAACGCACAACAATATGCTGCGGCACTATTGGCTAAACAGAAGAATTTAACCACCAGCTCACCCGAGCCTGCCTCGAAAAGCGGCAGTAACCCTCAGGAAGCTCCAAACTCCTACGTTTATAGTACACTGTTTCACCGCATCTCACCAACCGAGCACTCGTACATCTGCAAACACTGTGATGTCTTGAAAACACTATTCCAGATGGTAGGGGGATTCAGACAAAAACCTGGAGCCTAAGAGCAGGGGTAGGCCAAGACACTAACCGAAGAGCAGTAGGAGCCAAGTTATCAGAACTAGACCAGAAGAATCAGCGAAGAGTGGATCAACAGGGGCAGGAGATGGCGAAGGCCTGTGGCCACCGGGAATAAGGAGGCCGCCCACCTCGGGTGCACAACGCGTTTCCTCAAATAAAAGTTTATTCTCTCTCTGTCTTTGCCAGTGCCATACCTCCCTTTGTTGCATTATCTGAACTGTTCCCCCAATAAATGGTGCAAAGAACAGATTTGTCCCAATAACTCACGTAGCACAGGCTTCAAGGACAAACGATATTGATTCATGAAGTTAAAAACTGATTTTAAAGATTTTTGTTTTATACAGCCTCCGTCTGAATTATTGACCAAACTGTCTTTACCGGATGCAGGCCGAAATCTATACACCGCAGTGCTCCTTCCATATTCGCTATAAATTATGCGTTGCAAATATTCTCATGTAAAGAATAAAGTGAAACAGTGGAAGCTTTATTTCGAAACCGATCTTGCATCAACTACTACTGTCTTTTTTTTCACTTCCTGTTTTAAAGAAGGCGTTAGGTTCACGCTCGCAGAGCTCTTTGTCTGAACGTGGCATTTTCTTCGACATGCGTCTTTTGTGCTCACTTCCAGCACCTTTTGTTCAGTGGCTCTGACAAATTCCTGCCACCTTTTTTAGCTCGCTTTAGGACTCGTAGTTTCATGGCAAACACAATGTAATTGTCTAAGCTGTATTTCAATATTCTGCAACAACAACAGATGACTTTGTGGTGCTATATTTTGGCGCTAGATAATATATTTACACTACACAGGAACAAAGTTTCTCTGCGAGCAGATTTTTCGCTCTATATTGATTGCGTGAAATTTAGAGAGGCAGCTGGAAGTAACGATGAAATTTTAAAGAGACAAGAGATCATTTTCTTACTTACTCAGATTACCATAGACTAGGTGCTGAGGTAATTCAGTGTAATATAAAAAGAAGACGCAATTCTTCTATGCAAGTAACACAAATTGCTATTTTCAATAATTGTGGCTATATTTCAAATAACAATGCTACACCTAACGATTAGACATGTGAGCATCTGTGGAAATGCCTGAGACGCCGCTGTCATTCTTGGCAGCGGCTTCTGCAGGCATCACACAAAAACACCTGCGCTGGGATGGCGACTTTCAGTTGTGTGAGGCAGTCGGACAAGAGCACTGCGCGGGCGGCCTCAAACCCGTCCTCTCCGAGGATGATAGGCAAGGGGTTTCAAGCAAGAACTAGAACTTCAAGTACTGCCTAAATAGGCCCCACAGCGATACGAGTACTTAATGTACCAGCTGGCATGACGGTACCGCAACCTACAACAGATATGAGAAGTTTGGTCTATGGTATCAGGTGGTAGATCCAATGATGTCTAGCGATATTGTGGTGTGCTTTGAACCACTGTCTGGAAATGTGCCTACAGTGCCGATAAGTGGAATGTCTGTTTGAATCACGTTTAGAAAAAAATTATTTACAGCATGTACAGAACACAAAGGCTTCATACCATTCCAGTAACAGGGCACATACACATCGGCACATTTATATTTCACGACTAACATCACTACGTTACAGTGAAGACATTTGCTCTAATATACATGATTATGTTGGCATACATGTACACAAGAATTCAATGTGATATCACGATACAAGGGTATAACGATACAATAGATCCAAATGAAACACAATTTGTAACAAATGAAATCATATATAGCAACTCAACGGGCACTGCTTAGCACCAAGTCGGTCGAAAAATTAGTTGTATCCTTTCGTGTTCCACCTTGACGAAAGGGCACGACCAATGCCGCAGAAACTTTTGCTCCCCGAGGAAGAAAAGCTCCTCGGAGAGGAACGCGAGGATCTCTCGTCTAATTCTCCCCAGTATCGGCCACAAGGCACGCCGGGTGCAATTGACAGCTACGGCCTCACATCGGTTTCTCCAAATTCTGAACAGCCCCGCAACTATTAAGAGAGCGGAAATCGGCTACGCAGAAATCAGCCGTTGGACACGAAAGTTCGCACACGCTGCCCCGAAAACCAGCCTTAACCGCACGCCAAAAAACGCGGAAAACCACACATTCAAACGTCGCATGTCGATTGGTCTCTACCATGACGCAGTTGGGGCAAGTGGAAGTGCAAACTACCTGCCATCGCTGCAACCGATCTCGCGTGGGGAGCAAGCCCCGGCCCAACCTCCAGACAAAGTCTCTGAGATGCGCTGGCAACACTGCGGCAGCTATTGGTTTCCAAGCGCAGTTCAATACAGATTGACGATGCTGGGGCACCAAGAGCCGTAGAAGGGCGGCCATTGTGTCCACCACTTTAGAATCGGCCACCTCTATCTCTGGGCACGTAGCTTCCAAACGTCGGTGTAATGCCAGAAGGGCTCGATACAAAGATGGTAATTCAGTTGATTGGGGACCTTTGTTTATTTGGCTATCCGGCAAGAAGACACGTAGTGATGGCCCCAGATGGTAGCGAGCCAGTGTCTGAGCGGGCATGTCATCATTGCTTAGTATTCGCAATAGAGAGCGGAGGCACAATGTAGAAGCCATAATGGAAACGTCGGGGAATGCAAAACCGCCTTGATCTCGCGGTTGAGCTAACGCTGGACGCCATAACAATTCTGTGCCACCAGACCAAAAAAATGAACTGATGCAGCTTTCCACTTTCCTGCAGACGTGGAGCGGGGGTTTAACAGAATGGCAAAGGTACCAAAATTTTCCTAGGTACACCGTTTGAGTTAGGTATCGGCGTTCCAAGAGGGGGAATTCGAAGTACCTGGCTGCTTTGATACCATTTAGAAGAGTTTGTACAACGGATGACCAGATGCTATCCTGTATACCAAATACAGTGACAGTAACTCCGAGTATTGAAATCTCAGGAGACCACTGTAAAGGCGACGTGATGTTGATACGGCCGCTGAGGTGGCCAATGAAAAAATACTGGCTTTCAGAAAAGTTTAATCTTGCACCGGAGATAACCGAAATTATGGAATGTATCAAGAGCATGCTGCAGCGACTGTTCATTATGTACATATAGAGTGATATCATCTGCATATGCAGCGATCTTTACTTGAGTGTTACCGGGTAGAGGTAAGCCACGAATCTGCGGGTGATGTTCAACGGCCCTTAAGAAATGCTCTAATGCAAGGATAAATAACACTGGGGAGAGGGGACACCCTTGACGGACCCCACGCGTGACTCTAAATGCGTGACTCTCACGGGAATCTAAGTAAAGGTTACTTTCTAAATTATTGTACATCGCGTGGATGAGCTCAATGAACTTATCCGGGAATCCGTATGCATTAAAAACATTTAGTATGTAGCCTTGTTCTATGAAATCAAAAGCTTTCTCTTGATCTAATGAAACCAACAGTCCTTGCGCACATCGGCTAATGGTGTATTGAATGATGTCACGCGTTAACCACGTATGGGTGTGTATTTCTCGGCCCGGAAAAGAACAGACCTGGTGGGAAGCGATTAATGTTGCAAAAAAATGGACTGATTCGGCGCACCAAAATGTTAGCCAAAAGCTTGTAATCTACATCGAGCAGAGTAATAGGGCGCCAATCTTCTGGTCGCGTGGACATGGGGTCTTTCTTGGGAACTAGCGTTATACGGCCTTTGTGGAAAGAGGTTGGAAGTGCAATATCTTGGAAACACTTGCGAATGACGTGTGACATAGTTGGACCAATGATGGGCCGGAACTGTACATAAAACTTTGCAGAGAGTCCGTCAGGCCCTGGGGCCGATCCCTTTTTCATTGCGTCTGTAGTGCCATCATCACCATCGTCATTTTTTCCATCACCGCGCCGCGTCTCTCGCGCAGCTGGCACGAGCTCGAGCTGCGCGAGAATTAGAACGAGCTGACACGCCTGGCGTGGCGGACGCTGGTAGCCGACGTGGCTCCGCTTCAGGCCTAGAATAAAGTGGCGAGATCGGCACGGCCCCATCGGCCGCCTACGACGTCATCTCACGTCTCTCTTCTCTCGCCGCTACATTGGTGACCCGGAGAACACGCCCTTCGCCGAGCGGCCCGCGGCCATGTTCCCGCAACTCTGCCCGCCAGTGCCACCGTTCCAATCGACCTACCCTAAGGTATGGTTTATGCAGCTCGATGCCGTTCTGGCGCTGAATGACGTCACGGACCAGCTGCAGATGCACGCCATTCTTCTCGACGCCCTTCCGGCAGAGTTGCGTCATCTCTCTGGCACTTCAACCTCCAGCCAGCAGCCTTACGATGACCTCTGCTCGGCGGTGCTTGCCAGACATGGCCTCGCATACCATCCGCTTCCGTTTACCCGCACCAGGCAGGTTTCCCAGGCGTCGCAGAGCAAGGTACGAACCGGTCCGCAGCCCTCCATGGACCGCTACCTCGGTACCCCGGCTTCGACTACTTCTACACCTGATCCGGTCGCAGAAACATCAACTCCTGCACCTGATCACGACCGCGAGGTAGAAGACTCCCCCACTGCGACTGACCTTCCCTCCGAGAGGTACATTCCCTCAGAGCCCCCGTGCAGAGCTTCATCACACGCACCTGCCACCTGCACGTTTTCCACGAAAGCGACGGCACGCGACACCTTGGCCCTCGCCGTTTCCGCGACCACCAGCTCAGACGTCTCGGCCTCCTCCTCGCCGCAGCTGCTGGTCAGCTCCTCGACGGTGCCCCCTGCCGCTCCGCCACCTGCCTCTGGTGCCAGCAATGGCCTGCCGGGTGCCTCGCCACATTCCACTCGCACCTCCCCGGCCAGCAGCCGACCACCCTCGGCGTCCCCGCTCCCCGCCCCTGTCCCTGTCTCTGTTTCGTGGTCTACGACGGGCCCCAGCGCCGTGCCTTCACGGAGCCAGAGCCTGCCCTCATCGTCGGCGTCGACACCGGCAACCACCAAAGCAACTGCCACCGTCGCCCCTCTGCCCGTGGCGCCGCAGCAGGCACCTGCGTCTAGACCGAGCGTCGCACAGGTGGTTTCGGCCAGCCCCAGTCCTCGCACCTCTGGTGCCCCCCGGCTCATCCAGCCGAAACAGCCACAGATCCTGCCCAAGCTGTCGAGCGGCAGCGCGAACATGACGACGCCTTCGGCAGCGGCGACCACCCGGTCCCAGTTTCCCCGGGCGGCCCAGCACAAGGCCACACCGCGGCTCGCGACTGTACCGGCGCCGCAGCCTGCGACCACGGTGCAGCGCGGAGCCGCGATGGGGCTCAACACGGGGAGTCCGCTGCTCATCGGGAACCCCGCGGCAGCGCAGCCGGGCATGTTTCCGGCTGGACCTGCGCACGGCACTCTCCTGCTGAACCAGTACATTCCGGGCCTGGGCCACAGCCCGATTATGATACAAGGCGCACTGGGGCAGACCCAGAGCTCTCTGGGACAGATACAGGGGGTCCAGCTGGCCCTGCGGCCACCCCATGCCACGGGCCTGACCCTGAGACCTCAGACGGTGCCCAGGCCCCATGGGGGACATCCAGGACCGCCTGTCACCCCGACGCTTGTCATCCCACAAAACCTGGGGCCAAGGCCCAACATCTTTCTGTCACCACCACCACCACCGCCATCATGGGGCCCTGTCGGGACCTCTAATCTCGACAGGCGTCAGTATAGTGTCCTCTGCACCCAGCGCCAACATTGTCACCCACCATCCTGTCATGACCTCGCGACACACGGTCCACTCTAGGCCTGTCCGACCAGGTCACCGTGAGACCCGCTTGTCGGCTACCACAGCAACCCGGCACTTCCTCCTGCGTCCTCTGCGCAACTCCCAGTGTCGCCCGCCAGAGACCGCTGCCTACTGATGGCCCATAAACGTGGACAACCTGGACTGGCCAAATGAACACTTTATGGACTGCCGTTCATGTACATAGCATTTGTCGCCCTCTTTCTTTTTTTCATATGCGTTCAAATCGCGCAAAGCGCTGGGGGGGGAGCTTTGTAGTGCCATCATCACCATCGTCATTTTTTCCATCACCGCGCCGCGTCTCTCGCGCAGCTGGCACGAGCTCGAGCTGCGCGAGAATTAGAACGAGCTGACACGCCTGGCGTGGCGGACGCTGGTAGCCGACGTGGCTCCGCTTCAGGCCTAGAATAAAGTGGCGAGAACAGCACGGCCCCATCGGCCGCCTTCGACGTCATCTCACGTCTCTCTTCTCTCGCCGCTACACGTCTAATGTGCCCTTGATTTCGTCATCGGATGGTGGTGATAGCAGGACGTCATTTGACATGTTGGAATCATGAGGTAAATCTTTTAGCAGAGGATGCGAAGAAACGGATCCTGGGTAACAGACATTAGCACCAGATTGAGCCATTGACTGAAAGTGTTGAGTGAATTCCTGAAAGTCGCGCGTACCCGCAGCAGCTGGGGCGGGAGAGTTCAGCGAGTGGGCAGGCGAGCCTGGTGGACAAAGCAGAGCTCTTCGTGCATACCTTAGCACCTCAGGGTGCGCACACCGTGCACGTCTACAGCGCCAAGCTGCAGCCGAGAGTGAAGAAGCGCGCATAATACGTTGGTACTGTTCAACGAGCTCCTCTTGCCATGCCCGCATTAGAGTGGAAGGACTGGGATCTCCATTGGCAATGCGTACCTTCTGGATTAACAATGACGCATCTTTCGACATACGGGTGCAAAGTATTCTGCCCGACGCACTGCAATGATGGCGCCACTGTTCTTTGAGGCGATCCCAATCAGCCACATCCGCCCCAATGAGCGATGTGCGTAACGCTCCGGATAATTCCTCCGTAGCCTGAGAGTCCTGGAGGACGCGGCAATCTAGACGCAATGTCTGTGAATTGTTGGCGTCCCCGCTGGCAGACGGAGAGAGAACATAACCGGCCGACGGTCGCTAGTGTACACTGATGTCGGTGGCAATGACATTACCGCGGTGTCGTGAACGTAGGTAATGAGACTGGGGGATGCATACACGCGATCGATTCGGCTGCTCGACGCTGCTTGACACCAAGTATAGGCATAATTAGTGCCATGCACACTTTGATGAATGTCACTCAATGCCAATTGCTGCACTAGACGTTCGAGTTCTCTGGCATTCAAGTTTGAATGGTCGCGACCCGGACCTCGAACGTCTGCGTGTGAGTCTAAGACACAATTGAAATCCCCTAAAAGTACTAAAGTGCTTATTTGGGCCGGTTGGTACATGGTCAACGAAGTGAAAAAACAGCGCGTAACACAGGACACAGGACAGAGAAGAGACGGACGAGGCGCTGACTTACAACCAAAATTTATTTCGTACAGGGGTGTATATATAGCACACGAAACTTGAAAAAAGAGGGAGAGAAGTCGAGTGACATGAAAGAGTAATTTTTGTTATGATTGTATGCGTATAACAAATAAACTGTGATTGCGCAATCATTCGCTTGTCAAATACGCCAATTCCCTGGTGAGGAGCGTTATCGAAGGTGCACTGACACACATATCGCCTTTCTTGATTATGCAGAATGCCTCATAAATCTCACGTGTCCTTTTATCTCTGTAGCGTCGAAGTATCTTGCATTTGTCAAACAATGCACGGCATCCACAAATGGAGCTGTGCGCAGCTAAGTGGCTGCCAACAGAACCCCGCATTAGATTGCGGTGTTCCCTGAGGCGGTCATTTATACAGCGGCCAGAATGCCCGATGTAACAGCGGCCGCATTTATGAAATTCCCCTCTCTTGCGGCCGCTGTTACATCGGGCATTCTGGCCGCTGTATAAATGACCGCCTCAGGGAACACCGCAATCTAATGCGGGGTTCTGTTGGCAGCCACTTAGCTGCGCACAGCTCCATTTGTGGATGCCGTGCATTGTTTGACAAATGCAAGATACTTCGACGCTACAGAGATAAAAGGACACGTGAGATTTATGAGGCATTCTGCATAATCAAGAAAGGCGATATGTGTGTCAGTGCACCTTCGATAACGCTCCTCACCAGGGAATTGGCGTATTTGACAAGCGAATGATTGCGCAATCACAGTTTATTTGTTATACGCATACAATCATAACAAAAATTACTCTTTCATGTCACTCGACTTCTCTCCCTCTTTTTTCAAGTTTCGTGTGCTATATATACACCCCTGTACGAAATAAATTTTGGTTGTAAGTCAGCGCCTCGTCCGTCTCTTCTCTGTCCTGTGTCCTGTGTTACGCGCTGTTTTTTCACTTCGTTGCCCTAAAAGTACCCCATGTTGGGAATCACAGCGCACTGCACAAGAGATCCTTGGAGTGGTTCTAAAGGTTGAAGGTACGCCAGGAAGGGAAAACTAGTTTTCTGGCTGGGTATCGGGGCACTGGTTCCGGAACGAGAGCACTTCGATACAAGATGGCCCGGTTGGCAGCAGTTGTAACATATGACCTTGCTTATATCTTCCCGGGGGCGATAAGCAGGTGTGCCATTTCGGGAACTAATTGCAAGATAACGAGTGTCTTGCTGATTCAGGGATAACGACAAAATTTGATGTGGTGCTTATGAAGCAGGCGGATTGACTTATGAAGAAGCTAACTCATTCATTGAACGAATCTTCAGCACAGGCAAGGGAGGCACTCGTAACATTGACGATATGGCTGCAACGGGCAGCTGACTTAGGAAAACAGAGACATGCTCTATAGTTTGGTCGAGTTGGGTGGCGATGGCAAGAACTGCGCTCACAGTTGGTGGCCGCTATGCAGCGATTGTTGTTGCCATGTGGGCCTCGCGCACACCTTGTAGAGCATATTCAAGGCACTGAGGATCAGTCAATTGGACCGGACATCTTGCAATTACGCACTGTTTCGCCAAACAGTAGTCAATGAGGCTCTCACTGCGTGACCAGACGCGTCTGGTGACTATGCGATGCCTCTGAAAAAGCGTAAACTCGTCTCCGAATTGCGTCTCAAACGCAGTTTTGAAATTCTCTCATGTGTCCAAATGGTTTCCTGTAATGCTTTCCCAATCTACACCAGTGCCACGAAGCTTACCAGGCGCTACAGTTAGGAGAGTAGAAGGTGTCCATGACGCCAAGCCTTGAGTATGCTCAAGTTCTTCAACCCACTGGGGAGCCGACATGCTGCCATCAGCACTAAAGATTGGCAGTGAGGCCGAAAGTTCGGGCAACGTAGTGACTTGGACTGGAAATGTCGGCCGTTGTGACGCCAAATACTGCTGTAGTAGGTTACTCAGCACGTTCCCACTTAAAACGGACTGCTCAGCTGTCAAGTCGCGCCCACCAAACGGTTGACCGTTCTGGGCAACGTCATGAAGCAACCACTCAGTCTTGTCTTCCTTCGAGCCAGTCGTCTGCAGGTTATAGCGTGAAAGTTCATGGCGTATAAAGTCCGCTATGAAGCTATAGAGGCATTCCATAGCGGCCTCATTCCAGTTTATAAGCGGCATTGCGGTCGATGGATGGGCAGGCAAGATTGAAGGAAGCTTAAGGCAGGGAGAGGCAGTTAGCCGGGCACCTAGCACAGAACACCAACTCACAAGAAATGGACGAGTGGCTCCGGTTTCCTCGGCATGGTTCGTCGACGACGGCGCCAAATTCGAGGACTCGTTGGTGTATAGAAAAGGCGATGATATGGTGAAACCGACTTTGATAAACGAAGCTACGGCATCAATGCATTCATGGTGCACGCGCACGCCTAGGAACAGCTACGAAACGGCGTCACGACTAGATCAACATGTAGCACATGGTTGCCAGATACGTGCAGTCTCCCGCATTCTTCCTCATTTTTATTCAATCTGCGTCGTCTTTGATGAGGTGGCCACTGAGCACGTTTCATGTCTGGCGCCATAGTCAGCAAGTGATGGCTTAAAGCACAACCAGACCACACGTTTCAGTTTTCGCTGGTTAACCAAATGTACGAAGTGCACAGGCGGTGAATATTTTATTCATTTATTAGCTATATTTCCTTTTTGACTAAAGTCGCAGTGTTCGTATTTTTACCTTTTTTGGTATCTATCTCTAACATCCATCTGCCCAGTTTTTGGCTCATACTCCTTTGACTGTGAGTATCATCACCAAGATGATATCACCATCATCATCTATAGTTTGGGGCATGGAACTGGCTGTAGAGGTTTGGCACGTGCAAAAGTCGGAAGTTCACGAAGCTGGCATGGGAAGCAGGAAAAAAACGTAGTCGCGCTGAACAGAGCCACCGAATCTTGAGCGCCATCCATATGAGATCATAATCACCATCAACAGCGTAAGAAGAACCAGAGAAGAAGTAGAAGCGCTTCTTGCTTCCCCGGAAGACTACCAGACTTCACTCCGGTTTTCGAAGCTGAGCTCCTGGCTATTATTTTAGCGCTACGAAAACTTCCTTCAAACGAAGAGAGTGCAATGATAATTACTGATTCTCTTTCGCTGTGTACTACTCTCACAGCTTCAGAACAATCAAGAGCTCTAGCGACATTACAAACATTAGTTCCACCTCATGTGAAGTTCCTGAAGTTAGTCTGGGTCCCGGGACACTGTGGCATACGGTTGAATGAAATAGCCGATTCACTATCTCGAGCCACACTTGATGGCCCTGTGATCTCGGTACTACCAGAATCGGAACACATAGTGTCGATCAGATATAGAAAATGGGCTATTTATACGGATATTATGGAAAATATTACTAAATATACGGACTATCAGCACCTAACATACCCCTGGAAACCTCAGTGGAGTCAATCTAAAAAGTTAGAAGTTATTTTAACCAAATTTCGATGTCGTGTCCCTCCATTAAACTTTTACTTGCACAGAGCTGGTCTGGCGATATCCCCCCTGTGTCCATTCTGTGAAGAAACGGAAACAATAGAGCATTACTTTATAACATGTAAAAACTATTCATTAATTAGGAAAAGACTTTTAATTGTTCCGTTTCAAGCAGTAGGTTTAAATTTAACTGCAGATAATGTTCTAAGTTTCGGTGCCTTTAGCTTGGGACATTGCCACAGGAGCGTATTCGATGCTGTATGCAATTTCATTCGAGAATCAAAGCGCATGTCATAATAATGCCTGCTTAAATATATTTCTGAAGACACTTGTCTAATTTTGAATGAAATTTGCATATTCATTTGATTGTGACCGGGTGAGATAAGCTCGATTGTCTGGTCTACTCAAAATTTCTGTCTTCCACTGTAGTATTACCTCACCTTTTCTCTTCTTGATTCAATCTTCAATTATTTGTTTAGTTTAATATTCCTTTTTAGTTAATTATTATTTTCTATTACATCATTAGTTTTTTCATTAAGGATAAACCTTTTAATATATCTCATATAGGATACTTCTAGATTTCATGGCCAATCCCCCATAGTGGGTATGTGCCAGTGCGAAGGGGCAACAACAACAACAACAACAACTTCCCCGGAAGTAATCAAAAGGCAGGTGTAGGCATTGCCTCTGATTTGCTTGACTGGTCCTTTTCAGTGAGACTGCCTGATTTTACTCCAGTTTTTGAAGCGGAGCTCTTGGCGATTATTTTAGGTCTTCGAAAACTTCCATCAAATCAAAACAATGCAGTAATAATGACGGATTCTCTTTCAGTTTGTGCAGCTCTGACAGCTTCAGAGAACTCTCGAATTCTAAGCACATTCAAAACATTAGTACCGCCGCAGTTGAGACTCCTGAGATTACTATGGGTTCCGGGTCACTGTGGATTAAGATTAAATGAATTGGCCGATTCCTTAGCTCGAGCCGCACTTGATGGGCCAGTTTTGTCCATACTGCCAGATGTAGAATATATCACGGCTATAAGATATCGAAAATCGGCAATCTCCACTGATACGATAGAAAAAGTAATTACATGGACAGACTATAACCACCTCATGTTTCCATGGCAACCCCACTGGAGTCAGTCCAGAAAGATCTAAGTCTTAATCACTAAATTTCGATGTCGTGTCCACCCCCCTAAACCTATATCTACACAGAGCTGGTCAGACAACATCACCCCTCTGCGCATTCTGCGGAGAAATGGAATCACTAGATCATTATTTTTTGTATTGTCGCCGCTACGAAATACTTAGAAAAAGGTTACTAGTTATGCCATTTCGGAAAATAGGTCTTACATTGACGGCGGAAACGGCGCTAAGCTTTGGCGCCTCTGCTTTGGGACATTGCCACAGGGATGCTTTCAATGCCGTTTGCGATTATATTCAGGCAACCAAGCGTATACCTTTGTGATCTTCAATCAAAAACAAAAAAAAATTATTTATTACTCCCAAGGGCAGAGTGAAGTAAACGCAGCTAAGTGGTAAACATAACACCTCAAATCTCAAAATTGCTCAACTTGATTTTTTTTTTCGTTTGCTCTTTTTATGTTGTTTTTATTTTTACATTAGTCTTATTATAATACCAATTCATTACACATAGTTAAAATGATTATAGATAAACTGCACTACACTTTCTTGGCCAATCCCCCTAAGTGGGTATGAGCCAACCTCCCAGGGAAACAAAACAAAAAAAAATTCCCCGGAAGGAGAAGTAGGAGGTCTCTGGAAAGAAGACCTGATCGGGTGAGTGGCTGAACGCTCGAACACGCGAGTAGCTGGTCGTTCTTGCTCTAGGGTTTTGGCCTAAGTTTGTGTAGTGGCTGTGGTTTCTTTGTCTTTATTAGGTGTTCCTATAGTGCTTTTACAGCTAAGTAAGCGCTTTTAGCGCTAGAAAGTTCACTTAGATGCAGTTTTCTTCACCTGGACCAGGGGCTTGCCCCTGGTCTGCTTCACTTCCGCCACAGGAAATACCAGTGGATCAGTTTCTACGCAACGGCAATCCCGCAGTTCCTGTGGCCCTCGTCCCTAGCAATGACGGCTTCATTCGGATGAAGAACCCGAAAAAGATCCAGGCGGAGCTTAGAGCTGTGACGTCTCACTTTCACAGCATCACAGAGGTCCGCCAGTTCGGCAGAGGTGGTATTTTATGTTTTTCATCTGATCAGCTCTGTGTCCAAGACCTATTGAAGTGCTCGAGTTTCGCGACCAATCTAGTGAGCGCCTTTATTCCCCCGCATATGGCGTGTGTGAAAGGTATTGTTCGCGGTGTCGATGTTAACTTGACCCCGTCTGAGGTATTAGAGACGTTTGCCTTGACTAGTGCTATTTCCGTTTATAGGTGTGCACGACTAGTAGAGAAGCAGAAGACGCCGACTGAGTCGGTAATTGTAACCTTCGCTGGAGCGAATCTGCCAAGCGAAATCAAGGCATGGCCACTAATATACAGAGTGGAACCACTATCACCGTGACCACCCCAGTGTACGAAGTGCTGGCGATACGGTCACACTATCAAAGGATGCAGGTCAGAACTCACATGGCGAGTGTGTGTTGACAACCACGAAACAACTTACTGCAAAGCTAAAGAAGAGAAATGTTGTCTATGCAACGAACAACACTGTGCAGATAATCCTGATTGTTCTGCAAAGGCTCGAGAAATGCAAATTCTTGAAATTATAGGGCGTAGGCGCTGTTCTCGACGAGAAGCCCTAGCGGAAATACAGACTAGAACTCACGGGTATGCCAGTGTTGCAGCACGACATCTCTCGAAAATAAATGGGTCGATTTCCCTGAATATAGCGGAGGCCATAGAAAAGGCTCTAGAAAAAGCCATGGAACGACTGGGTTCTAACCTTTGCGATTCTCTATCTCAAATTTTGGCTAACCAGATGACTCGCATATTTGGTACAGCGGGAGAGTCAGGCCTAGTATCCCAACATGCTGAGAGTTCACGACCAATAGCTGACGGTGAATCTGAAACTGCGCCATCGTATTATCAGCCCGCAGGAGCCTCTGCAATAGGCGTCCACAACCAAAATGAGGAATTTGAAACCGCACCATCGTATTCTCCGTCTACAGCCCCCTCTGCAGTAGATATACAAAGTGTAAGTGAGGACAAAGCTGCATATACAATAGATTCCGATGACATGGATTTGGACCCTAGGTCCCGGAAGAGATCTAGATCCCCTGTGTCAAGGAAAACTAACTCACCGAAACAAAGAACAAAAAGTATCTGAAAGAAAAGGAGAGCCTTTCAAAGAAGCATTTCTTGAAAGAAAGCATTCTAGAGAAAGCTATAGCGGAAGCAGCTCTTTCGAAACCATAGGGTCGCTTAAGATTCTCCATTGGAATTGCCGATCAATCCATTCTGCATCTACGGATTTGGTATACTTGACTTCTAAATTCGCTCCTGATATTATAGCATTACAAGAGACATCGCTATCTGTACATAATTTGTTCCATTTAAATAACTTCCAATCTTTTCAATTAGACCGTCCATCGAGAGGTGGGGGTCTAGCTCTCTTTATTAGTAATAGAATTAGTATGAAAGTCAAATGCTCATACAAACATATGTCGCCAGAATGCGAAATTTAGGCCGTAGACATTACACTGCCCAACTGCACTCCTTTCACTTTATTCATATGTATTTTCCGGATGGAGTTCAAGACACACGAAGTTTGGATCTAGCTACAAAATCGCGGTGTAAAGACAAAGTTTTAGTTGGAGACTTTAATTCCCACCACACGAGTTGGGGTTTTAGAACTGATCTTAGTGGGAAACGCTTGTGGGAGTGGACAATGGCCAATGACCTGACGTGCCTCAACGTCAGAACCCCCACAATTATTCGTAATCACTCCAGGTCGGCCTTAGATTTAAGTTTTGTCAGTTCAGCCATTACTACTTCTTCTTGGAAAGCGCTGGACTGTGGCACCAACAGTGACCACTTACCGATAAGTTTTGAAATTTCTTGTCCGATAATTCCATCTTGTTCAAATGTAAGAGTATTTGTAAATTACACTAAATTTAGGAATGACCTGAAGTCAGCACTGGCTTTTCACTCGGAAGAGAGCGATGATAAAAAAGCACTGAAAATAAACGCAGTCATTAAACGATCCTACAAAAGAGCCGAATTTACTGTTGAATCCACAAAAAGAGTATATAGCCGTTGGTGGAATGATGAATGTACAAGAGAGCACCGACGACGTCAGGCAGCTTGGAAACAGCTCTTACATAGTCAATCCCCACAAAACTGGGCCGATTATAAATTCATTGCTGTGGGCTTTAAAAGAACGGTAGCTCAGGCTAAACAAGATCATGACAGAAGACATTATGAATACCTGTCGAAGCCTAAACATATGAAAGCACTGTTCCGATATATGAGAGCTCGGAAAATCTTGCCATCACCAGTTAATGTAGCTTGTGATAATCTGTCGGCACAAGAAATGACCACTACCTTAGAGGCAATCGGTAAAGGTCTGGAAAGCAGATTCACTTCAGTAGTGCCAAACAACTGGCACAAGTCTACGACAAAGTCTGATTTTGAAGAAGTGACACAGACTGAAGTATCCAACGTGATTAAACATTTACCCTGTGCATCTCCTGGCCCAGATGGAATCACAGTACCCATGATTAAAATTCTGTTCAATTTATCGCTTCGAGACGTCGCCAATGTTATTAACTATTCCTTAAAAAACTCATAGGTGCCGCAGGATTGGAGGATAGCAAAGGTGATTCCTATACTAAAAAATCCGGGTGGAGGATTAACAGTCGATAATATCAGACCAATTTCTCTAACATCTAACATGGTCAAACTAGTAGAGAGGGTCCTACATAGCCGAGTAAGTATCTGGATGGCAGACAATTTAGTAATAAAACCGAACCAAATCGGCTTTCTTAGTGATTTCTCAATTTGGTGTGCCCATGCTGATTTAGAGAGCCGAATACAGCTCGCGCGTAAAAGAAGGCAATACGCTGCTTTAGTAACGCTTGACATAGCCAAGGCGTATGACAGTGTGGAGCACTTCATATTGTTAAATACGCTAGAGAGATTGAACTTCCCACAATATTTTATTGAGTGGGTGGCAGAATTCTTAAAATCACGAGAATTCTACTGCGTCAAGGATGGATGTTCCTCACCTAGATTTAAACAAACGCGCGGAGTTCCCCAAGGAGCAGTCTTATCTCCAATATTATTTATTGCTTTAATGAGCACAATTCTAACAGATCAAGAAGTTACTGTCTACATTTATGCTGATGACATCGCACTCTTTGCTGCTGACTGTGGTATTTACTCATTACAACCTAAATTACAAAGATATATTAACATGTTAGAAATTTGGTTGCAGTCAATTTTGTTATCGTTAAATGTCAACAAAAGCGCGCTCATGGCGTTTCCGCTTGCAGAACCAATTTCAATTTCAATTCTATATGAACAGGAACCCATCCAGCAAGTCGACTCTATAAAATATTTGGGAATCATTTATAATGACAAACTTAATTGGAGTCCACACATAGAGTATATAACTACCAAAGCACCGCGGGTCAGGCTTACTACACAAGCTAAGTAACCGGAAATATGGGTTACGGAGGCACACCTTGATAACGTTGTACAAGATGTACATGCGCCCCATCATAGAATTCGGCTGCATATTATTCTCGGGTGGCCCTGCTTATAAAACGAAACCTCTAGTTCTCTTGGAGCGAGAAGCACTGCGAATGTGTCTGGGACTCCCTAGATTTGTGGCTATCAACGTACTGTACCAGGAAGCGCGCCTGCCTACACTACTTTGTCGATTTCGAATTTTGACCGTACAAACATTTTTAAAGTTTTATAGCTTACTGGCAAGAAGATCTCAATATGCTTTTATCGCAAACACAGACGCCTTCTTTCTTGCTCATTGGTCACGGTTTCACACACCTCAGATAATGTTTGTACAAAAAAATCTACAAAGTATAAATGTGAACATTAGAAATGTAATTGAGACTAATGACTCGAATTGTCATGTTATTATTGAGTATGATGATATATTCCCCCAAAACGCCAAATTACAATCCCTCAAATTTTTGAATAACATATTATTAGATTACTTGGAGCATGCAAAGACTAAAAATATAATAGCCGCAGATGCTTCCGTAAATAATCAAAAGGCAGGTGTAGGCATTGCCTCTGATTTGCTTGACTGGTTCTTTTCAGTGAGAATGTCTGATTTTACTCCAGTTTTTGAAGCGGAGCTCTTGGCGAATATTTTAGCTCTTCGAAAACTTCCATCAAAACAAAACAATGCAATAATAATGACGGATTCTCTTTCAGTTTGTGCAGCTCTGACGGCTTCAGAGAACTCTCGAGTTCTAAGCACATTCAAAACATTACTACCGCCGCAGTTGAGACTCCTGAGATTACTATGGGTTCCGGGTCACTGTGGATTAAGATTAAATGAATTGGCCGATTCCTTAGCACTAGCCGCACTTGATGGGCGAGTTTTGTCCATACTGCCAGATGTAGAATATATCACCGCTGTAAGATATCGAAAATCAGCAATTTCCACTGATACGATAGAAAAAGTAATTACATGGACAGACTATAACCACCTCATGTTTCCATGGCAACCCCACTGGAGTCAGTCCAGAAAGCTCGAAGTTTAATTACTAAATTTCGATGTCGTGTCCCCCCTCTAAACCTGTATCTACACAGAGCTGGTCAGACAACATCACCCCTCTGCGCATTCTGCGGAGAAATGGAATCACTAGATCATTATTTTTTGTATTGTCGCCGCTACGAGATACTTAGAAAAAGGTTACTAGTTATGTCATTTCGGAAAATAGGCCTTCGATTGACGGCGCAAAACGGCGCTAAGCTTTGGCGCCTCAGCTTTGGGACATTGCCACATGGATGCTTTTAATGCCGTTTGCGATTATATTCAGGCAACCATGCGTATACCTTTGTGATCTTAAATAAAAAAAATATTTATTACTCTCAAGGGCAGAGTGAAGTAAACGCAGCTGAGTGGTAAACATAACACCTCAAATCTCAAAATTGCTCAACTTGATTTTTTTTCGTCTGCTCTTTTTATGTTGTTTTTATTTTTACATTAGTCTTATTATAATACCAATTCATTGCACATAGTTAAAATGATCACAGAAAAACTGCACTACACTTTCTTGGCCAATCCCCCTGAGTGGGTATGAGCCAACCTCCCAGGGAAACAAAACAAAACAAAATTCCCCGTCGGCGTGGAACTTATACCATGTTCTCAAGGTCAGCGTCCGCAACGCGTCGACTTTACTACAGCCTGCCCAATCACGCAGAACGTGTGAAGTACCACCACTGCGACGAACCCGAGGCTCGAAACCAAGGCCCTGGCGTTGGCTGCGCCTCTTCCTTGGTGCTTCTAGAAACGCCTGAGTCAACTATGCCGCTCGTTCCATCACTTGCCGGGCAGCAGGAAACATCACTGCCGCTGAAAGAGGAACCCGTGTCAGGTCACCGTGACCCGACTGGGGCTTCCTTTCTAGGAGGTGAAAATGACCGTCGCATTGACGAAATTCCGCAGTGCAACGACCCTTTTTCGTGCATGACTGACGACTGTTTCGAACCACTGGCGATTACTGGCGGTGTAACAGGTGGTGACCGGAAAGGCGTTGGCGCGGCCGGACCATCCTTCCAAGTAACCGATGGACCAACTGCGAAGGAAGCTCCAGTCTTTCTTTCGTGCCTCGTTAACGTTGAAGTAAAGGAGCCGGCGTACACTCCAACTGCGGGCTACTTCCGTTCGTCCACCATCCAGCCTGCTACTGCTGTTACGGGGACTAATTCCAACGTTGGACATCGGAAACAACAATCGGACCACGAATATGATTATGAGAACGAGGAAGATGAACAGCGCAGCAGTGATGACGACGACATGCCGGCCCACCAGCCTAGGATCACGCTATCCATCGGCTCAAAGGTGGCATTCAAGCGGCAGGCCGTGCGGCCTGGCAACCAGGCTGACCTGGCCAGGAACGGAAAGCCGCGCTTGAAAGTGCCCAGAGCACGCCACCATATCGCTGCCGCGCACATAATCACTGACGACGCTGTGTTCTTGGCACCACGCTCTTCCCTTCCCGTCGCTCAACTACTGTCCAAAATGGAGAAGCTTGCCCTGGGCCGCGCTGTCCGCAGTTCAAGATTCACTTGTAACTTCAAACGATTTTAGCGTAACGAAATGACGCTGAGCAACAAAGTTCACATTCGTCTTCCTAGTCATGCGTGCGTGCATTGTGCTTCCTGTTTTGAAGGCATTTATTTAAGTCGTATACCTTTCAATCGTAACCGCCAAACGTAGACTCGAATTGACTGCTGCCAAATGAACCATTATGAGTAAATGCAGACCTACACTATTTCTAGCCTTCCTCACGACAGCCGTGTCTTATACATTGATAAGCTGATTCATTTAGTCAGTCATGCAAGTATTCTGATTATTGCAAAATGCACTAATCAAAAACACTACACCACACAACAAGCAACACGCTGAAAGACCAGATTCAGTCTATTCTTATGAATGCGTGTTTACTATTGGCTCCAGTGACTCACCATTTCTTCATGTAACAGTAGCACCGTATTAAATCTGTTAAATTGCGCAAGCAATAACATACCGTGGTCTAGTCGAAGGTTATCATAATAAAAACTTTATTCGATGTGCTTATGCCTTCGTAATGCTGTTTACCAAGAGTACGTTTGATATAAGTAGACGTTGATAATTAGCGTGATTTCAATATTGTGACGAATACGGTGTTGATTATTACTGTAGTGCTACGGACATTTCTTTACGCTTAGTATTTTGTCGTTCAAGCAGCACCGTTTATTTCTATTTTTTGTCAAATTAAAGCAGGCGGCGTTGTTGACGCTGCTCCAACACGTACTAATTTTAATTATACGCCTGACCTCGCTTCTTTTTAATCTTCTAATAACTCTTGATGCATAAATTGTTTGCATGCTGTGTCTACAAAAGCTCTGATAATTTCTATAAAAAGAAACTTCATTTCTACTTGAGCAAGTTTTTCAACCCATTAACTCTATTTGATATGAGGTCTTTGAAAACAAACCCCTTGGTCGCCTTTACATCCCGCTTCTATGCCAGGCGAATACCCAAGTATCCCGCCTGCTTCGTACAGATAACCTAGATGCCACCATGGTCATCGCTTATACGGATGCCAGTGTGAGCACCACCACCAGTCATACCACGTTTGCATGTCCATTAAAGGGGTTGTGAAAAGCTCGCTCGAAAGCGACAATGCGAAGCCACCGGCTTCCGCAGGTACTAACTAGGTGACGTCATCATATGTAATGCTTTGCCGATCGAGGAACGTCGAACTCTTCGGTACTTGCGAGTGCGTGCAAATGAGACACCCATCAGCGTCTTCGCCATGCGCAATCGGCATTACCTTGAACTCTGACGTCATATTAAACAGCCTTTTTGTGGGACGCGGAGCGCGTATGGCAGACGCCGATGAGTGCCTCTTTTGTGCGCTCCATATGCCATATATAGTTCCACTTTCCTCAATAGGCAAATCGTCCATGCAGGTCCGCTCGGGCTGATGATATAGTTAGCGAATGTGGCTGCCGATGGTGTCACAATGTCGTTGTAAAGCGACCGTTTCACGACCCCCTTCAATAACAGAGGCTGGTCGGACATGCTCATATGTTGTCGGATCCTGCACTACCGGTTCACCTTGCTGAGCTGGCCGCCATATGTGATGGACTGGCAGCGCTGCTACTTCTTCTACAATAAGACAGATTCTCCCAGCTCATCATGCGTATGGACTCGACGCAAGCTATTGACGATATACGACAAGTGTATCGCTCTACGCCCCTCTCGAATACTATTCACGTTCTTGCTACCTCCACATCTGTGCAAATACGTGTTCAGTGGCTTCCATGGGCCGCTTTGCCGGACCTCGTAAAAGCTGATTTGGCAACCCACCATCAAGTTACACCATACAAGCTACCGCATTTTTCTGGGGATGCTCAAGGACAGATGCTCCGGGAAAAAGAGGGCCTCCGACGTGCCACACGAGCTCTTATAACCCTGTGCAAATCAGACCTCCCTGGTGGTTTACCCGCCGAGAGGAGGTTACGTTGCGGAGGCTTCTAGTTGGGGTTTCGCTTACCCCATCCGTGACCACTATTTGGGAGCAAAGGTACCGACGCCCGTACAGCAAATCATGCCCATTTTGTGACACCCCAATCCAAGTTATAGCTGCCTCACACTTACTGTGGACCTGCACTGGTCTACAATTAAGTCGTCGCTGTCACCTCCGTGCAACTCGTTTCAGGCATGGCCGACCACCCCACTTTGACTACTGGTTTCTTGGACCACACCACCATTCTCCATTAGACTTCATACATGAAGAAAACTTGTATGTGTATTTTTGAAAAATTATTATGCCCAAGGGTAGGCTTTCGAAATAAAAAAAGTGCCGCCATATCCACGAAGTGAATGATGATGAGTGGGCGAAGCTCCGGAGGTAAACCTGGTAAACCATGAATCCTCTGTACATTTTGCCCACTCGATCTTACTACATCACTCCCCCTAGCATACGTCGCCCCACTAAATCAAACGATTGCCTTCAACCAATGACACGCGCCATATGTGACATCATTCCCTTTTTATAAGATCTCGGGTCTTTCATCAACTACAAGTACCGCTTTCTAGTTTATAACATCTTGCATCTTTTCATCATCAGCTACAAGTACAACCATCTTGTAAACACTACAAGAACTAAACGAGAGGTGGCTTCATACAGGAGACGGTACCGCCATCTAGTGAACACTGCAAGAACTAAACTAGAGGTGGCTACATACAGGGGACGGTACCGCCGTCTAGTAAACACTGCAAGAACTAAAGAAGAGGTGGCTACATACAGGGGACGCACAGCCCACGCCCTAAGGAGCTTCGCCCCTAAAACTTAATGCCCCTCCCGACTTATATTCGAAAGGTGGAAAGAACTGAAGCTCTACATACGCGTGATGCTCATAAGATACCTCCAGTTTAAGGCAAGGGCGTTCGCTTTCAAAATTTGTTGGCATTTCTGCTGTAGAGTCAACCTGTGATAATTAGTTGGCCCCTGATGGTTTGGCCACTCCAACATGTCGCTTTAAAATGAAGGCTATTTCACCTCCCCCTTTCTTTGTACATGAGTGCAGTGTGTGTGTGTGTGTGTATGTGTGTGTGTGTGTGTGAGTGTGTGCGTGTGCGTGTGCGTGCGCGTGCGTGTGCGTGTGTGTGCGTGTGTGTGCGCGCGTGTGTGTGTGTGTGTGTGTGTTTGCGTTTGTGTTTGCGTTTGTGTTTGTGTGTGTGACGCTAGATGCTAGAGACGTGACCCGGCTCAAGGGCCATGTGTTTATTCCATTGCACTCCATCATCGGCTTCTACCAACAATCAGTACCTTCTTACGTCACAGTATTCTCTTTGCCCCCGAAGGAATCCGCGGGTTAACATCAACAAAACAATAAAAAACCGAGTGTTAAAGCGAAAATGACAAAATATAATATAGTTCCATATCAGAAGCGAGTTCCTCAACTTGCACAAAAAATTACAGAGGGAAGCAGTGCAGTCATATCTAAGGGAGATCTGGTGGACGAGGCTCGCTGTTGCGTCCTAAATGGCATAACCACGCCCTGAAAATCTGCACTGATCATGACATGGGTCGAGGTCTTGTGAGGAACAAAAAGGTTAGGATTTCGTGTAGCATTAGCAGTTCGGATGTCGAATGCGTCCAATTGGATGGCGTGACGGGAACAGGCGGTGTGGTTCGAGTTTGTGTGTGCGATGGTCGCGGCTGATAGGATGGTGTCTTGCTCTCTGCGTTGTTTAGATGGTGGTTTGTCGTCTCTTTCTTATACCCTGTGGTTTTCCCTTAGTTGGTTTAATTGTGGGCTCCGTCTTGAATACTCGCGCAGAGAATTTCCTCGGCATTCTTTTCTGCGTTCCTTTTTGCGAATTCGTCCTTCCTCTTGTATGCGTCTGTTCTGATTATCTTCTTTATACCGCAACTGTGCTGTATATGTAGTTTCATTTCTCTGTCTAGCATTTCGGAGTTCCGGTTGTAATCCTCCATTTTGCCCACTTTGGTGCTGTTGATGCAATTGTTGATGAGATGGTCCTTGCAGAATGAAACTCTGTTTTTCTGCAAAAGTTGAGGTGGTAAGCAGTCGACAGTTGTTACACGTTGGCTTAGGGTAAGTCATGTCTAATGATGATATTGCCACGTGACTGCAGCATGACTGCAACGACATGCAGCGCCACTTGTCGGTGCAGTTTCGGGTAGGGCAAAGCATGACTTAATTGCACAGTTTTCTGCGCAACCAGGTGCAACTGACGCGTGCGAAAGGACGATTGGGCTAATTATTACGTATGTTGGCGCATCGGACACTCAGAAAAAAGCTACTAATACTTTCCTCTGGGCGGACGCATGACAGAATCACCGTGAAGTGCTTGCTGGTTCATTCACCAGAACAACGACGAAAGCAAAAGCGTACGCAACAGCTACGCGTCCTACAAAGAGTCAGTCAGCGCTACAGTTACTTTGTGGATTGCCACAGGCATGAGAGACTTCCGTAGTATTTCCGTAGTTTTCGCAAACAAGAACTACGAGAGCGCTGGATACAGGCCATTGCGATCGTGCTGTGTGAGCGTATTACTCGTGTTCTCCATAGCCGGTCAGATAAGAAAGTATGATAGTATAGTCCTCATGCTACTATTTTGAGCAGTATTTGCGGAGAACTGTGGTAACTTGGTTTATGAAGCTCAACAGAGCCTCTGGCCATGGTGCACGCCAGGCAACAGGGGACTGGTGACGCCGGTGAGGTTGACGAGCAGTGAAGCCTGGACGGCGTTCCCTGGCAGCTCGTAAGTTGAAAGAGTGCGGCAACGGGAATGTAGGCCATGGGAAGCGTGAGCGGCATTCCCAAAGGACAGGAGCCGATGCGGATCCCTGCCGCGAAATGGTGGCAGGGTGTCAATAAGGTCATGTCCAACAACCACAAGGGAGGCCTAGACGCCGTCCACTGGTGGTTTTAAGGGTAGCTGAAGCGGCGGTTGGGACCCCATTGCCAAGAAAGCGTGAATGGCGTTCCTGGATGGAGAAGCCCGCACTGCCGACGAACCACGAAGACACGTACCGGTGGCTTCCCGCAGAGGGTTCACTTGTCGGCTTGCGCTGATGGCAGAATCCATAGCGAAGGACGCGTGGACGGCGTTCCTTGTGAAATGGTACCGGTAACGGGTACTGCAGCCGCCGAGGAGGCCTTGACACCATCCCCATACGGTGGTGGCAGTGGCGCCAGGTGAACAGCTGCCCAGGAGGCCTTGACGCCGTCCTCAAGCGGCGCTTATCGCAGCGATCCTGGATGACGAAACCGGGACGTAAGCCTTCCTCTTCGTCGACTGCGCCATTGTAACAGAGAGAAAAGAGACAACACCCGATCCTGGGCCAGCATTTCTTATTCTGCACTCCGTCTTCCTCCTCCTTGCTCTAGCTACCCGCGCGCCGTAGCGTCAGCGTCTTTCTTGGTCATGACAATATATATATATATATATATATATATATATATATATATATATATATATATATATATATATATATATATATATTTATATTTATATATATATATATATATATATATATATATATATATTCATGTGTGTGTGTGTGTGTGAGTGTGTGTGTGTGTGACGTATGAGGTGATGAATGGTAGAATCTGAGAAGGAAGAAGTGCAGAAGGAAATAAACATGGCGTATGAGCCAGGCTTCGTCGCCCATTCATTGTAACGTCACATGAGTCAACAGGATGAACACCTCCCAGCCCCTTCATCAATCGTTCATCATCTACGCAGTCCTCCGCATGACACCCTGAGCATACATAGACTACTGTAAAAGCGCCTAGCATTACGCATCGACCAGCTTCATGTCAGAAACATCTACTGACCTTCCCATCCCCAAGTACACCGGAGCAGCGGACGATGGATGGACCCGTACAAGACTGGTTTGACCTGTTCGAGTTCCACGCTACCGCTGCATCTTGGTCGGAACAAGAAATGGCTGCGAACTTCAGCGACTACGTGACCGGTGAGGCATTTAAATTTTGCCTCACCCACATATTCGACAACGACGAGTCTTGGCAGAAGATAAAACAAGAAATGATCGTTTGGTTTAAAAAATACGATCACGACTACGACGAAGACTTGCTTGTAACCCACCATCCACAGACAACTGCACTCAGTCGTCAATTTTACAGGCAGTCTTCAACCATTCGAACGCACAACAAGATCCGACCTCTGAGAAAAGGCGAAGTGGCGCACGAGTTCAGTGGCAGACGGCAATGCATATTTCGGGAAAAAATCAGCCACCGAGTGCGCCTTCCTTTTGCACGAAACTCGGCATTTGCGAAGTCATCGCTTCAGCATATGACCCGAGACGTTGCCCAACCACCTGATGCCGTTCACTCTTCGTCTCGCATACGTGGTCCACCACCTAGGTTTTCATCACGCGGTTCTTCAAGCGCTCCTAACGCTCACCATTTTCCCTATAAGGACGCCGTATTTATGGTAGATGACCTGGCGCATCGGGAAAATACCCTGCCGAGCCATGCTCCTTCCGCACGGGTTCATGCATCGCCATCCAGTCCATACACACTCGACAGTGGAAGCAACACCGAAGGCTCCGACACATCGAATGTCGCACGCTGCAATGCGCAAGAGCCTCTCATAGTGAACAGTGTAGAAGAAGCTTCTGAAGAACTTTCTACCGGTTTGGAAGCATTATCTTCCTTGCCCGAAGTGCATGACAACAGCCCACAAACTACCAGCTGCCGAATGGGCCCCACATCAAGTTGTTAAGAAAACTAGCGCGATGTTCAAGAAGGAATCTCACCGCAATGCCTTCCACAGCAACATCAGCAACGCCAGCAAAAGCAAGTCCAAGAATCGCAGACACTCCAACCGATACACCGACAAGGACGACGACGTAAAGTCAGCCTCTTAAAACAAAGTCAAGACGTCAGGCATCTTTGCATAAGGGATCGGCGCCAGAAACGTATTCGGCACAAAATATCGAGACTGCGCCTAAGATTACAACTCCGAAACCTCAGGAAACACCGAACAAGACAAGAAGTCACCAGTCCTACCAGGCAAAGATTCAGACACCATCCCATTAGTTCACGACAACGGAGCCAACGCCACAGAAAACTATGAAAGAATCTGAACGCTATAATTTGTACAACGCACGAACATAGACATAATTCCATGAACTTCAGTTGTTGTACACGCAGGCGGCAAGCACTAATTCTGTCTCAGCCGCGACACAGAATACAGCGCGTACGACAGAGGATCCTGCGCCTACGACATTCGACCTTAAAGTGCTCCAAGGACTTCCAACCTTGTTCGGTCCTCGCGGGTGCTCAAGTCACGTCATGTAGAGTGCAGTTTCGCAAGACGCGGTTACCTTCTCCAGAACGCCACAGCCAACCTCGCCCACCAGAACTCACCCATTTACCGGACTGCTGCACTATTTTCTAAAGTTTTGCGAGTTTACGGAACACCACGGGGCCATGAAACCAACTGTGCATTTTGACATTTCTGACTTCTCAACCTCTCCTTGTTTACTTTTTGTTGTTCGTAATCCATGCCTTCTTTCGGGGGGGGGGGGGGGGGGGGGGAATCGTGTGACGTATGAGGCGATGATTTGTAGAAGCCGAGAAGGAAGAAGTGCATAACGGAATAAACATGGCGTATGAGCCAAGCTTCGTCACCCATTCATCATAGCGTCATATATATATATAGATATTATAAGCGGGTTATTGAATAAAACCAACTGCCTGGTTCAAGAGGCGTCAGTCACTGTCACGAGCTCAGCTCTTCGTCGTAGTCGTCTTAATATTGTCTCTCTCCCTCTTCCCCACTACAATTGCCCCGGTGGTGAAGAGGAGCCATCCTGGCGACTCACGGCGAAGCAAGCCCAAGGGGATCATAGTAATGTTTTAAGCAGCTGATGCGGACTGTCTCACGACCACGGCATCGTCTGTCCTCGGCAGGTGTCACTGGTTTGACGACGTAGTTGACCGGTGACGTGCATAGAATGAAGTGGTATGGACCATTGTACTTGGGTGCAAGCTTTTGGGAGAGACCGGGGGGCTGGAATTGAACCGAAAGCCATACAAATGAGCCTACGGGGAAGCTGTGAGCAGGCTTGTCTGGGTCAAGTCGTTCTTTTTGGAGACCTTGTGCGACGGACGTAAATGAACGCGCTAATTGGCGGCACTCTTCGGCACACTGAACAAGTTCGGAGGCTGGGCGGTATTCTGAAGCATCTGGGCGGTAAGTAAGTATCGTGTCAAACGTAGTAGAGGACTCACGTCCATACAGTAGAAAAAAGGGTGAAAACCCAGTAGTTGCTTGCGTGGCCGTATTATACGCATACGTCACGAAAGGGAGCACCAAGTCCCAATTAGCATGGTCGGAGGATATGTACATAGTAAGCATATCACCGAGCGTGCGGTTAAAGCGCTCTGTCACACCGTTTGTCTGTGGGTGATAGTTTGTAGTGGTGCGATGAATAATATTGCACTCACTGAGAAGCTCCTGGACGACTTGCGATAGAAACGCACGCCCATGGTCGCTAAGCAGCTCACGTGGCGCGCCATGGCGAAGGACAAAGCTACGCAAGATGAACAAGGTGACATCACGAGCAGCAGCGGCTGGCAAAGCGGCGGTTTCAGCGTAACGGGTTAGGTGGTCAACGGCCACAATAATCCAGCGATTTCCCGCAGGAGTACAAGGTAGTGGGCCGTAGAGGTCGATGCCGATTCTATCAAACGGCCGAGCTGGACACGGCAATGATTGTAGTTCGCCAGAGGCATGACAAGTTGTTTTTCGTCGCTGCACTCAGTGCAGGAGCGTATGTACTTGCGAACGTACGAGTACATTCCACGCCAGAAAAATTGCTGACGAAGCCGGTCGTATGTTTTCAAAACGCCAGCGTGCCCATTTTGAGGATCTGCCTGGAAGTACGCGCACATTTTGGAGCGCAAATGGCGAGGTATAACAAGAAGCCATTTCCTACGTTCCGACTGATAGTTGCGACGGTACAACATGGCATCCCGTATTGCATAATGGGGAATTTGTCGACGTAGTGCACAATATAGACGCTGGCGTGGTGTCACCGAAGACGAGGAGAGAACGTCGATGAGCGAGGCTATCCAAGGGTCCTTGCGTTGTTCCGAAGGCATGTCAGCGGTATCGATGCTGCCGATGATAGCTTCGGTGAAGGAAACATGTGCAACGGCTGAAGGAAGGGGCGAACGATAAAGAGCATCTGCGTCGGTGTGCTTGCGGCCTGAGCTGTAAATGATGTGAATATCAAATTCCTGTAAACGTAGCGCGCAACGTCCAAGCCGGCCCGAAGGATCCTTGAATGAAGCGAGCCAACAGAGTGAATGGTGATCTGTAAGTACATCAATGGGCGTCCATATAAGTAAGAACGGATTTTTTTGTAATGCCCAAACACTGGCAAAACATTGCTTTCCGAAAACCGAGTATTTGTGCTCTGCCTTGGTTATGGGGCGACTGGCATACGCAACTACATCCTCCGAGAAGCCAGGCTTGCGTTGAGCAAGGGCAGCGCCAAGTTCTATGCCACTGACATCCGTGTGCACCTCAGTTGGAGCAGTAGAGTCGAAGTGGCGTAAAATAGGTGGTGAAGTAAGGAGATGGTGTAATGTTGCAAAAGCATCATCGCATGCTGGCGACCAATCAGAGAGATGTTCATCGCCAGAGATCAGCTGTGTCAGTGGTGGGATTATCGAAGCAAAGTTCTTCACGAAGCGGTGAAAGTACGAGCATAGTCCGACAAAGCTGCGAAGCGGTTTCACGGTCGTAGGCTTCGGGAACTCGGCGACAGCACGAAGCTTCTCTGGGTCTGAAAGGACGCCCTGTTTTTAGACAACGTGACCAAGTATTGTGAGCTTCCGAGCCCCAAAGTGGCACTTCTTGATGTTTAGTTTAAGGCCTGCTCTCGTGAGGCAGCTCAAGACTTCGCTGAGACGATGGAGGTGGCTCTCGAAATCAGGGGGGCAAAACAACGACATCATCCAAGTAGCATAGGCATGTCTTCCATTTTAGCCCACGCAAGACGCTATCCATCATCCTTTCGAATGTGGCTGGCGCATTACAAAGGCCGAAGGGCATTACATTAAATTCGTATAACCCATCGGGCGTCACAAAAGCAGTTATTAAACGATCTGATGGTGCCACGGGGACCTGCCAATAACCGGACCGTAGGTCTAGTGATTAGAAGAATTCAGCACCTTGCAAGCAGTCCAGGGCATCATCGATGCGCGGCTAAAAGTATACGTCTTTATGCGTGACTTTGTTTAAACGGCGGTAATCGACGCAAAAGTGAATCGAGCCGTCTTTTTTCCTCACAAGTACCACATGTGAAGACCAGGGACTGCTGGACGGCTGAATGATGCCTCGTTGAAGCATGTCGGCCCCTTGCTCGGTGATCACACGACGCTCAACACGAGATACACGGTAGGGACGCTGTCGCAGAGGCACTTTGAAGCCGGTGTTAATGTGATGGACAACGGTGTGCGTTCGGCCTAAGGACATCTGCTGGCAATCGAACGAGCCGCGAAACTGGCGAAGAAGTTCTAAAAGCTTTTCGTGGTGTGGTCTTGAAATTCGCCATCAATTGAGGGGCCAAACAAATTATTGTTTTCGTGGACAAATGAATGGGCATGTGGTGTCAGTGCATTAAGCTGCAAATCACTTTTACCGTCAAGGTCGAAGATGGAGAAAACGTCTAAGTCTTGGAAAGTTCCAATACATCCTCCGCGACGCAAGGTTGTGGGTGACGGCAAGGAATTTGTGACAAACAAATTGGTAGCGCCCGCCGAAATATCTAGAACCGCAAACGGCAACGCGAGGCTCTTGCGACTTTGGAATGTTTGGAAAGGCGTAGAGAACACTGCAGGCTTAGACACATCGGCACAAGATACGGGAACAAAGGCTGCGCTAGTCGGTGGTATGTCGATGTCATCGGCGACAAACATCGTGTTCAAAGGAAACTCCGGAGACGAGGCACACAACGCAGAGAAGGCCACTTCAGCACGAGCACAGTCGATAACCGCATGATTACGAGACAGAAAATCCCAGCCGAGGATCACATCAAGAGAACACTCCTGTAGCACAAGAAATTAAACGGTATACAAAACATCTTGGATGAGAACGCGGGCGGTACAGGCAGCTGATAGTCAAATATGGTGAGCACTGACAGTACGGAGGGACAACTTCTTTGGCGTCGTGGTAACCTTCCGAAGCAGGCGGCAAAGTTTTAAATCAATTACTGAAACGGCAGCACCAGTGTCCACAAGCGCAAAGGTACGGTAACCATCCACAAAAACGTCGATAAGGTTTGTCGGAGAAATGCGAGGACTTGATTCTTTCAAAGACGAGGCAGTTCATGCCTCCGGAACTGCGGCATCTAGTTTTCCGCGTCTGAAGGGCAGGGTCGAAGGCGCATAGGCGACAGGGAGCGACGTCGGGGAGATGGAGATCGGTGACTGACTGAGGGAGGGCAATCGGGTGAAGAGGATCCTTGTTGACGTGCCGTGTTGTTAAAGCACCGAGAGTCGTGTGACGATCTTTGCATGGTGTCGCTCTGAACGAGAAGGCGGCGGCGGCACAAGTGAGCCACATGTCCTGCGTAACCGCAATAATAGCAAATCGGGCGGTTGTCTGCGGTGCGCCACGAATTCTTAACGCTGCAATCGGCCGGCTGAACGGAACTGGTGATGACCGCACAGGGATCGGTAATGTAGCATAAGTGGGCTGTCGAGGTGCTCTGGCTGCAATGACTCGCGCATACGTCAAGGATGCGTCCTCCAGAGGTGGTGAACGAGCGAAAGGCAAAGCGTCCGCTACCTCATCTTGTATGACGTGTCTTATCGCCGGGGCCAGATGATCTGGGGCGAAAGGATGCGTTTGTGCTGGCTCGGGCGCGCTCGATAAAATGCAGAGCTGCCGAGTGACCTCCTCACGCACGAACTACTTTATGCAAGCCAACACGTCGTTCTGGTCTCCGAGAGTCAAGGCCGCGATGGAATCACGTTGTTCCGAAGAGCGCCATGTTTGGGCGCGTTGCTTGCGCAATTCGTCCAAACTCTGGCACAAGGTGACGAGTTCAGCAATGTTTTGTGGGTCCTTGGCTAGCAACATTTGAAATGCGTCATCGCATATGCCCTTGAGGATTTGTTTGATTTTGTCAGCTTCGAGCATCGCTGGGTTTATCCGCTTGCACAAGTCAACAACGTCTTCAATGTAGCTGGAAAGGTCTCTCCTGGTTGTTGAGCGCGCTCACGAAGTCATTGTTCTGCGCGGAGTTTTCGCACAGCAAGGCGGTCGAAGACTTGCGAAAAGGAGGTCTTGAATGAATCCCAGCTGACAATGTTGGCTTCGTGATTGCGCAACCAGAGACTAGCGACGCCAGACAAGTAAAAGCTTACATAGGTCAGCTTAGCCGCAACATCCCACTTGTTCGCTGTTCTCGCCTTGTGGTAAGTAGCCACCCACTCCTCAACGTCTTGGCCGCCAGTGCAGCTGGAGATCGGTGGGTGACGCAGTGGCCCCACGCCGGGACATGTAGAGGCGGGAACTTGCGAGGTACCTTAGGTGGACGCTTCTTCCGCCATCGCTGGCACTGCAGGTAAGGTGCGACTTCGTAGTTCCAGCTTCGAAGACTACCCAGCACCTCCACCAAATTATAAGCGGGTTAATTGAATAAAACCAACTGCCTGGTTCAAGAAGCGTCAGTCACTGTCACGAGCTCAGCTCTTCGTCCTAGTCGTATTTTTGGTGCTCCAACTAGATACTAGCTCTCTCCCTCTTCCCCACTACTACACTATATATATGTATATATATATATATATATATATATATATATATATATATATATATATATATATATATATATATATATATATATATATATATATATATATATATATATATATATATATATATATATATATATATATATATATATATATATATATATATATATATATATATATATATATAGTGGGAGTAATAATTCAATGGGCCAGTTAGTCTTCGAGAAGGTATGGGATATGGCACAACGGGACCGTTGTCAACAAGGATAAACATATTTATTTCCCAACAGTTTTGGGAGGGGTCCTCCCTTCATCAGGGGATGAGTTATAACTCATCCCCTGATGAAGGGAGGACCCCTCCCAAAACTGTTGGGAAATAAATAAATATATTTATCCTTGTTGACAACGGTCCTGTTGGGCCATATCCCATATATATATCTATATATATATATATATATATATATATATATATATATATATATATATATATATATATATATATACGGTATGAGCCGGGCCATGGTTTGGGGACAAAGGTACAGGTAGAGAAATTGACTCGGCTCGGCCTATGTTCGCCATCATCGCCGATCGTTGCCTGATCTCTCCTGTAAATAAACATAGTTAAACTCAATCTAATCGTAACAGTTTTATGGTGGAGGTGCTGGGTACGTAGCCTAGCAACATGGTTCTGCAACAACCTGAGGTACGCTGAAGCCGCCGCATCGCTGGGTTACCCCCGTTACCGCTGGTGGTTGAGATGTTTGACGGTGAAGATGCAACCCTGAACCCCGCAGCTGATGGCACTACAACAGCAGTTCCAGCGACACCTTTACTGCCGACATCAGCCGCGGCTGGTCTTTCGCAGTGTCAGCATCGGATAGAGCCCTGTCCTTTCGGGAGGAAATGTGGTGAGGACGTGGACGAGTGGCTCAAACATTACAAGCGGGTGAGCAACTACTACTCTTGGGACGCGGCAACTCAGTTGAGTAACGTGGTGTTGTTCTTGAGGGACATGGTGCTCACAAGGTATGAGAACCATGAGGAGGGCCTCACAACGTGGGAAGGCTTCGTGTCCGAAATCAAGGAGTGTTTCGGGGACACCGTGGCAAAGAGGAAGCAAGCCGAACAAACGCTTCTGCAAAGAGCCCAGGTCCCAGGCGAACCGTGCACGATGTACATCGAGGCGACCCTGAAACTATGCAAGACCCCTAACTCTTGCATGTCCGAGGAGGACGAAGACGGCCGCCTGTTGAAGAGCATTGCAGAGGATGCTTATTGCTTTTTTATCGGCAAAGACGGCATTGGTACAGTAGCCGATGCCATAAAGCACTGTCACACGTTTGAGACGCTGAAGGTGAGGCGCATTGCTCCTAAATTTGGTCGATTACCTATTGTGACCATGGTAGCGAGTGTTTACAACTACGTGCCTCCTGATCTTGCGCCTACAATACGTGAGATAGTGTGTGAAAAACTCAGTCGACACACTCGCGCAATGCCTTGCGAAGCTACACCCTTGCCGGCTCCAGACCAGCATCGGCATCCTGCTTCCACTGTTGCAGCAGGCGTCGAGGAGTATGACTACGTTTCTGGCACACCACCGAGGCCGCAACGCAGGCACTACCAAGACATCAGGCACCAGTGCCGCTTCAGTTACCCTCTACAGCTGGCCGCTGCCTATCAGAACCCGAGAAAATACGCACCCGTGTCACCACGCCCTCGCAATGCTTTCCAAAATGCATATTGTCAACCTTCTGTGTGCTACAGCTATGGGGATCCAGAACACATTGCTCGGTTCTGCCATCGGCAGAAAGAGATGACATCGAGATACGAGCCATCGTCAAGACCTACTCGCGGTGGTCACAATCATTATGACGATCCTTGGTGGGTCACGTATCGCGATCGCACCCTACGGCAATAGAGCTGGCGTGGAACCTATCTCCATTCTGACCGTAGCTTGACACCTCCGCCTGGCCGAACGCAATGCTCTCCTTCACCTCTACGGCGGCGGTCGCCACCACCACCAACGGGAAACTAGCCGGCGCGGCCGATGGAGGCGAGGTCGCACAACAGGATTCACCTCATATACCTCTGCCAGTTACGATGGACAAAAACTGGAAATGGGTTTCAATTCGTATGCAACGGCTTTAGTGGATACTGGTGCCACAGTTTCTGTTATGAACAGTTCGTTTAAAGATAGATTAGGCCGCAAAGTTATGTTTTCCTATCAAGATTCTGGTAGGCTTCATGGCGTGGGCGGGGACATACTTCAGCCCGTAGGAGTGTGTGCCGTCAACGTTTTGTTGGCAGAAAGGCGTTCCCAACTGAGTTACTGATTCTGAAACGGGGTACACATGATATTATTCTCGGCATTGACTTCCTTCAAGAGTGTGGCGCCTTCGTCTATTGCGGTATGGCTGAAGTTTCTGTTAGCGGTGGTGATGCCCTTCCTGCCCTAGTTCAGCAGCAGCTGCCTCCGGAAGACTTACTGAATGTGTCCAAAGAGCTGAAATTACCACCATCGTCTATGAGTTCAGTAGCCGTATTTACTCCAATAGCTGCAGTATTAGTCTTTGATGCCGTCGTTCAACCTCTCATGATTCAGTGTGCAAAGAAAGATGTAATAGTGCCTCATTCGATTATTTTAATTACTAATGGCTGGGACTTTTTGTGGGCACTTAATTCTTCCTCTGCGCCGATTATCCTTCCTCGAGGAATGAAGCTCGCACTGTTCCATGGTGTCACGCAAAATTTTATTCTCGCCATTAACGACGAGGAAAGTGAGAAACGCGTGGGCACCTCTAGACGAAGTACCTTCCATAAGTCCCACATTTTGAGCATGGTTAGCAAGACGCTACGGTAACATGAACAACAACTGGTCCAACTATTACAACGACAGGGGTCAGTGTTTGACTTCGACGAAAAGGGTTAGCGACTGTCTTTACCATGCTCTTCACCAGTGCATACCATCTACACATGCTTTCCCCATCCGGTTCAGCAAAAGCCTCACAGGGTGTCGTCATCCGAGCGGAAAGTTATAGCTGAACAAGTTCAAGACATAATGTAGAAGGGCGTTATTGAAGAGTCGTGCAGCCCGCAGGCAGCACCTGTGATTTTCGTTCGCAAGAAAGACGGTTCCTGGAGGTTTTGCGTTGATTATAGGCGATTGAATGCCTTGACAAAAAGGATGTATATCCGTTGCCTTGAATTGACGACGTAATTGACTGTCTAAATTCTGCTTCATACTTTTCTTCACTCGATCTACAATCAGAATATTGGCAGATCCTTATGCACCGTGCTAACAAGGAGAAAACGGCATTTGTAACACCGGATGGACTATAACAGTTCAATGCGATGCTATTTGGGCTATGTAATACCCCCGCAACTTTTGAAAGATTTATGGACTCGATTTTTCGCGGACTGAAATGATAGATCTGTTTGTGCTATCTGGACGACGTTGTCATTTTTGGCCGCACATTCGAAGAACTTCACGTTCGTTTGAGCCTCGTTCTGGACTCTGTGGGAAAGGCTGGCTTGGTCTTGAACTCCAAGAAGTGTCGGTTTAGTGAACGGCAGGCCTTGATCCTTGTCTATTTGGTAGATAAAGATGGGGTCAGGCCTGACCCCCGGAAAACTGAAGCAGTCAGCGCCTTTAAGCCACCCACGTCTGTAGAAGACCTTGGTAGCTTTCTCAGGTTATGTTCGTATTTTCGACGCTGTGTGCCTAAATTTGCGGACATCGTGTACCCATTGTCCAGCCTCTTGCGAAAACCCAGTGCATTCGAACGGAAATCTGAATGTGACGCTGCGTTCTGTCAAATCGAATTACTGCTGACATCAGAGCCGTCATTTTGACTCATCTGCTCCTACGGAAGTAAACAGCGACGCAAGCGGTATTGGCATCGGAGGCGTTGTTGTTCAGCGTCATAATGAAAGAGAGCATGTCGTTGCCTATACAAGCCGTTCCCTCAGCAAGGCTGAAAAAAATTACACTGTGACCGAACAAGAATGTTTAGCAGCCGTATTTGCTATTCAGAAGTTTCTTTGTTATTTGTATGGGCATCCTTTCACGATTGTAACAGACCATCATTCCCTATGCTGGCTCGTTACTCTCCGAGACCCTTCTGGACGCCTTGCACACTGGGCTCTACGCATCAAGGAATTTAACTTAATGTTGCATACAAAAGTGGATGGCGCCATAGCGACGCCGATTTTCTTTCTCGCCTTCCATTGTCTACGACTGACGACAATACAGACACGTTTGACATTTGCTTTGCAACTGTTTCACGCGCATTTCCTGATGTCACCACGTTCCAGCGGGAACAGCGCAACGACTTGACTTTAGACTCTTTATTCGCCACTGTCAGAAGCCCCAAGGGCAGTGGTCGCTTTTGTCTTCGCGATGGAGTGTTGTACAAGATGAATTTCTAGGCAAAGGGTGCGCGGTATTTGCTAGTGGTACCCCAAAGCCAGAGGTACGACGTCCTCCATTTCATGCATGATGACCCGACGTCTGGCCATCTTGGATTCCTTTGCACGTTGCATCAAACGCAAGAGTGCTTCTACTGGCCTAAAATGCGACAATGTACGAAGCAATACGTCTCCATTTGCGACAAATGCCAGCGCCATAAACGTCCTACAAGCAGTCCGCATGGCCTCTTTCACCCTATAAAGCCGCCCACAACAACAACAAGTTGGTATCGACCTGCTGGGACCGTTTCTGCGGTCTTGCAACAACAATCACTGGATCATAGTCTGCGTCGATCACCTTACCAGAAATGCGGAAACTGCTGCGATATCATCTTCCACAGTGGATTCCACCGCCTCTTTTCTGTTACAATCCATCGTTCTTTGCCATGGTCCACCTCGTGTCATCATGAGTGATCGTGGTCGCCAGTTCGTCGCCGACACTGTAGAGGAATCGTTTTGTGTCTGCACTTCGCAGTTTCGCCATTCAACGCCATATCATCCCCAGACGAATGGCCTTGTGGAACGCACAAATCGCACCCTTACTAATATGCTCCCTATGTATGTATCCTCAAATCACAGGAACTAAGATGAGATTTTGCCATTCATCACCTATGCTTATGATACAGCGAAGCACAAAGCCAAAAACATCAATCCGTTTTACCTACTCTACGCTCGACAATCACGCAGCTGCCTCGATACAATGCTTTCATTCGAGCTCAATACGGACGATTCAGTTGCTCAAACACTGTGCAAAACTGAAGAAGCCCGCCAAATTGCCCATATTCGCACACTGGCATCTAAAGATCGCTCCAAGCAGAGGTATGATCAACGCCACGACACCGTTTCGTTCGAAAAAGGGGACCTCGTGAGGATGTAAACCCCTCAGCGGAAACGTGGCTTATGCCAGAACGTTTTAGCTCACTATGTCGGTCCATTCGTTATCTTAAATTTCCTGAGTGACTTGACCTACGTGGTGGCACACTTGACGTCGGCTGGTCGTCGGTCAAGCCAAACACAGTTGGCACATGTAGCTCGTCTCAAGCAGTGCCATCCCACACTACGCCAAAGATTCGCCCCGCCCAGCGGGCTTCGTCTGTGAACCGGGGAATGATACGTTATGAGCCGGGCCATGTTTTGGGGACAAAGGGAGAGAAAGAGGATGTGACTTGGTTCGGCGTATGTTCGCCATCATCGCCGATCGTCGCCTGATCTCTCCTGTAAATAAACATAGTTAAACTCAATAAGTCAATCTCACCGTAACAATTTATATATATATATATATATATATATATATATATATATATATATATATATATATATATATATATATATATATATATATATATGTGTGTGTGTGTGTGTGTGTGTGTGTGTGTGTGTGTGTGTGTGTGCTGTGTGCATACATGCCACTCGTATGTACATACAGGGGGGGGGGGGGTAAACGTGGCATACGCAGCTGCGTATGCAATAATCTTGTTTGTACATTCCAGCGTATGAATCGTATGTACGAGAGTTTTCGATATGACTGACGCGTATGCACTACAGGTGGTTCATCGTTCATATCAATTCAAGCCCTTGGGGACGGTCAGAATACTTACGCGAAAGCGTTAAAAAGTTAGTATCGCAGAAAGTCTGGCGCCGATGTCGACGGCATTGTCAGTGAGCGCGAAGTCCCACTGGAAGCAAAGAAGTAATGGCTCGAGCAGGAATCGACACCACGCATTTTTTGCGGCACTCCAAGGAGCACCAATACTAAAACGTGCTTATTTAGTAAAAAGGCCGCATAAAAAATCATTTCTAGGCGACGCTTGTGCTTTAGGTGTTGGCTAGGTGCCGTTATAATATTGTAATGAACATTGACTACCAATGCACTGTCACGCATTTTTCGAATACGCCTACCATAGCTACTAATGATTGGCACAATACTGCATTATCGCTTGTAGTTCGTTATAAGAGAACTGGCATTTCGGTTGGAACATTAGTGCCAACATTACGTCGAACCTTAGCACGCCAGTGTAGTTGGCATGTCTGGCAAGTTCACGATGTGGCCGCACGAATTCTATTTAAATTTACAAAAACACGTCCAATCAACTCGCAGACGTATCAGGGTAATACGCTGCAGCATAGTGCTAAAAAACAATTCCAGCATAGGCTAATACCACCTCTCTCTTGCGCAGGAATTCTATGCGCACATTGGGTGATATCTTCCGGGCTCTTTCGGTTCTTCATTCATTCATTAATTCACTCACTCATCCTTATATTCCTTGCGGCGACTGTCGGAGATTCCATTGGTGGAACCTGCCGCTAGGTTGGGGAAGTCACCGAGGACATTTAAACGGCACCGTTCTAGAATTTTCAACATCTAGCAGTCGTTTAGTTAAAGGATGGAATTGTTGAGTGCGAAGTACTCGAAATCGTTAAACATTTTTTATAAACACTCCTGTACGGCTCAGTGCCCTCCCATACTTGAGTACGTCGTACTCGTAATCGCTTGACACCTTTCTAAACGCACACACACACCACCTTGCTTGTATCCACAGTTTGATTCATAGGCTTTGAGGATTCATAGACTGTTTTTCAATACCATATTTGGGACAGCTTAGCACTCTCATGCAAACAATACTAATTGCTCTAAATAATTATCTACTCTTCAAAACGAGTTTTTGTAGGCTTTTGTCAACCAACACATCACTGACGCTACTTTAGGGGCAAAGCACCAGAAGGGCGAGACAAGTCTGGTGTCCGCATGTCGCAGTTACATTATATGAGCAGCACTCGGGTAACTTACGGTAATGCCAGGAACAAACAAAGGTTTACCAATAGACTAATGCTAATCAAAATTGATGGCACAATATAAAACACCAACAATCACAAACCCTTTAGACTAATTGGTGACTTCAGCATAGACGTTATCGACTATAGGGCCTAGCTTTATCGTCGAGTTGTGTAACTTCATGCGACTCAATTTACAATATAATGGGCGACGCTCGGGGAAAGTCGAAACATATGTGCAACACAAAAAGAGTTTTTACAGCCTAAAATATCAATCATAATTGTGACAGAACACTGCGAAACACCTACAAGCAGAAATTGTTTATTTTAGTCGGCGACTTCAACGTGGGCGATATGGACCCTAGGAGCTAGCTTTGTCGTAAACACTTCATGCTACTTCATGTCACTTCATGTCACTCAGTTTACATTATGTGAGGCAAACCTCACATAGCGTACGTTTACTCGCCCAAACTACACCCAGTGCGGGGCCCACTCATCATGATTCACTTCTTTGGAGGCGAGAATTTCATCTCGGAATGGACGATGATAAAATGTACACGAACTGATGAACCCCCTCCTCGAAAACAATTTTGAGAAGAGTTTTACTTCAAGTAGATAAAGAACATAAATGTTTTTCTACAATGTTTCAAGGTTATTAGCAGGTGCCCTGACCTGCTCGTCAGTATTTCTCGTTCCCGTTTTCGACTCGGTATCCGGTGATAATGTCAAGTCGAAAAGCTCAAGTTTGTACCGTTTCAAATACGCTTCATGTGTTTCACGAATGACGAGATTTTCTCTATTCGCCCCGTAATCGCGTGGAGTCGCTGCTTGGGGGCCACTGGCTGAAGCCCACTTAAAGTGGATGGCTCCTTGCGTCGTCTGCTATCCACATAGGCAAGCACGTGGACGTACGTCATGCTCATGCTCAAAGAGTGGTTTGTCCCACTCTGTTAGCGCAAGAGTAATTGCTTGTACGTTTGCTTAGCACTGTCTACAGAAGTATGTCGCCTTACTCACCTGTATATGTACCGCATGAAGATGAGGTCGAGCACTTGGCGAGAGTTATGTGTACCGTCGTCGTAGCCCCTCTTCGCCAAGATCATGTCGGTGTAGGTGCCGCTTTTTAGCTGAAGTCCATTGTGAAGTGCACTTGACGTCGCCCAAACATGAGGGATAATAAATATTGTGTGAATGCAGTGTTTTAGCGACTCAGAGATATGCGAAAGTTTCGCATTGTTGTTCGGTGTCTACTTCAATGCAAAATTATGGCGTTCTTGCATATCGGTCATGCGACGAGCTTTAATTGTGGTTCAGATAATGTTATATTGCACAGTCCTAGTCCCATGACACAGATGTATGGCAAATTCTGACACTTCAGAACTTCAATTGAATGACATAGAGCTGACAGAACTTGAACTGCCGTGCGCAATTTCAGCATTGGGTTACATCTATACAGATAGATCTGTGTTCTCATCAAAGGTGAACGTTTGGCAGAGTTGATTGATCGATTTGTGGGGTTCAACGTCCCAAACCATCATCTGATTATGAGAGACGCCGTGTCGACCAGCTGGGGTTCTTTAACGTGCACCCAAATCCGAGTACACGGGCCTACAACATTTCCGCCTCCACCAGAAATGCAGCCGCCACAGCCGGGATTTCATCCCGTGACCTGCAGGTCAGCAGCCGAGTACCTTAGCCACTAGACCACCTTGGCGGGGCCAATTGGCAGAAGTCTGCCTTGTTGTGATAGAAATGAGGCAATTAGAAAACTCCAAATAAAAATTGTATTCAGAAAACCGACGTTTCAAAGCCAGATTAAGCGCTGACTCAAGCGCTGCAATGCAATTTTGGTTGGTTTTTCCTGATTGCCTCACCCGTGTTCTTGCATTTGGGTTCGCTTAAAAGAGGCCATATTATCAAAATTAATCCAGACAGTGTGCCTCACATATGTCGTATAACTTCAAGGAGAACGTCACCTTTTTTTCACACTATCTTGAGCGTTTTTGTGGCAGTGTGCTAGACTGGTGGACGGAGTGAACACACATTGGCTTGAAAAAAGACCTTTGTTCTATTGATTTATCGAACTTTTACATCACTGTGATGCAGAAAATCTATATGAGAAAGCTGCGGGCTCAACTATAAACTTTTAATACTTTTATAGGAGTAAGAACAAGCGTGCTCAAGCGTTGTAAGTCACGTAGCTTTCCTAAATAAACTTATCAATTGTCCTACGTTTATTTCATGAAGAAATTATTAAGACGAAAATGTGAATAAGTAAGTGCTGTATTTTGGGGTTTATCGCCCCAAAATCTCAGATTTCTTCCTATTTTGAGGGGTTGAGGTGATTGGTATTTATTACCAGTTTCCATGAAGAATAACTTCAGTTATGCTACAGCAGCGGATAGAAGATGAGACACAAACTCAGCCCCTGAAATAAAAATACCAGAAACGTGACACACTGCAGTGCGAAAGTGCAGACAGTCATCAAGCGCGAACAAACCTCTTAATGGCAGACTGTGTTTCTGTCACAAGTAATAGAAACGTTCGGTGAGCTTCGTGCATCCGTTAAGCAATGGACGGCATATATATTATCAGTAGGCAGCAGTCAACGAATTTTATTCGCCGACAATTGGCTCACAGCGCTCAGAAAACGCACCGCAAGCCACTTATCCACACTAGCACGGTGACGGTGCTGCCCCCTACAGGCTGTTATTAAGCTTGGCACGCCTTCAAATATATGTGGCTTGCCGTCAGCCTTATTTCGTATATACACAAACGACGGGCAAGGCCTGCATTACAACTGGCGGCGTAGCTAATCTCTACGATAGCGTAAGAGCAATCATAAATGTCATAATTAAGTTTGTGCGAATAGTACATTTCAGGTTCGAAGAGAATGCGAAGCGAATAACACTTCCGTCGAATAAATTAAAATCGGATACTACATCTCAGATATAAATGAGCATATTTTTTATTATCCAACTAAACTGTACAATGCCCTTTTTAATTAAAGAAACACGGCATGTTCGAATTTCATTCTTTTCGCGCTCAAAGAAATTGGAAACAACTGCGAATAGTAGCAGGATTTGAATTTCAATATAATGCGACTGATAACCCGCAAAATTTCTTACGCTTTAAAACTGACTATACTTGGAGCGTATAAGCCAGCATATATGCTTTTAGGCCTGATAATGATTAAATTCTATGAAAGTCATATGTTAGTGGGATGCCGCGTGGACGTAAGGAAGGACCCTAACATGAAGAAAAAAAACGTAACAAGTGCTTATTCAAATATAGCAGCAGCATCGGCAGAGCACTCTGGTGCTGCGCTCGTCTAAGGGAGTGGAGCAATGATGTGCTGCGAAGCTTGTCAGTCGGCTTTTGTAGCCTCCACCGTCGACGTACGCCTCGCGTGGCGCTGCGGTCGTGGTGTGTCTTACCGGATTGAAGGGGAGCGCACAGCCGTGCCACGTCGGGCTGAATGCTAGCAAGATGGAGGCCGTGTTAAATTATGCGCTAAGTGTGGCGCGACAAATTCGCAATGACGTCATCAGTCGCTTCGTAAAATCGTTGTTTTTTGCACCACTCACGTCTCGGAGAACATGTGAATTAGGACAGTTCAAATTTTATCCGTAGAAATGTTTTGTCTTCGAATCCCCTTAGGAATGCCACGATCAGACACGTAACGTGTATCGTCTGTATCCTTCACTGATCGGTGACGAGGAGAACGTGGACAATACCCTACGCAATATAAGAAAATCTTATTACTGCCTTACTACCCATCACTTGCAAAAAAAAACTCCAAAAGTATTCTGCAAGTAGGATAATTACTATATGGTTCGTGACCCCGCTGCACTACTAAATACAGCAAGTTCATTGAAAAGCATTGAGAATACAAAGAGGGACTGAAGGAAAGTAATGGAAAGCAGTGCGTAAAGATTGGAGCATGAGATGAGAGAGAGCATATGGGAGGGCTGAGGCAAGGAGCTAGGATGTACGTGAAATGTTAGCATTAAGCATCCTGTGGAAAAACGTAGTGAAGGAAGGAAGGAAGTTGGAGAGGAGATACAACAAGTGGGAGAAAAGTGGGGCATAAAAAATTACACCATCTCCCGCTAAAGGGAACTATTATAAACAGAATCGGAGCAACGGGCGCTAACGCTTACCCTGGTCAACCTTGATCTAACCTTCACAGCGGGAATATCCCAAGTTTTGAAGATCGGTAATTAAATAAGGAGGAAACTTATACCTTTACAACACTTACGGCGGCCTTGAGAAAACTCTGTGAAGTGACCACCACTTGGTGCAAACGGAAATAACCTACGAAAGGGCACTCTTTACGATTGTCAATGCGCCGATCACAGACTGGACCACTTTCCGCAACGATATCACACAACCTTGACGAGTGGGCGAGATGTATTACAGAAAAAGCACAGATGTACACGAAGTAAATTCAACTGACAGTTAAGAAACCAGCAGTTGACCCTCGCCTTATGCACCTGTGGGAAGCCCGTAGAAGCCTTGTCTGTCGATAAAAACACAAGCGGAACAGGGTCTTAAAAAATACGCTCAGGAATATTATGGCAGGACTAGAACCAGGTGCGTGACAACCTCCAAGGAACTCGCAACCTCCAAGGCAACCAAACAGTTTACATCATAATTGTCCTGTATTACTTTTGATATACATCTTTACTTGTTTCAACTGTTCTGCTACATATGCGTATCAGAAACGTTTAGTGGAAATGTAAAACAGGAGACGTTTGTATAGATGGTACGTTGTTTTCTTTGGCTGTCAGGAATTGGGGCAAGAACTTTTGTCAAGCTGCTTGATAGCAGCTTTTTGTTGTTGTCCTCGTGTTCGTTATCTTGCTGTAACGGATGCCCTATAAACTGAAACAAAAAACACTGAACATCATCAAGTCGCTCTTGAGCACAATGAAATCAAAAATGCACTCTACAAAGAACCTGACAAAATTTATTCACAACTGCGGAGGCTCGGAAGATGAAATCATGTTAGAATTTTGCAGAAGAAGCAGACAGGAGGTACCGAAGCTGCAGTAGCTCCTAATTTGGACCTTGAATTCACAGAAAAGCGAAATGAAGAAGTCGATAAACCATTTACAGAGGAAGAAGTGTAAGCAGGATTCGCCAAGTAACTCGATACACAACCCCAGGAAAAATCGCATCAACAAGATACTTTACAACCTAGGCAAACATTATGAAGACTACCTCTTCAAAGCTATAAATGACAGCTGGTAAAGTGGGACAATTCCCGCCGTCCGGAAACATGCTGAGTTCATCATGATTTGTAAGCCAAACAAACCACTGGAAATAAGAAATAACCGATCCATATCCCTGACATCCCGACCAGCTAGCTGTATGAACATATGGTTCTAAAGAGACTCATTCCATACTTAGAAGAAAACCGATATTGCTTGACACGACGTATGGATTCGCCACCATTTTTTAGTGCAAGACATGCTGTCGTTACTGAAGGAAGACGTCATCAACTGCAGTAAAAGTGCAGTCTTGGTATTGGACGTGAAAGAAGCATTTGATAATGTTTCTCACAGCGCGGTTCAGGGGAACCTTCAGGACACGCACCGTAGCGAAAGAGCATGTAGCTGTGTATAAAACTTTCTCACCGGCAGAACAGCAACTGTGCACCTTGACAATCTAAAATCACATCAGTTTGAAATGACAAAGTAAACCCTCAAGACTTCGTCATCTCGCCCCCTATTTTTAATATTGACATAATGAAACTGCTGAATATATTGAAAGGAATACAGGGAATAAGCCATGCCCTCTATGTAGATGATCTAACAATCTGGACAACGGGTGGGGCTTCAAGAGCTCAGCAGGATGCACTTCAAAAGGCAGTGGACCACGCAGAAAGTCACCTCAATGCTTGTGAGCCCACAAGTATGCTAGAAAAGGCGGAGCTGCTTCTGCTGAAAGTCAGAAAAAGGTGGGGGTCACCAACAGGTAAAATTCCAGAACCAAAGCTCTGGTTGAATGCAGTACAAATCCCTAATGTGGAATCGCCCAGCGTCTTGGGTCTAGACATCCACAAAGACGGATCGGGCGCAGCCACATTACGAAAACTTCATGGAACCGTGACGCAAGTTGCCCACTTAGTACGAGAGGTATCAAGCAAAAGACATGGCTTGAAAGAACACGACACCATAAATTTGATCGACGCACTAATCACTAGCAGAATTACTACTTGAACCCCTTATTTGAATCTCGAGAATTTCGACATTCAAAAACTGAGTACCCTTATACGAAAAACCATGAAATGTGGCATAGCAATATCCGAACGTGCTTCCACGCAGCGACTACTACGCTTACGCCTGTGCAAAACCTGGGAGCAGTTCGTCGAAGCACATAAAGTAAATCTACTTGAGTCACTTAGACTAACAGAAACTGGGTGACCGACACTTCGAAGATTGAGCTATACTATAGCTATGCAACAATGTGATGGTAAAAAGAACATTGCAACAACAATTACACAGTACATATCAGTAGCCCACATCTCACGAAATATGCATGCTACCTATTATCTCGAAAGAAGAAAACTCAGAATAAAGAAGCCCGACAATATTATGGTCGCAATCCACACACACGATACACTCATGCAGCAAAACATTAATGAAACCCAGCTTATGCTGTCAACACATTCGACAGCGATGCTAAAGAGAGAACTGCAGGTAGCATCGTAACTACAGATATTGACACAGCACAAGAAACAGCGATAGCGCTAGCAGTCTCAACCTGCACTGAAACAGCAATAATACTAACCGATTCGCAAACAGTTTGTCGAAGTTTTCAGAAAATGAGAATTTTTTAACAGTTCTTAGAAATTCTCGCCAGTGTAGCGAAGATGAATCTACCTGACAGGTACATCGTTTGGACCACAGCTCACGAGTTTCTGGTGGGAAATGTGGCAGCCAATGCTTTCGCCCGAGCTCATGTTCACCGAACCATCCCACAATACGCACTAAACAGAAAAGAAGATGTACCTAAAAAGCACAACAATATGCTGCGGCACTACAGGCTAAACAAAAGAATTTAACCACCAGCTCACCCCAGCCTGCCCCGAAAAGCGGCAGTAACCCTCAGGAAGCTGCAAACTAACTCCTATGTTTATAGTACTCTGGTTCACCGCATCACACCAACCGAGCACTCGTACACTTGCAAGCACTGTGATGTCCCGAAAGCCCTATTCCAGATGGTAGGGGGATTCAGACAAAGCCCTGAAGCCTGAGAGCAGGGGTAGGCCAAGACACTAACCGAAGAGCAGTAGGATGCCAAGTGATCAGACCCAGGCCTGAAGAATCAGCGAAGAGTGGATCAACGGGGGCAGGAGATGGCGAAGGCCCACGGCTATCGGGAATAAGGAGGTCGCCCACCTCGGCTGCACAACGCGTTTGCTCAAATAAAACTTTATTCTCTCTCTGTCTTTGCCAGTGCCTTACTTTTCTTTGTTGCAGCATCCAAACTGTTCCACCATTGAATGGTGCAAAGAACAGATTTGGCCCAATAACTCACGTAGCACAGGCTTCAAAGACGAACGAAATTCATTCATGAAGTTAAAAACTGATTTTAAAGAAGATTTTTGCTTCATAAAGCCTCCGTCTGAATTATTGACCAAACTGTCTTTACCGGATGCAGGCCGAAAGCTATACGCCGCATGGCTCCTTCCATATTCGCAATAAATTATGCGTTGCAAATATTCTCAAGTAAAGAATAAAGTGAAACAGTGGAAGCTTTCTTTTGAAACCGAACTAGCAGCAACTACTACTGTCTTTTTCTTTTTACTTTGTTTTAAACAATGCGTTCAGTTCATGCTCGCAGAGCTCTTTGTCTGAACGGGGCATTTTGTTCGGCATGCGTCTTTTGTGCTCACTTCCAACACCTTTTGTTCGGTGGCTCTGACAAATTTTTACCGCCTTTTTTAGCTCTCTTTATGACTCGTAGTTTATGGCAAAAACAATGTAATTGTCTAACCTGGATTTCAATATTCTGCAACAACAGTAGATAACTTTGTGATGCTCTAATTTGGCGCTAGATAATATATATACACTACACAGGAAGAAAGTTTCTCTGCGAGCGGATTTTTTGCTCTATATTTATTGCGTGAAATTGGTTAGAGGCAGCTGGAAGTAACGATGAAATTTTAAAGAGACAAGAGATCATTTTCTCACTTACTCAGATTACCATTTTCTAGGTACTAAGGCAATTGCTGTATTATAAAAAGAAGGCGCAATTCATCTATTAAATTAACACAAATTGCTTTTTTCAATAATTGTGGCTATATTTTAAATAACAATGCTACACCTAACGCTTCGACATGTGAGCAGCTGTAAAAATGCCTGGAGACGCCGCTGTCATTTTTTGCAGCGACTTCTCCCGGCATCACATAAAAACACCCGTGCTAAGATGGCAAATTTCAGTTGTGTGAGGCAGTCGGACAAGAGCACTGCGCGGGTGGCCTCAAACCCGTCCTCTCCGAGGATGAAAGGCAAGGGTTTTCAAGCAAGAATTAGAATTTCAAGTGCTTCCTAAATAGACCCCACAGCGAAACGAGTACATAATGTACCAGCTGGCATGACAGTACCGCAACCTACAACAGATATGGGAGGTTTGGTCTATGGTAGCAGGTTGGCAGATCCAATGATGTCTAGCGATATTGTGGTGTGCTTTGAACCACTGTCCGGAAATGTGTCTACAGTGCCGATAAGTGGAATGTCTGCTTGAATCACAGCGCACTGCACAAGAGATCCTTGGAGTGGTTCTAAAGGTGGAAGGTACGCCAGGAAGGGAAAACTAGTTTGTTGGCTGAGTGTCGGGGCACTGGTTCCGGAACGAGGGCACTTCAATACAAGATGACCCGGTTGGCAGCAGTTCTCACATATGGCCTTGCTTATATCTTCCCGGGGGCGATAAGCAGGTGTCCCATTTCGGGAACTAATTGCAAGATAACGAGTGTCTTGCTGATTCAGGGATAACGACGAAATTTGATGTGGTGCTTATGAAGCAGGCGGATGGACTTATGAAGAAGCTATCTCATTCATGGAACCAATCTGCAGCACACGCAAGGGAGGCACTTGTAACGTTGACGATCTGGCTGCAACGGGTGGCTGACTTAGGAAAACACAGGCATGCTCTATAGTTCGGTCGAGTTGGGTGGCGACGGCAAAAAATGCGTTCACAGTTGATGACCACTGTGCAGCGATAGTTGTTGTCGTGTGTGCGTCGCGCACACCTTGTAAGGCATATTTAATGCACTGAGGATCAGTCGATTGGACCGGAAATCTTGCAATCACGCACAGTTTCGCCAAACAGTAGTCGACGAGGCTCTCACTGCGTGACTGGACGCGTCTGGTGACTATGCGCTGCATCAGCAAAAGCGTAAGTTTGTCTCGAAATTGCTTCTCAAACGCAGCTTTGAAATTCTCTCATGTGTCCAAATGGTTTCCTGTAATGCTTTCCCAATCTACAGCAGTGCCACGGAGCTTACCAGGCGCTACAGTTAGGAGAGTAGAAGGTGTCTATGACGCCAAGCCTTGAGTAAGCTCGAGTTCTTCAACCCACTGGGAGGCCGACATGCTACCATCAGCACCAAAGATTGGCAGTGAGGCCGAAAGGTCGGGCAACGTAGTGAGTTAGACTGGAAATGTCGGCCGTTGTGACAACGTCAAAAACTGCTGTGGTAGGTTACTCAGCACGTTCCCACTTAAAATGGACTGCTCAGCTGCCAAGTTGGGCCCACCAGACGGTTGACCGTTCCGGGCGACATCATGAAGCAACCACTCAGTCATGTCTTCCTTCGAGCCAGTCGTCTGCAGGTTACGAAGCGAAAGTTCATGGCGTATAAAGTCCACTATGAAACCATAGAGGCATTCCACAGTGGCTTCATTCCAGTTTCTAAGCGGCATTGTGGTCGATGGATGGGCAGGCAAGATCGAAGAAGGTTTAGGGCAGGTATAGGCAGTTAGGCGGGCACCTAGCACAAAACACCAACTCACAAGAATTGGACGAGTGGCCCCGGTTTCCTCGGCATGGTTTGTCGACGACTGCGCCAAATGCAAGGACTCAGTGGTGTATAGATAAGGCGATGATGTGGCGAAACCGACTTTGATAAACGGAGCTACGGCATGAATGCATTCATGGTGCACGCGCACGCCTAGAGACAGCTACAAAACGGCGTCACGACTAAATCAACATGTAGCACATGGTTGCCAGATACGTGCAGTCTCCCGCATTCTTCCTCATTTGTATTCAATCTGCGTTGATTGATTGATTCGTGAGGTTTAACGTCCCAGAACCACGATATGATTATGAGAGACGCCGTAGTGGAGGGCTCCGGAAATTTTGACCACCTGGGGTTCTTTAAGGTGCACCCAAATCTGAGCACACGGGCCTACAACATTTCCGCCTCCATCGGAAATTCAGCCGCCGCAGCCGGGATTCGAACCCGTGCCCTGCGGGTCAGCAGCCGAGTACCTTAGCCACTAGACCACCGCGGCGGGGCTATTCAATCTGCGTCGTCTTTGATGAGGCGGCCACTGAGCACGTTCCATCTCTGGTGCCATAGACAGCAAGTGACGCCTTAAACTACAACCGGACCACACGTTTCAGTTTTCGCTGGTTAACCAAATGTACGAAGTGCACAGGCTGTGAATATTTTATTCATTTATTAGCTATATTTCCTTTTTGACTAAAGTCACGGTGTTCGTATTTTTACCTTTCTTGGTATCTATCTCTAACATCCCACTGCCCGGTTCTTGGCTCATACCCCTTTGACGTGAGTGTCATTACCAAGAGGATATCACCATCATCATCTAGTTTGGGGCATGGAACTGGATGCAGAGGTTTGGCACGTGCAAACGTCGGGAGATCACGACGCTGGCATGGGAATCAGGAAAAAAACGGAGTCGCGCTTAACAAAGCCACCGAATCTTGAGCGCCATTCATACGAGGTCATAATAATCATCAACAGCGTAGGAAGAACCAGAGAAGAAGAAGAAGCGCTTCCTGCTTCCCCATCGGCGTGGAACTTATACCATGTTCTCAAGTTCAGCGTCCGCAACGCGTGGACTTTACTACAGCCTGCCCAACCGCGCAGCACGTGTGAAGTACCACCGCGGCGAAGAACCCGAGGCTCGAAACCAAGGCCCTGGCGTAGACTGCGCCTCTTGGTTGGTGCTTCTAGAAACGCCTGAGTCAACTATGCCGCTTGTTCTATCAATTGCCAGGCAGCAGGAAACATCACTGCCACCGAAAAAGGAGCCCATGTCAGCTCACCGTGACCCAGCTGGGGCTTCCTTTCTAGGAGGTGAAAATGGCCGTCGCATTGATAAAATTCCGCAGTGCAACGACCCTTCTTCGTGCATGACTGACGACTGTTTCGAACCACTGGCGATTACTGGCGGCGTAAGAGGCGGTGACCGAAAAGGCGTTGGCGCGGCCGGACCATCCGTCCGAGTAACCGATGGACCAACTGCGAAGGAAGCTCCAGTCTTTCTTTCGTGCCTCGTGAACGTTGAAGTAGAGGAGCCAGCGTACACTCTAACTGCGGGCTACTTACGTTCGTCCACCATCCAGCCCGCTACTGCTGTTACGGGGAGTAATTCCAACGTTGGACATCGGAAACCGCGATTGGACCACGAATATGATGATGAGGACGAGGAAGATGAACAGCGCAGCAGTGATGACGAGGACATGCCGGCCCACCGGCCTAGGATCACAGGATTCATCGCCTCAAAGGTGGCATTCAAGCGGCAGACCGTGAGGCCTGGCAACCAGGCTGGCCTGGCCAGGAACCGAAAGCTGCGCTTGGAAGTGACCAGAGCACGCCACCATATTGCTGCCGTGCAGTTAATCACTGACGACGCTGTCTTCTTGGCACCACGCTCTTCACTTCCCGTCGCTGAACTACTGTCCAAAATGGAGAAGCTTGCCCTGGGCCGCGCTGTCCGCAGTTCAAGATTCACTTGTAATCTGAAACGATTTTAGCGTAACAAAATGACGCTGAACAACAAAGATCACATTCATCTTCCTAGTCATGCGTGCGTGCATTGTGCTTCCTGTTTTGAAGGCATTTATTTAGGTCGTATACCTTTCAATCGTAACCGCCAAACGTAGACTCGAATCGTCTGCTGCCAAATGCACCACTATGAGTAAATGCAGACCTACACTATTTCTAGCCTTCCTCACGACAGCCGTGTCTTATACATTGATAAGCTGATTCATTTAGTCAGTCATGCAAGTATTCTGATTATTGCAAAATGCACTAATCAAAAACACTACACCACACAACAAGCAACCCGCTGAAAGACCAGATTCAGTCTATTCTTATGAATGCGTGTTTACTATTGGCTCCAGTGACTCACCATTTCTTCATGTAACAGTAGCACCGTATTAAATCTGTTAAATTGCGCAAGCAATAACATACCGTGGTCTAGTCGAAGGTGATCATAATAAAAACTTTATTCGATGTGCTTATGCCTTCGTAATGCTGTTTACCAAGAGTACGTTTGATATAAGTAGACGTTGATAATTAGCGTGATTTCAATATTGTGACGAATACGGTGTTGATTATTACTGTAGTGCTACGGACATTTCTTTACGCTTAGTATTTTGTCCTTCAAGCAGCACCGTTTATTTCTATTTTTTGTCAAATTAAAGCAGGCGGCGTTGTTGACGCTGCTCCAACACGTACTAATTTTAATTATACGCCTGACCTCGCTTCTTTTTAATCTTCTAATAACTCTTGATGCATAAATTGTTTGCATGCTGTGTCTACAAAAGCGCTGGTAATTTATATAAAAATAGACTTCATTTCTACTTGAGATATTTTTTCAACGCATTAACTCTATTTGATATGAGGTCTTTGAAAACAAACCCCTTGGTCGCCTTTACAGCCCGCTTCTATGCCAGGCGAATACCCAAGTATCCCGCCTGCTTCGTACAGATAACCTAGATGCCACCTAGGTCATCGCTTATACGGATGCCAGTGTGAGCACCACCGCCAGTCATACCACGTTTGCATGTCCATTAAAGGGGTTGTGAAAAGCTCGCTCGAAAGCGACAATGCGAAGCCACCGGCTTCCGCAGGTACTAACTAGGTGACGTCATCATATGTAATGCTTTGCCGATCGAGGAACGTCGAACTCTTCGGTACTTGCGAGTGCGTGCAATTGAGACACCCATCAGCGCCTTCGCCATGCGCAATCGGCATTGCCTTGAACTCTGACGTCATATTAAACAGCCTTTTTGTGGGACGCGGAGCGCGTATGGCAGACGCCGATGAGTGCCCCTTTTGCGCGCTCCTTATGCCATATATAGTTCCACTTTCCTCAATAGGCAAATCGTCCATGCAGGTCCACTCGGGCTGATGATATAGTTAGCGAATGTGGCTGCCGATGGCGTCACATTGTCGTTGTAAAGCGACCGTTTCACGACCCCCTTCAATAACAGAGGCTGGTCGGACATTCTTATATGTTGCGGATCCTGCACTACCGGTTCACCTTGCTGAGCTGGCCGCCATATGTGATGGACTGGCAGCGCTGCTACTTCTTCTACAATAAGACAGATTCTCCCAGCTCATCATGCGTATGGAATCGACGCAAGCTATTGACGATATACGACAAGTGTATCGCTCTACGCCCCTCTCGAATACTATTCACGTTCTTGCTACCTCCGCATCTGTGCAAATACGTGTTCAGTGGCTTCCATGGGCCGCTTTGCCGGACCTCGTAAAAGCTGATTTGGCAACCCACCATCAAGTTACACCATACAAGCTACCGCATTTTTCTGGGGATGCTCAAGGACAGATGCTCCGGGAAAAAGAGGGCCTCCGACGTGCCACACGAGCTCTTATAACCCTGTGCAAATCAGACCTCCCTGGTGGTTTACCCGCCGAGAGGAGGTTACGTTGCGGAGGCTTCTAGTTGGGGTTTCGCTTACCCCATCCGTGACCACTATTTGGGAGCAAAGGTACCGACGCCCGTACAGCAAATCATGCCCATTTTGTGACACCCCAATCCAAGTTATAGCTGCCTCACACTTACTGTGGACCTGCACTGGTCTACAATTAAGTCGTCGCTGTCACCTCCGTGCAACTCGTTTCAGGCATGGCCGACCACCCCACTTTGACTACTGGTTTCTTGGACCACACCACCATTCTCCATTAGACTTCATACATGAAGAAAACTTGTATGTGTATTTTTGAAAAATTATTATGCCCAAGGGTAGGCTTTCGAAATAAAAAAAGTGCCGCCATATCCACGAAGTGAATGATGATGAGTGGGCGAAGCTCCGGAGGTAAACCTGGTAAACCATGAATCCTCTGTACATTTTGCCCACTCGATCTTACTACATCACTCCCCCTAGCATACGTCGCCGCACTAAATCGAACGATTGCCTTCAACCAATGACACGCGCCATATGTGACATCATTCCCTTTTTATAAGATCTCGCGTCTTTCATCAACTACAAGTACCGCTTTCTAGTTTATAACATCTTGCATCTTTTCATCATCAGCTACAAGTACAACCATCTTGTAAACACTACAAGAACTAAACGAGAGGTGGCTTCATACAGGAGACGGTACCGCCATCTAGTGAACACTGCAAGAACTAAACTAGAGGTGGCTACATACAGGGGACGGTACCGCCGTCTAGTAAACACTGCAAGAACTAAAGAAGAGGTGGCTACATACAGGGGACGCACAGCCCACGCCCTAAGGAGCTTCGCCCCTAAAACTTAATGCCCCTCCCGACTTATATTCGAAAGGTGGAAAGAACTGAAGCTCTACATACGCGTGATGCTCATAAGATACCTCCAGTTTAAGGCAAGGGCGTTCGCTTTCAAAATTTGTTGGCATTTCTGCTGTAGAGTCAACCTGTGATAATTAGTTGGCCCCTGATGGTTTGGCCACTCCAACATGTCGCTTTAAAATGAAGGCTATTTCACCTCCCCCTTTCTTTGTACATGAGTGCAGTGTGTGTGTGTGTGTGTGTGTGTGTGTGTGTGTGTGTGTGTGTGTGTGTGTGTGTGTGAGTGTGTGTGCGTGTGCGTGTGCGTGCGTGTGCGTGTGTGTGCGTGTGTGTGCGCGCGCGTGTGTGTGTGTGTGTGTGTTTGCGTTTGTGTTTGCGTTTGTGTTTGTGTGTGTGACGCTAGATGCTAGAGACGTGACCCGGCTCAAGGGCCATGTGTTTATTCCATTGCACTCCATCATCGGCTTCTACCAACAATCAGTACCTTCTTACGTCACAGTATTCTCTTTGCCCCCGAAGGAATCCGCGGGTTAACATCAACAAAACAATAAAAAACCGAGTGTTAAAGCGAAAATGACAAAATATAATATAGTTCCATATCAGAAGCGAGTTCCTCAACTTGCACAAAAAATTACAGAGGGAAGCAGTGCAGTCATATCTAAGGGAGATCTGGTGGACGAGGCTCGCTGTTGCGTCCTGAATGGCATAACCACGCCCTGAAAATCTGCACTGATCATGACATGGGTCGAGGTCTTGTGAGGAACAAAAAGGTTAGGATTTCGTGTAGCATTAGCAGTTCGGATGTCGAATGCGTCCAATTGGATGGCGTGACGGGAACAGGCAGTGTGGTTCGAGTTTGTGTGTGCGATGGTCGCGGCTGATAGGATGGTGTCTTGCTCTCTGCGTTGTTTAGATGGTGGTTTGTCGTCTCTTTCTTATACCCTGTGGTTTTCCCTTAGTTGGTTTAATTGTGGGCTCCGTCTTGAATACTCGCGCAGAGAATTTCCTCGGCATTCTTTTCTGCGTTCCTTTTTGAGAATTCGTCCTTCCTCTTGTATGCGTCTGTTCTGATTATCTTCTTTATACCGCAACTGTGCTGTAGATGTAGTTTCATTTCTCTGTCTAGCATTTCGGAGTTCCGGTTGTAATCCTCCATTTTGCCCACTTTGGTGCTGTTGATGCAATTGTTGATGAGATGGTCCTTGCAGAATGAAACTCTGTTTTTCTGCAAAAGTTGAGGTGGTAAGCAGTCGACAGTTGTTACACGTTGGCTTAGGGTAAGTCATGTCTAATGATGATATTGCCACGTGACTGCAGCATGACTGCAACGACATGCAGCGCCACTTGTCGGTGCAGTTTCGGGTAGGGCAAAGCATGACTTAATTGCACAGTTTTCTGCGCAACCAGGTGCAACTGACGCGTGCGAAAGGACGATTGGGCTAATTATTACGTATGTTGGAGCATCGGACACTCAGAAAAAAAGCTACTAATACTTTCCTCTGGGCGGACGCATGACAGAATCACCGTGAAGTGCTTGCTGGTTCATTCACCAGAACAACGACGAAAGCAAAAGCGTACGCAACAGCTACGCGTCCTACAAAGAGTCAGTCAGCGCTACAGTTACTTTGTGGATTGCCACAGGCATGAGAGACTTCCGTAGTATTTCCGTAGTTTTCGCAAACAAGAACTACGAGAGCGCTGGATACAGGCCATTGCGATCGTGCTGTGTGAGCGTATTACTCGTGTTCTCCATAGCCGGTCAGATAAGAAAGTATGATAGTATAGTCCTCATGCTACTATTTTGAGCAGTATTTGCGGAGAACTGTGGTAACTTGGTTTATGAAGCTCAACAGAGCCTCTGGCCATGGTGCACGCCAGGCAACAGGGGACTGGTGACGCATGCAGTAAACATCGTGCATGCCACGACGTCCGAAAATCCTCGCCTCCATACAGCATCGCGCACATACATATTGAGGTCTCTAAGTTGCAGCTTCAACTAGCAAATGCGAACAGGTTCGTCATGCAGGCAAAGCGCCAAATGCTGGCCGGGACCACAATCGGGTTCTTCTTGCCATTGGTCTCCGCGATTGCCTGAGCTATCTCAGAGGCCTTGGTTTTGCATTTCGTTGTACTCTGAGAAAGAGGACACTCACGTATCCCCATTTGTGGTATATACAAGTAGATGAGAACCGTCAACAGAATATTCTAATAGGCGCAATAGAACACTTCAACGCACAAGAAGCGATACGTGGATGGCGAATGAAACTTCAAAGGTGCAAATTGCCGGGGCCAGTCATGCCAGATAAAGCAAGCTTCGTACACACTGATCGTAAGATAGATTGCTTTGCTTGTGTATGCACTTCATCACGTTAGCATCATGTGTATACCCAATCTTAACGTATTTAGGCATCACAGAACGCACGTCGAAGTGCTTGCGTTGAACTAGATGTCAGACGATGCTCGCTTGAACTTCAATAGCAAGTTGCAGCGCTGAAATGAATGAAACTCCTGTAGTAATGTACCCGCAGTTTGCCTTGATGAGCTCCCTACGTTTCTGATGCAAGGTTTTATTTACGTAATTACTTTGCCAGGTCCTTTATTTTCAAGAAACTGCACCTGAACACCAACAAAACAAAAAGTCCTGTGCACGTTCGCTTGCGCACTCCTCTCTTTGCACCTGCCAGGTATAGCCAGCGCGGTGATGAAGGCACTGGTGGCAGCGTTTTTCAGAGAGCCGCGTGGGCTGTCTGATGTCTATCAGTTTCTACTGAGACCTTCCACGACGGTAAGCTATAGACGACTCTACAAAAGCTTCGGCAGTAGAAACGTGAAAGAGATCGCATTTGCTGGGCCGATGGTGCAGTCTGGGGGAGAAAAATCACAACATATCCACGGAGAGCATGATGAAGAGTTGGGCCAAGCACTCATCGCTCTGTTTGCACTGTCGTCTATTCATTCGTTCTTGCTTCCGTCCGTCCGTGTGTCCAATCGTCCGTCCATCCCTGAATCCGTTCATCCATGCGTTCATCCGTCCGTCCACCCAATCGTACGTTCGTGCGTTCGTTTGTCCGTGCATCAGTCTCTCTGTCCATCCGTGTGTCTGTCTATCCGTCCTTCCATCTAGTGAACACTCCAAGTACCGTCATCTCTCATCTTTTCATCGTATATTCGTCATATAGAAGTTGTGCCATCTAGCAGGCATTCCAAGGAATAAACGAGAGGTGACACGGCCGGACTAGAAGAGCGGCACGTGTGCACTTTTTTACGGCCTGCGCTTCGTGTCTGGTTCCTACCTTTCTCCGCTTCTAGTTCATGGAACTGCGGCCCAACGCTACCTAAACCTTGCTAAAACCAAGAAGGTTGTGCCCAGCGAGTTGAATCTGGCAACCACATAGTGCCTAAATAGCGTCCTTCTGATACTATTTTTTCAGTTGGCATCAAATTCAATGCAAAGTTTATTGCAGATTAAGTCACCGATACTCGTCTCTGTAGGTTATTTATTCAGTAACAACTATCTTTTTTCTTTGTGAATAACGAGCGTGGGTTTCCTTCTCAATACAAATGAGTGCGTGCATGCCACTTCTCTAGTCTGGCTGTGTAGGGGGGTACATACTACTACAAAGCACTACTACTACGACGACTACTACTACTAAATACATCGCGGACTTACGGCCAACGACTTAAGGAGCTTCGCCGCTAAAACAGCCTCATTGGGCCGAGTGCCAGCACCAACTGCGTGCTGATGATCCAACAGCTTACCAATCTGAGCTAAATCACAAATGGGAATGCAAGTGGCAGTGGTGGGTTGGTCCTACAATCAAGCCGCCAAATTAGCTCGCGATGTCGAACGATCACAACAACGCCCCGCCGAACAAGCAAAATTGTGGCCACAACAGCGTCTGTGGTTCCAGAACAACCACTGTGATTAATGTATTGCGAAATGCATTTATTCGTTCATTACACTCTTTATACAAGGCAAGATTTGTGGCAATTCTAATAAATATATTTGTAATCCCATGCTAAACATTTGTCAAACCTCATTAAAAAGCATGAACATGTAACCAATAATTGTAAGAAGCTTCAGTGCAGCGTCGGGTTGAAAAACACCGGGACGTTCGTTTCAGCTTTCACTGGTTGACATTTGTTCAGAGTGACCTGACCGTGATTATTATTACAATAGCAATTATATGGGCACTCTCCACTAGAATTTGCCACCGGCGTGGGCGTCACCGTCACTCATCTTATATGTATACGTAACTATATACATGAAAATGCAAGAAAAAACCCTAAAAAAACTGGCGCGCGGCATCAAACGTAGTATTTCCAAGTCGTGAATGCGAGGCGTTAGCCACTGAGCCGCAACGCAGCACGTCCTTCAACTTTCTAACAACAAGCTATTTATATCTACCACTTGCCGCTGGTTATGGGCATCTCGAGCGGGGGGGGGATGATTATCGGGTTTTCAGCATTACCAGCAAGATAACGCAATGAGCGCATGGTGGCGCGCATATCTCAGGGGGGACCTATAGCGTTTTCAGCATTACCAGCAACATGGCGTAATGAGCGCGCGCCAGCGCGCATTCTCATCTCCCACGCGTACTTTGCCCCTCAGTGTGAAGAAAGTGGACGCTAGCTCGCACGCCCGTATCCCGTGATAGGGACAATTTTACGTCTTGGCTGGCGTTGGGCTTTCACTTGAAGGTTTCTGTTGTAGTTACCGGGCTCAAAAATGCCACTGCAATTGTTGTACAGTCTCTTTTTGTGATAAAGGCGCACTTTTCCGGCACTGTGACGCTTAGTCGCGTTCATCTGTACCTGTGAGTGCGTTTCGAGCGGCATTTGTGCGTGAGAAATGGGGGGCACGTTTTGATCTGTTCGCCGTTCGGCACGTGACTTTGTATTTCGTTCCTATCGAGTTCATTGCTTCGCCTTTGCGGCAAAGCTCTGACTTTTTTTATTTATTAGCTATATTTTCCTTTATAGAAAAGGTACAGTGTTTCTCTTTTAGCTTCATAGGTAGGTATCTATCTCTATGATAGATACCGCTGCCTTGTTCCTGGTTTATTCCCCTTTGTGCGTGAGTGCCATCACAAAGAGTATATCACCATCATCATTTAATCTGGGGCATGGAACTCGCTGCCGAGGTTTGGCACGTGCAAACGGTTCACGATGCTCGCATGAGAAGCAGGAAAAAAACGTAGTCGCGGTGAACACAGCTGCCAAATATTGAGCGCCATCCATACGAGGTAATAATCATCATCGACTGCGTGAGAAGAACCGGAGAATTGGAAGGAGAAGCGCTTCTTCGGGTCGCAGAATAAGAAGACTGCGTTCGTGTTTGCTTCCATGGTGTGGGCTTTCGTGCACCATCTGTACTCGTTTTGGAGGTTTTGACCATAGTTTGCGTGTTTGCAGCCCAATTTCATTTTTATAGTGTTTTTGTGGAGCTATTGTCAATCAGTGAGTGCTTTTTGCGCTTGTAATTTCAGGCATGCTGCTTTCCTCAGCTGGACCAGGGGCTTCCTTCTGGTCCGCTTCTATGTCACCGCAGGAGACCTCCGTGGACCTGTCCTTGCGTAATGGTATCTCTGCAGTTCTTGTGGCCATGGTCCCAACTAATGAGGGTACCCTACGGATGAAGAATGCGAAAATAATTCAAGCTGAGCTAAGAGCAGTCACAGCTCATTTCCAGAGTATCTCAGAGGTACGATAGTTCGGCAAGGGTGGTATCCTCTGTTTGTCGTCAGACCAGCTTTGTGTCCAAGACCTCCTGAAGTGCTCTATGTTTGCCTCCAACCCGGTGAGCGAATTAATCCTTCATCACTTAGCATGCGTGAAAGGGTTTTTGTGTGGGCGTAGACATTAATTTGTCTCCATCTGAGGTATTGGAGATGTTTACAGCAGCTGGTACAATCTTCGTTCATAGGTGTAGCCGTGCGGTTGATAAGACCAACGTTCCTAAAGAGTCAGGGATTGTGACATTTGCTGGATCGAGCTGACCAATGGAAATCAAGGCGTGGTCCCTTATCTATTGAGTCGAACCGCTGTCGCCTCGACCGCTGCAGTGCGTAAAATGCTCGTGTTACGGTGACACGGTGAAAGGTTGTAGGTCCGCTTCTAGATGTCAGATGTGCAGGGAGCCCCACAACGCAAATGAATGTCAGAGCAAAGAAAAAAATGTCAATGCAATGAAGCGTACAGGGCGGACAATCCAAATTGCTCTGCTAAGGCTCGAGAAATTCAAATTCTTGAATTGTTAGATCGGAAACGCTGCTCCCGAAAAGAGGCTTTTGCTTAAATTCAGGCTAGAAGTCAGGGTTATGCATGGATAGCAGCCAGCCATACCACGTTATAGGATGCATCTTTGTCTCAATCCATAACGAAAGTGGTTGAAAGAACAATGGAAAAGACTATAGTGTCTTGCTGCAAACATTTGTGAGACTCTACTTTAAATTTTCACCAACCAAAAGGCTCACATATTTGGAACGTTGGCAAATAACTTAGTCTCTTAGACTGCAGAGCTTCCACGACCAGTAATGAAGTAGCTACCGCCACCACACCGTCTTTGTCCATGCAGAACGCTCTCTAGATGAAAACCAGAACCAAAGGAACGATGTAAATGATGACACTGAGGAGTCTGATGACATGATGTTGGACCCTAGATTGCTAAATGCCCTAGGTCTCCCCTATTGAAAAATCCTCACCAAAGCATGCAAAAAACAAAAAATGCCTGAAAGACAAGACAAGCCTCTCAAAGATAGAGTTCTTGAAAGAACCTATTCTGGATAAGGCACTCGCGGAGGCAATTTTTTCAGAAAAATAGAGTCAATTAAGATTATGCATTGGAATTGCAGATCAATTCACTCTTTAATAACTGATCTAGTATATTCGTCATCAAAATACACCCCAGATGTAATTGTGTTGCAGGAGACATGGCTCTCTGTAGATAAACCGTTTCATTTATTCAGTTACTATTAGTTTAGGCTAGACTGCATGTACATAGGTGGAGGAATAGCATTTTTAATCTCGAACAAAATCAGTTTAAAGGTGAATATCTCGTACAAGTCCATGTCCCCAGAATGTGAAATTTTTGCGATAGACGTCACATAACCCGGTTGCCAACCTTTCTCCGTAGTTAACTTGTACTTTTCAGACGGTGTACAAGACACTAGACGATTGGACATGGCAATCAGATCATGGTGTGAGGACAAAATTGTAGTCGGCGCCTTTAACTCTCATCACACGGATTGGGGTTTTAAAATTGACTTGTGGGGTAAACGTCTGTGGGAGTGGGCAACAGATTACAATCTATCGTGCTTAAACACTGGAACCGCCACATTTATTCGTGATCGATGTCGATCAGCCTTAGGCTTAAGTTTCGTAAGTTCAAGTATTTCAAACTCGTCCTGTGCAGCGCTGGACTGTGCAACAAGTAGTGATCATTTTCCAATAAGTTTTGAAATTTCTTGCCCGAGAGCTCTTACTTGCCCTCCAGTCAGAGTCTTTGTGAACTACAAAAAATTTAGAGACTACCTATCATCATCTTTATCGACTTCCTCCGACGAGAGTAATGATTGCAAAGCGATGAAGGTAAATGCAATTGTTATAAAAGACTATAAACGAGCTGAAGTTACTGTTGAGTCGGCTGAAAGAGCACCCTCTAGTCCTTTGTGGGATGACAATTGCACACGAGATGCACAAGAGGAATATGAGCGTAGACAATAAGATTTCCTCTCAAAAGCTAAAAATAACAAATCACTGTTTCGATACATGAGATGAAAAAAAATCCTGCCATCACCAGCAAAATTGTATTATGAAGTTGCATCGTCCGAGCAAATGACTAAAGCTTTAGATTTTTTCGCTAAAGAAAGACAATAGATTTACATCAACTGTACCTACCAGGTGGCACATTCGTACAAAGCAGGCTGATTTTGAGGAAGTTACAATGTCGGAACTAACGTCATAAGGCAGTTACCCCTTTCAGCCCCAAGCCCGGATAGAATTACAATACCTATGATCCAAATATTATTTAAAATATCTCTGTGAAACTCTTAATGTTATAAATTATTCTCTAAAGCATGCATGGATTCCTTATGATTAAAAAATAGCGAAGGTAATTCTAATGGCCAAAAAAACAGGAATCAGGATTCAACATAGAAAATATAAGACGTATATCCTTAACTTCTAACATGGTCAAACTCAAAGAGAGGGTTCTGCATGGCAGGATCACTAGTTGGATAGAAAAAGTCAATATTAAACCTCAACAAATTGGCTTTAGATCCGATTGTTCCATCTGGTGTGCCCATGCAGACTTAGACAGCCAAATACAGCTTGATAAATAAGAAGACATTATGTGGCACCAGTGACTCTTGACATTGCTAAAGCCTATGATAGTGTTGAACATTCGATTTTGCTGAACACACTGATGACTTTGAACTTCCCACAGTACATTACGGCGTGTTTAGCAGTGTTTTTACTTCAGAGGATTTTTATTGTGTCAAGGATGGATGCTCGTCATCTAGATATAAACAGAATCGCGGAGATCCCCAAGGCGCAGTTCTTTCACCTCTCATATTTAGTATACTAAAGAGTTGCATACCTAACTGCCGGGATATCTATGTCTATGCAAATGCTGATTATATAGCCTTCTTTTCTGCTGACAATGATATTTATGCTCTACAGCAAAAATACAAATATACTTAAACATGCTATAAAGATGGCTGCAGTCAATTTCAATGGCTCTGTATGTAAATAAAAGGGCTCTCTTGGTGTTTCCCGTAGTTGATTCTATTTCAATCGACATTGTATATAATCAGGAACCCGTTCCGCAAAAATACTCCCTTAAATATTTGGGTGTGTTGTACAATGAAAAACTTAACTGGAGTCCATGTATAGAGTACATTGCAGCTGAAGCTCAACCGGCTTTAGGCTTACCGCGAAGAATGAGTAATCACAAATTTGGCTTACGTAGAGACACCATGTGAATGGTAGACAAAATGTATATGCACCCAATATTAGAATTCGGATGTTTTGTTTTCAGGGGAACGTGCATACAAAACTAAGCCGTTGATTCTATTGGAAAAGGAAGCTTTGCGCTTATGTCTAGAGCTCCCTAGGTTTACAGCAATTAATGTTATTTATCAGGAAGCGCGTCTGCCTACATTGCTCTTTCAATTCAGCCTGTTTACAGTACAGACATTTCTAAAATTTTTCAGCTTATCAGTGAAAAGAGCTGAATGCGTTTTCATCAGTGATCCAGATTCGTTCTTTCTCACTCATTGGCCTCGCTTTCATACACCGCAGATAATATAAGTACAAAAGAAACTGACAAGTATAAATGTCAACATTAGGGAGTTAATTGCCTCTGATATCTCAAACCATATTTTTAATATAGAATATGATGAGATCTTTCCTCCACAATCTAAATTTCAATCCCACAAATTCTTAGAGAACTGGCTAGCAGATTTCCTGCAGCATGCACAGACACATAACAAAATAGCCACAGATGCTTCCTTCAATGAGGAAAGGGCAGGCTTAGGAATCGTCTCCCACTGACTTGGCTGGTCATTTGCCGTGAGGCTACCCAATTTCACTCCTGTTTTTGAGGCGGAGCTAACGGTAGACATTATGGCACTGCCAAAACTTCCGAGCAATGAGAACAGAGCAATAGTAATTACTGATTCGCTATCGGCATGCACAGCTCTTACAACTTCTCATACCTCTCGTGCCATCTCGACGTTACGATCTTTAGTTACGTCTCAGCTGAAGTACCTGAAATTAGTATGGGTACCAACTGTGGGTTAACACTAAATCAATTGGGCGACGCATTAGCCCACTCATCGCTAGATCTCCTAATATTTCAGGTTCTCCCGGTAGTAGAATACTTCACCGCCATCAGGTTTACAAGATCAGCTATCCACACAGATAGGATGGAAGCAATAACCACGTGAATGGAATATAATCGCCTAAAATATCCATGAAATTTGCAGTGAAGCCATTCTCGACAATCAGAAGTGATGATCACCAGATTTCGAGGTCGCGTCCCCCCATTAAACTTTTACTGGTACAGGGCTGGTCTGACGATATCACCCCTCTGCCATTTTTGCGGAGAACTGGAAAATATCACACATTACTTTTTGTCATGTGCAAGATATTCTCGTATCAGAACTCGACTACTAATTACTCCTTTTACAAAAATCGGCTTGACCATATCGGAGAAAAAAGGTTTAAGCTTCCGTGCTTTGGGTTTAGGATACTGCCATAAGGATGCCTTTGGTACTAGGTTTAATTTCGTTATAACTACTAAAGGAGTACCATTTTAATCTGTTATTTAAAAGTCTTCGTCATTTCGTTCAGTTAAAACTTAAGTTTTCAAAATTATTCCCGTCAGGCTATTACGGAAGTCTGGAATACAGGCTCAAATGCAAATTACTTGTATTTAAATTGAATATTTTACGTATTGTTGCCATTTTGTTTTTCTATTTTTGGTTTTAAATTTCATAGCATACCTAAAATAACATTTAACAGTCTCTACGTTGCATTCTTGGCCAATCCCCACAGGTGGGTACGTGCCATGTTTCTAGGAAAGCAAAGCAAAGCAAAGTTCCCCGTCGGCGTAGACCTTCTACCATGTTCCCAAGGCCAGCGTTCGCAGCGCGTCGACTTTACTGCAGCCTGCCCAACCGCGCAGCACGTATGAAGTACCAGCGCTGCGACAAACCCGAAGCTCGAAACCGAGGCCCTGGCGTTGGTTGCGCTTCTCTGTTGGTGCTTCCGGAAGCGACTGAGTCAACAATGTCAGTCGTTCCATCACTTACTGGTCTGCAGGGAACATCGCTGCCACTGAAAGAAGAGCCTGTGTCAGGTCACCGTAACCAAGCTGAGGCTTCCTTTCTCGGAGTTGAAGATGTCCGCTGCGTCGATAAAACACCGCAGTACAACGACCCTTCGCGTGTTACAGACTGCTTCAAATCAATGGCGATTACCGACAGTGCAACAAGAGATGACCGGCATGACATGGACGCTGTACCGCCCTTCTTGGTGACCGAGGGACCGATGGGGAAGGAAGCTCCCACCTTTCTTTCGTGCCCCGTGAGTGTTGATGGAGAGAAGCCGGCGGACATTCCAACCACGAGCTACTTGCGTTCGTTCGCCATAGAACCTGTTACTGCTGTATCGTGGACTAATTGCGACGTTGGATACCGGAAACCAAAATCAGACCGCGAATATGATGATGAGAATGAGGATGATGAAGAACACAGTCATGATGACGAGAACATGCCAGCCCACCGGTACAGGTTCGCTGGATCCATCGTCTCCAAGGCGAAATTCAAGCGGCAAACCGTGCGGCCTGGCAACCAGGATAACCCAGCCAGGAATCGGCAGCTGCGCTTAGAAACGATTAGAGCACGCCGTCATCTCCCTTCCACGCAGCTCATCGCTGATGATGCTGTATTGCTGGCGCCGCGCCCTTCAGTTCCCATCGGAGAACTGCTATCCAAGGTGGAGAAGCTTGCCCTGGGCTGTGCTATCCGCAATTCGAGATTTACTTGCAATCGGAAACAATTTTAGCGTTAGAAAAATGACGCCGAGCGCTCAAAGGAGACAAAAAATGTGCGACAAGACCACTTCTAAGGTCTACAAGACGGCCGAAAGCTCTCACTTGATCCAAATCCTTCCTTGCTCAGGCCCCTCGTCAACAAAACGACCAGGAAACTCGTCAGAATACCGACGGTCCCCTCTGCCACCAGGAAACCGAGTAACCCCCGGAAACAAACCAGTATACCATCAGCAAGCAAAGTGACGACAGATAGAGCCCGTTCGTCGTGATCCATCGGATGATGTAATCAATGTGCAATTTGTTTCCAGGACAGGCTGCGGCTTGCCACGCGACAGGTTCATTGTTTCGAACGGCGGTGGGCCTGTGCTTGTTATGGCACAAAAGCAAAAAGCTCGGTTCCCTCTTTTTAGACGCCTCTCAGCTCATTCCGCCAAAAGTGTAACGTTGTTTCTGTAATACATTTATTTCTAAATCAATTCAAAGGCAAGTGTGATCCAGTTTCAAGTTTTCTCCACGTTTATACTTTCAGACGTGTTGTATTGCGGTAGCCAATATGAAGTAATTCTGTCCAAGAGTGTACCACTTCCTGCAGTTTTTCCTGCGCGCTCCCTGCGCACATCAGTTTCGATGTCAAAGGTGGTCTATATATCTTCAAAGTACTAAGTTAACAGACTATTCCTAACTCGGAACGCATAAGTGTGTTTCATCTCAACTTGACCCATGGTGTCTAGGCAAACCAATAGTCGCTACTTTAAACTATAAATCCGGACACTTCACTACACGCGGCCTGCTCTGTATTTTCACTGCAGCTATTCTCTCCATTGCGTTGGAGCCAGCCCTGAAGATGCGTAGCCTTGAATCTGGAAGCTATGTTTCGTCAGAGTGCCCAAAACACCAACGCCGAATCAATCGCCGTCATTCTCTCTGTTACACCTCTTCGTACAGGACACCATTGGAGCAAGAAAGGATTGTACGTGCCCCGAATAAAAACCATCAGATTACACGCACAGGTTCGTGTTCCTCTGAATAGCTTGTATAGACGTAGAGTGAAGCCTCTTAAAATCACGCTTCTTTGTAGCCCGCTGAATAGTGGACAAAAAACAGCGGTGTTGGGACTCGGACTCCCTGGATGTGTACGAACACGTAGGGTTTAGCCAAATCACGAGTGCTTTGTTGGCGTAGTGTCGAATTACTTTAAACGTTTGTCTAAATACCGGACCTAACCTCTCAGATTTCTCCTGCATTCGTGTTCTTCGGGGACGCCGGTGAAAAGCGTAGCATGACCAGTCGCAAGAAAGCGTAATGTTAATGATCTCTTGAGACAGTTTTTTTTTTGCTGGTATGTTTAAGTTCATAACTTCTCTTTCTTTGCAGAATGTGAAAAAATAGTGAAGGCAAGTATACGAGATATTGAGGTAAAAGTGCCTTATAGTGGATCAAGTAATTGATGCGTTTCTCTCTAAAGAGTGTGGTGGAATAAGCAGATATGAGGAATTAAAATATGGGGATCAGACTAACCACTACACTACGCTGTCATGCATATAGTCGTTAATAAGCATTCAAGGCTCTGCAATCACGTGAGTAGTAATCACACGCACCTTTTTCGCACCATCATTTTAGTCATAATTCTCCATGTTTAACGTGATGGTGTAACTTTCTTGAAGCCGCAAATGGCCGCAAGTGAAACCGGATGATTGTGAAGCGTAATCTGGTAGCTTTTAAATTATCGCTAGGCTTTGGCTACCAGATGCTATCTTTTTTTCTAGACTCTGTCTAAATGCAGAGACGGTCGAGTTGAAACACAAACAATCACATGGGTGCCCAGAAACTTGCCCTAAAACCGAGTGTTCGCACCTCCCATAGATATACGGGCAAGTCATCGTTCGAGTGGAGCTTCCATCGCTTCGCACTCTTTTCCGAGTCGTCGTCACCGATGAGGCACTCCGCACAGTCGCTACAGCAAAGTGCAAACATGCGGTTCCACGCTGGCTGTCAATGGGTTCATCCCGACAGTGTACTTAATTAAGCTTTCATCAATTTGTGCTTGAATCTGTCTAGAAATGTTATGTTAATGTTTGCCACCCATCTGTCGCCTTGTTCGTTTTTAGTGGACCAGCATTAAATAGACCGATCTGACTAATGCCTGTGGCACACACCTGTTCATGCTGAAAATAGTTTTTCTTACAAATTTGCACACATCAATGCTTTTAAGGCCGGTTTGAAACAACTACGCTTTTAAAAAAAGGTAAACGATCTAAGTAGAAAGACATGCCTCTGCTGCATAATCAACGTTTCATAAAACGTTACGATGGTAATGTATTTTTCATAACGGATCGAACGTGATTGGTCTTCCTAGTCTTGCGCGCATAGTGCTTCGCATTTTGGTGGTTTATATTTGAGCCACGTATACATATGTCTTCTATCCCTAACAAGTAGCCTTGAATTGTCTCTTGTCACACTGTTATGTCGAGTGCAGCATTATAAGTAAATGGAAGACCATCTCCATTTCTACCCCTCCCCACGAGGACTTACCTTGAGGGGCTACCTATTTTCATTCTTTAATTAATTCATTCGTTCGTTTGTTCGTTCGTTCATTCTGACAACACAAGAAGCGCCACGCTGAAGTTTGGGTGTAGTCTATCCTTATGTATGCATGTATGTATGTATGCATACATGTATATATGTGCGTGTGTGTGTGTGTGTCTGCGTGCGTGCGTGCGTGCGTGCGCATTAGCTCCAGCCAGTCGAAAATTTTCAGTCAGAGAAAGCCACCCTGGCGACGAGCCTCGCCGCCAAGTTTTTGGGCTTCTGTCCAGCCTGAAATAATTGAAGAGCATCGTTAAGCTGATAGTAGGAGCCTCGAACACTATCACATTGTTCAGAACGTGTTCAGAACAAAAGGTAAACGATACAAAGTGTCTTTTGTACTGCACTATGGGAGAGAAGTATGTCGTCGCTGCGTTACGCATTTCCAGAGAACTAGACAATCATATTCAGTTAAGCTGTAGGTGCTAACGGAAAAGTGTGGGTAAATATGTCAGCCAAATTTTCGTAACGGAGTGCAAAGGCAATGCCCACAGTGAAAACGTTTGGCCCTTTAATGCACTCATGTTTCATATTGAATCATTCAAGAGGGTAAAGACAAGTAATAGCAAAACGACAGCTTGCAAGCGGGCACATATACTGCTAGCCCGAATGAGACTGAGCCTCTTGTCAATGAATAGAGCGATTGTAGTATCGTTAGGAGGATTTCGGTTCTTTAGCGCCTCTACTTGCCTCACAAATGCGAAAAGCTTTGGGTCGCCGTTGTTTCGCTTTTAGTCATTTCGCCCACTTCTTAGCATCCTCAAAGGAAGTCTTGGGAAACTTTTCAAAAAAACATTGACCCTTTAGCAGTTACGGCTTTTAACAACAGTCGTTTTTTAGCTGCCAATCGCGCAGGTGACCAGACTGCTCTCTTCATATTCAAACCGACTGAGTCCTCAAAAATAGCCGCAAGATCTTTTTATCTCTTTATTAGACTCAACATTAACTTACAAACGAGTGCCATAAGAGTTGAAAAAACTTGGTGACCATTACTTTAGCCGAAGACGGAGACATCGAGGATCCATTCAGCGACGACAGGCTCTCACACACGTCTTATTTTGCGACTGTTAAGCCCAGCCTCCTGAAGTGTCCTCCAAGATATCAAGTTGGTCCATGTGATTCCTGACTCTACTTTCCGCTCCTGCGTACTTTTCTCTTACAAAAACTCTTATAAAAATTTTTCGTCGACATTGTGTTCTCCCCCTGAGTTAATATTCCTGTTTAAATTGGAAATAGTAATTAGGCCATAACGTGCTTCGTCCTCGCCCTGTTAAGCTGGCCTCCCGACGGTCAGCACATGGCCTGCGGTGTTTGAAAGCAGCAATGCTAAGTTTCGGGTCATTGCATAGCAAGCGTACGTTAAGTATAATGCTAACTCAAAAATAACAAAACGTCTTCGGTGTAGGAATAATAACGCGTAATACAACTTTTTCTTAACGACAAAATCAAGATCGCGTTACTTCAAAACACCCCAAGCACGCTTTGCAGCACGTACACACCACTGAGGCGTAGCTTTACGTAACAGTAGGCTTCGTGCGTTTTGTAGTGTACATAATGCATCGCGACAAGAGGTAACTGACACTTTATTTTCGGCACATGAATCCATGCTAAAATTCTTTTTCATCTGATCTGAAATATACCACGCATTCAATGCGTCGCATTGTCTGGACATGCGTTTTGCATTTTAAATTTCAAGTTCCCCGGCACTAAAGGCTACGTCATTTTTTTGATGCCACATTATTAGCAAACAAGATAACGTTACAGAGAAGACATTCAGAAACATTAATTTTATTTTGTCTCATGAACAACTAGAGGTGTTAAGCAAGTTTCATTTACTAAGACAACAAAGCTTGGCCCGAAATGCAGCCCAAAAAAATTTAGTGCCATCTTTGCAACAAACGAACTGTCGATGACATGTGTTAATCTGAAGCAAAAAAGAAAGTTACCCAAGGATACCTTCGTTTTACCTTCACAGTAAACGATCAGGATGAACACTGACTTTTACATAGCAGTGCCAATGGTGACTTGGAATGTCAGTCTATTTGTTAATTAGCATACCTTGACAGAAAAAAGAAAAGCTGTGAATAATGTTACACTCTAACACTTGAAAGTGAAGGTTGTTGCAAATTTGATACAGCCTTAACTTTGCAGGCTCTGACGACTATTTGCCTTAACTAAACTTTATTGAACGGCTGTAGTTTACATTATGTGTTCTTTAGAATGTAGTCAACACCCTACACCTGGAGTAGATGGCCAGGTGATAAACAAGGCTAACATATTTGGGAATCTCCCTAAAACTTGTTCTTGCTGTGTCTCTCTCTTAACAACAAATAAACGTGGCAATGTGCGAACTACTCGTTAAACTCTACCTCGAGGTATCAAACAGCTACATTGTTCTTTCTGATGCCCACGTACGTGGTGTTGCACGGCCTCCGAGATCAGGTCACTTCGACAATACCATGCAATCACGTCACAATATAAAAGATATCTCATGCCTTAATTACGCCACATGGTGACTTCCCAACATCAAACGATGGTCGCGTGAATTTTAGTAACAGTGCTTCACTCAAGGGACCGCTGAACTAGGCACTCAGTAGTTTTTTTTTCCAAAAAAATGCCAGGCCTGCGGGGATCGCGCAGCACTTTCTGCTTTTCTGAGCCTTTTCTTAACACTATTTGAGTACCTGCTACAAGCACACTTGCTGGGTATCCACAACGCTATCAATATTCATATTTTTTTATGTAGGCTGGCATTCACTATGTTATTATTCATCATTTGTCGGAGAAGCATGGTGTCTGCTATACACTTGCTAGGAATATTGTGCAATATTTTTTATCCCATGGCTGACGACGATGAGGAATTGTGCCTGAAGTAAGTATAGGCCACCTTTGATAGGTGATCAAGAACAAGCTTTTGTACTGGGTTGGATCATTAGAACACCCACTCTTCACACAATTCGCAACGTGTGACGCCTGGTTGTTCCTTCGATGTTTTAAAACGCTTTATTTTTCATATTAGCGCAGTTTATCTCCCGACATCAAGCCTGCCTAAGGCCAGTTTTGAAATAAGTTTCAAGCTTTGCAATGTATTGCAAAAATTATTCTCGCTAGACCCATACGGTATCAAATTTCTTCCGATAGATAATTAGGATTGTTTGCCATTTGACTGACTAACGTTCACAGCCCTCCACTGTTTATGACGGGCACGTACGGCAGGATTTCACTGTGATTCAGATGCATGACCCGCATGAATGATCTTCCGAAAGGGCATGTTGAAATTTTTTGAAAACACAGGAGTGTTTCTGAGTGGTTGTCAAGCGCGGAACCTTTGACGGCTAGCTCACAAGAAACTTTAATATTGGTGTCTATTCAGCTGGACTACTACTACTTGTTTTCGTGACTTTACGTCATTGCTCATGTTCATAGTGTCTGGGAAGAGGCAATAAAAAAATCCAGCGTGGTTAAGTGGTAGAATACTGGGCGGGCACACAGCGAAGCTGCGATCGAAACCCATCGTGTCCTTACTGTTTTTTACTGAGTTTTCTTAATAATTCTTGGTTTATTTTTTATAGACACCATTGGCGGTGGCGGACAACTACGGCACCGCACGTGGTCTGAGTTCTGATCTCATAACAGCATTCACTGCAAAACAAAATTTTGGCGCTCTCGCTAGAAATTGGGCTGAGCTCTTTAACACATAAACTGCATTTCACTATCTGCCCTGTCCCGCCTACATAACTTCTAGAGAGACAAAATAAAGGGAGACACAGCCATGCGTAAATCGCATTATACACAATATGAACTAATGAACATTCCGCCTTAAAGGTACAATAAAGAAAAAAATGGTTTTTCGCGTATTTGGAGAGTACGGTATGACATTCTCGGAAACATTCCCTTTGTAGTGAGACAACGTTTGGTAAGCGTGACAACACGCAAAAATAAAATGATGGAGGAGACGCTTGCTTGAAATCCCAACACCCTGTCGTGGATATGGTCTAGTGGATAAGGTACTCGGCTGCTGACCAGCAGGTCGCGGGATTGCATACCGGCTGCGGCGGCTGCATTTTCGGTGGAGGCGAAAATGCTGTAGGCCCGTGGGCTCTGATGTTGGGACACGTTAAGGAACCCCAAGTGGTCGAAATTTCTGGAGTTTTTTCTTACGACGTTTCTCGTAATCATATGGTGGTTTTGGGTTGTTGAACCCCACATATCATTATATACTAAAATACCAACCCGAAACACCGTTACATTGGAAATTTCGAAGCCATCTCCTGGGTCCATCGTAGCTTCTAATCGATAAAAAATAAGGTTCACTATCATGTTTGAGTGCCATGGACCTAGCATATGAATTTCAGAAAATTTTATTGCGCTAATGTCGCGAAAGTACGAAAAATATATTTTGAAATTTTTGACGTCACACTTGGAGATATCGCCGTGAAACTTAAAAATTAAACTCCCACTTTGATTTTCTTTGCTAATAAAGAACTTATGAAAGTGAAATTTATCATCATAGTTTTTAGAGTGCACTTTAGTAATCTAAACGAAGTCATTCTTTCTCTTTTTTGTTCCCTTCAAAAGGGAGGTTAACCTGATGTGCATGGATTACTGCCGCAAAGCTTTGACTGGGGAGAAGAAAAAAGGAGGCTACGACTTTCACCTTACAGTCGCTTTAGACCAATTCACAAGGGCCTGTGTAACTTTTCGTGCATTTGGGATATCGACCGACTTAGATGTCTATGTACACTCACTTTTTTCGGAACTTAAAAACAGATGAGCGCTGTCAGGGCTAGCGTAGCGTGAGACCGCAAGGCAGGCAGGCTTGGCCCCAAGAGCACTGCTGCTGTTAATGAATCAAAGCGCGGCGCGTGCCATTACTTCAGTCAATAAGCGAAAAATCTCGCTCGCTCAAGTTTTTACGAAGCCCATAGTTCATCTACTGGGATGGTTGTGTGTTCTTAATACCGGCTTCAGCCATTGCCATGATCGTGGTAATTGTGTGCGAACTAGAAACAAAACTAGTTCCTCTAGGCTTGTTTCCCTCAATTTCAAGGTGTTTTCGCAGACAAACTCACTTTCGCAGCCTGTTCTTTCTTAACACCAAACTGTTTTATGCCGCTGTCCATTACGGGGTTCCGCTGACGTACTTCCATCATATATATGACGTACTAAAACATACTAAGAGATTGCAAACGAAAAAAAAAGGGCCCCGTATCTTCATGTCTCACTGCAAATGTCATCGAAAGGCCATAGTCTCGCGTCTGGAGAGAGTGAACAAAACGTTTATTTTATGTTCTGCACGAACAAATTGTTGAATTGTATTCTGGAGGTGCTGCATTAGATTGCCTCGATCGGTACAGCGAAGGCAAACGAGTGCATTGGGGCACTTGATACATGAGTGCTATCTTGCTATCTGGCAGTTATCTTCAAAGGGAGGCGTGCACATCTGTCTCGGAGGCGATAAGGTGTGGAACGCAAAGTGACAGGCAGGTTCCACCACTGTGTCGTCTTAGTAAAGCGTTGGAACCACTTGCCTTTTTGTGCACAACGTTGCATTATCAGCACAGCGTGATAAACGCTACGGTCGATTGTTCTAGCGCGAGAGCAGAACGGCGACAAGAAGACAAGAACACAAGCACTCTTGTCGGCGTTCTGCTCTCGCTCTATAACTATCGTCATGTCATACCAACTAGCCCAAACTACCACACTTCTAAGAAACGCTATGGTCCTTAGAATTACTTATGTATGGCTTCTCTAGTGTAAAACCACACATACACAATATTTACGTGTATTGTGCCTCAGATATGCGCAATGATTGATTTTTGATTGACAATTGCACAAGCATGAACGCTAAATCTTGAGCACCACTGGTGGACGTTGCAAAAGGGGTCGGTCGTTTCAAGTACCCGGTGCCGTTTAGAGTGGACAAACAGACATATTCACAGACAGACAGACAGACAGACGGACAGACAGACAGACAGACAGACAGACAGACAGACAGACAGACAGGCAGGCAGGCAGGCAGGCAGGCAGGCAGGTAGGCAGGCAGGCAGGCAGGCAGGCAGAACAAATTTTTACGTCGAAGTACCCGAAGCAAGGCTATCGCCTTTAAAACGAGACGGACAACTTTCGAAGCGAGGCGTCGTACCAATAACCTCTCATTCGGCAGTGCTACTGAGCCACAGAGCGTTACGTTGTCAAGCATGCTGGTGGCAAGCAATTTATATACACCATATACCCTTGGCCATCCTCACAGCTCCTCAACTTCACCGCGTTTTCGTCAAGAAAAGTTGGATTCTGCTACGGGCTCGCGTTGAGCGCCTCTCACGTTACTTTGAGCACGTGTCTTTACGGGAAAGGGCGATCAAGCTAGGTTCTTTTCTCCCTGTCGGTAACTCTGTTCTCTCTGCGGGTATATAGTTTATGCAAGCTGCCGCGTAAGACAATTATTTACCGGCGAGATTCAGAAGTTCACACTTTAGACAATTCTTGCAGCTTAATACAGGGTACAACTCAGAGCATTAAGATTCGATTATCCTGGATTCGTGCCACTGAAAGTGCGTACAGTTTTCGAAGTGTGGCCTTCGAAAATGTGGAAATGAGTTGGGCTCATTGGTCACATAGCGCGCTGTTATGTTTAAGCTTGGAATACGTACTCAATAAGTGACAGGTAGCTTGGACATGCAATTGAGTGCTGTACTATGACTTCTGTTCATAACACAACATTCTTACGTCTTCCCTTTCATCTGCCGAGAAAATCAGTTTCTTGCTTCACAAACAATAGTCTGAGCAAACGCTTACTGCTACAGCGTTTGAGAGTCAAGGAACACTAGCAGTACTAACTCTCTAGGAAATTGTTCTTATCTTCTGACACACGCTGAGGTAATGAGAAGGACACAGCTTGCATAATGGATCAATGTTGCATTATTCTCAGTGACGCATTACACATTCGTGTGGGAATGTCGGTAATGGTGTTGGGAAATATAAGCTCGCTGCCTACGTGACAATGTCCCTTCGAGCCAGTTATTCAGTTATGCTGCGGTGTGAACCACTGTCATGTATGATGTTACGTGGCATACAAGGCAATTCTCAATTCGTTGAGGTAATTGCTCACTTTGAACACGAGAATGCGCCAGTAGATAACCGACATTAGTGCTTGCGAATTGTCACATACTAATGCAATAGGTGTGTCAAGCAGCAAAACATTTGAGAAAAATGTGCAGGATGCAGTGTTACTATGCAATGAAATTGCTACAAATAACACACCTACTAATGCGGACGCTGCAAGTTTCTCACTTTGTCTTCTAATAGAGGTAGAGATTTTCAGTGATCGAATCTCGCTCTATGTTCTGTTCTGTTCTGTTTTAACTGTTTTGCTGTGGAGAGCTTGAGGTGCCCATTGCCTCGGATACTCCATATCACAAAGTTCTGCAGCGAAAAATAAAATAATAATACAGAACTATACCCAAAAATTAACAATACTGAAAAGAAAAAAAAACATAATAGCACACTGAAACCAGTTTAGATATCAAGCCAATACACAGTTTTCTTCGCGCAGTTCACACAGTCATAAACTATTTACACGCACACCTTACCATTCTACTGTCAGTATATACATGACCACATTTTATATATACCCATCTCTGACTGTCTGTCATAGGCGCTTGTCCAGTCCGGTCTCCACTAAAACGTCTGTCAGGAAGATTATTGCCTTTTTCTGGAGATGCATCTCAGGCCATTGTCCAAGTAGTTTCTTTATTGTGAGGGGCCGTCTGTCCAAACTTGCTAATTTGTTCTTTAATTTTTTTTTCATTCGCGTATTTAACGCACTCCAAAATAATATGGCGAACATTTTCTTCTGCATGACCACAATGGTATTCCGGCGAGTTGGACCGATGTATCTTGTGCAGGAAGCTGTTTGTGTATGGTACTTCCAATTGAAGACGGTGGATTAATGTCTCTGGGTGTCGTGGGAGGTCTGTAGCTATGGAAAGTTTTCTGTGCGAGTCAACTTCGTAAAGTACCATTTCCTTTGATTGAGGGCTCTCAAACCACTTCTCCATCGAACAATGGTTGGCTCCTTGCGTGATAAAATGTCGAATATTCACCCCAGACATAGGGATTGCGAAATCCCGTCCTTCGTTCAATGCTTTCTTGGCGAGGCTGTCAGCCTCGTCATTTACCTTTATTCCAATGTGATTGGGTAGCCATTGAAATACAATGTTGTGACCCTGCGCTGAGGGATATTCCACAGTTTCTGCAATACCTTGCGCTAATTTACCATTTTTGTAAAGTGACCTCACATTTCTGATTATCCGAGGAGCAGGTTTGTTATCCGTGCATATCACCCACTTTCGTGGCTCAGGTTTCTCGCAGATAAGCTTAACTGCTTCAAAGATAGCCACCCATTCCGCTGTCGTCGATGAAAGTTTGTGCGATAATTTGTACATTGTCTTTTTCTAAAATTCGTGTAAAAAGACGGCACAGGCGGCCGCTTCTTCAGGGTATGATCCATCTGTATATATTTTTGTTTTTTAATCATGCAATATATGAAAATGATGAAGTACCATCTCTACCACTACTAGAGGTGCTATGTCTGCTTTCTTCTCTATGCCGTCTATTTCACGGATAACGTTGAGAAGTGGCAGCGTCCAAGGTGGTTTTGAAGGTTTCCATTGTTTAAATTCTGGTACTACTGCTTGAAATGATGATATGGTATCCTGTAGTCTCGTTGCCGTCCTTTGTGTTAGTGCATGAGATAAAAAATGACTTTCATGTTGCGTGAAAATTCTAAATGAATTTCGAGATGTTTCTTTAGTTCGGAGTATTCCCAAAGGTGGCTCTCGAGCCTCCGCATACACTAAAGCACTAGACGTTGACCGTGGTAAACCCAGACATACCCTCAAGCTCCTTGCCAATAACAAGTGAAGTCTCCTTTCGGTGGAGGCTGGAAGACCGTGCAGCAGAGGCAGTGAGTAAATTACGATGGGGCGTATCCAGGCCACATGTAGGGCTAATAACGACTCTGTAGTACCACCCCATTTGGCCCCGCAGAGATGCAGGAGGATTCGAATGGCGTGATTCACTTTTCGTTCAAGGGACCGGACATGAGGCGACCTTGTTAGTCTTCGGTTTAAAATTACTCCCAAGAATTTATGAGTTTTAACCATTTGAATAGGCTGATTTTGCATAATAATCTAGAAATTTCCAGGTCTTTTTAATGTAAACGGAAGTATGGCTGTTTTAGCCAGACTCAGTGCCATATCTCTATTTTTAGAAAACGGTCTACATAATTCAATCCTTCTTGTAGAGTTTGTTGTACATCCAAAAACGATAGGCCAGACGTCCATATACTATATCATCAGCATATACTGAACATCTGTTGTTAGGTGGAAGATTATACGGGAGCTGAGCCATGACTACAATAAAGAGAGTAGGGCTTAGCACGCTGCCCTGTGGCACTCCTTGGTAGACGACATGTTCTGACGTTGGTTCTCCTGCGTAACTACAACAATTTTCCGGTGATTCAGCAAGTCAGCAATCCAACGCAGTATCTTGCCCTTTAATCCCTGTAACGCCAGGCCTTCCAAACGTAAACGTGACTCACTGTGTCGTATGCTCGGTGGACATCAAGGAATACATCGACAGTGATGTTTCCTTGCGTTCGTTGGTTTTCCAAATCTGTGACCAAATCCAGGATGCAGTCCATTGTGCATCTACCTCTTCTGAAGCCGGCTATGCTTTCTGGTAGTAGTTTTTTTTATGTCTTGCCACCATATAATATTGTTTATTGATCATTTTTCCATCACTTCTGAAAAACAACTTGTCAAACTAACCGGCCTAAACGAGTCCAACTGCATAGGGCTCTTCCATGGCTTTAGCAACGGTACTACTTTTGATATCTTCCAACTTTCCGCAACTTTTCTTCTTGCCGACTTTTATTATAGATGTCCAACAGGTGTACTTTTCTTTTCTTGCACAAATTTGCAAGAGCAGCGTATGTAACTCCATCTGTTCCTGGTGAACTTGTTCGTTCTACTGAAGACAGCACATATTGGAGCTCCTATGGTGTGAAGCTGTCATCGAGATCTGATGAACTGATCGCAGAGAACTTTGTTACAACCACCGAAGCTGATTCTGCTGAGGATTTATATTCGCTAGTTTGGGCGGTCTCTCCATTTCTCAGTATAAGATCGCAAAGTTCTTCGGCAATCACACGTTCGCTAACTCCTCGAGACAGCGCTAGAGCCTGTAGTGGTCTGGAGTGGACTACTGGCTGTCGGAGGGCGCGTACCATGTTCCAAACTTGAGGCGCCGAGGTAAATGGAGAAAGTGAGGCACATAAATCTTGCCACCTTTTGGTTGAAAGCTTCTGCAGTTGGTTATGCATTGCAGAATGTACTTTCTGTGCAACCTTGAAATCTCGCTCTATGAATGTTCCGAGTATATGATTATTCACTAATACCTCCATAACTCTCTTGCTTATTTCTTGTATTGTATTATTAGACTATTATTTCATGTTCAACTAGTTGAAATTTGCAGGCTACGGGTTGCGCAAAGTGCTTAGTATTTGTAACGTGAAAACCGCGTGTTTGTTTTAGACACAGCGTCTTATATTCCTAAAACCGCTTTATTATCAACACCATTATCACAATTACATGCTCTCCAAATGAGACATCGGACATAATTGACACTCGACTTATATTTTACAAACAAAAATATTTTTGCACCCAGCCGCTGGTCAGTTTATTCAACAATGACATAAATATCTATGAGAATGTTTGCTCTCTTGCCTTTTCTTCAAGCATTTTTAGCTACATTCCCACTTGTATATTTTTATCGGATACTATTGGTGAATGAATGAATAAACTTTAAATAAAGTCAGGCACTTTCATTCGGGCCACGCGAAGGCGGTTAAAATAGGGGATTAACCCCTATCCCTTCGCAGTCCGTTAATGAAGATGGTGGGGCCTCAGGGGACCTTTTGATGTTTCTTGACCCGGGTACATTGTGAAAAACATATTTATTCAGTTAAGGCATTTTCCACAAAGAACTCTAGGCCTTCCTATTTTTTGCATTGATGAATAGTACATAACAATTGCATTTCATATTATCCATAAATACAGATTAGTGCGGAAGTCATCATCGTCCCCACAGTTCTGTGGTTTTCGCATTCTTTCACCATTCTCTGTTCTTGACACAATCATCCTCAAAACCACAAACGTAACTTTCGCAACAAGCACATTGATGTGGTCAGCATGGTGATAATTATTATGATTACAATGATGATCGAACGATAAGAAAACGTAAACATGGTCAATGACAGCGCATAGAGTAGCTGGAGCCAGGTAACTCGACGAGCTGTCAATGCAGCGAAGCAAGCTCAAGAATTTCCGCTAGTAGGGAAAGGTGTTTGCTTCTTCCATTTTGCCATGGAATTTATCTGAGATTGGAGGCTTTCTTCCGTGTGAAGGAGTCGACTATGCCACCTGTGTGTAAGATATATGATAACGTGATTATCCTTTATTGCGCCTCTATCGACGTCAGCGAGGCGAAGGCTATAGTAACCGGAGAAAGACAGGACAAACGGAGCACGAACTACGCACTAATGGATGAAGGCATAGCATGGCTCTATTTCTTTCGCACTTTTTTTTCGTCTGCAGCGTTGGCGGATATTTATTAAGTCGGTCGTGCAAAGGTATAGAAAAAAAGCCTCGGCGGCAGAAGCATTCCATGTGGTCCTGCCCACGCGTTTTATTGGTAGATAATACGTTGTTACAGGTGTCTAAGTACGTTTACTTTCATTGATAGGTTTAAAAAACCGACGTGCAGGGAATGCGTAAACATGAATACAATGTCCGCAGAGCATTAATAGGCAAGAGGCGTGCAGTTATGGTTAGCTGTCGTCTTTTACGAAGAATCCTGCTTTGCTAAGTCGTCTCATTACCAGCGGGATTGCACCGGAAAGCACGTGTCTACACAGAAATAGTCGCCATTAATTTCGGTCTGACACAACCATTGCCTGAGTACCGTTTCCTTATGGTGTGTTTTGGGTCCTTGCACAAGAACGGCCTCTAGTCACGCACTTAGAAATGAGACAGGTCCAAGGCAATGCTGTACATTGCAGTTTATCAGTACCAGGGAGGAGAAAATAAAAAGACTCTCCCCGCTTCAGTAATGCAGATGCAGAACGACAATAATTGAGCCACACTGAATTCATACCAAACTGGTACGAAGACCGTGCATTCATTAATGCCCATTATGTAGATGACTTAGAGTCTTAGCTTATCTGTCGTAGAGAAAGTAGTAGCATTAGTGCGAGCTATGCCTGTACACGAACGGAAGATGACAGGCAATGCATGCACGGGCAAATCAAAAACGAGAATGTAGCAAACGCATGCGGGGCCAGAGGTGCGGACCGTGTAAATGTATAGACTAACCTGACTAAGTACTATAGCACGGCTCGCAATAATACCATGATAGAAGCCATTAGTGTTGCCTCTGATATACGCACATTGCAGGAAAATTCATGTGTATTATACGCTTGCGTACCTTCATTACTTACACAATAGAATCTATGAGAGATTCTGGTTGTTCGCATGCATTTCTCTTTACTTCCAGAAGATTAGGCACTCTCAGCAGCTTTGTGCGCGAATGCTGTGAGAAGCTTTGCACAGTGATGATTTGGCTGACACGAAACCTGGAGGCGACAGGCAAGACACCGAGCGTCAGGATCGATACCGACCATTTGCGAAGTTCTCTGCGTCTTGCTTTTGTGCATAATATCGCTGCATTAAAGAGCCCAAAACATGTTAGATACGGTAGAGGATGAAAAGAAGCAAGAGGTATAAGCATTGGCAAGCACGCATATCATTGATGTTTGTGCACGTGCGCGTGAATACTAAGTATTGTTTATTCAAATAATAGAAAACGTAACAGCTTAACACTTAATATGCATAATATTGCGCCAAATATCTACTTACTACTTTGCACTGAAGTTGCATTGTTTTTCCCTGTTTCCTGTTCGTTTGTTGTTCTCACTTCTTTTTATTTTTTTAGTTGTTGCGTTTAATTAGGTACGATTGCTTGCGTAACTACTTCAATGTTCCCAACTACAGCTGCTATTTGGTACGCAACATTGTTAATCAATATTGATATCGTTTCCAGAGCATGCAGAAAAAAGGAAACCACGGGAAAAATTCTCAAGTGGGCAATGTTAGATGATAACGACAGACTCACTAATAATCAAATGTGTACCCACAATACATTTATTCAATTGAATCTGCAAGATGACTGATAAATTTGAATTATATACCACGTAACCGACCCGGTGCCCTGAAAAACAGACACATTGTGTCTTCACAAAAGCTTTGCGAGCTTTTGTGAAGACACAAGGTGATGCTTCTTGTGCGTTCTGTGGCAAGTGGTTTCTCATTAAAAAGAAATGCGTGGTTTTAATGCAGACTAAAAAACATGGGACGGACCGCACACAAACAACTAAAGACTTTTATTTGGCGAGAACGTTCTTGTATACGCATGACACGATTATATGTCACCACAAACCGTTGTTACTATTATAAAACAATCGTGTGAGACGACGAACGACGACAAAAATGAGCGATTACGCACAACAAAAATACGTTTGAAAACATTGACTACCAAGTACACTCAGTCATGCCACATCCAAAAAAAGAATTGCACTACCTCGCGTCGGTACGGCGCCTGGCTGAGACAGTTATCTCCCCCCTTGTTTATGCGATAATCCTTAATCATCTCCGTTGTTTTTCCATTCTTCGGCTTGTCAATTATGACTGCGTTAAAGAGTTTTTGCTGGAGCATGCACTCCATGCGGTGTGTCATTTAGTGCGAGTATTGTGCATTCTTTAATGAACGCGGATGTTCGAGCAAAAGCACGTTCAAGCAGCAGCTGGTGTGTACGATGTATTTCTTTTCACGTGTGTAAGGAATGTTGTATACGGCATCCTATTTGCACTGAAAATATAGCTTCTCACGTTTTTTGTTCATGTTTTATGGCATGGACATTCAATTTTCGTGCTTTTCTTTACGGTCAGCGTTAGCCCCGCCATGTATCGGCCATGCCACTGCCGTACAAATCCTTGTACGTTTTCTTTGGCTTGAGAACACAACTCAGCGCAATTTTCATGGAAAGGAAAACACAGAGAAAAAATGGCGGTGAGTTACGTCATCAAAATGGGCAAACATATAAACACCTTTATGATGAACGCCATTTTCTACAATGTTTTGTGTGGGTTGTAGCTCTGCCAACGTCACCCCGAAAACTACACATCATGGGCCATTGCTGCGTCTGCAGTTTCATGACTTCATAATATCATGAGCTTCTTTTCCACGCGTATGTAAGGATGCAGAGAGCACAATGAACTCATGGGTTGCACCTTTCTTTTTCTCTTGCAAGCATTCCTGGTTGATGACTTACTTTTGTTTTTATGAACACAAAGAAAAATTCGTAGAAAGTAAAAAAAGATTAAAAATCGAAGGTTCTGTTTGATGTTAATGGATATACATATCACCGCATAACAATACGTGAAACAAGGGCCATATAATGCAAAGAAAACTAATCAAAACTATTCGTATGGATTCAGTAAAATACCAGACGGTTCTCCTGTGAGCACAGTTCCGCAGTAGTTGATGAGGTTGGATGCGGTGTACGAAACACCCGTTGGTCGTTAGTCGAACGGCAAAAGAAAGCTACAGAGCCACCTCAGTCGTCATTGCGTACAGATGCGTCAGCAAAAACTTGAAGATAACGGTAAGTTTTTTTTTTTCAAATAGGTGCTAATGGGTCATTTGAAACGTGCTAAAAGAGGCTGGTCAGGCTTTTTGAGTATTCCGGAAAATGGAACAATAAACGAGAAAGATGCAATTCTCTTGCCTTATTGGAGTTGTGAAAGAGCTAGGATCTTCTTTCCTGCGAGTTATCGTGGTAAACGACGCCACCATTTTTCCCATGCCAGAGCTCGGGTTCTCATTGAAGCGATTAATAAGTGCATTACCATCTGGGGCTCAGTACACGTGCTCGACATAGTGCAGCACTCTCTGGTCAGCCTGCAGCTTCATGGGAAACTGGTGCACTAGAGGTGTATCAGCCAGCTGTGCTCTCTGGCTTGACGTACGCTTTGACTATTTTGAATGTGCCGCCAAGTTGCAGGTCTCAACTGAAACGGAACCATCGTGCTGCCCTTCGAATTATACTTGGCTCGCTAGGGTCAATCACTAAAACACCAAGTATTCTTTCCTATTGATACTTTTGTAGACACCATGAAACGTAGGAAAGCCCCTAGTGCGCTTTCTAGTAAAAAACTGGTCTCTAAAATGTCGTCTAACTCCCCCCCCCCCCTAATGTTCGGGAGTTTTAATAGGAGGCTGGTACCAAATAAATTTTTAGCGTAACGACGGCAGCTTTAAAAAGTCTCAAACACATCAAAAACGATTTCGGACCAAAGAGCTTCTAAACACTAACGCAGACGTTCTTGTGGGACGGGAAAATGTTGTGAGGTGGGCAAACATCAATCTAGCCGCTTTATAGAGTGATGGATGGGGGCTCGATCTGGGTGATCAATAAAGAATGTGGGAGAGCGGAACGAATGATTGACTGTGAGCCAATTTACATGGTTGCTCATCCTACGGCTTTGAATATATTCCCACTGCGTTAACCTTATTCGCATGTAAGCTGCTGATGCTCGTGGCTTATTGGCCTTTGCCCTCTGATCGCAAGAGAAAAAAATACAAGAAAATCTAAGCTTGGATTCAAGCGTTAAGCGGGGTGTTTTTATGTCAGGAACGTGGCATTTCCGAGTCTGTGTTTTTTATTACATCTGGGTCCCCTGACTGAAAAATAAAAAAATCTCATCTCGGTGAAAGCAATCACTCTATACTCAAAGACGTCGTTCACGGGTGACAGAAATCTACCCTATCAATTGAATTCGCTGCATATAGAGGGTACGTACATTTAGTTACACATCCAGGTCCCTAAAACGGCCACAAGTTGTCGAACATCATCGCTCAATTTGCTCCATAACTACGTTAAATTGCCTTTTTTTTCTACCTGCCAGAATCGTATTAAGTTATTCATCTCAAACGCAAACAGATTTTTTTGTTTTTTTAGGCATACTGCAAGACATTCGTAAACTAAATTTTCATAAGCCTACAACAACGTTTCCACCTCACAAATGTCGCCACCAACTAGTCACATACCTTTACTCCACTGAACTCCCATCAAAGCCAGGGCCAACTCTTGGGACCCGAAGTGCCGAGATAAGCGTATTTCGAAAAAAAAGAAGGGGGTGTATTCAACTACCTTTTATGCATATTCATGCATGTATATACTGCGGCGCTCATGTGCTCGTGGCCGCCACAACGAAGCATTATGGGTGTTCTTGGCCGAGCGCAGGGAGCAAGAAGACGGTGCAGTCTTTTCGGGGATTGATAAATCGTACTTGTTTGTGGTTCTTCGTATTCTCGTCGATCGCGCATCGTCACACTGGTGAAGGTGCGGGGTAGGCTTTATGATAGGCACCTCTTCACTAAGCCGACCGTCGAACTCAGAATCACCGCCACTGGCACATACGCGGGGCAATGTGGAGGTGCTAAATAAAACATTTAGGAAGGAGGGTGGTGAAAGGGTTTCAAATACCATGCCCCACTTTCCTTCCCCGCCCGGCACCGGCTTGGCCTGTGCTCACGGCGAAAGTGCCGATTATAAAGTGGCACTAGCTGCTGATTAGAGAGGTCATTAGAGAGGTTGAGCACTCGTGTCCCTCCCCTATAAAAGTTTAACGAAAGTAGAAAAGGTGCTCGCAAGGAAACGTAAAATTAGTACTACATCTAGTCATTGGGTGCATAGGATAAATACAATAATGAGGAATATGTTTTGTGAAAAAACAGCTTTGTTATCTTCGAAGCGAGTCAACCAAAAGAGAAATTTACAAGCAGAGAGAACAGAAAGTGGCATATAAGTCCACCGTAGTGAAGATATGAAATAGACAAGGAGTGGGTACGTAATACCAGTAGGTTGGCCTACGAATCAGTACACTTATGATGTGTAACTTAATTTATTTAGTGCTCATTATGCCACCGAAGTACTCCAGCATCGCTCCAAATAAAGTTGAGAAGGCTGTCTTAGCAGAGGTAGAACACAAATATTTGAATATCCCGGGCCCAAGCAGGTGCGTTTGACCACTTGCAGCGTTTTCTATAGCGATGATGTTTCGCTAGTACGAGCCAGAGCATTGAGATGTTTCACACGCATTCATAGTGCCGACGGTTTACCGTCGACCTGACTTCGTACATGAATGACTGACTGGCTCCCATTACAACTGGTGGTTTTGTGGACCACTTTTACTGTGAAGAGGTACCTGGCCTTACCCGTACCGTATCCATAACGAGATGCTGCAGCTGTTATTTCGCATTCACCGCTAAATCGAAAATGAGCACATCGCTGTACCACGAGTCGACAGAAAATGTCTCGTTCCCAACTAAAGGTCTGCAGCTGAAAACACGCTTCACCTGCACCTGTCACTCTCCAGTCAAACATTCCCGCAAAATATTTTTTCTGGGCTACAAAGCAAAGAAAGACAGACACCAGGAAATAAGCTTTTCAGTGACAACGCACTTCAGTCATAATTGTGCGGGACGACAAGCCAAACCTAATGCGTCACGTTAATAATATTTGGCAAACAAGTCGCGTGCAACAGTTGCAGCCTTTGCGAAAATAGTGACGGAGCTTTCTGCTTTCAAAAAAAAAAACTGATAAACTCAGTGATTACGCTGTAGTACGTAGTTACCTTTCACGCTATTTACAAAAGCAAGGGCACGCGATGCAACATCACCATTGAGAAGGCTTTAACTGCAAAAGCGGCAATGCCATGGAAACCACCTATCACCCTTAGTGCCTTTTTTTTAAACGCGATAGCGTTATAGGACTTGTTACGCGTAAATTCTGGAATCACTGGTTGTGAGTAAAAAGATGTCATTTTGTGCGTCACCGAAACATCATCATCTTGTGCGTGACCAAAAAATCAAGAATGATTCAAATAAAATAAATATTAAAACATTCCGTGTATGAGTGGGAATAAAACCCGGGTCATCTGAATGGCAAAATGGTGTTTTACCACAGACACACTTGTCTCTTTTTTTTTTTTGCTTTATTGTCTCTTCCCAGCCATTATATATATAAACAATGACGTGAGCTTCACAACAACAAATAGTGTCAGTCCTACTGAACAGATACCAATGTTAAAATTTATTGAGAACTGTTAAGGGTTCCACCCTCGACAACCACTCAGGTACAGTCTCCTGTGTTTTCTGAAGTTCCACAAATTTGAACATGCACTCTCGGAAGTACATTCTTGCGCGTGTTTCATCTGGATCCCGGTGAAATCTTGTCACGTGGGCCTGCCAAAAACAGTGGAGGTCTTTTAACAATAATAAGTCAAATGGCAAACCATCCTCATTATATATCTGATACCATATGAGTCCAGTGGGAATTACTTCTTGATACAATACATCTCAAAAATACTCTCCCTCCCAGCAATGTAAAAAAAACTTGCTTTACTGTTTCTGGCTTAATTCAAATGAGACAGTCCGACCGCCAAGGTAGAAAGAAACCCCGCTCTTCTAGAAATACCTCGACGTCCAATGTGCCAGTGTGAAGCCTAAAAAAGGTGCTCTTTGTAGCAGGAGCCACTTGCATTCTTTTAACGCTTTTGACGTCCTGCCCTTGGCTTACACTGTACATGACCCTGTGCGTACCTGCGTGAAACAAGTACGATTGTGTCACACACATCTCTCTACATCTTTGTGCGTGTCACTGAACACCGGTACTCATTCGGATCACTTCTCTTGGATGACCGTGGACAGCGCCAGAAGGTAAAATTCTGGCATATGCGGATCATGTCGCAGTTTGTTCAACAGACAAAAAGAGTGCCGCAGAGGCTATTACGGAGGGGAAGAGTTTTTGCAATGCAAGTGGTAGTTGGGTGAACTGGGGAAGTGCTTGGGTTTTTGGCACGGAGAATGGTCATTCAGACCGGAGTTTGTCGCCAATATTAAGGGTAAGATGACACCTGTCAAATATCTAGGGGTACCACTAGAACACTACAAAGACAACTATAACCATTGGCAAGAACTGTCAAGAGAAATTTAGTTGAAGGCGAGTAGGTCACAGGGTAATCATCTATCAATGTTTTCTAGAGCTACGGTTTGGAATTTTCTCTTCGTCTCGAAACTATGGTATGTGATGCAGTTGTTGCATTCCTCATGTGCCAAAAGACAGATATTTCATCTCTACTTCGCAGTGTTCATGTGGGCGTGAAATTAAAAACAATGCAGTCAAACTAATCTGTTTGGTCGAATGAAAAAAGGTGGTTCGAGACTACCACACATATGCATTAGGCAAATCATAAATAGGTGTTTTTTTCGTAACGTAAGTGGTCCTTTCCTGCGGGTGGTGTGCCAACTGAGGCTGATGAGTGCTTTACCTGGATATATAGTGGGCACGGACCACACGAATGGCGCTCTCCGCAGATAATACAAAGCCACGCGTCTGCTGGTTAATACAGTGAAAATGACTTCCTCTGCTTTAAAATCCAGAGAAATCAACTTTCATCCTTTACTTACACTGGCGTTCGGTATACATGATTCCCAATATAACATGAAATATTGCAGTAATAAGGGAAGACACAAGCGTACATTGTCATCGGGTGAAAGAACATGTGGTCATTACAATGATTTCACAGATTAAATGCAGACACCCACTACAAAAGGCACACACGTTAATGTGCCTATTCCCTTAAGGCAACGTACTGGGTGCGTAGCAAGCTCGAAAAGATTTCATTCACTAAAAGTGTTTGAAGTACGCACCAGCACGGGATATCGCTATCGCGTTCAACTCTTTAGGGTTGCAGCTTAAGGGTACCCTACTTTTTAGGGCAGCATTGCGAAAGAATGGTTGTGATTATGCTTCCTCGATGTACGAAGGAATGACGCAACTAAGAAAACATTAAACAAGGCTTGAACTGGTGACACCGATAGATCTCGTGATTGTTGAGCGTAATGATATAAAACGATACGCCGAAGAGTCATGAGCGATGCCGCACATGGTGGTTACCATAGCAGCCATAGCAGGTGCTCAACAGTGAGAAAACAAGCATGAAACGGCCTTGCTCCAATAGCTTTATTACTAAAGCGATTCCAATGCCTGAATATCGCTTTCTAGCAATTTTAACATGGTTGCAAGTGAGAGAAATATCCACCTGATTTGTATAACCGAACATCGGCTGTTGTGCAAGCATGTTCAGTCAAACCACATTGAGCAATGAATATTGAACGTCACTCGTCGACCATATTCTATACAGTACTGACGCAAGTGCCTCATATTTCAGTGAGTCTATGAAGATTGCCGAAACGGGCTTACGTCAGAGCAGTACAAATGTCAGGCTGAAACTCTAATCACATTTTTTTTTCGAAATTGGGGTTTTTTGAGATGGTGTAAGGGAGGTGGTTTATCTCAACATTGTATAACAAGGCTAACTACGTGATGTTCAGGGTTTGTCTAGTGTATAATTTTGAACATCGGTTTTTTATTTGTACGGAGAGTACTGCTTGAATACCTTAGACACCCGTTGTGGTATCGCTCTTTCGAAACAGTACCGCCGGCTCAGCCAATGACACTTGTCTGAGTATTATTCATTGAAGGGAATCTAAGCTGTGATAACACTCATTCTCAGAAATGGTGATGAAGTGCTGTTGTTGAAGTTTTATACTACGTTCATTTATTTATACGGAATAATTAACTGAGCCCTATTCCTCCTATAGCACTGCACTATGCCTCGAGGTTGCTCAATGAGGTTTTCATTATTTTAAATAAAATTCAAACTACACCCCCTACTGTGTCGTTTCGCGATCGATACAACATGGCGCCCTCTGGCATTGTAAAGGCGTATGCACAAAACTATTACGACCGCCCAATCCTCTCTTTGATATCTTGTTTGGTTTGGCTCTGAGTACAAAAATATGCAGTAAAAAGTTTTTTTCGAACATTAACATTCATAAAAGAGTAACAACTGTAATGACGGCTCAACAAGGTCATTAAATTTAGCTTGCCGGTGGCTCGAAGTGTGATGCAACGACCGCTTCGGTCCAGTTATTCGCTTCTGACTAAATGTAGTACTTTGTCGACGACGGGAGTGTCCCTTATGCCTGGAGGGAGGAAGCTGGCACTATTGTTTTTGGAGGTAAATTCTGCTCGAATTTGCGCAGAATGAGATTCGGGGTCACCTTCAGGCACCCAAAATGTCGACATTTTGGTTGAATTTCTTCTGGGTAAATTTTAGACAGCCTCTGAGGCCTGACAAAAGAGTCTGTTGGGATTGGCTTCTAGATCGCATTCTGTTCGTTTGGGAGGTCGACATGTATGACGACGTGCGTTTTGCTGTTCCCTCTTAATATGCAGCCATGATATGATATATTTACATTTTTATTATATGATATATTCATATTCAATATGATATAATAACTGAAAGTACTGACGCAACCACGTGCGCGTAATTGTCCTTGGGGGGGGGGGGGGGGGTTGTATATATGTGTCGCTTTTTGTCATTGCTCAGCATTTATATTTTTCAGTGCCAACTTCATCGTAGAAACCCCTGCCGCGATGTTCTGGTAGATAATGTACTCGGCTGCTGACCCGCAGGTCACGGGATTGAGTCCCGGCTGCAGCGGCTGCATTTTCGATGGAGGCGAAAATGTTGTGGGCACTTGTGCTCAGATTCCTGTTCACGTAAAAGAACCCCAGGTAGCCGAAATTTCCGCAGCCCTCCACTACGGTATCTCTATCGTTTAAGCAAACTGCAGAGGGACACCTGCATTTGCAGGAACGAAATCAGCTCCCAAGGTCACTGTATTTCCACCATGGCGTTTGACACGTTGCCTCCTTAGGCACCATGTTGATATCGCCAGAGTAATCATGAAACCAAACTTATGACAAGGGAGAGACAAATTCCGGGACCTTCATGTTCGACTATAACTGCTTTATGGAACGAACACAACTTCAACCGTGAATCTGCCCAACACTTCTGCGGAGACAATACTTTGACAGAGCGTACGTTGCCCGCGAACAAGCTTCCAGTTAATACAACATAGGAAAGCTTCCAAAAAAAAGAATATATTCGTAACCTTCGTACCGAAATACGAACGGTAGGCAGAATGCGTGCTCTCCGTAGAAAATACACGTGTTACGAATAGCCGCTCAGAGAGTACGTTGCGATGACGCAGTAGATTTAGCGGTCTTCGGCAAAGCAACCACTTCTCGTTTATCTCCATCGTTTATCGCAGCGCAACATCTGGATGCAAAAGCTGTTTTCGAGGCACCTGGAGAGTGTAGAGGAAATGGGAATTTGAAAAAGGCAACCATTGTGCTCAAATGCATGTATGCATATACATTACGTAAGCGTGTGCGTGTGCATGTGAGGCGTGGTACGCAGTTTCGCAACGTGTAAGAAAATGCCTTATACCTCCGGCAGTGTTCCGGATGAAGGTTTTGTGGAAGCATTCAAAGTAATAAATAAAGCGAACCACTTCTACGATCGTATTTTTTAGAGCACATCGCTAAAGATAAAAAGAAGAAAGGTAACGCGTCCTTTGAGGCAGTGCCATGCACCCAGAGTTATGTTTTTCTCAGTCACCGATCCCACTCCTCGCTTCCTCTATTTTTTGTACGCCTGCTTTCTGTCACCTCTCTTCTTTCCATCTTTCTTCCAACATATTCCTTTTATCAAGTGTACGGAAGCAAACCAGACGCAAACCTCCATTCATTTGCCTCAATCGTATCTCACTCGTCCTTTGTTGAAAGAGAGGGCTCTTTCGTGTTTGTAATGCCTTAGTATTTTTCAGACTTTTTTAAGTGAATCTTATGATTTATAGCTTTAGGTGGCTGCGGCGTAAAATTGTGGCTTTACCTAAATTTCGCGCCGAGCATGCATTCCACGATGCACTTCTTCATGGGCCGCTCACTTTGCGGACAAACATTACACAAAAAACCCGATGCCGATGCCAAACAACAACAATGCTGAAGTAAATCCACAAAGCACAGTAAAACTCTATGCTTACGTATTCCATAGACATTTCCTAGGGCAGGGTTTTAGCCGGTCAGCTCAGCTGGTCACCCACATTCACCGAGAAGAATGGTCTCATTTTCTTTATTTATTCATCTGTTTTAAAAATCTGTCAGTCGTGATAGCTTAGTGGCTGTGGTGGCGTACTGCTAAACTTCAGGATCCGGATTTTGTTGCAGTGCTATTGCGGCCACATTTCAAAAAGGGTGAAATTTTTTGTATTTAGATTTAGATCCACGAAAAAAAAAAACAGCTGTTCATAACTGATCTTAAGTATGTCAGTACGACTTGTCCCATAATCACATAAAACTTTAGGCAGGTGAAGTGCAAACTCATCCGTAAACATAATATAGAATCGAGCGTATGTAAGAAAATTCGTAGTAGATCACTATGCGGACGTTTCTCAAAACTGTAGGAGGTTTCGCAGTTTGCCCAAGCAAATAATGGGGCACTTCATAGGCAATAAAATAGAATATAAAGAAGGAAAGTTAAACCTTTCCTTGTATGTCTATGCGACTAGTGCCACTCCAAAATGCACCTCGTGTGCCGCTTTATCGGACTCGCGTTAAGTGGAAGCGGCGGTAGCCATTTAATTGCATAAACCAAAGTGCTTCGAATCACACTTGCGCTTCAATGAACTCAGCTTAAGCGCATTGATATGTCATTTTCATTTATATGCATGAGGCGTGTTCGCAAGGGGAGCATCTCAACTAATTTTATTCGAATGGCAGACAAGCCAACTGCTGTGTGGATATTTGAAGTACAATGCCCATCGAACAATAAAGGAAACTGCGCAATGGGCATGCATTGACGAGGCCAAACCGTGCACTCACTGTAGGCTCGAGAGGCAGGTTTTATTGACCGTCCAATCATTCCTTTGGAGAGGGATTCAAAAAGAGCCCGCTATTGCATTACAGCACTGTGCCAGCAGCGCTTTGTATAAAGAGTGCACTTAAAATAATTGAATTACCCTGAACTAAATAAGCTGCTCTTTTAGCGCTTCAGCTGAGTCCACTAGCTCTATAGTTGCGAAAATGTCTGCATAACTTTGTGCATCAGTACTTTCCGACTCACAATAAAGACAGCTGATTAATAAGAAGTTGGTTGGGGACTTGACCAGATGGCGATCGTGTAACTCTAGCGGAGGCCACTTCATGTTGATGTTTGTCTCGGCGTTACTTGGTAATTAGCAGTTATTGACTGTTAAGAAAATGCTTTTTTTTATTTTGTGAATAAGGCAGGCTTTCTGTCATAAAAGCGCAGTATCAAATTTACAACATATGGTTTCCTTAACAAATCTTTAATGTCTTTCTGATCATGGCACCGAAAGGAAAAGTAGCGTTCGATGACATATTGCTCCAGTAAAACATCACGACCATATCCACAAAGTGAATGACGTTAGAAAAGCTTGCTCAGAGATGATCAGGTAACCCGCGAATCCACCGTACGCATCTCGTACCATCATATATTAGAGTGACAAACTTTTTATATAACCTGGGCAGTCACCCCAGAGTCCTGGCAGTGAGCCCGAGCAGCTGCTGCGTTGCCAGCCCGCCGCGTTGCTGTTTTGGCTTCTGGGGTGTTCATGCGGCCGAGCGTTCACGAAGAGTTCACTGTGGGATCTCTCGGCGAAGAGAAAAGAAGCCCAAGGGCCGAGAGTGGTATGCACCGCCTTAGGCGGCGGCGTGCTATCTAGTGAACATTCTTGAAATCATCGCAAAAATGACGCCTTTAGGGGCGCCGCGTCATCTAGTGAGTATTGTTGTGATCACCAGAGAGGATGCCTTGAGTGGCAGCGCACCTTGTAATGGGCATTGTTTCAGTCAACTGAGAGCCCACGGATAAATGGATGGATGAATCGATATGGCTGTACCTTTTACATCGGGTGGCGGCTAACGCCACCTTGCCGTAATACTTTGTGAACCAACAACAAGATTCATCTTTTTTTCTTTTAAATAGTGAAGTTGAGGACTGGTACTTTTCAGCGTAGCATTTAAATTTCACTCGTACCTTGATTTTAGCCACCAATCGGATAACCTCTTTCTAGTTATTCCTAACCACTTAAAATCTATTTTACCATCGCTGTCCCTAAGCCCCAGTACATTGAAAAACTCTGCGCCATAAATCTGAACTATAAGGTGAAGCCCTTTACATAACATTATCAGGTGTTCGGCAGTTTCCTCCTCCTCTCCACAAGCACTGCATACCGTTTGTACTCCTTCGTATTTTGCCCGATAAGTCTTGGTTCGAAATACTCCCGTTCTGGCCTCAATTGAGTGGTGGTGCGCCCTCTTGTGAGCATTTCTGTAATCACTGGAGAAGTGCACATGCAGCTGCCGCTGCCGCCCCCCACCGATCAAGGTGCGCGCACAAGAAGCTTACCAAACAAGCACCGAAAAAAGGCTGAAAAAATATTCGATCCTTCCTCATGACGCGAACACCCATTCTCCACGACCGCATTGAGAAAGCAGGCATCCTTATACGCGTATATCAGAGACCGAGAAGTTAATACAGTAATTTTGCTTATTACGCTTCGTGTATGATGTCAAATTTTCTATTATTGTGATGTACTTACATGCGATTCCTCACTGAAATCAGCGCGAAAATAAAATTCGTTTCACTCGTAGCATGCATACTTAAAACTATACTGACATGGAAAGGTTCTGAGCTGACATATTAGGATATATTTCGAACGTTTTGCTTAAAAGGGCGGGTCCATCATTTTTGTGGCTTGCGCGTTCTTTGCTGCAAGCGTTTCATATAGCTCCTGCGAGCACGATACACACACCAAAATTCATTTATTCTCGCTAAATAAATTATTATCACCTTTTTTATGTGAATCACTTTCGGTTTCGGTGTCTGGGTGCAGACTTGGGCTGTGACGTTGCTGTGTAGTTTGGCCATGTAGCCACACAAGGCTGTGACGTAATGTCGGCTGAATGACCGTCTGCACTCACTGCCTTTCTCGCACACACTTGCCGCTCAAGCCCCTGCACAACAAACGTGTAGCAGACGCGATGCTTTTCCGGTGCCTACGTGGCAGGGGTCTCCTGAGGTCACTCCCTCACTACCATATTGATGCGCGTGGGAGGGGCTAAGAGGCGGCGACCATTCCCATTGTCACCTACGATGGGGGCTGTGTAAACACGCCCCTTTATATAGCCATAATAGATAAGGGCCACCGCGACTTATAAGTGGTTATAACAGAAGAAAAGAAAAGAAAGGTGCCGTATTGCCAAAAAAATACATCCTTTTTTTAGACTAACCTTGAGGTAAACATTGAGATAACATACCAGTCTGCACTGCCTTTTTTTTTAGCACAAAAACAATCCTAGGCAAAACAGTCTCTTTGTGAGGGGCGATTCATTACAGCTTGACCCAAGAACAATTTGGGGCTAAGTGAAAGGAAAACATCCAATAAGACTGTAGGGAATCGGGATTATACCACCGAGTCTACAAAAGCTGAAGAATGGTCGATCTTAATATTAGCGTTGGCGTGGACTGCTCCGGACATAAAATCAATTGCAGCAAGGCAGGCAACTATGCTTAGTCATACAGGAGCCAGAATCAGTGTTTTAATTAACTTTGTCGAGCTCAAAAGCAATGGCTGATGAATAATGACGACTCCATCCGCCGAAGGCGGGACCAGTGACTCCTTTGCCAGCTGCCAGAGTGCAAGGCGAATTGCATGACATAGAAAGCACCTAACATGTTAAATATAGCAGTGGTATTGATTTACGGAAGGCCTAGGCAAAAGCAAAACACCATTGAAATGATTGAAATAATTTCAGGGGAGCCACTAGTTTCGATGTTTTATCTCAAAAGTGTGTTACACGAAATATCATGCTCTAGTTAGTCTTGTGTTACTATACGAAGAATGGCGTACTTCTACAAACGTAACACTGCTACGAACCGTCATATTTGGCTACAGGTCACGACATCGCAACAACAGCCGATTTCGATGCTGTTGTTTACCGCCGGTGTCTATTGCTTTTATCGCACGCAATGAGAATAAAATTCCCAGGATTGGGCGGAATTCGTAACGTTGGTCCCCCTGTGTGAATGTCAAGTTCAATGACAATCAATGATTGTCACGTTATTGGATGATTGGACGTTCAATAATTGGAACGCGTTACCTTTTGAAGCATTCTGTGATAATGAAAGTCCTGACTTCGATAACTATGTATCTTTCCGTTTTTAACCGCACATCTCAAGATCTCAGACTGTCTCATGTTGTATCTGATTTGCATTCTCCAGTTGCAATTAGTAATTTCTTGCTGCCATTTAACTTTGTTCAAATGTTATGCTGTGTTCTACTGCCTTAACACGTTTTTATTGCTTGAACTTTCTTTCTATTTAAGTTACATTGTGAATCACTTATTATTATGCCCCACTGCTTGGTCTTTCGACCAGAGTATTCTGTAAATAAATAAAATAAATAAATAAGTGTTTTACCACGGATGCACACGGCTGCTCGAAACTCATTCGCAAGACTACCCTACGCAGCCGTCATTTGGGGCAAGTAATCACGTTAACCGATGTGATGTGGCGTGGTATACGAGTAAAATAGCAGCTAGACATTCGACAATTATTGCGACGAACATAACCAATGAGTAATACAAAGCTTCCTATTTATGGCAAAGCGGGCCGCCATAATTCTTCGTCTTGGTCAGGCACGGCATCGGCAGAGTGCACGTACTTACACGGGCTTGTAGTGGGTACCTGGCTAGTCCGTAGAATGCTGAACAACGGAATAGCGGGTACTATCCTTTAGAATTAATATTTATTGTGCATTGTCTTCTTTCAACCATAAAGTTGCTCCTCCAGCTATCCATCTGATTGTTCCGCGTAATGCACGCAGATCTGGATTTTTTCTATGAGAGGTTTGATTGTCCTTCTCTACAAATTTCGTTATCTTTCATATTCTTCAAGTGAATAAAACCTATTTCGACAATTAAGGATAATATTGAATAAGTAGCTGTCAATTAGCACGATTTTTGCACTTTTTCACGTCCACCTCATCTGATAGTTGACCTTTGAAAACTTTCTATTCACTTTTGTTAGGAGCCACTTGCCATGTTAAAACTGTTAAGTGAGAAGCTCAACATGGACGTTTGCCAAAAAAATGTATTCTGGATGTGAGGCAAAAATTCATACAAGAAGTAATATTGAAGGTCGTGAAGTCACACTGATATTCAAGTGGCAAATTTTCGACGTGAAATGCGAAGGTTATATTTCGTTTTTTTTTTTCTTATAATGAAGAACTTGCGATAAAAAAAAAACTACTGACCGCAAAGCTCTGCGCGAATAACGTATGGATGTTGACCGACTCCGTATTTCACATTAGCGTCTGTTCAACTACTTTTTTCTCGAGTGCAATTTAAGCGTGATGCTTTCATTCTCACCAGTACGTCTCAAAAATAAAACTATACACAGCCAAAGGGGTCCAATGCGTGCACCTACTATAAAAACTACTCACAAGGCAACATTTCAAGTTATTAGAGCTTTAAAAAACGGAGGCAAAAGAAAGAAGTGTAAACAGGAAGAGTGCTAGACTATATGAGCCATGTTTAACTAGAAACATTTATTAATATGTACTAACTCTTGTCGCATATATAACGCGCATCGCGCTCATAAAATGGCAGTACATGCGAGAACAAACATTAGCACTAACAAGAAAACAAAACGGCAATTATTCGAAGTCATGTTGTCAACCTATCTAAGTTATCATATATATACTGTTGCTTTCAAAGCAACAACAAAAAATTATGGCAAATCCGCAAAGTGAAGGATGATGAGTGGGGCGAAGCGTCCGTAAGTCCGTCCAGGCTACCGTCCGTTTGTGTGTTCGTCCATCCGTCCGTCCGTTCATTCGTGGGTTTGTTCAACTGTTCTTCCATGCATGCGTCCATCTACCGTGCGTCCATCCATTTGTCCGTTCATCTGTCTGATTGTCTGCCTGTCCATGCGCCCATCCCTGCATCCCTCCGTCCATCTAGTGAACACTCCAAGTACAGCCATCTCGAATCTTTTAATCATATATTCATCATATAGAATTACCACCATGCAGCAAATATTCCAAGGAATAAACGAGAGGTGGCTAACTACTCATAACACTACTACTACTACTACTACTACTACTACTACTACTACTACTACTACATACATCGCGGACGCGGGATCCATGGCTAGGAGCTTCACCCAAAAACAATGGGGGCAACACATTCGTTTCTGCAAATAGAACAATAGAGGGGACCCACAACGATGGAGATCGTGATACAGAAACTGTTTGTTATCCCATTGGCACGAGCGACAGTGCGCCGAAACTAAATGTTCCCACTGCTGGCCGTTGTGGTTTAGTAAAAGCACTAGGTGATATAAAAAAAAGGAAAAGCAATGGTTGGGATGTCCAGGCCAACCAGTCACTACGTGGGCAAGCCAAAGTGGTACTCCATAAGGAGACACGCGAGGAATGAGAGTTCCAATGAAATGCGGAAGCGGCTATTGTCGAAATGTGGATCGGTTTGTTACGGACGTTGTTCAGCTCCCGATGACCGGAGGCGAGAATGAAAGGGGTGACACGGTCGTTGGAAGCGCATTCTCGTATTGCACCTATAATCCATCGATGAAACTGTGAAGCGTGTACTCTACGCCTTTTCATGAAGAGAGTAGTATCAAAGCGAAAGGCTTCAGAAGCGGAGTTGTAGCTCACAGGAAACGTGCCCGTTTGTTAGGACGATGAGTTATCGCCCATAGGCATGTGCGAGATTCCCCTTCAGCATGGAGGGGAACGTTGTTTTCTCCTTGTTATGTCAAAGTGTGGGGCTGGCTTTGCACCCCACTCTATGTGGCAAGGGGAGCGGGTGCCCCCTCTCTTCCTCCCCAGTGCGTAGGCGTACGGTAGCGGCTCTCCACACTACACAAACGTGCACGGCTGACTTTACCCGTGCTGTTGGGTGGGTGGTTATGTTATCTATAATCGTATTTTAATGAGACGTAACATTAATTTTGACGTGACGGGCCATCACACTACATTAGCCGACAGTTGGCATACCATTGGTGTTGAATTTAAGTAAGTAGGATGCATGTGATGGCACTTACGTCTCATCAATTGTGTTACGTCATGCATTTACTAGGATAAATAAATCACTGCAATGACACGATCTATTTACGCAGTTTTTGTCATGCATGGTATGTCATTTATTGCATTAGAAAGGTTAGTGTTTTTTCTACGATTTTATATATTCTTAATTATGTTTTGTTTTGACGCTTGTTGATGGTGGAGCAAAAGCCAAAGGAGGATGCATGATTTGTTCAATGTCTCTCGGCTGCCAGCTTCGCCTCGCCTTGCCAACAGCCAAACAAAGCTTGCTTTCTGCAATAACTTGTCACAATTTCGCCTTTCTGTGCTTTTTTTATCCTATAGGAACACCCCTTTCTGTACGATCATTGCGAAATCCTACATGGAGAGTCAACGTCACCAACCAACTCGTCTGAGATGTCAAAGCAGTGGCTCTAACACAGCAGGCGAAAAGAAGATAGTGTCTAATGTTTCAGTTATCGCGTTAAAATGTGTGAAATAAAAAAAATTAAGAGTATTTCGTTGGAACTACCCGGTTCTTGGTCACTCCCCCAGTGTGGGTGTGCGCCACATATTTCAGGCTCTTTCTTCTTCTTCTTCTTTTATTTTTTCAACACAATATGGTTGTCTAGCATGGCTCGACTATGTGGTAAGGGCATCAAAATTTGTCAACTCTGGCTACCAGACATGACATCGCCATCCATTTGACCGAATGCGTAATAGGGAGCTCCATAGAGCGCCTTGACGTAAAGCATTTCGCAAGCCTTATTTGACCCCGGGAACTCTGTTGATTTTGTGGAGCGCTGTCAGCGGTTGTGAGCTTTTTTGCGGGGCATTCTGAATAAATCAGTCATTTTACGCAACAGGAACTGCAATAAAGGCGAGACCAGTAGGAAAATTTCAGAATAGCAAATGATGGACTTCACATGGTACCAAAATTATCGCTGTCATCGAAGCTTCCTCTACAAAACCCAACATATAAATGCAAACAGAGACGCATGCTTGTATCAAAAGTTGTCCCGGGTCCTACGAATTAAGTTTGGCCCTCCCAAGGTTCTTTACTGGGCAATCTATATACACGTATTAGGGTGTCCCCGCGTTTCACTTGTGTCGACGTGCAGTCACCTTAGCCTCTCTCTCGAACATAGCAGTGTAATAGTATAGCCGCCGAGACTGCAGCTTGCAAGAATCAAGAGTTCATTAAAGACTATGGGGAGAAGCCTCTGCCTTGCAGAATGAAGAAGTGATGACGATAATAAATATTTTTCTTTCAATGACTTGACACTGACATCAAAGCAAGGTTATCTGCATTATAACTTGAATTCTTTTACACACGCATTGAGACTTTCGGGTTGGTCAATGCCATATCGAAACTGTTTTTGGTATATAATCACAAATGGTTAACATAAGCCTATTTATTTCTGCGGAGCTCATTCTTTGCGTGAAAAATTGATCAGTCTAAAGAATAACGAATTGATGGACATCATATAGACGATAACAGAGTCGCAAAGATAAGAGTGATAGTGTAAACACGCAGAGCACGGATATGTGCTATCAGCTAACAAACTTTCGTGAAGACCAGTCGACTTCAATAAACATAATATGGTTATTGTAGGTGTGCGAATGTATAGGATTGTACAATCCAGGATCCCGGAATATTTTTTTTCTAAAATGGTTTTCAATCAAGGCAGCCGAGGTCCACTTATATGATGAGTCATGGAGTTTTATGGCTTGGCAAATGGCACAGACGGCCTTCCATCGTCTCCCTGCAGCCACAAACCTTGCGTACAACACTGTTTTTCATGTGTAAAAAATACCAGGAAAAAATAATGACTGGCTACTATAGCAGCCGTCGCCACCTCATATCATAGTAAAGAAAGTGGACTCTTTCCCTAAAGCTTGGTGTTTAAAGGCACCTTCCAAGTATAGCTAGCTCTGTAATCCACACATCCGTTCCTCACTAGTCGTGGGCGCCTCATTAAACCTGACAAAACACAATTCATCTCGCGCACTTTCCAGCTATCCTTCGGTTCTAGACCACGGTATTGCCCACCAGTCATTTCTGAATCCCGAAATAAGCGATAAGTTGGCTTACATGAACAGCTCGCACTGTTTCGTTTTTTCTACTTCTCCGCAAGCATAGGACGACGCTGCTGCATCATCATTAACAATTTGTTGTCAAGCAAAGCGTGCTGTCAGTACAACCGTAACGACCTGTTAGAGATTACGTAAGGGCGTCGCTGGGCAGTCACAAGAGAGAGAAAAGACAGAAGAATGAAAATTCACATACGGCCGCTGAATGAGTTGCAGGATATTGACATCTACTAAAATATTAGGAAGGAAGGAAGAACAGAACAGAACAGAAGATTTTATTGTGTTAAATGAAGAAGAATACATGTGCATGATATACAGAAAGAGGTCCCATAGTCAGAGACTGCAAGGGGACCTCTTGTACAATGTAGAATTGATAATGATTGTGATGTACATAGCAGGGAGACAGAGCTACAGTAAAATGCAATTGAAACAAATAAAGTAAGAATATACCCTTGTAATATCACAGAAACAAAAAGTAAGAATAACGTGCTAACTTCAATGACAAATGATTACAGAACACAACTCACAATGAACAGGAATCAAACAGGCTAGTTAGTTGACATGATATGATTTTTTAACTTCGATTTAATTTCCTTCAGGGATCGACATACTTTAATGTCGAAAGGCAAACTATTCCAAAAAGAAATTCCGGAAAAATGAATGGTTTGTTTGCCATAATTGGTGCGAACTTTTGGCAGTAGAAAGTTATTGTTAAGGGCAAACCTAGTGACATTGTTATTTGAGAGAATGGTAGTGAAATGTGGAAGTTGGTTATTTATAGTTCTATACATGTAAATACCAAGGTTATATTTAACTAGCTCAGATACAGTTAATATATTGTTTTCGTGAAGTAGTGACTTAGCGTTAGAGAGATATGGGCTTGATGTGAGAATTCTTATCGCTTGGTTTTGAATTGTCTGAACTGAAGTAAGATGGGTGGTGTATGTGTTGGCCCATGAAGTAATACAGTAAGAAATGTGTGAATGAACAAAAGAAAAATACAGTGACATAAGGATTGATGGATTGAAATAAAGACGAGATTTAATCAGTAGTCGAATGCCATACGTCATTTTTTTCCTAATATATGCAACATGTCGGTGATATTTCAAGTTACTGTCGAGTTCAACGCCTAGGAATCTACAGCCGTCGCTCACAGGGATGTCATTGCGCGCAATTATAACAGGAGGGATAGAAGGCAAGGGTTTTTGTGGTGAAGAGAAGACAACAAATTTTGTCTTAGACGTGTTAATTTCTAACATGTTATTACTGCACCACCGATTGAGCTGTGCCAGATCAAAGTTTAGTTTTCCAGTTAAGGATGTAATACTGCTATCAGAGCTAAAAATTGTGGTGTCGTCGGCGTATAATATACAACTGGATGAAGAAAGGCTTTTCGGCAAATCGTTAATATAAAGTAAAAACAAAAGGGGCCCCAGAATGGACCCCTGGGGTACACCAATATTAGTTAATTTGGTTGAAGAATATGCATTAGAAATTACCACCTTCTGTGTCCTGTTGCAGAGATAACTACGCAATAATAGTAATGTTGGGCCAGTTATACCAAATGCTTCAAGTTTATTGAAAAGAATGTGATGATTGATTGAATCAAAGGCTTTAGTTAGGTCGATGAAAACACCGCCCGCATAGTAACCGTTGTCAATAGCCTTTTTTAATTGGTCAGTAAGTGAGATTAGCGCAAGGTCACTGGAGTAGCCAGAACGAAAGCCAAATTGACAAGGTGATAGTATATTAAATTTGTTTAGGTAATTTGTGAGACGTGTACAGATCAGTTTTTCAATTACTTTGCTCAAAAATGGTAAGATGCAAATGGGGCGGTAGTTATTCAATAACGAAGCATCTCCTTTTTTATGTACGGGGATTATTTTACCCTGCTTCAGTTCATGCGGGAAAACACCTGTTCTAAACATTAAATTCACAATTGAAGAGAATACATTTGATATAAGGTGAGCTACCATTTTTACATGGGAGGGGTGAATGCCGTCAAGGCCAGCACTCGTCATTTTTAGGGCACCTATAACGCTAATTATTTCATCTGGAGTTGTGGGAAACAGAAAGAACGAATGGGGTAAGCGATCTAAGGCCATTTCATTTAATAAAGGTAGGGTGTGCTCGACGTTAAAGAAGAAGTTTGCAAAATGATCGGCGATGTCAGCAGGATCACTATAAGTGACATCATTATGAAGAACTGTAGCTATTTTTTCCGAACGTGGGTTCCTATTTAAAAAGGAATTAATGATGTCCCATTTTTTTCTCGTACTATTTCCGGCCTCAGTTATCTTTTGCGCATAATACTTTCTTTTAGCTTCCTTAAGCTGGGTGTTTATTAGGTTGCAAAATTTTTTATAGCGAACAAGCAAATTCGTATTAAACGGTTGCCTTTTAGTTTTTTTGTAGAGGTTGTCACGTTTGCGCATTTTTGTTAGTAATTCCCCCGTCAGCCAGGGATTTGCTGGTGATGCGATTATTTTTTTGCATTTTTGCTTATCTGTACAAGATTGAACATGTGATAGGAGCAAAGATGAAAAGAGGGTGAAAGCTTCTTGTGCATCATCTTTAAGATAAACTTCAGACCAGTTAGTGTTAGCAACGGTATCAATATATTTCTGCTTGTCCAATATATCACGAATAAAGGAAGGTGAATCACGTTTTGCAGTGGAATCGAAACGCAGAAATATGGGATAGTGGTCAGTAATATTAATTTCTAGCACTCCAGCGTCTGGTGCCGTGAGTAGATTTGAAAATGCATGATCAATGAGGGACCCATTGCTAATGCTGTTTGGTCTAGTTGGAAGACTGATTAAAGATTCATACCCGAAGCTGTTTAGTGCAGCTAGATAGTTGATTGAGTTAGGTGACAAATCGTCTAGTAAATTAATGTTTATGTCACCCATGATAATAGCATTTTTATTTTCAAGGTAAATAACATTTAGGGAGCGTTGCAAGTTTGTGCAAAATTCAGTAACTGGAGAAGACGGTGAGCGGTATATACAGCCTAATATGAATCTTTTGTTATCTATATTAAGAAAAGTATGCTCAAACTCAAGCCAGACCGATTCACAGGAGAGCGTGTTTAATTCGAGATCAAACCTTCGTTTACAGGAAGCGTTAGAAGATACGTATGTGGCTGCGCCACCATGATTACTTGATAACCTGTGACTGTAATATGACGTATAGGAAAGGAAACCGAACAGATTTCTATCGTCTTCTGATAACCAAGTTTCTGTAACTGCAATTACTGAGAAAGGGTTGGTAAACGTGGAAAGAAGACTTTGAAATTCATCAACATGCTTTCGTAGGCTTCTGGCATTAAAATGAATAAAAGAGCGGGAGTTATTCCCTAAAAACGAGTTTAGTTGCACAGGTGACAGAAGAGCCGACGAGGAAGGCATGGCTGGCGCATGCGCATTAAGTACAATGGGAGCCAATTAGTTTATTTTAGCCAGATCAGCCTCATCGCGTATCCTGTATACTTTACTGTCGGTTGTCTTGCGAGCTTTGATTTGGCAGTTTGTTGTCCACAAAAACATTCATTTTTTCTCTTTCTTTAAAGCCAAAGCCTTAGAAAAGAGAGCCTTGTTCGCAGGGGTCAAATGCTCATTTACGTACACGGGATTGTCAGGTGTCTGTGTTATTTTGATGTCCCTCAGGCAGAGCTTAGCTTGTCGGGCCTTGCTTATGAATTCAGTCTTCTTATCTCTTGAACAAAATCGCGCAAGAAGGTTTTTGTTGCATTCCTTTGCTGTAGGAACACGGTGAACGACGTCAAGGTCAGATGGTGACACCGGGCATCCGATCTTTTCACCCACCGTTTGCAAGATCGCGACACAGTCCTCCCCTTGTGTGCACGGTACGCCTCTGATCTCGACGTTGTTGAGCCGTGAATATTGTTCGATTTCAGCTAGTTTCTTAGACATCATGCGGTTTTCAGACTTCAGTGATTTGTTTTCGGCCATCAAGGCAGCGTTGTCTTGCCTTAATTCCTCAACAATTTTTTCCGTGAATTTTGCACTAACAACAAGGTCATCAACTTCTTTCTTCATTTGCACCACATCGAAACCAGAATGATTTAGCTTTAACAGAATCCTTGCGAACACCGACTCCACTAAAACCTCGGTTTTCAGCTTCTCCTCGAGTTCCTCTAATCTCTTTGCCAGTTCAGCATTTGTCGGCATTTTGGACACAGTTAGAAGACACTCATACAAGCTCAAAATGCAAACAACGGCAGCAGCGACAGCAAATGAGAAACGAAAGAATCGCAAATGGCGTGAAAACCAACCTGCAGTAAATTATACGGTAATCTCGGTCAGTTGCTCAGTGCGCTGCCGCTGCTGCCAATGACATCCCGTCGACAGTGCCGGTCCTTTATAGCGTTGCTTGACGATTCCAGAGCCGCCCAGTGGTGATATCACCGAAAACGCAGCCGCAGTTAGAGCTGCGCAGTCTCCGAAGGCGCCACGAGCAAGGTAGTCCGTGGCAGCAATCAGGGCGTCCGGCGATGAAGCAGCACTTCGGGAAGCAAGCTTGGACGATCTGGCATCGGCCGAAGTAACTGCAGTAAATTATACGGTAATCTCGGTCAGTTGCTCAGTGCGCTGCCGCTGCTGCCAATGACATCCCGTCGACAGTGCCGGTCCTTTATAGCGTTGCTTGACGATTCCAGAGCCGCCCAGTGGTGATATCACCGAAAACGCAGCCGCAGTTAGAGCTGCGCAGTCTCCGAAGGCGCCACGAGCAAGGTAGTCCGTGGCAACAATCAGGGCGTCCGGCGATGAAGCAGCACTTCGGGAAGCAAGCTTGGACGATCTGGCATCGGCCGAAGTAACTGCAGTAAATTATACGGTAATCTCGGTCAGTTGCTCAGTGCGCTGCCGCTGCTGCCAATGACATCCCGTCGACAGTGCCGGTCCTTTATAGCGTTGCTTGACGATTCCAGAGCCGCCCAGTGGTGATATCACCGAAAACGCAGCCGCAGTTAGAGCTGCGCAGTCTCCGAAGGCGCCACGAGCAAGGTAGTCCGTGGCAGCAATCAGGGCGTCCGGCGATGAAGCAGCACTTCGGGAAGCAAGCTTGGACGATCTGGCATCGGCCGAAGTAACTGCAGTAAATTATACGGTAATCTCGGTCAGTTGCTCAGTGCGCTGCCGCTGCTGCCAATCAAGGAAGGAAGGAAGAAAGAAAGAAAGAAAGCAAGAAAGAAAGAAAGAAAGGAAGGAAGGCAGGGAGAAAGAAAGAAAGAAATAAAGAAGGAAAGAAGGAAATGAAAAAATAAAGAAAGAAAGAAAGAAAGAAAGGAGCGAAGGAAGGAAGGAAGGAAGGAAGAAAGAAAGTAAGAAATGAAAAAATAAATAAAGAAAGAAAGAAAGAAAGGAGCGAAGGAAGGAAGGAAGGAAGGAAGGAAGGAAGGAAGAAAGGAAGGAAGGAAGGAAAAAAGGAAGGAAGGAAGGAAGGAGGGAAGGAAAGACAACAAGAGAGAAGGCAGGGAGGCTACCCAGGCATACAGCCGGTTTGCTACTCTATGCTAGGGGAATGGGAAAAAGGAGTGCAAATATGTTAAGGAGAAGAAAGAAGAGAAAGATACAAAAAATTGTCAGTCAATGGGCTGACGCGTATGTAGCGGAGGCCTGCAAAAAAGTTAGAGGCTTTGGCATAGGCTTGTAGTTTTCAAAAAAAAAAAACGCAAGAGGACGTTGAGTGCCTTTGAGCCGATGAAATGTCGGTGCTCCAGCAGCATATGCACAGAGAGTGGCCGATCGTCTGATTGTCGCAACGCGTCAGAAAGTTTTTGTCTCTCAGAGGCAAATCGAGGGCAACGGCATAGGAAATGGTCTATGTCTTCTTTGGGGCCGCAGGCGGCGCATTCCCACTGTCGGCCACTCCGATGATGATTGCACATGCTTTTGTGAAGGGAACCCCCGACCAAAGCCGACAAAGGAGCGAAGCTTCACGTCGACGAAGTCCAGACGGAGATAGACGTTCGAGTTGAGGGTTTATTTGATGCAATCTTGTATGTCGTATAATTGGCGTGTTCCTCTCCAGCAGGCACAGACTACGTGCCAAGTGACGAACTTACCTTGCAGCGTCTGTCATTGACAGAAGTAACGAAAGGGTGTGCTCTTCTGGTGGGATGTGCGAGCCACGTTGTCGGCTAAATCATTGCCACTTTTCCCACAATGACCATGTAGCCACCAAAAAGTGACCTCGGGGCCTGTTTCTGGGACCAGGTGAAGAAGCTTGACAACCTCATACGTTAATTTTCATGGTAAGCTCGTGTAAAAACTGACTGGATGCTCTGTAAGGCCGGTTTCGAAACAAAAAACGCCGCCCACTTACTCGATCTTTGGGATCAGATATGCACTAAGGCACCACAGAGCCGCAAGTTCTGCTGCCGTACACGTAGTGACATGTGACAGCTTGATTCGCAGAGTTATTCCTCGAGCTGGTATTACCACCACATCGTCGGGAACTAGACCCTGGGGTTGAACCATTGGCGTATATGTGGACGTGGTTATTGCACATTGCGTGCAAGAGGTGCAGGCTCAACTGTTTTAGAGCTGATGAAGGCAAATTTCATTCTTCTGCATTCCTGAAATTGTAAGACGTACTTGTGGTAGGGTCAGACACCATGGAGAATACACTGGCTTCTCCGCAGGCATCTAACCTGACGTAAACGATCCACAATGCGCAAATAAAGTTTGTGTGCTGCCTTTTAGTAGCGAGGCTTGAAAACTGGTGAGAAGGGTTCCTAGCATACTGCCTGAGGTAAGTACGCATCAATTCAATGATGATGTGCGTCATGATGGGTGGATGCACAGCGGCCGTCGATGCACAGCGGGGTAAACCAAGGTGTACCCCAAGAGCATTGGCTTGAATGCTTTAGTGAGCGCGAGTCAGTTTTACACGCATTGGATAATACAGGTAGGCTGAACCACAAGAATCCAATAAATAATACCTTGTAAAGCTGTAAGATAGACTCGACGGACACTCCCCAAGTTTTTCTGGCAAGGAACCTAAACAACACTTACTCTGCTAAGAGATCGATGTTGCAGAATCTTTCTGCCTTAGGCGAATTCAACCGGGACGAGGACGCCCGACTGTTCTTTATACTAGAATATTAGAAGACGGAATTTGACTAAGCGGATCAGTGATAACTTTCGATTTCCCCTGCACATAATCACGACGCATCACCTCAATCCATGAATTTCTAACATTTTGATCGATTAAGTTTTCCTCAGGAAGAGATGTTCCTTCGAAGCGCCGCGAGCGTGTGGCGTGGCCTCTTTGTTCGTTGGTTTCATATTTCTTCAAGGCGAAAACTCCTTCGTTATTCGGACGAAAAGTAAAGAGCTGCAGAAAATTTTTTGAAGCTTGTAAGGGGTTCATGTGCCAAGGAACGTTACAGAACCCAATAACAACACTTTCTATGAGCAAGATCTACGAAGATAACAGAAGCATTACGCAGAATTTAGAACATTTACCTCTTGTGAGCACGATGCGAAGAAATAAACGGCGGCATCTATGAACTCGTGGTGCGAAGACAAAGGAAACAGTGGAGCTGATGGCCATCCACTCCCTCGTTTTTTATTGCTCACCCGAGCTTTCCATCCCTTTGCCATACTCTGCTGCACGAGTCTATGCTCTGCCTACCCTCCCCTTTCTTCGTTTTTTGTCTCTTTCCCACTCTCGTGCTAGTCTATGCTGTACATGATTATGCTGTACTTTAACCTCTGCACTCTTTTACATCCCCTTACCCTGCCGTCAGCCCTCCTCACCCTCACTTCTCTCTTACATCATCTTGCTAAACTATTCTACACGAAGCTACGCCATGCTTCCCTCTCTTTTTATGACATATTGCACCTCTTTTTTATCTGTCTCTCTTTCTCCCTCTATTTCTGTCTTGCTTCGTTTTTATGCCTTGTAGTTTGTTTCTTTCCATCTCTTTCTCTGTTCTTGTATGTCCTTTTTTCTCCCTTTTTTTCACTTAATTTCATTCCTTTCTTTCACTTATTTTTTTAAGTCGCAGCTGTGGGCAATGTGTAGGCCACCAGTGACGACGATAGTTTTTGTGTTGATGCGTCACGAAGTCTTGCTAATCTTAAAAAGCTGCGCTGATAGCAACGGCATATGAGGGATAAAAATTGGATAAAAAAGCCGTCAAGTCATCATAGGCGAATGCATTAAAAACCTTGTAATTTTCTAAAAATCTGCACACAAATGTGTGCTGTGGCAGCATTGCAAAACGACATCTACACTCGGTCGGATACTGCGTAGTCTCAGTTATGTAAATGCCAGGCGATAAAAAATAATGTCACAGCTTAGCATTGAACACGTAGGGCTAGAGCTCCTGTATAATTCCGGTATGCTCGTTACGCAAGAACGAAAGGCGAAGCGCACTCCGTAATCCGCTTATAACCTACACATTCCACGCATTCTTCTAAATTCATGGCACCTCTCTCACCTATAGCTAGAGGGTGAGAGATAAAAATAGAGAGGTGGAAGTGGATGAGGTACAGAAGAGACGCTGCACACCTGCATAGGGAGCACAGTTCAGCGGTCACATTGTATCGACCGCCAAGGTTTTATCGCTGAATCAAAGCCTTCACTAAACAAAGTTGTATCTCTCCTCCTCTCCTCCTCATGGTTACCCTCGTGCTTCCAACGTCGTCTGACACCAATCTGAACAAGAAACACATCATGGAATAGCCGTACGTTCACTCTTTTCATGACCGGGCGTTCTTTTTCTTCTTTATTACGGCTACAGGCTGGCTCACGATCACTCAAGCGCCCCGCAATGAAGATTTCCGTGTGAGTTGTATGGCCTTCATAACAAGCTACTCATGTGGCACGCTGACGTCAAGCACCACCGCCAGAGTGTTACTATAGCTGCTAACGACTTCATAGCCGTGTTATACTTTAGCGCACAATGCTTGTCGTTATGAGGTCCAAATTGGGGCCTTATATCACGATGATCCCGCCAAAATGCGCTCAGACTGCTCATTTGTGGTGATACTATATTTCTGTTTTGCGGCTCAAAAATATACGGCTATATATATATATATATATATATATATATATATATATATATATATATATATATATATATATATATATATATATATATATATATATATATATATATATATATATATATATATATATATATATATATGTGTGTGTGTGTGTGTGTATGTGTGTGTGTGTGTGTGTGTGTGTGTGTGTGTGTGTGTTGCTGGCAACGTAAGGTGGCAGATGCCTGTAAATAAAAGAAATATCAATGATGGTGTTACATGCACCAAACATAATAACTAATTGGTTACTCTGGCAAATGCAACTGTATTTTCCGTTTACGTGCGTTTTTACACTCCACGATTGCAAGTGTTCGTTATATTGATTATCATATCAAGCCAGCCGCTGGTTTATGCGTTGCTTACGGGGTAACGGGGCCTGATTGTTGACACAAAAGACGCGGGTTCACTTCCAGCGGCGGCGGTTGCACCTCGATAAATGCTTAGAGGCCCGTGCACTATGCGATGTCAGATCACGTCCACGAATATCACCTAGTCAGAAATTCGAGAGCCCTACCCTATTGTGTGCCTTATAATCATATTGCGGTTTTTACGACAAAATCCGGGTAATAATATATTATTATTATTATTATTATTATTATTATTATTATTATTATTATTATTATTATTATTATTATTATTATTATTATTATTATTATTATTATTATTATTATTATTATTATTATTATTATTATTATTATTATTATTATTATTATTATTATTATTATTATTATTATTATTATTATTATTATTATTATTATTATTATTATTATTATTATTATTATTATTTCCCTGAGTGGTCGAGTTGGTCAAGACCTTTCAGGCCGCCCTCAATTAGCCTGTCAAACAGTGGCGATCTAGAGCGGTAGTTTCAACACCACCCCCACCACCTGCCGATACTTCTACAATTTATACGTGTATGTGCACTCACGTGCATCCACGTGAAAATATGCAAAAAGAAAACAAGTCTAACTAATGCGCTTTCTAAAAACGTGCACTATTGAACAAATTATTATAACGGAGCGGTATACCTGGATATAATTGAGAAAACCTGTTCAGGCTGAGTTTATACACACGACCGTGACCTGACCATGCATAGCACTTTTTGTCACATCATGTGCAAACTCATTCTGTGTCCTCATGACTGGACTTTACCATTGTATGACTTGGTGTATCGTAGCTTTTTTCGAAACATATATGACGTTCATGTAACTGCATTTTATTATATCAAATTTGGTGTTATGTAACGGGACTGAATTGGGTGTTTTTGTTCGTGTTGCTGTGTGAATCGGCTTCATATGAACTCCGCCCAGCTCTTCATTATAAATTTTTACAGCGAAATTAATAATGGGATCACAACTCGGGTACTCGCGCAGCAGCGTAGTTGTCTACCACCGCCGCCGCCACCAGCGTCCGTAACAACATCTCGCGAAATTAGAAAAAAAAAACCTAGTCGAAATGATACAGTGGGGCTCGAACCACGGTCCGCCGGGTGCCAGCCCAGTATTCTACCATTGCGCACGCCGTTGCTTTTTTTTCTTTAATGAATGACATTATCACCAGTAAAGTACACAGAACATACTTCATCAAAAGTCAGGCAAACACACACAAGCGTCAAGAACGGGAAGCCACTCCGGAACGGGGTCAAAAGTCTCGACAACACTGCGCACTTGAGCAGCTGCTTCTCTGAAGACAGATCTCGTCGACCGTGGTGGCTCGGCGTGTCTATCGATCATGCGACTTTTCCATAATGAATAAAGTCCCATCAACATAAACAAGTCGTAAGGAGTATTATCAGTCAGACTCTTTTTGAACGGAAGGAACCTAATACCATGGGCTGTAATTGGAAGTTCTTTTCTTAACGTTCTTTTTAGAATGTCCCAAAAATAAAAAGCATCACGACAATGAATAAAACAATGCTCTATAGTCTCAGGTTGGTTGCAGAGTCTACAATTCACTGTCCAGGGTACGTATATTGATTTTTCATTCAGCCACGTTTTCACTGGCAGCGTGGAAGTGTGCAGTTTAAAGAAAAAAGTTTTTGCTGAAGGAGATATACACATTCTACGTACACGAAATAATACATCGTGACCAGACAGAAGCGAATATGGCTTTCGATAAACATGTTCGGGGAAAAGGTTATTCACAAGTGCAGCGGTTAAATTTGTTCTGTCAATAGTATACAAATACTCTAAGGTAAACCTGGCTCTCAAAAAACTGACAGTATCAACAATTTCTTTCAGGAATCCCCGCAACGGCAATTCCTTAGCAACGCTTGTTGTGACATGAATAAAAGGAAGGTGGTAACATAGACGGTTACGAAGAACCGCTAATAGAAATGGGTGGCACACATCCTTGAGGTAGAAAAATCGCAACACCAACTGTCGCACGAAGAAATGCACAAGGCCGAGGCCACCCTTTTCGAGTGGAAGAAAAAGGTTGTCTCTTCTCATGGGTTCCCAGGAAGAGCTCCAAACAAAGCAGGCAAATATCCTATGAAAGGCTTGAATGTGTACCCGAGAGCAATTCAACACCTGCAGAATATACATAAGCTTCGATACAAGGAATATATTGCACGCTTTCGCTCTGGCAAAAATGGAAAACTCCCGTCAGTGCCATGTTGCCACCTTTCGGCGGATCGTAGTTATCGCAGCGGTCCAGTGTGGGCCGCTGTTACGATAGTTATCGAGAGGCACATCAAGGTATTTCATAGGAGTCGCATTCCAATGAATATTTGCGAAGACCGAAGGAGTTGTAGCCCACATGCCTAGCCAGAATCCACTACTTTTATCAAAATTTATGCTGGCGCCAGCGACTTCACAGAAACGTAAAGTAGTGTTGACTGCTTCTTGAACCCTGGGTTTATCAGCGCAAAAGAAGGCAATGTCATCTGCATAAGCTAGAACTTTAACTTCCTCAGCATCATATCGGTAGCCTCTTATGCTGGACTTTAGAAGCACACTTAAACATAATGGTTTCAGATAAATTGCAAAAAGCAAAGGTGACAGCGGACATCCCTGACGTACAGATGAATTTAACTCTATTATATTGGAAAGTGTGCGATTTACAATTAGCCTAGTGGTGCACTTCTTATAACAGAGTGAGATACCATTGTATAGTACATCACTCAACTGCAGGTGTCTTAGTAGCCTAGTAGCCGGAACAAAAAAGCATGCTGTACCTTATCAAATGCTTTTGCAAGGTCTATTTGAAGGAGGGCTACTTGGTCCATGCTACCATCTATACACTCAAGAACTGAACGTGCAATATGAATGTTTGTCTGTATAGAGCGCCCAAGAATTCCACATGTTTGGTGGTCACCTACACATTTAGTAATCACTGTCTGTAGCCGATTTGTCAACAATTTAGCAAATATTTTGTAGTCAACGTTACATAACGATATAGGCCTGTATTCGTTAACTCCCTTTAATGCGTTAGGATCAGCACTTTTTGGGATTAATGTTGTATGGCTCTGATAGAAAGAAGGAGAAAGTTCACCACGGTCATAAGCCTCTTTAAAAAGTTGCTCAAGGAAAGGTATCAGAAGTTCCTGAAAAGCTATGTAAAATTCGCCACTAAGGCCAACTGGGCCAGGAGTTTTGTTTTTCTGCAACGTTGTTATTGCAAATCTTATTTCCTCTCTGGTTATTGACCCCTCTACAGGGAGTCTATCGTCATCTTGTAACTGAGGCACAAGGGCAATGAAGTGGTTAGCTTCTTCCTCAAAATTCTCCTGAAGCTTAGCCGCGGTGAACAAACATTTGTAATAATCTTCAAATGCGGCTCTTATGTCACATGTCTCTGTGCAAAGGGAACCCCGCGACTCAATTTGCAGTATCTGTTTAGAAAGTGCATATCTCTTTTCATCTCCGAGGGATTTTTTAGTGGCTTCCTCTTCAGTGAAATGGGTAACACGGGAACGAATCTTAGCTCCTCTGTATAAATCTGTATCATGTTTTTGTATCTGTGCTCGAATCACATTTATCTCGTCCCCGTACAATCCCGGCTGTTGACTTTCAAAAGTATGGAGCTTATCAAGTTGCTTGGGACTTGTCGGCAAACTTGCCTTAGCTGTGTTTGATGTCGAGAAAGCAATCACAGTAATACGACCTATAACGCGTTTTTAAACAGCGAAAGAACAACCAGTTGTCGCACAATGCGAATAGCATAACGAGGGGGTCATCTAATGATCCAACCCATAACAAAAGGTTCTGCTCGTTCCCCCATTAACTGTGGCGCATACCCAATTCAGGCATAATTCCTCATCGTCGTCAGCCCCTGCATGAACAATCGGCTCACAATTCCTCGCGATAGTTTCAGCGTATACCACGCTTCTCAGAAGAATGACGAAAAGTAGCATAGCGAATGCCGGCCTCTTACCCTAACATTTTTATTATTAATGTCTTAGTTGGCACCAAGCAAGTGTGCTTTCCTTACTAATTAGCTTGTTTCATTATCCTAATGTGTGTACAAAATTATATACGTATAAAAAGCAGAGTATTGCTTCATTCTAAAAATAAATTCAATACTTTATTTTATTAATTATATGCAATAAATCAAGCACCACAATTGCCTCGGTCATCGATATTTTTTCTATTATATTTACATTATTCTAAATAGGAACAATAATTTTTAAAACCACTCGATTCTTCGCCAATCCCTCATAGTGGGTACGCGCTACGAATAATAGGTGAGCAAGAACAAGTGTTCAGAAAAGGCTCCGATCATCCCTTGGCCTTCTGGTTGTGCCAATCATGCCTCTCACGGCTTATGTAACAGCAGCGAGGTTCAGAAAACTTTCCGTTCTTGAAGACTCATCAAAAATTACGATACCAAATCTAGATTTCTCGCACCTGCACTTCACATGGAATAATAAATGGTGTCCCACGCGTAAATTGGAAGTCGCTATAACAAAATTACGTTGCCGTGTACCACCTCTTATTTCTACTTAAACAGGTCTGGTCTGGTGCCATCCCCTCGGTGCTCAAGCTGTAACGAACCTGAACATATCGACCGTTTTCTTATCACATGTCATCGTTTCAAAAATCAAAGAAAAAATTGCTTCCAAATTGTATTAAAAAAACTAGGAATATCACTTACTACTCCTAATATTTTGTCTTTTGGGGCCGTTTCATTGGGACACAGCGACAGGAACATCTGTGGGGCTCTCTGCGAATTTCTATGTAACAGAAGAAGATCACCTGATTGAGCCATTGGTCAGCTCTCGATTTTTACTAGCCAATCTATTATTTATTATTTAACTGTTGCATTGTAATGATTTAACCTTCAGAAGCATTTCATATAACGATTACACCTCAGATATTCAACAAGTTCTATTATTTCTCTCCTCCCCACCCTTTATTTTTGAAATTGTGCCAAAATAATTTCACTGTCAAAGCAAGGTAATCCTATTCCCCTAGTCTGGAAAACCTAAAGGAATTGACTTGCATTAACCACCGGCTTCTTGGCCGATCACCCTTAGTGGGCGAGAGCCACAAAAAAAAGGATCAAGCAAGAAAGGCTCCGAAAGGCCTCTCTTCTAGCTTTCGCTGTAACTTTGCTGCGTGTCCCACGCAAGCCTTGTGTTTTTTTTTTCATTCCTGTGCTTCTTACTTATCTTATCATCTGTTTGAAAAAGTAGCCGTTTCTATGCATAAGGGCGAGCATCTCCTGAATATTATGTATTAATAAGAACAATTGGAGTCTCCCACCAAGGTAACATTTAGCTTGTCCCCTACTGCCAATTAGGTGGCCACTGAAGCTAAAGCAAATTCATGCCATTGAAGGGACGAGTAAGCAAAGATGACGCGCGTTCGGGCCAACGGGGACGGCTTCTTGCTCTCCCTTAGTAGAATACCAAGTACTTTAAATCTGTAAACACTTTATCTAAACACAGCTATTTGGGTGAGTGGGAATATACTCATGAACTGTGTTTCTGGTGTTGTCATCTATTTGTGTTAGCCATCATGTGTTTGGCTAAGCGGACATGAAAGTTTGCGGAATAGCTTGCGAGTGTCACTTTCGTAAAACGGACATCAACTAGGTGGCGAGAACGTACCAGATGTATGCCCACGCATTACATACAAGCTCACAAGCTTCGATCAAGCAATATATGCCTAGCGAAAAAAAACTGTCCCGAAAGGGTGGTAAACACACCTCTCTGCCTTTCACTGGCTCTACTCAACAGTATACGATACAACAAAACATCGACGCCCTGCCAACTATGCACTGTATAGGCAAGGCCATACACATAGGCGGTGAAACACCTAGGTTTAGCTATTTTCTTATTCCTGAGTAAATTATTTAGCCGCCTTGCTCAAAGGCTTCTCTCAAATGCAGTCGCATCGTTGTTTCGAGCTTTGAATTTGCAGAATCGATGATTCAAGAAAACTTAAGAGGAATAAATTGGGACGGAACACATATTCAATGACAGCTGCTAAATGTATGCCATGAACATAGTATCAGCAGGCTACAGAACAGCTCCAATCTGATTGAAATCTGTCCGAATGTTCTAGGTCCCTATGGGTTATATATACAACCTCAAGCCGGGTATTCACCTCTCAACCCACGTGTGCTCATTTCCTTCGTTATGCTCTAGCGCTCCCTATTTGACCGCAGGCCTTGCTTTCCTCGCACTAAACAAGCGAACGAAGCAATCACACGTAGAGGTTGGGAACACCGGCATCGTTATGTGTACACGGCGTGCTGACTCGCGAAACTATTCCGCAGCCCAGAAGCTGCCTAACCTGCGGTGCCTGCTTCTCCGCTGCAGCGGCTGTCGCCGCCTATTTAGGCGAGATTTACAACACCGTAAAGCGAGAATTCCGCCAGGAGAGCTATGGCTTGTTCGTAGAATCGTGTCTCCCCCCCCCCCCCCCCCGTGTTTTCCCGACATTGGCCAACTGGGAGCACCGCACTTCGTTTACCTTTCTTCATATACTTTTATTTCGCGACACCAATAACTGCAACACGTCTGCCCTGTAGCCCGCGGGTTTAGAGCGCTCCGCTCGCAAAGCATTCGCCTTGGTGCGAAGAGACCGAGGCTGGGAGAAAAGGAGTGAGAGCAGGACGCGAACGCGAGGTGCTTACACGAGGAAATTACTCCGTGCACACGAACAAGTCTGCAGTTGTGTAATAGACCCACGGACCATGGCAAGCCGTTGGTATACTATATGCCTTCATTGCTGTGCTGTGAACGACGGAGCAAAGAGGCCACCAAGAACGAGGAATAGTGTTGAGAAGCCGCAAAACCTAGAGGAAGACTCTCTCGGGCACTTCAGCGAATGCGACCCTCGCGTTTCTGCCGCACGTACTCCAATCCAGCTTTATTTGGGCTCGGATATCGAGCCAGCGTGCGTATTTTACATGGAGCGATAACACTCGAGATAAAAGTAGGGACTTTGCTTTGCCGACTAATGTCTCATTTGTCAGCGAACTAAAAATCAAAGGAACTGCGCCTTACTTAGCTGGTTAGTACATGATTAAGACGGAAACTATCAGCGTCATCGTCTGTCGTTTTTTCAACGTCCCTGTGCAACGCTATCTGTTCTCATCTCAACTATACATATGTATACATTTATTGGATAAATACACCAGGAAAAGCGTTTCAAAACACCACTGAATTTCAGCTATATACATTTCTCAATTTTTCACACTAAAAGCGGATGTTTCTAGGCTTTATTTTAGTGAGCTTTAGGCTTAATTGGCGTTTTTCAAAGGATGAGATACTGCCTTAAAAACAAAACGTCACGAGAGAAAGTTTGTTTTCATAAAAAGTGAAGCGGGCTGAAACGGACTTCATCTCACGAATGAAACTGAAGAAATTGTTTTGGGATTATTACCGCAAAACTCGAGCTTGCTTTGACCCTAAAACGTGAGTAAGCTGACGGGCAGTGAATCCTAGTATAGCGTGATTGGTAAATTCGCGCTTCGTTCTCATTATCAGTTGTGAGTTCAACAGTGTTCGTTTAAGGATATCCACGGGACGGCATTATGCTCTCCCATAGTAGAATACCTAGTACTCCAAATCCTTACCCACTTTTTCTAAACGCATATTGCTTCTCGTCGTACATAATATGTGAATCAGTTCAAGCTTAGTGCTTTTTGCGTTTCCTTTTCTCTTTGTTTTCTTGAGTGATTCGTGTTCTGTGAGAATATTGAAAGGCTGTGTGTTATCTCGTGTCTATGTTCCCTTGTTTGTACACGCCACCGAAGTGATTTTGTTACACCAGACAGTTGTACTCACCTGAAATGTTGTTACCAGTTTGCAATAAACTTCCCTGTCTTGATTGCCATTCAAGATTTCTGTGCTTTTTTTCATCTTTACTTTCTGTTTTTTCGGCAAATCTAACAAATCAAATCAAATCCTGACCAATTAGCCCCAGCGCCTTTTCTTTGCTCTTTAATTCTGTCAGCTATATTTTACGAGCGCCTGTCAGCTGCCAGCTCGAGCTCTTGGCCTGTGTGTTTTTTTTTAACTCTTCTTATTTCTTCCGTATTTGAACTATTTTGTCCCCTTCACCTGTGCAAGGAAGCCAGCCGAGTCAAAGCTTGGTTAACCAACCTGCTTTTCCGCTTTCTTTCTGTACTTTTTTCATATTATCGCAAATAAAAGCCAAGTTATAGCAGTTTTTTCATGCTATCTTAACCACCAGCCTAGTTACAGCGTTGTGTCAAGCAGCAAGATGGAGAGACGGCACTTGTTTTCTGTGTCACACGAGAGTTTTCCTCTTCATTCGGGACCTAAACTACGTGTAAAACCGCATACAGTGCAACACGGTGACAGTCAACACACGCGATGCACGGGCTATATATGTTCAATTCATGGAATACCGTATGTTGACCGTTCCTTCACTTAACATCGTCAAGGCGTTCTCTAAACTTCTGAACTTGCAGAAGAAGTCTATACGTTTTATGCAAGTTAATGCGAAGCTCGAAAAACTATCAAACAGAGATTCATAAATATTGTAGGTATTGAAGTTTTATTGCATGGTAAAAATCTTGCCCAAATTGGCACTGCGTTTCGCTTTCTCTCTCTTTCTTGATTGGCTGTTGCTTTCATTGTATCCTTAATCCACCTGTTCTTTTTTGCATTGCTTCCCTCCGCTATTTTCCCCTCAAGTCGCAGCAGCAAAGAGGAAGGCCGCATATTGTTAGCTTCCTTACATGCACTTTTTTTTCTGTCGCTTCGCTCGTAGAACTCAGCATCCCTCTTTCGCGAATGAATACGCAATCTAACGCACAGCCATAATTAGCCTAACGACATTGTACTTACCAAACACATAGCCATCAGTGTATCACGAAACGCATACCTATTTATCCCGATGATAAACTGTGTCCGGGTTTTTTTTTTGCCAGCGAAACTTGTTATGGCTACGGTTTGGAACAAAAATGTGCCCGAGATGCTGACGACAGAAACGCACCATCCGCTTGGCGTGGTAAGGCCATCTATCAGAGGTGCTCGGAAAGCGACCTGACTAACCCTTCAATGACGGCGGGAATTTCGCAGTTCGCGAGCACACAACAGTGCATGCTGTCGCGTTTTCCCAATGGTGGTCAGGCCGACGTCCCTTTATCGATCAACAACGTGACCATATAGAATGCCAGGGCCAACAGCAACGGGTGTCCGATCGAATAATGTCGAAACAAAGCTGGTGTCCCGACGCCTTTCGTTCATATGCCGGCGCTGTCATGACGCTGACGAAAGCAGCAGTCGGCGTCTTCAAGATGAAACTCTTTATTTGGCTGAACCTGTGAACGGTAAACGAGAACCCAAGCTATACAGCAATCTGTACAGCGATAGCGGTGAACACATTATCTACCGTCAATAGCTTGACTGTCGGTAAGGCATGTCTGCATCTGTACATGTGGAATCAAGTGTTCTAAAGCTATTGCTGGCGCTTGGAAGAACTTTCAAATAACCTTGACTGTTCGCATCTTGAGCGTAATGGGAACAAAATGATCTCACAAGCTCGCGAATGCACCCAAACATGACATGATCCGCGCCGTCGTTGCTAACGGATTTCGTATAGGAGAAAAAAATAATCGAGAAATGGGCATGGCGATACGCAAGCCCCGCTTCCCCATGGCAGCGACCAGCATGGTATCAAGCGTCAAATGATTACAAACGATGCTAGGTGAATGGCCGAATTATCACTAGTAAATGCTAAACATCACGGTGAATTTTCCACACTTGCCGCCGTAATGACAGACACCTCTCCGTTTAAACACACATGTGTACTGCATAATGTTAACGGAGGGGTGACCACGGCCGTAGCTTAGTTATTCGAAAATCACACATTCTTCCTGCCAGTGGCAAGCTGTCTTTACTTTCTTCACACTTACATTACAATTACGTTTAAGAACAACCCCTATACTTTCTTTGCGATCATTTGCCGTTAGTTATCATTAATATTGTGTCTAACAGAGAAAATGAGACCTAAATGTACTTCTTATTTACGCCCATAGAGAAATTTTAAATTATAATTAGAGACCAAACAGCTTTGCCGGCCTTCCCTCTTGACTTCGTTAGGGATCTCTGAATTTTTTTTCGTATTTCTTTTTTCTTTATTTTGACTTTTCCTTCCCATATATGTCGTAAAAGTTCCGGAACATATTTGTACACATTCCTAGAAATGTCGGTACCTACGACGCTTAAAAGCGTTTGCTTGAAGCTGTGCCTTCAGAGCCAAGCACGATGCCTTCTCTTCCGGCCGCTGCTTCGGGAGCCAAAGCCCGTCCTCCGGAGATGCGGCCCATCCGTTCACTCTTTACAGCTCAACCTTGCTTAAGCCGCGCCTCATTAGCCTTGGCAAAATCGTATTAGGCCGTCGTCACTGCTCGTCAAGCTCCTATTCCTCGCGCTCACGCTTTTTTTCCCTTTTTTTTTCCATGCGGGACTTCAGTGATAATCTTGGCTCGGACGAATTCAACCCCTCCGCGCTGTCTTCTGCATGCCAAGTGAGCTCGGTGCTTATTAGCATTTTGCTAGAAAAGGACGACGGAAGTCTCGGGCTGGCGGCGCCGGCCATTCGAAATTACGGAAGGCTGTGCGCACGCCAGAGATAAGGACAAAGGGTCTGAAGGGAAGCGTGAGAGCTTTAGGAACGGACGGGATAGCTAAGAAGGGGAAGCTGTTCTTAGCTATCTTGGGAAGTAGAGAACGGGAAATAGAGACTTAACCAACTAAGGGAGAAAGAAAAGGCGACTTTCAGGGACGTGGCTGTCAGCGATTAAACACTATCCGCCCCCTCTCACTCCTCATCGCGTGCGTAGGCAACTGGGCAACTTAGCGTCTTGGTTGTGTTGTAAAGCTACACTAGATAAGTCCTCGCAACCGTTTCCGTAACTTCGCAAGTATACGAAATCCATTCGGAATGGTGGTGCTGTGTGTGCTGGTGTGCAGCGTCATTTGTTATGTATGGCAACCTTGTCCGAAAGATTCGGGGTTTTCGTTCAAAAGTTGGCATCGGCGTTCTACAGTCCACGCTTCCAGCGTTTCACTAGTAATGAGTTTGTTCTAATTGCTTCACTTTTCCCTCGTAATAAATAGCTCTCTCTCCTCGTTTCGAGACTGTGATGTTTTGCTCCAATTATAAGGATACAGAGACCAATCAAAAAACTTTTTGGATAGATCCATCAACAAAGGTCGTTTGAGAGAGAGGGAAATATTTTAATGAAGAGCTGCAGAAGTTTTTCTGGCTTTTCACCTAACATGCTACTCCAAATGAGGGGTACTTGTTTAAAAGCAAGTACTTTTGAAAGCAAGAAGAAATTTACAGATTCTTTCAGAATACCATTCAGGTGCATCGGTGTGTGGTACAGCCGCATAAGCAGCATACCCTCTTCCACTTGTCACTGAATATGATCACTGAATGATTCGCTTTTCGTAAATTCAGTGTGACGCTTAGCAAGTGAACAAGACGATGGTTAGTGGGTCCCAACTCGGTTATGATTGGAATGCTGACAAACCTGCCATACGAAACAAAACGCACCATTCGGGACTCATTTAATCACATCTGGTGCAAAAGATAGATCTCAGAAGCGTGAAAGACAGCACGGGTGGTCTCAAGCAAGAATCCTGTCATCTTAGCCTCATATCAGCAATATCGTTAACATCATGTGCACAAAAGTCGGTAGAAACATGGATTGATGTATTTATTTCCCCATACATACATACATACATACATACATACATACATACATACATACATACATACATACATACATACATACATACATACATACATACATACATACATACATACATACATACATACATACATACATACTATAGCACAGAAATATAATGAAAATGACATGGGTTACAGATTAAGATATCATTTATAACTGTAAATACCAGGCATGCTAATTAATAACAGTTCACCATTTCTACTTGAAATATAACTCCTGGCTGAACATTGATATACCAGTCTGCTGAAATTGACAGGCGTACGAGGTGGGACGATCGGCTTGTGTCGATAACCTTGGTACCATTCCGTCAATATTCAAAGCAGGACAAAGGAATTGAAGATGGGATGCGTTATCGAATCACATGCGGGCATATTGAGAATCCTAGTTCTCTCGAAAGCAAGGTCTCTCACAATCGCAATGGTAATTAACAGCGCAGGCCTGGTCGAGTCACTCGTCAAAAACCTGAAACGCTGTTGCATAGCTAATTACATTAACCACTGCGCTGAGCACTCACACCCATAATCTCACAGGAGTGTTAGAGATACTCCGTCACTACTTAAGCCACGAAAGGGACTCGTAAAATGAGCGGAATACATCGTGAATTTAGGCAGGGTACAAAAAAGAAGAGTGCGACAAAATGAAGAGAACCACGAACACAACGAGCGCTGACATGCAGCTGAAGGGCATATTCATTGTTACGCGTAGATATTTACTAAAAAAATCAGGATTATGTGACAAGAGTGTCTACGTCATCTGCACCTCGGGCAACACCTGCTACGACTCCCTGTGACCCAAATACGCCCGGCCGGGAAGAAGTCGGCACAATTGATTCTCGCCGAGAAGCCTGCGTCATCTATTGTCAATCGGTATAAGTATGACGGAGGAAGTTTCGTTCGCCTCCGAGAGCTAGGCAGTCTCTGAGGCGACTGTCACTTAGGAAAGCTTCTTTCTGCAGCATACCGTGAAAAACCGCCGTGCATGTCTCTACTGTCGCTTCCTGTTTCGCCGTATGTGAGGGTGGTTGCTTGTGCTTTAATGGGTCGTGACAGGAGCGTCACTTAGGGAGGAAGTACTCAGCTTGGCTGCTCTAGTTCTGGATGAACACGTAGCTCATAATGTTTTGTAACGTTTTTCCGCCCGTTCTTGACTCGCCTTAAAACAAACAAATAAGGCAGATCTATAAGGGAATCGATGTTTTCATATATTAAGAAAACATTAATGACGGGCTCAAGCTGAAAAGTAGACAAACAAAAATAAGTACTAAATAAGCGCTAAAAGAGGTAAGATATCATTTAGCGTTGGCCGCACATAGATATTTTTGTCCGGGAATACATATTCTTTTTGTGGCACAGCGCTGAGCACGCATCATATCTATAGCCTCTGCAACAGACCAATACTTATCGGAGCCCATTGCCCTGTAATTTATTTCAGATACGGAGGTTACATTCTGACAGCTGCTATGTCTTTGAGCCTCATTACGCGAGCTACTATGGTGCTGGAGCAAGTGTACTTCATGTTCCCCAAACATGCGATACGGCAGCCGGAACCACGGCTTCTTCAAGCTTTTACCGGTCTATCAGTCATCATGACAGAGAAGGCTGACAAAGTAGCGCTCGTAAGCACTGATCAAAAAGTACGCACTTGGCATACTCCGCTTTCTCGTATGTTTAACATTCTGAGAGCTACATGAAGTAGCATGCGCTTTGGCACCGCTCATGACTTTTTGCTAGTGTGCAGCCACGCATTTACACGTTATATATATATATATATATATATATATATATATATATATATATATATATATATATATATATATATATATATATATATAAGGGAAAGAAGTATATACCTAAGGGCTCGTTTTTCCGTGTTTTTAACACAATAATAATGAGATATAACAGAAAGTAATGCCAAGGAATGTACAGGGGAAGTTATTAACATTAATGGAATGTAAATAAGAAGAAAGAAAAGTGGATGAAAAAATTACCAACTGTAAGCAGGAATCGAGCCTACGACCTTCGAATTACGCGTTCGATGCTCTAACCACTGAGCTATTACAGCGGCCCTCTCTCCATCCACTTTTTTGGGTTTATCTGTGAATTTAGAAGTAGGACCGACAGTCAGCGCCATCTATAAGCCAAACAACGAGTGTGAAAACACTCTTATGCGCATGTTTGGCGTCACGTAGCACGTGAACTTATTATGAGCGGGCAGCTGATTAATTGTCCCTCTTATACAACCTAAACACACCAAGTCTGCCAGTACGAGACCCTCGTTCAATGAAATAAGGGAAAGAAGTGTATACCTAAGGGCTCGTTTTTCCGTGTTTTTAACACAATAATAATGAGATATAACAGACAGTAATGCCAAGGAATGTACAGGGGAAGTTATTAACATTAATGGAATGTAAATAAGAAGAAAGAAAAGTGGATGAAAAAATTACTAACTGTAAGCAGGAATCGAACCTACGACCTTCGAATTACGCGTTCGATGCTCTAACCACTGAGCTATTACAGCGGCCCTCTCTCCATCCACTTTTTTGGGTTTATCTGTGAATTTAGAAGTAGGAGCGACAGTCAGCGCCATCTATAAGCCAAACAACGAGTGTGAAAACACTCTTATGCGCATGTTTGGCGTCACGTAGCACGTGAACTTATTATGAGCGGGCAGCTGATTAATTGTCCCTCTTATACAACCTAAACACACCAAGTCTGCCAGTACGAGACCCTCGTTCAATGAAATAAGGGAAAGAAGTGTATACCTAAGGGCTCGTTTTTCCGTGTTTTTAACACAATAATAATCAGATATAACAGACAGTAATGCCAAGGAATGTACAGGGGAAGTTATTAACATTAATGGAATGTAAATAAGAAGAAAGAAAAGTGGATTAAAAAATTACCAACCGTAAGCAGGAATCGAACCTACGACCTTCGAATTACGCGTTCGATGCTCTAACCACTGAGCTATTACAGCGGCCCTCTCTCCATCCACTTTTTTGGGTTTATCTGTGAATTTAGAAGTAGGAGCGACAGTCAGCGCCATCTATAAGCCAAACAACGAGTGTGAAAACACTCTTATGCGCATGTTTGGCGTCACGTAGCACGTGAACTTATTATGAGCGGGCAGCTGATTAATTGTCCCTCTTATACAACCTAAACACACCAAGTCTGCCAGTACGAGACCCTCGTTCAATGAAATAAGGGAAAGAAGTGTATACCTAAGGGCTCGTTTTTCCGTGTGTTTAACACAATAATAATGAGATATAACAGACAGTAATGCCAAGGAATGTACAGGGGAAGTTATTAACATTAATGGAATGTAAATAAGAAGAAAGAAAAGTGGATGAAAAAATTACCAACTGTAAGCAGGAATCGAACCTACGACCTTCGAATTACGCGTTCGATGCTCTAACCACTGAGCTATTACAGCGGCCCTCTCTCCATCCACTTTTTTGGGTTTATCTGTGAATTTAGAAGTAGGAGCGACAGTCAGCGCCATCTATAAGCCAAACAACGAGTGTGAAAACACTCTTATGCGCATGTTTGGCGTCACGTAGCACGTGAACTTATTATGAGCGGGCAGCTGATTAATTGTCCCTCTTATACAACCTAAACACACCAAGTCTGCCAGTACGAGACCCTCGTTCAATGAAATAAGGGAAAGAAGTGTATACCTAAGGGCTCGTTTTTCCGTGTTTTTAACACAATAATAATGAGATATAACAGACAGTATTGCCAAGGAATGTACAGGGGAAGTTATTAACATTAATGGAATGTAAATAAGAAGAAAGAAAAGTGGATGAAAAAATTACCAACTGTAAGCAGGAATCGAACCTACGACCTTCGAATTACGCGATCGATGCTCTAACCACTGAGCTATTACAGCGGCCCTCTCTCCATCCACTTTTTTGGGTTTATCTGTGAATTTAGAAGTAGGAGCGACAGTCAGCGCCATCTATAAGCCAAACAACGAGTGTGAAAACACTCTTATGCGCATGTTTGGCGTCACGTAGCACGTGAACTTATTATGAGCAGGCAGCTGATTAATTGTCCCTCTTATACAACCTAAACACACCAAGTCTGCCAGTACGAGACCCTCGTTCAATGAAATAAGGGAAAGAAGTGTATACCTAAGGGCTCGTTTTTCCGTGTTTTTAACACAATAATAATGAGATATAACAGACAGTAATGCCAAGGAATGTACAGGGGAAGTTATTAACATTAATGGAATGTAAATAAGAAGAAAGAAAAGTGGATGAAAAAATTAGCAACTGCAAGCAGGAATCGAACCAACGACCTTCGAATTACGCGTTCGATGCTCTAACCACTGAGCTATTACAGCGGCCCTCTCTCCATCCACTTTTTTGGGTTTATCTGTGAATTTAGAAGTAGGAGCGACCGTCAGCGCTATCTATAAGCCAAACAACGAGTGTGAAAACACTCTTATGCGCATGTTTGGCGTCACGTAGCACGTGAACTTATTATGAGCGGGCAGCTGAATAATTGTCCCTCTTATACAACCTAAACACACCAAGTCTGCCAGTACGAGACCCTCGTTCAATGAAATAAGGGAAAGAAGTGTATACCTAAGGGCTCGTTTTTCCGTGTTTTTAACACAATAATAATGAGATATAACAGACAGTAATGCCAAGGAATGTACAGGGGAAGTTATTAACATTAATGGAATGTAAATAAGAAGAAAGAAAAGTGGATGAAAAAATTACCAACTGTAAGCAGGAATCGAACCTACGACCTTCGAATTACGCGTTCGATGCTCTAACCACTGAGCTATTACAGCGGCCCTCTCTCCATCCACTTTTTTGGGTTTATCTGTGAATTTAGAAGTAGGAGCGACAGTCAGCGCCATCTATAAGCCAAACAACGAGTGTGAAAACACTCTTATGCGCATGTTTGGCGTCACGTAGCACGTGAACTTATTATGAGCGGGCAGCTGATTAATTGTCCCTCTTATACAACCTAAACACACCAAGTCTGCCAGTACGAGACCCTCGTTCAATGAAATAAGGGAAAGAAGTGTATACCTAAGGGCTCGTTTTTCCGTGTTTTTAACACAATAATAATGAGATATAACAGACAGTAATGCCAAGGAATGTACAGGGGAAGTTATTAACATTAATGGAATGTAAATAAGAAGAAAGAAAAGTGGATGAAAAAATTAGCAACTGCAAGCAGGAATCGAACCAACGACCTTCGAATTACGCGTTCGATGCTCTAACCACTGAGCTATTACAGCGGCCCTCTCTCCATCCACTTTTTTGGGTTTATCTGTGAATTTAGAAGTAGGAGCGACCGTCAGCGCCATCTATAAGCCAAACAACGAGTGTGAAAACACTCTTATGCGCATGTTTGGCGTCACGTAGCACGTGAACTTATTATGAGCGGGCAGCTGATTAATTGTCCCTCTTATACAACCTAAACACACCAAGTCTGCCAGTACGAGACCCTCGTTCAATGAAATAAGGGAAAGAAGTGTATACCTAAGGGCTCGTTTTTCCGTGTTTTTAACACAATAATAATGAGATATAACAGACAGTAATGCCAAGGAATGTACAGGGGAAGTTATTAACATTAATGGAATGTAAATAAGAAGAAAGAAAAGTGGATGAAAAAATTACCAACTGTAAGCAGGAATCGAACCTACGACCTTCGAATTACGCGTTCGATGCTCTAACCACTGAGCTATTACAGCGGCCCTCTCTCCATCCACTTTTTTGGGTTTATCTGTGAATTTAGAAGTAGGAGCGACAGTCAGCGCCATCTATAAGCCAAACAACGAGTGTGAAAACACTCTTATGCGCATGTTTGGCGTCACGTAGCACGTGAACTTATTATGAGCGGGCAGCTGATTAATTGTCCCTCTTATACAACCTAAACACACCAAGTCTGCCAGTACGAGACCCTCGTTCAATGAAATAAGGGAAAGAAGTGTATACCTAAGGGCTCGTTTTTCCGTGTTTTTAACACAATAATAATGAGATATAACAGACAGTAATGCCAAGGAATGTACAGGGGAAGTTATTAACATTAATGGAATGTAAATAAGAAGAAAGAAAAGTGGATGAAAAAATTACCAACTGTAAGCAGGAATCGAACCTACGACCTTCGAATTACGCGTTCGATGCTCTAACCACTGAGCTATTACAGCGGCCCTCTCTCCATCCACTTTTTTGGGTTTATCTGTGAATTTAGAAGTAGGAGCGACAGTCAGCGCCATCTATAAGCCAAACAACGAGTGTGAAAACACTCTTATGCGCATGTTTGGCGTCACGTAGCACGTGAACTTATTATGAGCGGGCAGCTGATTAATTGTCCCTCTTATACAACCTAAACACACCAAGTCTGCCAGTACGAGACCCTCGTTCAATGAAATAAGGGAAAGAAGTGTATACCTAAGGGCTCGTTTTTCCGTGTTTTTAACACAATAATAATGAGATATAACAGACAGTATTGCCAAGGAATGTACAGGGGAAGTTATTAACATTAATGGAATGTAAATAAGAAGAAAGAAAAGTGGATGAAAAAATTACCAACTGTAAGCAGGAATCGAACCTACGACCTTCGAATTACGCGTTCGATGCTCTAACCACTGAGCTATTACAGCGGCCCTCTCTCCATCCACTTTTTTGGGTTTATCTGTGAATTTAGAAGTAGGAGCGACAGTCAGCGCCATCTATAAGCCAAACAACGAGTGTGAAAACACTCTTATGCGCATGTTTGGCGTCACGTAGCACGTGAACTTATTATGAGCGGGCAGCTGATTAATTGTCCCTCTTATACAACCTAAACACACCAAGTCTGCCAGTACGAGACCCTCGTTCAATGAAATAAGGGAAAGAAGTGTATACCTAAGGGCTCGTTTTTCCGTGTTTTTAACACAATAATAATGAGATATAACAGACAGTAATGCCAAGGAATGTACAGGGGAAGTTATTAACATTAATGGAATGTAAATAAGAAGAAAGAAAAGTGGATGAAAAAATTAGCAACTGCAAGCAGGAATCGAACCAACGACCTTCGAATTACGCGTTCGATGCTCTAACCACTGAGCTATTACAGCGGCCCTCTCTCCATCCACTTTTTGGGGTTTATCTGTGAATTTAGAAGTAGGAGCGACCGTCAGCGCCATCTATAAGCCAAACAACGAGTGTGAAAACACTCTTATGCGCATGTTTGGCGTCACGTAGCACGTGAACTTATTATGAGCGGGCAGCTGATTAATTGTCCCTCTTATACAACCTAAACACACCAAGTCTGCCAGTACGAGACCCTCGTTCAATGAAATAAGGGAAAGAAGTGTATACCTAAGGGCTCGTTTTTCCGTGTTTTTAACACAATAATAATGAGATATAACAGACAGTAATGCCAAGGAATGTACAGGGGAAGTTATTAACATTAATGGAATGTAAATAAGAAGAAAGAAAAGTGGATGAAAAAATTACCAACTGTAAGCAGGAATCGAACCTACGACCTTCGAATTACGCGTTCGATGCTCTAACCACTGAGCTATTACAGCGGCCCTCTCTCCATCCACTTTTTTGGGTTTATCTGTGAATTTAGAAGTAGGAGCGACAGTCAGCGCCATCTATAAGCCAAACAACGAGTGTGAAAACACTCTTATGCGCATGTTTGGCGTCACGTAGCACGTGAACTTATTATGAGCGGGCAGCTGATTAATTGTCCCTCTTATACAACCTAAACACACCAAGTCTGCCAGTACGAGACCCTCGTTCAATGAAATAAGGGAAAGAAGTGTATACCTAAGGGCTCGTTTTTCCGTGTTTTTAACACAATAATAATGAGATATAACAGACAGTAATGCCAAGGAATGTACAGGGGAAGTTATTAACATTAATGGAATGTAAATAAGAAGAAAGAAAAGTGGATGAAAAAATTACCAACTGTAAGCAGGAATCGAACCTACGACCTTCGAATTACGCGTTCGATGCTCTAACCACTGAGCTATTACAGCGGCCCTCTCTCCATCCACTTTTTTGGGTTTATCTGTGAATTCGGAAGTAGGAGCGACAGTCAGCGCCATCTATAAGCCAAACAACGAGTGTGAAAACACTCTTATGCGCATGTTTGGCGTCACGTAGCACGTGAACTTATTATGAGCGGGCAGCTGATTAATTGTCCCTCTTATACAACCTAAACACACCAAGTCTGCCAGTACGAGACCCTCGTTCAATGAAATAAGGGAAAGAAGTGTATACCTAAGGGCTCGTTTTTCCATGTTTTTAACACAATAATAATGAGATATAACAGACAGTAATGCCAAGGAATGTACAGGGGAAGTTATTAACATTAATGGAATGTAAATAAGAAGAAAGAAAAGTGGATGAAAAAATTACCAACTGTAAGCAGGAATCGAACCTACGACCTTCGAATTACGCGTTCGATGCTCTAACCACTGAGCTATTACAGCGGCCCTCTCTCCATCCACTTTTTTGGGTTTATCTGTGAATTTAGAAGTAGGAGCGACAGTCAGCGCCATCTATAAGCCAAACAACGAGTGTGAAAACACTCTTATGCGCATGTTTGGCGTCACGCCAAACATGCGCAAAAAACGACAGACGACACCCAACTGTTCATGAAGTCACAGATATTGGTCATAATATTAGAACTGAAACCTTAATGCAAGACTTCTGGACGTTGTCTTTAGTCAAAATATTTTCTAAAATGACAAACGACACCCCACTGTTCATGAAGTCACAGATATTGGTCATAATATCAGAACTGAAACCTTAATTCAAGACTTCTGGACGTTGTCTTCAGTCAAAGTATTCTCTAAAACGACAGACGACACCCAAGTGTTCATGAAGTCACAGATAGCGGTCATGATATTAGAACTGAAACCTTAATGCAAGACTTCTGGACGTTGTCTTCAGTCAAAGTATTCTCTAAAACGACAGACGACACCCAACTGTTCATGAAGTCACAGATATCGGTCATAATATTGGAACTGAATCCTTAGTGGAAGACTTCTGGACGTTGTCTTCAGGCAAAGTATTCTTTAAAACGACAAGCGACACCCAACTGTTTATGAAGTCGCAGATATTGGCCAAAATATTAGAACTGAAACCTTAATGCAAGACTTCTGGGCGTTGTCGTCAGTCAAAGTATTCTCTAAAACGACAGACGACACCCAACTGTTCATGAAGTCACAGATATCGGTCATAATATTAGAACTGAAACCTTAATGCAAGACTTCTGGACATTGTCTTTAGTGAAAGTATTCTCTAAAATGACAAACGACACCCGACTGTTCATGAAGTCACAGATACTGGTCATAATATTAGAACTGAAACCTTAATCCAAGACTTCTGGACGTTGTCTTCAGTCAAAGTATTCTCTAAAACGACAGACGACACCCAACTGTTTATGAAGTCACAGATATCGGTCATAATATTGGAACTTAACCCTGTATGGAAGACTTCTGGACGTTGTCTTTAGTCAAAGTATTCTCTAAAACGACAAATGATGCCCAACTCTTCATGATGTCACAAATATCAGTCATAATACTGGAACTGAATTCTTCATGGAAGGCAGCCAGAATGTTCTCCAATGCAATAAAACACACCCGACACATCATGATGCAACAGATATTCGTGACCAGATTGGAACCGAGCACAGCGTCGAACACTTTCGGATGGTATATTTATTTATTTTCAAATACGGCTGCTCACTGTGAGGCTACTGCAAAAGTGGCGTACATATAAACAAAATGAAAGGATTTAAACAGTAATATCACATAAAATGTGCCAAGGTAAACAAATATCACTACCCATGAGTGCACCCCTGTAGTAATTGAGAGAAATATGACATTATTATAATACAAGTGCCTCCAAAAAGTCAGACACACTGGAATTAGGAATAAAACCAAGTAGATCAATCCAGTGTTTGATAACTTTATTTGAACGTGTTAGAGAGCTCTACAAATGACTTCTAAGCTGGGTGGTGATTGCGGACCAGCGCTGTGTTGAAAACATCAGCACTTTGCTGATAGTTTAAATATCCTTTAACATCTACAAAATGCATCTGACACTTCTTGATGAGACAGACATTGATTTTGAGGTTACAGCCAAGCACTGTGGCTTTCACATGTCATCAATTGTCAAAATACCTTATAACGCAATAAAGCATGCCAAAAATTTTTGATGAGACAGATACCGACCAAAGGATTGCACCAGAGCACCGTACAGAAGTTTTGGCACGTTTTCCAACAGACCTAAACTGAATATGCTTAAGTGCATGCGTATATATAATCCAAGTTAATGCATATACTAAAAAACTGAACAGAAATGAAGGACTCCTTGGAAACACATACAAATATTCAATGTTCGGTACCATGGAATATCTTCAGCTGATTACAGTCTGGAGGAACAGATAAATACACGCACAGCTCTGAAAGATCTCATAAGTCACATGAGGTACTTTTTGCATTTCTTCTATACAAAGTGCAGTACCATACTAGTGCACCTTCATTCATTCTGTGCATACATGTGGTGATCTTCTCTTCCAACAATCGTGTCATCGTGCAGCTGATTTCAAATCAGGTGCTTCTCACAAGGTTTTCAGTTATCTGTCCAGCTGTAAACAGAACGCGCGTTATGTTATAGTAAACTGTAAAACGACGGAGAAGCGCCATTGTATGCCTATCGCTACGAGTATCATTATGAACTATAAATTAAGAATGTGCGTGTTAGAATGCCTCTAAACAACGTATGTGCTACTGAGCGTGGCAGAGAAGCAGAAGAAGCGAGAAGTGAAATAGCAGGCAATACCAGCAGCACTTAATCATGCAACTTTCTTTTTCGATCACCACAGCAACACACGCTCGAGTTTCTGTCTTGTACGTTAATGGAAATGAGACCGCTGACAGCTCAATGTGTCAGCGTCTCTGGTACCCGACTCGAAGTCACATCTCACTGCTACCAACCAGCGCACGCTTGTTATTAGCTTGGCAACACACGAAAACGATTAGCACCGAAGCTAACGAATGTTTCCGCGTCATACAATTCGCGAATACACTTATATAAGTACGTACGTTTTCACATCACGGAAATGTGTTGGCTAGTGCGAGGTTCGCTTTCAGCGATGATGAATACCGATGTTGAAAACAAACACATTGCAGATAAAAACTCCTCCGTATGAACTACGCGATATTTCTGGCGTCGTATATGGTGTCTATGTTGCGACGGAAACTACCGTAGAGTTTTTTCAGCCGATGTGCCTTGCATGTGCTGGTACATACGAACTATATGGTAGAGGCCTGCGCTGGATGCAGATGACACCAATCTGAATTGCCTCCGCGGTAGGCCAGGGCTCACGCTCAAACCTTCGAACCTCCGAAGTCTGTTTACACTCGTTTTTACCACAGAAAGTCACAAATCAAAGCACTAGAACACGAACATGCTCCTTTCGCTTGGCCGACGATCGCACATGTGACCGGCGCTAGCATAGCCGGCCAGCATTCGCTGTATTGTCGGCGTCGCTCAAACTCGGCACGAAACCGCGTCACGCTGGTAGCACTCGCAGTCGTTCGTCGTTTCGTTGTCGTTCTAGTGGCGCAATTATGTAAAAGTTCCAAATCCGGACAAAGGCGGTCTCTTCCATTGAGTCGCACGCGATTGGCCCATACAAACTGTGTCGAATGCTGTGACGTTATGATTGACGTGGATTGGGGTGTCACGTGACTTTTTTTTCGGTTTTTGGAGAAAGGCGATGGAACGGTCGGAGAGACTGTCCGAAAGCAACCGGATGGATTGAAATGGCTGCAAGGTGGCCTCGATTGGACTGAAATGAAAAAAATGCGCGACTTTTCGGCCCCGGGGCACTTGGACAACATGGCGTTTTCCACTGACACGGTACTTCGCCTTGGCTGTACGGTAGCTTTAACCGAGCAGAGGCGACGACGCGAGGTAAAAGATGCATTTGAAGAGTTCAGCGAAGAAGAGTTCCGGCAATATTTTCGTCTGTCCAAACGAACAGTGCGTAGCTTGTGCGACGAACTTGACCCTATCATCGGATGCCAGCGAGCCAGTGGCCTTTCCACAGAGAGAAAGGTGTTGTGCGCGCTGCGATTTTTCGCCACCGGTAGCTTCCAAAAGAGCATTGGTCGCGAGGAACACATCGGCATGTCTCAGCCGGCGGTGAGCAACACCATCCACGAGGTGACGGAGGCGATCATTACCGTGGCTGCTAGAAAAAGGGTGGCGGACTTCCTACTGACAACAGCTGCTAAGGATGAGGCAAAGGTGGAGTTTGTGCTACGCGGTTGCATCCCAGGGGTGCTGGCGTGTGCCGATGGCACGTTGGTCACCATTCGCAAGCCAGAGGGATTCAGACTGGCCGACACGGCGAGCTTCATGTCCAGAAGGGGCTATTATGTCCTGAACGTCATGATCGTAAGTACTGTTAGGATCGTTTATTACTCGCCCTTCGGAGCAATTGTTCAGTTGTGACGCCAAAGCTGGAAAAAGTAATAATGCAACGAATGAAAAAGAACCTGCAGGGAATTGGGTGCGAGCTAGATAGTGGCTCGCAAGGCCTCGGTAATAATAAGTGGCAAGTGTTTTGTGCGTGAGCCAGTTGCCGTTTTTGCACTGGTATGCATACGCAATTGAATTGTGCATTTTAGAGGTAATCGGTAATATGGGTAGCAGACGTAGCAGAAGTATATACACGACAGGGAAGTATTTCCAACACGAAAGTGCTTACAATCGCAATTGCACGAGCTGGCTTTGGTATTTACGAGTGTTCTTTCCCAAGAGCAACGCGTAGCTTTTCACTTATCGATCATTCAGTGGAAGTCGTAGCCATGTGTACAGCAGAGGTGGGGTCGTTGCCCCCACACTTCCCCCTCCTCAGTGTGCTACACCCTGTGTTTCCTTCTAAGTGAAGCTCCTTGTACCAATGACTGTACTAGTACGCATTGTTTCCTACATATGCGTAGAAAAAAGGGATTTATTCCGAGTATAAATGCAGTACTATTTTATATCGCTCCTCATCGCAGATGTGCAAAGCGTGGCTGCGCATAATTGTCATAGACCCATGATTCCCAGATTCGTGCCACGACTCCTGGGTGTGGGAACACAACCCACTGCGTGCACGCCTAGCTGCACATCTACAGCCTTGCGAATATCTGCTTGGTAAGTATTAATGTGTACTATCTGGGCAGAGCACTCGGCTTTTATGCTTACATTGCAGGAGACGCAGGCTATCCCCTCAAGCCATGGCTCCTAATTCCTGCCCTTGGCAGTCAACCGTGCAACACTTCCGAAGGCCGATACAACAAGGAGCACGCATCCATGCACAATGTTGTGGAAAGGTGTATCGCCGTGTTGAAAAGCAAGTTCCGCTGCTTGCAGCACTTTCGAACGATGCTCTACAACCCCGATCGGGCAGCGCAAATCATCTATGCTTGCTTTGCTCTCCACAACATTGCGTTGCATGCAGGCGACTGGACCTTGGATGAGTATGTCGTGGACATGCCACCAGCTGAGGATGACGATAGATAGCCAAGGGGGAGCCATATGCTCACACCACGCAACGTGCTGCTCAGAGACGGCAGCAGCGCTGTCCTGGACCTTTTTTGAAGTACACAGGAACGGTGAGTTTTCATGTTTTCATATCCCACACATAATTTATTTACACTGATTCTAGTGCATCTAGACATGAAAAGGCTGTGTTTGCCACATTTGAATACACAAAGTACTTACTTGTGCTTCAATATGAAGCAAGGTGGCAATGTCAAAATGCTGCATTTTCTTTAAATGGCACATGAAATATGCAACAGAAAGACCCTTTTCCATATTAGCGATCACAGTCACAACAGACTAGATTGGAGCAAGCATATATGAGCGGCACTCTGTGCTGAATGTTGCTATCACAAAATTGTGCGAACAATGCAGCAACGTCTCAAAATTCTTTTCACCAGAACGCATAAAAATCGAGATTCTATTAGTAACATGTTGTATGAACACATGATACATAAGTCCATATCTTGTCATAGTGACTGACTACAAGCATTCAATTGTGCCCGCCAGGCTTGACGAGCAATTGTGCTTGTCAAGTTGTGCTGTTTTTTTGCTCATTGTCCTAAACATTGTGTGGATGTTAAAATAACATTTAATTTGAATTCACGACTGCAGTCATGCTGCAATGCTAAAAAACATGCAAATCAAGATGGCAAACAACAGGCGAGTTGTTTTGATAACATACAGCATGAATAATTCGCTCAGTTATCTCGCGGCTCCCAAACCATACCACGTTCGAAATTTATTCCCGCAAAGAGTCGTTTACAATGAAAACTAGATGAAATCAATCGCTGGCATGTTGCTGTGATGACCATTTTCCTTTGTGAAATTGTGCGAGATGACCGCTTACTAGCTCAGCGCTCCCAAACAAGATTCGGAATGTAGTTGTTGCATCTTAGCCTCATTGTGCTGAAATGAAAATATCACAGTGAAAAAAAATGCGAAAAGATATCACATTACTACACTATGTGGTAATTCTGAATAAAAATCACAGTGAGCTAGAAAACACAGTGGGACAATACAAATATCAAAGAAACATTAACAGAAAATGTCAACTATACACTCGTGGTCTCCGTGTGAATGACTAGACACCTTTGAAATGTGGGTAAAAAACACTGCCACTAGAACAGCTCGAACATACATGAAGAAATGCATATATTGAACATAAAAAATGCTGCACTCCTTATACAAAGTAAATGCTAATCTAAATCTAGTAATATGTACTAAATGCAAACAAAAAAACGAATAAAATAGAACATGAACAGCAACACGTAAACATATCAAAACACTAAACCAATTATGAATGATAAAAAGTTGAAAACATGGCGAAAAACAAACTAAACTATGTGTATGTCTCCCGAAGCGTATAAAATTGAACTGAACAGCAACACCTAAACACATTGAAACCGACAAATCTATAATGAATGATGACAAGAAAAATCATTGAACACATGACGAAAAATTAAACTAAACTACGTATCCCTTTCTCGCAGAAAGCCCTCAGCCATGGCCAGTGCCCTCCTGCACCGCTGCCGCCTTCTCCTGTGCCGCTGCCACACGCCGTGCTGCAGAAGCGATGCGGGTGGTTGAATTTTCATCTCCCGCAGCACCTGCGATGAATCGTCATGGTGTAGATGTTTAAGTGAGCTGCCGGTAAACCCTTAACCATCTCGTGGCTGGAAGCTGCTCCTGCTGCCAAGAATTGCAACGGACACAACAACTTCCCCTCAGTTGAAGATCAACTGGCCTGATGGCATCCTTTGAAAGTGGGAAGCTTTGTGTACAAGCTATGCCCTCCTCGTGCGGACCTACAAACATTTGTTGAAACTGCTCTTTATTAATGTCCTCAAATGCATCTCTCACCATGAAAGAGCCCCAGGGCTAACCAACCTTTTGCCCGGCAGTTTATCATTGCAGATACCCGATACCATGCCCTCAATACAATGCATGGTTCTTGTTTACAACCCAAGTTGGTTTCAGTCATCATAAAAGAACATGGAGAATGCTTATGCCCCTTATGTAAAATGTAAACAAAGGGTCTACTCACCTTGAGCACCTTGTCGCCCTGCTCAAGGTTCCAGTCCTGCACTCAATAAAGCACTAAGTTCTCAGATGCTTGCGTGTTACTGTGTCACTGCCATCTACAGCCGCTTCAGTGGCCTCCGCATCCATTTCCACTGCAGCAGTGGGAAGATTCGCCTGCTGGAAAGTGTAGTAAGCATGATCTTTCAGAAAGTAAGTATTCGTTACTCTGGCTATTTTGCAACCTTAAGTACTAAACATTTGCGAAAATGTTCTGCAGCTATTCAGTGGTCATTGATGTCATGTATTACCATTTTAGTGCATGCACTTGCCCGCAGTCATTGCGTGTTTTACGATAAATTAATACCCCTTGTACTGCAAGGGCTGCAAACTGATATTTCAGTTAAACCTACCCACTTTTGATTACTTTCTCGTGTGCTTTATTCCCGTTTAACAAGGTTCTGCTAAAGGCACCCCTTCAGATATCAAACTCTGTCATGGTACCGCTCAGGAACCCGTGATACTGCGGCGGCAGAGTGCTTACCTGTTGATAGGTGAGACCAAAAACGCCACTGAAGCGTGTCATTCCAGTCAACTGTAGAACTCGGCCGCGGAAGCCAGGCAGCCAACCCCCTACAGTGCCCCTGGAAATATACACTAATGTCACAGAAGAAATTGCCCGTGCCATTCGACGGTCACTCACGTTTGTGCGTCTCTGATGGCGGCGGTGTCACGGCGGGCCTCGTGCACCGGCCTGCGCCACCAAGCCTGCCATTCCTGTGCAGGCACTTCATGGTTCAGCGCGTCGCTGAGCTCTTGCCACCGGTCGGTGATAGTGACGCCGTGCCGCAGCTCGATGGCATTCGCCACGAGCTGGGGATGTTCGTCCATAAAGGCGAGCACCAGCGCGCGCTGAGCCTCGGATAACGCTGATGAGCCGCTGCTGCTGTTGACTACTGGTACAGTTGACCTCCGCCACGATTGCGCTCGACTGAGCCAACAACTTCGAAAGTTGCGCCGTTTAGGTTTGTATAGTGGAGGAGATATGAAAACAGTAACTGCTTGAAACGAGGTTGTACTTAGCGCCACCACGTACCGTCCCGCTAAATTTAGCGTTATTTCATAACAATAACAAGAAAAATACGTTTATATTGTGCCGTATTCCTTAATAAACGTTTGAAAACTTGTGCCAACACAATTTGATATTGATTAACAGTAGTTAAACATTTTTCAACACGTTACAAACACTTTTCACTTTGCTATACGGTCCCCAAGTCCACGTCAAAATGATGACGCGAGGCTTCATTTCGCTCATTGGCTGTTCACTTCCCTTCGTCTTCGCGACCGCTGCGGACCACCCATTTTTTGACGTCACCGACAGACCGCCTCCGTCCGGATTTGGAATTTGTATATAATTGCACCATTGATTACGAAGCGGTCATTCAGGAACGTTTGGCGTAGTTTTCATGCTTGCTTTCAGCACTCGGCTGTGCCTTCGAAGCGGCGGCCATTAGGCACAGCATTCGGAGTCATCGCGGCCTCTGGTTGGTTGGCGCGCGGCCTCTGGTTGGTTGGCGCCGCTGTACGCGTGGTGACGTAGCGTACGCGAGGTGAAATATGAAGCCCGGCTTGATCCCTCGCGCCTGCTCGCATATGCCCCTCCGACGTAGACGCCGAGAGGCACATTTGACGCTTTTGACGCGTAGACGCGAGTGTACGCGTGCCAGTGGTTGGCACTTAAGAGTGTTTTCACACTCGTCGTTTGGCTCATAGATGGCGCTGACTGTAACTCCTACCTTTAAATTCACATATAAACCCAAAAAAGTGGATGGTGGGATGCCGCTGTGGTAGCTCAGTGGTTAGAGCATCGAACGCGTTATTCGAAGGTCATAGGTTTGATTCCTGCTCGCGGCTGGCTATTTTTTCATCCACTTTTCTTTCTTCTTATTTACATTCCATTATTTCTAATAACTTCCCCTGTACATTCCTTGGCATTACTGTCTGTTTGATCTCAATAATATTGTGTTAAAATACGGAAAAACGAGCCCTTAGGTATACACTTCTTTCCCATATATATATATATATATATATATATATATATATATATATATATATATATTGTCTTGGTTCAACATAAGCAGTGCACCGAGACGTTGAGTCCGAGAACCGACGGCGTGTGTTTTTATGTAGGAGCCAAGAGCAGGCGAGCAAAAAAAGCACGTCGTCTTCTTCAATTCCCCTTTTCATGAGGCTGTTGGCGCGCACATCGTTTTCGTTCTTTGTTTCGGGCGGCGGCATTTGTCTCCCCTTAAAAGAGCATCACCCCGATGCTATAGCTGAGACAGTAATTCGCGCATCAAGTCACTTTGTAGAAGCGACGGTGCCTCGCAAAGTCACTCGCAGAGTCACTCGCTGACGTGTGGCTTAATGCGCACTACGTGCACAAGCTCAAGTCGGCGCTGGCGACGCCTTGAACAGTTTGGGCTATCCGGGACGACTTCATAGGTAACGTCACTTAGTCGTCGCAACACTCGATAAGGTCCCAAGTACCTTCTGAGCAACTTTTTGGATAGTCCCCGTCTTCGTACAGGCGTTCACACCCATACCCTGTCCCCGGTTTTGTACGTTACAGGTGTATGACGTTGGTTATAGCGGCCTGGGTCGTACTCTTGCTGTTGGTATATTCGCAGACGTGCGAGCTGCTTGGCTTCCTCTGCGCGTTGAGTAAACGCGTCAGCACTCGTTTTGTTGTCATCGCATTCGTGTGGCAGCATTGCGTCTAACATCGTTCTTACTTCTCGTCCATGAACAAAGCTGAATGGGGTCATCCGTGTGGTTTCTTGTTTCGCAGTATTGTATGCGAACGTTATGTAAGAGAGAATCTCGTCCCAATTTTTGTGTTCGATGTCCACATACATTGAAAGCATGTCTTCCAGAGTTTAGTTAAGTCGCTCGGTCAACCCGTTTGTTTGTGGATGGTAAGCTGTCGACTTGCGATAAATAGTACCGCTGAGCACCAACACATGATATAAAAGTGCGGCTGTGAATGCGGTTCCGCGATCTGTTATAACGAGCGATGGCGCACCGTGTCTCAGCACAATGTTCTCTATGAATAACTGGGCTACCTCCTCTGCTGTGCCTCTCTGGATGGCTTTTGTCTCGGCGTAGCGAGTGAGGTAGTCGGTCGCCACTATAACCCAGCGGTTACCAACACTATAAGTGGGAAGTGGGCCCAAAAGTTCATTCCGATCTGGTCAAAAGGTGTTGTCGGGATCTAGACAGGGTGTAGCCAACCGGCTTGTTTTGTTGGAGGTGACTTGCGCCGCTGGCAATCGAGGCAGGCCCGAACATGGTGCTTCACGGCAGCGGTGAGTCTAGGCCAGTAATATCTCCCTCGAACTCTGCTCAGTGTGCGCGTGTAGCCCAAATATCCAGATGTTACCTCGTTGTGGCACGCTTGCAACACTTCAGAACGAAGAGTGGTAGGGATGACAAGCAGGTAGGTGGACCCATCTGACGAGAAGTCAATTTGTAAAGGACATTGTTTCGCAGACAGAACGACGATAGTCCTCTTGTAAAGGCTTTGGGTGCATTCTGGCTTCGTCCTTCTAAATAATTAATCAAGCCAAGTATCTCAGGATCGTCATGCTGGTGAGCTGCGATGGTTGACGTGTCGAGGATTCCGAAGAACGCTGTCTCTACATCAAAAGCAGCAGCCGACTCTATTGGTGATCGAGATGAGCAGTCAGGCATCCGTGTGTCGTTTTCCCGACTTATACACCATCGTTATATAGAACTCCTATAGTCTAAGGCTCCAGCATGCCAATTGCCCGGAAGGATCTTTCAGACTTGTTAACCAACACAACGAATGGTGGTCACTGGTAACCTTGAATGGGCGGCCGTACAGGTATGGGCGAAATTTCATACCTGCCTACACCACGGCGAGGCATTCCTTTTCAGTGGTCGAGTAATTTGCTTCTGTGCGTGACAGAGTTCTGCTTGCGTAAGCGATCACTCTTTCCTCGTCGTCCTGGCGCTGCACAAGCACAGCTCCGAGACCAACATTGCTGGCGTCAGTTTGAAGCACTGTAGGGGCTGTGTCATCAAAATGGGCAAGCACGGGGGTCGTCTGTAGACGTTGCCGCAAGTCATTGAAAGCAGCTTCCTGTTCGTCGCCCCAAACAAATGCAACGTCAACCCTCGTGAGGGGGGCCGCTGCGAGCGCTCGATGGTGACGGACGCACTCCACATCGCCTCCGTAGATTTTCTGCTATTTCTGCGGACATCCACCCTGGTACCCCTGAAACTTGGGTGTAGCGTCAGCGAAAAGTTCTCCGCTTCGCCTAGACAACAGCTTCGTCCAGGTAGGTCCACTTTTGACAACTTGAAGGACGTCCTTCACTCCCGGCTAACACGCCACCTCGCTAAGGGCTGTCAGCCCGGCGATGGCGGCCGCTAACGTAGTTACCGGCTATGATCCTACCTCAAGCCAAGGACTGTCCATGGAGATTTCATCCTCCGTAAACACTTTGCCATCAGAAGACGAATACCTCGACGACATGGTGAGACTGTGGGAACGCAAGCAAGCGAAATCGAAGTCTGCGTCTCAACAACAACGAGATACCACAGCGGGCTGCCATTCCCCAGCCTTGCAAGGAACGCCGGCGCACCATCCCTCCGGTGGTGTGCCTACCTCTGCCCCGTCCTCGCAGCCAGCGAAGCCACGCAAGTGGCGTCCGCGACAGACTCCTCGCCTCTTTCGCGACGACTACATCATAGTAGTGAAACCTCGCGTTCCCTGCGAGCTGCGCACATTCGTCCCGGACGATCGCGCGGGCGTCGCCATCCGCAGCTACCTCGGCGACCGGACTACCACGCAAATTCAAGTATCGCCGATCTGGGAACAAAACATCTTGGTCTGTAGCCCCACCATTTTGCCTATGGCACAGCGACTCCTCGGGAACTTCCAGCTGCAAGTGGGGGATCAGCAGCTGCGCCTTCGGGGCCACGCCAAGGGACCAGGGGATACATGCAAGGGCGTCATCAACATAAACCCTGCTGAAAGCTCGGAGAAGATAAAGTCAGAACTGCATTGGCCTTGAGGTACTATCCTCGCGGTCCGCAAACTCGGAGATTCCGCGGCGGCGGTGGTGACTTTCGAGGGCACGAAGTTACCCCGCTTCCTCTTCTACCACTGCGTGGCGACGTATATCCGCGCCTACAAGAAAACGGTCCCTGTTTGCACCAAGTGCGGTACCATCGGTCATCGACCACCTCAGTGTCCTCACCCCGCTCCAACCCAGTGTGCCAAATGTGGAACCCCCGCACCTGCAGGTCTTAATGCCCACGACTGCCACCCCAAGTGCCTCCTCTGCCAAAGGGTCCATGAGACTGGGACCAGTGGCTGCACGACGAAATATTGGAAACGCAAGCAGCCCTCAACATCTGCTCGAGGGACCACCTCATGTTCGTCACAGCCAGATCGCGGCACCAACCTGCATCAGTCGGTTCCACCACTCCACGCCGACACTCAGGCATTCCCACCACTCGAAACATCAGCGGCGGTACCTCAGGTGAGTAGTTGGGCAGGGAATGCTGCTTCTCTCTCACCCCCTCTGTCTTTTCTCTCTCACCTCCTTCTGTCGATCCTCCTTCTCCCGAACTTGCGGCCCTTCGCCAGCAAGTTGCGGCACTTCAAAGGCAAAATTTTCTTTTAACAACTCGAACTCTTAAATAAGCGACTTCAACCCCAACAACAGTGTACTGCAAGGCCATCCGGTATTGCCTCATCTGTCCAGGCGGCTACGCCAGCTACGTCCAAGCTTAGTCCTCGCACTAAGTCCACTCCCATTAAACCGCCGGTTCAAGCAGCCATGTGTGCTCCAACACTCGGAACCAGTGCCGCATCTACTCCAAAAGCTCTTGAGGCTCCTGGGGCACCTGAGGTTCTCTTGCCCGCTAACCAGACTCTCCCTAGTAGAGGTTACCCAGGCTATTCAAGCCTGGGCAATTACCCAGTTTCAACCCAAGGCATCGCGTTCCCGCTCCTGCTGGGTGAGCATTGAGGGTACAGCTCCAAGGCGTCGTCGTAAGGTGGCTACCACCACCCCGCCGTCGGACAATCCGGCCTCCGTGCCCCTTCCTGCCTCTGAGGTTTCCGAGCGGGACATGGAGGACCAAATATAAAACCTAAGACAGTCACGATGGCTACCAATTGTACGTCCCGTTCAAACATCGCGTCTAAATTCGGGATCATACAGTGGAACCCTGAAGGGAGGCTTCGGGAACAGGCGAAAGCATTCACATCTTTCCCTTTTCCTCAGCTCACTTGGCTCTGAGCCGGCCGTCTAGGCACTCCAAGAATCTGGCCCTGTTCCATCCCTTCTGGATACTGCTCCTATGTAGGCGGCACCACCACATGCCTCCTCGTGCATAAAGCTTACACGGCGATACAGATTGACCTCGATCTGGATCTTCCTTACGACTACTGCATGATATCTTGCTGTCTCAGCGGAGGGGCCAACCATCAATACATATATTAAACGTGCACTGTCCCCCTCGCCTTCGAGGGCTTCGTTTGCGCATCTCTTCCATCGGGCGCTGCGTATAGCGGCCCGACAACCACTGGTGATTGTCGGGGAATTTAATGTCCCCAGCCCTCACTGGGGTTACGACTACGAGAAGGCCCGGGGCAGATAGCTCAAGGAGCTCATTTTCTCGCTGAGCCTCACGCTTCTTACTGATCCGGCACAACCCACACGTTCCGGCAACTCGGTCACGCGAGACACATGCCCCGACCTCTCCCTCACCCGTCACATCCGCGATGCTACATGGGAAAATTTAGGCGAAGCCGTAGTCAGCGATCACTTTTTACTGCGCATTTAGTTCTCACAGCGGCAGAAACTGTGCCAACACTGGGGCCAAGCCCGTCTCACCTATTGGACTCAGTTCAGAATGCAACCATTCCCCGCCGTCCTCTCCTCGACCGAATTCGCAGCGTGGGCATCATACGCCCTCCATATAAAACAAGCGAACACTCGCACCCTTGCAACCTCTAATTTGACTCCTGCAATCGATCCACACCTCCTACATCTTTGGCACGCTCACCGCAGGCTCGTAAGGCACTGGAAACGCAACAAACGTAATCATAAACTTCGCGCTTGCATTGATGCGCTCACTGCAGAGGCGGCCGCATACTCTGCACAACTTTCCGATGCTGGGCAGACACCTGTTCGAACGCTGCAAAGCAGATGAGCTCTAAGAGTGCGTGGCGACTCTTTAGAAGCCTTTTTGATCCCTCCACCACCAGGGGAGAAACGCAACGCCAGCTCCACCGTGCTCTGCATGCCTTTCAGGGCACTACGGTTGAACTCGCGCGAGAACTTTGTGACCGCTACATCTGCCGCACAATTGATCCCGCAGGCCCAGTATATACGTATTTTGGCGCCCCTAACACCGACCTCGACGCCCCATACACGCTTTCCGATTTACGATTTGCACTCACAAAAATGCGACGGGACACGGCCCCTGGACGCGACGGAATGACAGTATCGCTTCTGGCAAATCTTCCCGACCAAGCACACCTCTCGCTACTCTACCTTATAAATTCGATATGGGACGGCTCTCCACTTCCAACGGAATGGACCACATCGGTCATGACGTTCATACGCAAATCGGCAAAGTCCGTTAGTATTGAGGCACCTAGACCCATCTCACTTACGTCTTGCGCAGGCAAACTCATGGAAACAATGGTTTGCGAACGCCTTTCCGCCTACTTGGAGGCCAGGAGGACCTTTGCCGACACGGTGTTTAGCTTTCGCCCACATCTGTCGGTGGAGGACGTCCTGCTCCAGCTTCGGCACGATATCATAGAGCCGACTACTGTGCGCCATAACGATAAAGCCGTGCTCGCTCTCGATCTCCGCGGGGCGTTCGACAACGTCAAACACAGCACTGTACTCACTAACCTGTCTACCACGAACTGTGGGCAGAAGACTTTCAACTACATTCGCGCCTTTCTATCACATCGCACCGCCTTCATTCGCCTTGACTCTACTGAACACGGCCCGTACTTATTAGGCACGCGGGGTACACCTCAAGGGGCTATGCTGTCTCCTCTGCTTTTTAACCTGGCGATGATGAACCTCCTCTTCTAAACGAGGTCGAGGGAATGCAACACGCACTATATGCGGAGGGTATCACAATCTGGACTGACACGGGCTCCTTAGCGCAAATCTAAGAACGCCTGCAAAAGGCTGCCCTTCTGGTGGACACCTACGCTGGTTCATGCGGCCTGGAGTGCTCTCCAGCTAAATCGGCTCTTCTTTCAGTCTCTCCACTACCACCGCCTCAAATTTTTCTTCCGTCCGGACCCGTCCCGTCAGTGCAAAATATTCGGGTTCTTGGCCTTCACCTCACATCGTCCTTGGATCCAAAGGGCACAATAGCAGACCTCAGACGCACCAGCGAACAGGTGAGCCGCATGATACGGCGAGTTTCTACCAAGCGCGGTGGCCTCCGCAGGTCTCAGTCCCTCCGATTGGCCTACGCGTTTGTGACCAGTCGCGTCCTCTACGCCTTGCCTTACCTTCGCCTGCGTCGTCGACACGAGCACCAGCTGGATGTCCTTCTTCGTTCAGAATACAAACGCGCTCTGGACCTACCTATTTCAACTTCCAACAGCCGATTCGCGGCTCTGAGGGTACACAACACTTTTGCAGAGATGCGTGAAGCTCATCGCGTTAACCAAATCAATCGACTGTCGCAGACGCCTTCAGGGCGCCGTCTTCTACACAGACTTGGCCTTAAGCCCGACATCTGACCAAGACCCTCTGCAGCCGGTACCAGAGCTCTGGCGTCAAAAGCTATGGGTGGAACCTCTATTCCGTAATATGAACTCCGACCTCCATCCTTGCCGTAGACTAGCACGCGCCGCGGCCCTTCATACGCGACACTTCGATCGTCCTGGTGTTTTCTACGTGAACGTCTCGGGTCCCTCCTCCTCGGGTCACTTCACGGCTGCCGTGATTACAGAGGTCAAACACGTCGATGGCCTCTCCTTTCGAGCAAACACAGTAACGCACGCTGAAGAGGTTGCCATAGCTTTGGCCGCCTCTCACCCTGCCTCACGCTCCATCCTGACGGACTCGCGCTCGGCCTGTTCTCAGTACCTTCAGGGTTTCATTGCCCCGCTGGCGGCTAGCCTACTACAAGCAGCCTCTTGGCACTTTAACCCTCATCCCATTCGTATAGTCTAGACCCCAGGCCACTCGGGCCTGCCCGGCAACGAGGCGGCAAATGCCGCTGCCCGCGCTTCTCCTGTCCGGGTCGTTGCCCCTCCATGTCCCGAGACAGAATCTGGCATTACCAACCTGACGCGCTTTCATAAAATTTTGGCTTATTACCGGGCTTCGAGCCACCTCTACCCGGACCCCGCACGCGGTTAGTAGAAAGCTGACGAACGACTGCTACGCCACCTGCAGACGAACACCTTTATCAGTCCGGCGGTCGCCAGGCACTTTTTGCCAGAAATTAATGGCATCTGCTCGACCTGTCATGTCCTCACCGACACATATCACGTCGTAGCATCGTGCCCAGTTAATCCCGTCCCTTTCTCATCCCCTTTTCCTATCCCAACTAGAGAGGCATGGGAGGAGCAGCTGCTCGGATGCTCTACCTTGGCTGCACAACGCTCCTTGGTGGAGCGTGCACGGGCAGCTTCCAGCTCCACTGGAGTCCCGGAATAGGGTCTTGCCACTCTAGCACGCCGATGGGCCACGTCGGCACTCTCTAGTCGACTTTTTCTGAAATAATTGTTTTTTACCACCACCACAACCCTCGTGAGACGAGTTAAAGGTGACGCAATGCGCGCAAAATCTGGAATAAACCACCGATAATATTCACAGAGTCCCAGAAAACGCCTCACTGCCTTTTTATCTGATGGTATTGGTAACTGTGTGACGGCGGCAAGTTTTTTGGGGTCTGGACGAACTCCTGCTTAACTGACGACATGGCCAAGAAACTGCAGTTCCTCAAAACAGAAGTGACATTTCTCCGGCTTGAGCGTCAGGCCTGCGGCCCGTATGGCCTGCAAGACCATTTGCAATCGTTCAAGGTGTTCGTCAAACGTTGTAGAAAACACAATGACGTCGTCAAGGTATGCTAGGCAGGTTCTCCATTTAAGCCCAGAGAGAACGGCGTCCATGAGATGCTGGGAAGTAGCAGGCACGGAGCACAAGCCAAATGGTAAAACCCTAAATTCGTACAGTCTGTCTGGCGTCACGAAAGCGGTTTTTTCACGATACCTGGGGTCTACTTCAATTTGCCAATATCCGCTCTTTAAGTCCATGGAAGAGAAGTCACGTGCGTTTCGAAGCCTGTCAATCGAATCATCTATGCGGGGAAGCGGGTACACGTCCTTTTTTGCAACCTGATTTAGCTTTCGATACTCCACACAGAAACGCAGGCTGCCGTCCTTCTTTTTCACTAGAACAACAGGTGATGCCCAGGGGCTTTTCGACGGTTGAATGACGTCGTCTTCAAGCATTTTTGTTACCAGCTGTTCTATTGCTTCTCGTTGTTTTGAAGCCACACGGTACAAATTTTGTTGGATTGGTCTAGCCGTGTCCTCTGTGATAATTTGGTGCTTGGTCAAGGACGTCCGGCCAACTTTCGAGGTCGACACAAAACAGTCGTGGAACTCGTCTAGCAGCACAAGCAGGCGTTCCCGTTGTTGCTGAGTTAAAGTAGGGCTGACGTCAAGGTTAGGTGCTAGGTCACGTGGGTCTTGTGCAGGTGTTGCTTCGAGTGCTGAAAAGCAGTCACAAACATCTGCAATCTCGTCGAAATGTGCCAACGTTGTGCCTTTTGGAAGGTGCCGTTGCTCGGAGGTGAAATTAGCCAACAGCAAGTTCGTTCGGCCGTCGGTGACATTGACTATTCCTTGTGCTACGGAAATCCCGTGTGTGAAAAGCAGCGAGGTTAGTGTGTCGGCGACTCCTTCACCGTCGAACGGTACGTCACATGCTACTGAAACGAGGATACATGATCGAGGCGGCACGACTATATTTTGGTCTTTGAGACGAAAGGACTTGTGCTCTGGTGATGTAGGATCAGTCAGACGAGCACTCTCATAAAATGAAACCACGCGGTCCGTAATGTTGATTATCGCGCCATGCTCCCTGAGAAAGTCCATTCCTATAATAAATCATTGCAGCACTCTGGGAGAACAATGAAAGTCGCAACGAAAGAAGAATGTCCTATGCTGATTCTTACTGTGCATCTTTCAGTAGGGAGCAGCAATTGACCACACCCTGTTCTTATATGAGGTCCTGTCCATGGCGTTCTTACTTTTCTAAGATTATCATCCAGCTTGCGACTTATGGAAAAATCAGCACCCGTAACGACTATGGCCGTCAGTTGCTCTCCGTCAATAATTATATCGAGGTCGGTACTCACCATTTTGTCGTTGTTAATATTCGTCGGCGTCAAGACATTCTGTCCCGGCAGTACTGGGTACTTTTTATCGTCTTGTGGTTGGGCTGCGACCTTCCGCGAGAGGACACCGCCTTTAGTTTCCCCGGTAAGGGCTGGGCTACCTTGTTCCCCGAAGGTCAGCAAAAGTACGTCAATACGGTGGCGATGTCTGAGCAGGGGATGGAGAGCGTGACCTGTGGGCGGAATTGGGCTGGCGATAAGGAAACGACTCGTGATAGGGAGACCACGTTGTTGAGGGTCCTCGAAAACCAGGGTCGTCATGGCGAGCAATGTAGTCGTCGTTGGCACGGCGACCGTCGTACCTTTGCCGAGATGGGCGAAGCGGTGTGTCGCGGTACCAATAATAGCGAGCTATATGGCCGGCACTCCCACAGTTGAAGCAGAGAGGGCTCCGATCGGCGGTGCGTCAAGCGTCCGTTCTGCGAAATTGTGGGCGTCCTATGTCCTCTCGTGGTGGTGAGTAAGCCGCGGCAAGTGGTGGCTGGTGGCATGGAGACATGGGAGACATCGGCCGACGTCTGAAAGCCTCCTGCAATGGTTGCGACGAAGGTGCGGCTGTAGGTGGCTGGTAGTATGATGTAATAGGCAGGACGGGTGGTGGACGGCGGACAGCGTCGGCGTGGCTCAGTTGACGCTGATCGCGACCGAGATCAGCTGCTGAAAAAGCGTGCCTAAGTTCGTCACGAACAACTGCGGCAATGGCGGTCACAGGTGTATCCACTGGAGGAGTCCAAAGCTTCTGAATTTCTTCTCGGATTGATTTTATTGATATGTGAGGTTTAACGTCCCAAAACCACTATATGATTATGAGAGGCGCCGTAGTGGAGGGCTCCAGGAAATTTAGACCACCTGGGGTTCTTTAACGTGCACCCAAATCTGAGCACACGGGCCTACAACATTTCCGCCTCCATCGGAAATGCAGCCGCCGCAGCCGGGATTCGAACCCGCGCCCTGCGGGTCAGCAGCCGAGTACCTTAGCCACTGGAACACCGCGGCGGGGCTCTTCTCGGACAATATGTCTGATCAGGTCACGTAGGGAGCCCTGATTATTCATAGTCACTGAAGCGGCGTTGATTGGGGTGGTATTAGACGAGCGATCATATTGCCTCGATCTTTGATGCAGAGCAGGCTCAATGGCAGTGACTTCTCTTATAAAATCGGCCACGGTAGTTGGGGCATTGCGCACAAGTCCCGCGAACAGTTGTTCTTTCACGCCGCGCATAAGGTAGCGAAACTTCTTCTCCTCAGACATGTTGGAATCAGCCCGACGACAGAGGCGCGTCACGTCTTCAGCAAACATTGGCACAGTTTCGTTAGGTTTTTGAAGCCTTAACTCGAGCAACTGCTGAGCCCGCTCTCGACGGTCGACGCTAGCAAAGGTGTCAATCAGCTGCTGACGAAACTCATCCCATGTGGATATACGGCCTTCTCGATTTTCAAGCCACGTGTGAGCGCCGTCATCGAGAGTGAAGTATGTGCGGGTGAGCTTCTGTTGAGCATTCCACTAGTTGATGTCGGCAACGCGTTCGTAATGCTCAAGCCAATCTTCAACATCTTCATGTGGGGCACCACTGAAGCGATCAAACACAAGTGGCTGAAGAAGTGTTACCTGGGCTGGATTGGAAACGGGGCTGCCTTGTATCCCTTGGACCAACTGTGACTGGCTAGCGGAGGCCATTGGTAGATGTACGTAATACCTGGTAGAATGTTCGTCGAAGGAGGTCAGCTCAGGAGATAGGCCTAGCAACCGCCGACTGAAGCGGTGCACTGGTGTCGTAACAGGTGGCTGTGTGTCGGGACTTGATGAACGGCTCCTAGTTGGGGTGTTGAGCATCGGCAAACTTGCTACCCAGCGCCTCCACCAGTGTCGCGGTTCAACGTAAACAGTGCACCAAGACGTTAAGTCTGAGAACCGACGGCGTGGTTTTTATGTAGGAGCCAAGAGCAGGCGAGCAAAACAAAAGCACGTCGTCTTCTTCAGGTCTTCTTTTCACGAGGCTGTTGGCGCGCAACTCGTCTTCGTTCTTTGTTTCGGGCGGCGGCAATATATATATAAGGGAAAGAAGTGTATACCTAAGGGCTCGTTTTTCCGTGTTTTTACATAATATTAATGAGATCTAACAGACAATAATGCCGAGGAATGTATAGGGAAAGTTGTTCGGACCAATGTAATGTGAATAAGAAGAAAGAAAAGAGGCTGAAAAAATAACTTGCCGTGAGCAGTAATGAAACCTGCGACCTTCGAATAACACGTTCAATGCTCTAACATTACATTGTTTTTACTAACTTTCCCTATACATTCCTTGGCATTGATGTCTGTTAGATCTCATTATCATTGTGTCGAAACACGGACAAATGAGCCCTTAGGTGTACACTTCTTACCCTTATACAATGACGAGGATCTCGTACTGGCATACTTGGTGCCGTTAGGTTGTATACGAGGGACAATTGGTCAGCTGCCAGCTCAGAATAGGTTCACCTGCTACGTGACGCCACACAGGCTCATAAAAGGGTGTTCTACGCTCGCCGCTGCGGCTACAGATGGCACTGACTGACACTCCCACGTTGAAATTGACATATAAACCGAATAAAGTGGCTGGAGGGATAGCAGTCGTGATAGCTCAGTGGCTAGAGCGTCGAACGCGTTATTCGAAGGTCGTAGGTTCGATTCCTGCTCACGGCAAGTTATATCTTCAGCCACTTTTCTTTCTTCTGATTTACATTACATTGGTTCTAATAACTTCGCCTATACATTCCTAGGCATTATTGTCTGTTAGATCTCATATATATATATATATATATATATATATATATATATATATATATATATATATATATATATATATATATATATATATATATATTGTACCGAAGCATAGTGGCGCCAGCTCTGTGCCAGCGTGAAAGAAGACGTTGACGTCTCTGTGTGGCTCGTGCTTGCCGGGTTCCTGCCTGTACCAGCTTGTTGCGGCTAACGTTTCTGGAATAATAACCTGTGTTTTTACGCAACCTTGCTCGTTGCATTTGGTGGAGGTGCTGGGTAACGTCCTGGAGCTTCGCAGCCGTAAGCTACCATCTCAGTCCGTGATGACCGAGCGCGTCGATTCCCCACAAGGCTCTTCCACGCTGCCACCAGTCATGTGTTCTGGTGTACTTCGTCTGCGTGACCCACAAGTATACAACGGCACTGAAGATCAAGATGTTGAGGACTGGCTGGCAGAGTACGAGCATGCCAGCGCGATTAACAAGTGGGATGACCCTGCGAAGCTGACTCACGTCATCTTCTACTTGACGGATTTGGCCAACCTATGGTTCACCAACCACCAAGCCGACATCCCCACCTGGTCGGTTTTCAAAGAGGCCGTCACCTCGTTTTTCGGTCGTCAAGCCATGCGTAAGCTTCGTGCTGAACTGGGACTGCGGGGACAATTTCAGCAAAATGGTGAGAGCTTCACGAGCTACATTGAGGATGTGATCAGCCTCTGTAGGCGAGTTGATGCCAGGATGACGGAGGCTGACAGAATTAAGAATATAATGAAAGGCATTGATGACGACGCTTTTCATGTGCTTGTGGCCAAAGACCCACAGACCGTCACGGCCGTGATTCAGTTATGTCAAAGTTTCGATGAGCTGCGCAAGCAACGAGTTTCTACACGTCGCGCTAATACGCAAACAGCTGATATTTTGGCCTTGGAGTGCAAAAGCAGTGGCCCCGACTACAGCGTGTTAATGCTTCAAATTCAACAGTACATCCGGGAAGAAGTTGCTCGACAGCTCTCTCTTGTCGCCACCATCAACAAGACACCCACAACACTGGACCACTCACTTCGCCGTGCTATTCAGACGCAAGTTGCCGAGGCTCTTCCTTCACCCGCATCCCCAATATCAGTGGCTGCACCGCTCACTTATGCAGAAGCCGCCCGCCGACCTCCTGCCCGACCGCCGCTCCCTTCATACAGTCCAGCCACCAACTACTACAGGTCACCAGTTTTAGTTTATCCGGTAAATCGGCCCTTTCCACCACCTCGAGCACCTGTAAACTCTTGGCGTACTCCCGATAACCAGCCCGTCTGCTACAACTGTGGTATTCCAGGACATGTCGCGCGCTACTGTCGTCGCCGTGGATTCTATTTTAATGATGTGCAGCATTCCGGCAACATACCTCGGCAATCAGAATCGTATGTGACACCTGATACACAAGACCTCAGCTCACGTCGACCAGACTTGAGCCGACGTCGATCTCCTTCACCCCGTCTTCGGTCTCCTTCCCCCATGCTTCGCCGTTCCAACCACGCCCAGGAGAAAAACTAACAGTCGCAGTTCATTAGGCAAGAGCGGCGCCACCGACGAAATTTCCAAGGCCTCATCTTTCGCCCCCTAACGAGATTGCCGTGTTTGTGGACGGTTTCGCCACAACTGCTCTTGTCGACACAGGTGCCGCTATTTGTATAATCAGTGAAGTGTTATGCCGCAAACTGAACAAAGTGACGACTCCACTGGTCGAAATTTCTTTACGCACAGCGAGTTAGCAACACGTCCAACCTTCTGCCACATGCACTGCTCGTGTTGGGATTCAAGGAGTGCTTTACATCGTTGAATTTGTCGTCCTTCCGCATGCGTCTCATGAAATCATCCTGGGATGGAACTTTCTTTCCGCTAATCATGCGGTTGTTGACTGCGCTCGTGCTCAACTCGTTTTGTTTCCATTCAGCACGACATTCATAGATCTCCCTCGCTCACCCAAAAAGGTGATCGTCGCCGCTGACGTCGTCATTTCTGCTTTTTCGGTCACCGCGGTACCTTTTTTGTGCAACTCCAGTTCTGATTCAACTGCCCTATTTATGCCGTCACAAGAATGCGCTCGTCGACGGAACCTTGTCGTCCCGTTTGCCGTCATAACACTTGCCGATGGCTCCAGTGCCGTGTACGTGTGCAATCCGTTCCCTTGTCCCGCTACCTTATTGCATGGCGAATGCATTGGGAGTCTTGACACTTATGATGACATCTTTCCTTTTGATGCCCGTTCTGATACGACACCGATGTCCGTGGATGCTGTCACAGCTGGCACCGCGCCCTCACTACCTGACGAAGACGTTCTGTTGCGCAGCGTAGACACCGGCCTTACGCAAGACCAGCGCAATCAGCTCATTCAACTACTTGACCGTATCCGCGCCTCCTTCGACCACGGACAACCTCTCTTGGGACGCACGTCAGTTGTCGCTCACCATATCGACACCGGTCATCATACTCCACTTCGTCAGCGCCCCTACCACGTCTCGCAGGCTGAGCGTGACGTCATCACTCAACACGTCGACGAGATGCTGCAACGTGGTGTTATCCAGCACTCACACAGTCCTTGGGCTTCGCCAGTGGTCCTCGGGCGAAAAAAGGATGGCTCCATCAGGTTTTGCGTGGATTATCGTCGACTAAACAACATCAGACGCAAGGATGTCCAATCCTTGCCACGCATTGATGACGCCTTGGATTGCCTTCAAGGTGCGGAGTTTTTCTCTTCACTGGATCTGCGCTCTGGATATTGGCAAGTGCCAATGGCTGAACCAGACCGTCCGAAAACGGCGTTTGTGACCCCTGACGGCTTATATGAATTTAATGTAATGCCCTTCGGTCTTTGCAATGCGCCTGCGACTTTTGAAAGAATGATGGACAGTGTCCTCAGGGGACTTAAATGGCACATCTGTCTTTGCTATTTAGACGACATAGTTGTATTCTCGGCGAATTTCGAAACTCATCTTTCCCGTCTGGAACAAGTTCTCCAGTGCCTTACGGCAGCCAGGTTGCAACTAAACTTCAAAAAATGTCGTTTTGGCGCCCGCAAACTCACAATTCTCGGCCACGTCGTTTCAAAAGAAGGAATATCGCCAGACCCTGCCAAACTGCGTGCCGTTGCCGAGTACCCCAAGCCTACTACCCTAAAGGAGCTTCGTAGTTTCGTAGGCTTGTGTTCCTATTTTCGGCGTTTCATTCGCAATTTTGCCTCTATAATTGCCCCTCTGACTCAGCTTCTCTCCCTTAGCGCGGACTTCTCTGGCTGGAATTCCCACTGCGATGAAGCATTCACGGCGCTACGCCGGCTACTCACGTCTCCGCCAGTTCTCCGCCACTTCGATCCCAATGCACCCACTGAAATTCACACAGATGCAAGCGGTGTCGGCCTCGGTGCCATTCTCGCTCAACGCAAGGATGGCTGCGACGAGTACGTTGTCGCCTATGCCAGCCGTACACTAACGAAGACAGAGTCTAACTATTCCGTCACGAAAAAGGAGTGCTTGGCTATCATTTGGGCTATACGAAAATTTCGCACCTACCTTTACGGACGCCAGTTTGATGTTGTCACAGATCACCATGTCTTATGCTGGTTAGCGTCCATGAAAGATCCTACTGGCCACCTCGCTCATTGGGCTTTACGCCTTCAGGAATACGATATCCGTGTTGTTTATCGCTCAGGACGCAGACATTCAGACGCCGATGCACTATCCCGTTCTCCACTGCGTCCTGACCTTGCCTGCTTATCAACTGCCATTTGCGATTCGTCATCGTTGAGCATCACTGACATGCCATCCGAACAGCGCAAGGATCCCTGGATCAATTCTTCACTTGACGTCTTCTCTCACAGTTCGTCAGAAACGACTTCACGCTCCCTCTCTCGTCAAGCAAGACACTTTGCTGTCGGTGAAGCCTTGTTGTATCGCCGCAATTACGTGACAGACGGCCATAGGTGACTCCTTGTCATCCCTCGTCATTTGCGTTCGGACATCTGCGCTGTCTTTCACGATGACCCCCAGTGTGGCCACGCTGGAGTATTTAAGACTTACTCTCGCCTTCGCCTAAGATACTACTGGCGCGGTATGTATCGGCACGTTCGCCAGTACGTTCGGTCTTGCACCACCTATCAACGACTCAAGACGCCTTCTCACAGCCCTGCTGGCCCTTTGCAACCCTTAACCTGCCCAGCGAGACCATTCGACCGCGTCGGAATTAATATTTATGGTCCTCTACCCAACTCTCTTCGAGACAACCGGTGGATTATCGTCGCCGTGGATCATTTGACACGCTACGCTGAAACGTTTGCGCTGCCTGCTACCACTGCCAAAGGCGTTGCGTCCTTTCTTCTTCACCATCTCATTTTGCGACACGGTGCACTTCGTGAATTACTGAGTGACCGCGGACGCGTGTTTCTCTCGAACGCCGTCGACGAGCTACTCAAGGCATGTCAAACTGTCCATCGGAAATCCTCGGCATACCATCCTCAAACCAATGGCATGACGGAATGCTTTAACCGTACCCTTGGAGATATGCTTGCCATGTACGCCTCTGACGACCACACTAATTGGGACCAAGTGCTCCCTTTTGTCACGTACGCGTACAACTCTGCGCCACAAACAACCACTGGCTTTTCTCCTTTCTTCCTCTTGTACGGGCGGGAGCCATCATGCTCCATGGACACCATTCTCCCTTACAGACCTGATGTTTCCGAAGCGACGCCTGTTTGCGAAGCAGCTACTTATGCCGAAGAGTGTCGTCAACTCGCTCGCTCATTTACCACACAAGACCAATGTCGCCAGAAAACTGACCACGATTCCTCTGCGTCTACTGTACACTATAACACAGGAATGCTGGTTTGGCTCTGGGTCCCGTCTACCCCTCCCGGTCTTTCCCCGAAGCTTTCGTCGAAATACCATGGCCCCTACCGTGTGGTGCGTCAAACATCTCCTGTCAACTATGAAGTTGAGCCCATTGATCCACCTTCGGACCAACGCTGCCGTGGGCGTGAAACAGTACACGTATCACGCCTCAAACCGTGCTATGACCCCCTTGTCGTGTCCTTTCCCTAGGTCGCCAGGTTGGCTCCTTTCTGCGCGGGGAGTAATTGTACCGAAGCATAGTGGCGCCAGCTCTGTGCCAGCGTGAAAGAAGACGTTGACGTCCGTTTGTGGCTCGTGCTTGCCGGGTTCCTGCCCGTACCAGCTTGTTGCGGCTAACGTTTCTGGAATAATAACCTGTGTTTTTACGCAACCTTGCTCGTTGCAATATATATATATATATTTATATATATATATATATATGTATGTATGTATATATATATATATATATATATATATATATATATATATATATATATAAATATATATATATATATATATATATATATATATATATATATATATATATATATATATACATAGAAAATTTAACAGACATTAATGCCAAGGAAACTATACGTGATGATATTGCACCTAATTGTACTGTAACTTTGCAGGAAATAGATGGAAAGATAACTTGCCATGGGCAGGAAGCGAACCTATGACCTTCGTTATTTGAAGGTCGCATGTATATATATATATATATATATATATATATATATATATATGTGTGTGTGTGTGTGTGTGTGTGTGTGTGTGTGTGTGTGTGTGTGTGTGTGTGTGTGTGTGTGTGTGTGTGTGTGTGTGTGTGTGTGTGTGTAATACAGACGTTCGATGGAACAAGATGGCCTCTCTAGTGTTCACTGTTAGTGATTACGTGAAGTTTTTTGCATATTTTAACGCAGTCGTCTTTGACTATCCATGAGGTTTGTTCACTTCGTCGTTCACCCTGCCACAGCTAGCCTGGCCTTCATGAAGTAACAGTTCGCTGGAGATTCGCCAGTCGACCTTAGTGTCGACGCGACGACAGCTAATCTCCACTGTTCTCAACCAGACGTCTATGTCTATGGACGAACTCTTGGAAAAGGGGTTTGGGAAGATAAATCTTCAGGTCTCCCTTTTCAACCGCCTTGTGACATCAGAACTATAGAAGCCAGGTGTATAGGAGTCAATGTCCCATACAGATACATCCATTGTTCTTTAGACGATTTAAACTCAGCAGAAATAGGTTAGTCAATGAAATGAAAAGATTTAGACCCTTTTATCGCCTTTGAGACTGCAAGACAGCCGTTCTACTGAGGTTGTGAAGCGTGAATCATTCGATAGTTCCTCAGAAGAAGCAGAGGCATGGATTGCTTTCTTTAAGCATGTCTGAAGACAGAATGGCTGGGATACAGATGAACCAGGAGTGAAACGTATGTTCCACGAATGAAACGTATGTTCCACGATTGAAACGTATGGGCATCGCACGAAAAGTGTATGAATAGCGTTTCATGGAGCATGAGTAATGCTCGAAGCATATGGAACGAGAGCTTCATCTCATCATTCCGTGGGAGCCCACTTGAGCGATTGGATCAAGCCACTGGCTACCGTTACAGGTACGGAGCTATGATCGAGTATTTCTTTACAAAGCGTCGATTGCTCCTGCATGTAGAGCTGAACCTTCCACTGACTTCAGTTATAACGCTCCCCATACACTGCTTACGTCAGGAAATGCAACGACAGGTTCAAGCTAGGACGCCAAAACCTCTCGAGACATTGCTACAGTCACTCTAAGATATAGCCTGTCATGGGACGGAGGGTACACCAAAGTCACATCGTGATGGTCAAGGGACCGGGTTATCAGGAAACAGGGAGTTTCGTGCGCAGCCACCAAAAATATTCGCAAGCGGCAAGTATACACTAGCCGTCGCACACCAGCGACATGGAGTTCATAATCGGGGAGCGCTCTTTTCATAGATTTTAAAAAGTTGATAAATGTGCGTTCTACCCCAATGTACGTTCTACCCTACGACACCGAGTGAGGCTGTTTGTTTGACCTCAAGCTCGTTGCATATAGTAGCCCTGGAGGTCAATGGACAACGCGCAAGAGCATCAAGGGGCACAGTGGCGTCTGGGCTCTTAGTAAAATCAAAAACTCAAGATGTATTTTGGGGAAGGTCGGTTCTTGCACGTAGATACGATGTAAGCGAGAAAAAGTATTGTGAGTGAGTGTGTCTGTAGGTGACGTACAAGTCTAAAACTGCAGAATTGGTTGCGCCGGTTTTAGACACGGTGGCATACAACTTTCTCCTTTCAAATCCGAATGGGGAGTTGCTGAGGCTAAATACTTATTGGGACGATGCAGTATCTGTTGACAAAGAAGCTGAAAAAGCGGAACCGGAACACGAAGCACACCACGTGAGGACACGAAACAAAAACAGTGGAATGCCACAATTGTACCCCGAACTAGTTTGCTCAGGAGGATATTGACTACCACCGGTAACTTCAAATATCAAGGTTCTATTTTAGTTTCATGACAAAACAGTTGTGAAAAAAGACCATATGAGTTCACACACGGAAAAAAAGCATTGCTAAAGGAGGAACTTTAAAAGATCTTAGATGCCAAAGCAATTGGCCCGTCGCTGTCTTCATTTGCCTCACCCATCACCATTGCTCCATAGGAAGACGGCAGCTGGTGCTTGAGCATGCATTACAGAGCAGTAAATAGCCAGACGCTGCTCATTCCTTTTCCAATGCCGAGGATTGACCCTATAAAATCAAACGGGAGCCTTTACCTGCTTTTCTCGCAGAGGCCTGTGAAGGGCTTCTGACAAGTGCTTCTACTAGAAGACACCAAGCAATACACCGGATCTGCACTATTATTCGCCTTATATAAATATAACCGCCTTCTCTTATGAAAGAACTTACTGAGTTGGCTTCAGAAAATTACGAATGCAGAATTGAACCTCTCCATTGGACTCTTCTACATTGTATATGTCGACATCATCATATACTCTAAAAGGGAAAAGCTCCATGGAGAACATCTAGCTCATATCTTGCCAGCATTATCTGATGCTAGGGTACAAGTTAATTTCTAAAGGAGTGAGTTCTTCAAAACCAATGTCACGTTTCATGACAGCGTTTTAGATGGCACAACGAAGAACATGAAGAAGTAATTGATGACTCGTATTACAGAACTAGCAGGTTCGTAGGATATACACTCCCTTGGTGTATTTCTGAAATTGGTGGGTCATTTTCGAGCTTTTATTAAGATTATGCTCTAAATGGTCGTTGTCTCACAAGATTGACTCAGAGGGACGTCCCGTTTTGCTGGACATAATAATAGGACGACACCTACAGAGAATCGGGGCGCATAATTTCTTCTTATCCAGTGCTGTTCTCACCAGACTTATCACTTCCTTTTAAATCTCACTCTGGAACAAGAGCCGTTTTGTACCATCGAGATTCATCATGACCACGAAAACAACAGCTTCGTGTAGTTGGATACCACAGTTACACATTGAACAAGACTGAATGGAACTACTCGACGATATAAAAAAAGCAAAATGTACCAACAAAAATTTTCGCATTCATTAACAATTTCAATCGTGCGTCCACCTAAGCAAATATCTTCCTGTAAGTCAACCGATATATTTTTAGCATGAAAAAAGGTATTTTAGTTTTAGTTTGAATAATATCTATAGACTGCTAGAGTGCGATCACAATACTAGTTTTTCAAAGGCGTAATTACATTTTGACGCTAAATAATTTTTTAATCGAGGCCGGAGAGCAGGACATGCTGTCATCTGCATAGATAATAAATTTTGAGGTTGCATCAATACCTGCAATATCAATAATGTTTACGTTGAAGAAAAGAGGACCCGAAATTCTACGTTCAGGTACGCCGCATTTTATAAAAAAGATTAACGATAGCTTCCAATACATACACACTGACTCCTGTTGGTGAGATATGAACAGAATACTTCAGAGCTGCTTACCGTGAAACCCGCAATCTGCGAGTTTCAGTGGAAGAATGTTATGGTTCAGTGAAACGAAAGTCTTGCTATAATCAATTAAAAGACCAAGATTTATAAGTTTGTTTTCAATATTTTGTAGCACGCACCCTTATAGAGTTCATAAAGCTGTCTCGGTCGACCTAGTTATACCAAACACTTTCATGAGCCGAAGAGTATCTCTTGTTTACTTTATTATCGCTAAACCGGGTCGTACGGGTGGCTCCGCTGCCGTCTACCACGTCTTCTCTTTGATTTATCTCTCAAGATGGTCCCGTTCACGTCTCGCGTCCAGCCGTCGTATCGATGATAACACGATCGAGTGGGTCAACTTGATGCCGTCATTTTGACCAGAACGTTGTTAGGGGGCACGGTGCGTTACGAAGAGTATTTTCTCGTAGAAGGTGCGCTGAATTTGACTCATTCTTACCAAAGCGCTCATTTTTGATGCACCAGGAGCACTCAGAACAAGGCTTCCCGGTAAGTCGCTCTCTTTCTTTCTCTCTTTCTCTCTCTCTCTCGAACTTCATTGCGATGTCGTAGACCGAGTCGCTTTTGCACCTTCACTCTGTGTCTTCGTAAGTAGATCCGCAAAGTAACAGCTTGCAAGGTACGGGGCCACCCGCCACTTTACTACAGTGATTACGGTCCTCGGCTGCTGACCCGGAAGGTCGTGCGTTCGAAGCCGGCAGCAATGATCGCATTTCATTGGATCCTAAATGCAAGAGGCTCGTCTACTTAGAATTAGGGACTCGTTAAATACCCACAGGTGAGCGAAATTTCCGGAGCCTAAAAATATGGTGGGCTTTAAAATCATATTGTGGTCCTGGAAAGCTAGATTTCAAGTATTATTAAGGTTCTTTTTTTTTTGTCGACGGTCTCTAGTTTTATGTCGCGCATCGCTGCACTAGTACTTTTTTCAAGGTAGGTTGGCATTTACTGTAAATTTAAAAAGGCTTTTGACTTACTGCTCCAGGTTAAGAATAACACTACTAATAATACTTTTGCTACTTTTAATAATAATAATAATAATATTATTATTATTATTATTATTATTATTAATAATAAAATTTTCGCCTCCATTGTAAATGCAGTCACCGCAGCCGTGATTCAGTACCACGACATTTGGGCGCTGCTCCGGATTATTCAGCTTGCAAACTTTGGCGTTGGCTTGGCTTTTCCGTTTAAATGTATACAGTAAATTCATCTTTATGGAAGATAGTGCTACGTCACCGTAGTAGCCCAGAAGTGTTCAATGTTCGAGATAAATAGGTGATTTGAACAAAGGTGCAAGTTAGAACCTCTCCTTTTGCTCAACTTTGGTTAATGACATTTATTGCTTGCCCGCAGAGGTCCTAACAAAATGTATCGTGTAGTTCAGCCAAAGGCAGTCAGAATTTGTAAAGAAATTTACCGTTTTCTCAGATTTGTGGTCTCTAAACATTTGATGCCAAGCATGAAATATCTGACTCTGATTTAGTTCGATAACACTGTGCTAACCTTCTGCTTTTCTTTTTTTTTCATTTCAGAGTACAGATACCTAAACATAAAAGCTGTCACCATGGTGAAAAGCACCTGTCTTATTCTAGTGGGTCAGTGTGCTACTTCTTTTTTAATAATTCGAATCATGAAACATGCAGCCAAAACTGAGGCAAAAAATAGAGGCCCCTTAAAGAGATTTATAGGTCGGCATTTCATTAAATACCTTTGGTTCTCATTATAGAATCCATGCGTTCTAAGCAGAGCCTTGTACGTGGCACGGCTGCTTAGGCCCACGGGACGGCTTTAAGCTCACTCATAGTAGAGTACCAGGTGCTCTAAATTGTTAACAACTTTACCTAAACACACAAATCAAGTAGTTCTATCTCTGCAATATGAAATATGAAATATAAAATATGCATGCTACCAAATTCGCAACTAAATTATGCCTCCTTTCATATGCTCTGGCATGCTATTAAAGACGTGTTTCATCATCGAATGCACGCGTCGCAGCAAGCTTGTGACAAATGTGTTCCACGTGCCAGATAACTTGCGGTCTTTCTGTTATGATTCGGATAGTCCTGTTCCAATGTGAGGGAAGCGCAATCAACGCCGCCAGAAAAAAAAGTGGTGACATAAAATTAGGCATTTGTCCTTATGGGGCTGTTCGCAGTAAGACGACAAAGAAGGCGAGACATTAACAGATCTCTGAAAAGTGACCAGAACGCTTTATTTCCAGCTCATTTCTATTGTGGTGGTCCCTTGTGGTTCTTCCAACATTGAATCAAAGCATATTGGCCCAATTCTCTATCAAGCATAACATACAGAGAGAGAGGGAAAGCAAAAAGCAACTGCAAAAGAAGCCAGATTACCCGTTGGATATAAGACATCTCCAGTTACGTACCCATTAAGTGGGTGGTAAAGAGATTGCATTAAAGTATAAAAATGAGCAAAGGAGAAGGGTCCGTAAAGCTATCACGAAGGCATTTTGGGAGTGACACGACCGGCTGGATACATGATAACACATTCCAAAAGACACTGCTTAACTTCATACAAAACACCGCTCTTACTGCGCACATCTAATCGACGTATACATGCTAAGTATTATGGCTCCAGAAAGTCTTCATCACAATTAAAAAAAACTATATTACGTAGTAGGGCTCCACTTCGGGCTAGGAAACTAGCGTGACCTAAAGCATTGCAATAGAGCTAGTCCATAAATTCATACATCTATGAGGTAAGACCAGCCGGCTCAAGGGAGGGCAAAATGTAGATTGCTCACAGATGACTTTATCTTGAACATGATTACAACGATGATGGTGATTTCTAAAACTGTTGTAACAATCAGCTCTGGCTGCCGGTTGCCACGTGACAAGTGGCCAGCAGCTGCCATTCTGGGATGCCAACAGCTACGTGGACCAGATGCTCCTGTCGAGGCTGCCGGCTCACAGGGAGGACATCGATCCCCTGGTGGAGCCGGCGTTCGCTCTGCACAACAGTCACGACAAGCGGTACGGCCCGGTGCGTTTCGAAGACTCGAACGTCACCGGCCTCAGCCGGGTCTCCAGGGTGCAGCGCGGAGACCAGTGCGCCAGCGTCACCCACGAGTTCCCGGACAGTGCCAACGTGACGTGTCACGTCATGTTCGAGGCAGTCACGGTGAGTGTTGTACGACAGAGTAAAGACTACTTAACGATGATGGTCGAATCACTAAATGCTGCTAAGCGCTATACTGCAAAGCACACATTTCGTAAAGTCTGTTCGTTAGGAGGAATCTTTCTAACTACCACTCACAGCGAGAAGCCCTTCATCATTAAGAAATGCAATACGTATAGCGTGCAAAGTGTTCTACGTATTCAACCTATGCAAGCTAGGCTAACGCCACTAATTTTCCTCCATTCAAACTTATCCGGCGTGGTAGTGTGGCATGCAGTTAACGTGTCGTGGTGGCTAAGCCGGTAAACTCCGGTTTGATTCCCGTAATTTTTACTACGGGTGGAGTTGGGGGAGAGGGGGTGGGTTTCAGTTAAATTTAGGTACATGTTCAAGAATTTCAGGTGCTCAAAAATATTGCAGAGCCTCTCCCTCCTGCGAATAACGTCGTACTTACGGCTAGTGGAACCGCAGAATTTCATTCTCTTTAAGTTTAGTACACCAACATTTCTAGTCTGAGATAGAGAGATATACGCTATAACAAAAGGCCGGGAGGTTAACCAGAAAGCTAGCATCTGTTTTGCTACCCTGCTTTGGGGAAGAAAAAATTGTAACAAAAAAGAAAGGAAAACGGGGCGAGACAGTGAAAGAGAGCGGGAGGGAAGAGGAAACGCACACGAAGATGACAGTACGCTTTTCTGAAATTGCTGAAGAGTTTTAGCAACGTGCAGTGACTTTTATGTCAACGAGCACTGGCATCGTCACCTACTTTTTTATCAGTCAAGGCGGAGAGTCGAGTAGTGGAACCTTTTATTGAAAATACGGGGTTAGTCAGGCCCCCTCTTGACATCGGCGCCAGTTCACTGAATGACGCGTTTGTCCCATAACAGAGAGCCGAAGTAATACTGCAATGCAAAACACAGCCTTATCTAAAAACTGTCTAACGCACAATAGGATGCTTTCGATGCACTTAAGGGGCTTTTAAGTAATAAAAACATGCTTTCTTATATATCACCCTGCGAGCCGATTCCTCAAATCACTTATGCGCGTCTACTGCGTTCTAGTTTGTTTTGTTCGTTAGTTTTTGTTTGCTGCATCCATTCAACACCTTAAGCTATTCCCAATGTGATGAGGTTGCATTGGGTGCGGTGCACTTGAGGGAGGCAGACTGCCGTATGCTGTCGTCTTCGATGGGCGTAACGCTGGCACAACCACATATACCGTATTTGCCATCTGTGGCGCACGCTCACTCTCAAGAGACGTCTTTTTTCCCTTGTTCTTCGTTTTGCCGAAGACTTAAATAAAGCCACGTGTAAAAATGGTAAAGAAATGAAACGAGCGAGAAATTGAAACGGAGGGGAAGAACGGGAGAAAATTGGGAAAATATTGGTAAAAAGAAAGTAAAAGACAGAAACAAAACTGGAAAACGCGATAGGATAGAAAGGAAGAAGGAAAGAAAAAGAAAACCGAGGAGTAATAGAGAAGGCTGCCCAGCTCCTCACTTCAGTCCAATTCAATTTATTACCTTAAAGCCCCCCCCCCCTCTTTCTTGGAGAGGCATAACATGCAGGGTGCGGCTGTATATAGGTTAACAAATGCAGTGAACGTAGTTTTAGTGTTGAATATGATCAATAATACAATCTTGAAAAGCAGATGATGAGATGGTGGTGACGATGTCCCGGGGAAGGCCGTTTCAGTCTGTGGCAGTTCGAAAAAAAAGAAAGATGCACAAAAAGTAGTGGTGCGTGATGATGGGCAGGCAACCGGAAACGAATGACTGGTTCTATGAGATATGCGCGTAGTAAATGTTACATCAGGTGGTTCATTGAGCGAGGAATGAAATAATTTGTGATAAAACATGTGAGTTCCAGTGTGGCGACGCAAAAAAAGGGGTGGTAGTGCAGATTTCGCTTTCAAATATGAAATACTGATATCGCATGAGTAAGATGAGGAAATTATTCTGACGGCACCATTTTGTACAGCTTCTAGTGCATTGATTGAGTACGCTTTATCTGGTCTCCATTTGGCAGATGCGTAAACTTTCATCAGGCTTGGCACCACTGACGCGAAACAGCCTTAACGTTTTAAACAGTGAACGTCAGAAAGAGACTGGCATGGTACATTTGGTACATCAATGCATTATAGTGTCGTCATGCTCAAACTAAGTTGCGCTATATCAAAACAGCGTTGCAAAGCCACAGAGTGCAGACTACCTGTCGGTAAGACTTTTGCGTACCATACTCCATCATTTAACTTTTATGGTACAGCGTTTAAGGTGCACGGCTGCCGACCCGAAAGTCGTGGGTTTGATCTCAACCGTGGCCAACGCGTTCTGAAGGAAGCGAATTAGAGGACCATTTGCAGGTATGCAACGTCAGTGCACGTTTAAAAAGCACCACACAGTCGGAATGCCCTGAGCCTTCCACTGTGGCGCGCCTCCTATTCATATAGTTGTTTGGCTCGGGAAACCAGAGAAGTGGTTATAATTGTCACATGACTCTGTCTCTGCATCATGCGACAACCCCATCAAGATACTGGCTTAACAAGAACAGGCACACTTGAAAGTCATTAGCTGTCTTTTTTCGTTTGCGAGTTTGCGGGCTCATTAGTCTTCAACATGATAGATCATTACCATCATGAATATTCGGCTATTCTTCAAAAGTAATTGAAAGGCTCACAAAAGTGTACAGAAACAAAATCCAGAATTTTGCAAGTGTCGCATTTCATATACAAAACACCATATACCTGCGTGTGCCTACAATTTACGATATGCGGCTGAGCTTAGCAACCATCCACGCAAAGGACAGCATGGCGGGTTTACAATAACTCATTATACGAGGGCTGTTCTATAAAGACTGAGAGACTGGCTCTCTAAAACATTTATTTTCGAAACATTTATTTCTGAACCATCACTCATAAAAACTGTTACTCATAATACCTTAACATTACTCATAAATACCATCAAGGTATTCTCCTAGCGTTTGTACCATTTCTAGTAAACAGAGGTGAAGCTACTTTTAACCACCTGCTCGAAAACTGCCTCCAAACCTTGACTGCATTTCGGGCGGTGTCGAAATGACGTTGCTTCAGTTCCATTTTCGCCACGGAGTACAAAAAAATGGCAGCATATCCACGGAGTGAATGATGGAGAGTGGGGCGAAGAATTCGTCCGCCCATTCGTTCTTGCTTCCGTCCGTCCATGCGTCCGTCAGTGTGACCGTCCATGCGTCCATCAGCCCGTCCGTGCGTGCGTCTGTTCGTGCGTCCGTCCCTGCTTTCGTCCATGCAGCCGCCCCTGCGTCCATTCATGCGTCCATCCATGCATCTGTCTATGTGTCTCTTCGTCCATCTATTCAACACTCCAAGTACTACCATCTCGCATCTTTTCATCATATATTCCCCATATAGAAGCACCGCCATCCAGCGGACATTTCAAGGACTAAACGAGAAGTGGCACTCGCACACTTTCTTACTGCTTGCGCTTCGGGTCCACTTCCCACCTTTAACCACCTCGAGTCCATGTTATATACCAGTTCACTGTATTCATGGCACTGCGGCCTAACGCTCGCTAAACCTTTCGAAAACCAAGGAGGTTACGCCCAGCGAGTATCACGTAGCAAACTTTTTCAGTCAGATAGTGCTCAATGTACATGCCAATGACTGCTAATGAGAAATGAGAGGCGGAGAATTCGGCTTTTACTTTCTTACGGCTTTCCTACGGCAGTATCTACTTCCCATTTTTAACCACCTCGAGTTCATTCATGGTATATACAAGTTCATTGTATTCATGGCACTGCGGCTCAACGCTCGCTAAACCTTTCTAAAGCTAAGGAGGTTACACCCAGCGAGTATAACGTAGCAACCCTTCCTTGTCAGATAGTGCTCAATGCACATGCCGATGGCTGCTAATGGTGATCGCAGCCTGCGCGTTAACTAAAGACCGAATGCTCCTGTCTCTCATTCCCCATTAGCAGCCATTGACATGTACATTGAGCACTATTTTTTATTGTTCAACAACGCACAGAACAAGTCTCTCACCGGCACCACCTTGGAGGTCACAATGTTATACTTGTTACATACTACCGGCGACGAACGGGTGCCGCTATAAGGAGCTTCGCCCCTAAAAAGTCACACCTTTGCCGCAATTACGTAGCAATGAACGCGATAGCTACCAATTGGAAGGACACACAGAATGAAAAGCAGATCGATGCGTGCGCCGCGTTTCCCATGCGAATGTGATGTATGAAACGTACTCACAGGCACAGATGTACGCGAATGACCGTCTAAGTTGTTACTTCGCTGTTCTGAAAAGCGCACACTTTTTGCAAACGAAGACTTCAATGAGTGCAGTGACCTTTGTTCGCCCTGTAACTACAACATAAATGTTCCAGGTAAAGCCCAAGGCCCGCCATAACCCACAATCCTGTTCTCCTCCCCATCACGAAATAAGGGCGCGTGAGGCAGCGTCACTCCCCTCCTCTAAGCGGGGCTAAGTACGTGTGAGAGATTAGAGCACGCGCCACCACGCGATGTGGTGACGCGCGCTCAATGCGCCATCTTGCTGGTAATGCTGAAAACACGATTCCCCCCGAGATGCCCGTCAGCCTCGGTAAGTGGTAGATATGAATACCTTGTTATTTAAATGTTGAAGGACGTGCTCCTCGGTTGCTCAGTGGTTAACGCCTCGCATTCACGATGCAGAGGTCCCACGTTTGATTCTACGCACCGGAGTCTTTTTCTGGATTTTTCTCTTTCTTGCGCTTTCTTATATATATATATATATATATATATATATATATATATATATATATATATATATATATATATACATATATATATATATATATATATATATATATATATATATACATGGTGAATGACGCTTACGTCGACGCCAGCCACAAAATCCAGCGAGAATCCAGCAATAAAAGAAGCCGCGAGGAGCCAGATGAAGACAATATGGTGGCTGAGAGGTTGTTTAGATGTTTTTCCGACGAGGCATTTAACCAAAGTGTACGCAGTGTGAGCCCTTGCTTCATCCTAGTGAAGTTTACAATTCCCCACCAGTTAGGGCCCATTTCGTTGAATGTGTTCTTTTATGAGCGTCTACGAAACACTTCTGCAGTCTTCAGCGTTCACAATCAGCCCCGTAGGAATTGACTGGGTGCAGAACACTTCCTTGTGTTTGAAAAATATGATCACTGTTATGGCTACCTTTCTGCTTTAGCCCACATCGATGCATGGAAGCTATGACATGCGAGTTCATGTTTGGAGGCGCTACCGCAACGGACTGAGTGATGTGAAATCTGGCGAAAATGTATGGAGTCACAATGTCAACGAACCATGCGAAGGGATGATGCAGCCAGCGCGCCATGAAAACTGTCTGACCGTGTCAGAGTCGCTTTGAACACCCCTCGTGCAACAGCACAATTACCTGCGTCTGTCTGTCTCTGTCTCTCTCACCTCAATCTACCTAGGTGATGGTTAGAAGGCTACTACTATGTCCTTTATGCCAACATGTCTTTTATTGCAAATGAGTTCTGTGGAAACCCGCAAAGTGGTGGAAGGGTTCAGAAAGAGAAATAAGACCCCGAACCAGGAAAAATTTTTGGCAAGTAAGCTTTCTTTTTCGAGAAATTCGTATGGATTTTCTTGTGGCTTCGTGCTACAAAGGGTGGTTGTCTTCTTTCCGTTTTTGAACCATGTCTTTTATTTTACGTTTGACTCCATTCTCAGTCTGTGTTTTTGCACAATCTTCTATTTCTTCTATTTCTCCTCTTTCTTCTACTGCTACTACTGCTACTGCGGATGCTACTACTACTAACTTGTCCTCGTGTGAATTGAATTTTCGCACAAGACATGCAGTGTACGTGCTTCTCGCAGGTCTATTTCGACAGCATTCTGACTCGCTCTGACGACATCGCGATGGACATCAAAGCTAACGTGACGTTCCGGAAAGTACTGGCCCGCCTTGACGTGCACTTGGCTCCGTGGTACGACCCAGTGGTGAACCTGACCGTCGGCGCCACCTTCAGTGACCTCCGTTCGACCTTCGAAGGACTCGCCGAGACACCTGAAACACAGAAACTTATCTGGGGCTACGAGAAAACGGCGAAGGACATTGTCGCTCGGGCCATTACCGTAAATGTAGCGAGTGCGTTGACGAAAGCCGCGTCAGAGCTGGTTTTTCCTTGCTGTCACAGCTGATGACATGCAACGATTAGAGAAGATGTTAAATGAAATCCGCATAGCTTTACAAATGATTGCCGCCAAACAATCTGCCTCTAAGTGTGAGCGTGGATATTCACGCTTATTCCTATAAGCAATCTAAAGTAGGCCTATGATGTTTTTCTTCAATTTAGCGTGAGAGAGCCAAACGCATTCCTTGAAATAAAGGCTGTGCATGGTAACTGTGAGGGAGCACCCTTCCCAAAGCTTCCATACAAAAGAGTTTTACTGCAAAAGACCCCTGGCCATTGCGTCAACAAGTTCTTGTATCCTATCGTAAATGTCCCCGGTTTCTTTTGCTCGACAGTCACAACCAAAAAGAGCATAAATGATAACAAGGATTGGCGTACGCGGACACTTAGAGGCCCCAGCGCTAAAAGTTGGTAATAGACAGTTTAGTCGGGCTTCCAAAGCAGCTCTGCGGATGCCCACATGAAGCTGACCAATAGTACATGCAAACGATGTAACAACACCAGGAAGGAAAAACTGGGTGACCCTTAAACTGGCGGTCCCACTCAGGTGACAAACGCTCCGCATTTTACGCAATATTTGCGGACGCACTGTGTTCGCTGCGCTTAACGAATAAATTTCAATTATTTTAAACCAGACACCCCATCATATCCGCTTTACAATGACATCTGGTGTTAATACCAGATTAATACCACATTAACGCCATCACACAATAACAATATCCCATATCGAATGAATACAGATCTCGTCAAGATCTACAGTCATCCACGTATTCAACTATCCTTCGCGAGCTGCATTCCTTTCTGTGTATTTTCACCGTATGATTGAATGAACTTAAAAGAAATAATTCCAGCATCTCTACAGAGTGGTTGATGGTGGGATGGGCGAAGCTCCGGTGGGTTTTCAGTGACACCGTAAATCCTCCGAGGAGCGACCGGCGGGTTCCGCCTGGCGCCGCGCACGCTTCGCTGCCGCTTCCCGCTCTCGCATTCCGGGGTCCCCTTCTCGTTGAGCCCACTTGGCAGCGTCGTCCTTGACGCGCACGGTCTTCAGATCCACCCGACCGTAGCAGCCAGCCTGAGAGGAGCGGCACCTCCATCGCCATCTAGTGTTCATTCAGCCAACCACCACATTGCACACGAACGGATGGGTGGATTGATATGGCTGTACCCTTGAGATCGGGCGGCGGCTAGCACTACCTATCCGTCATACTTAGTGAACCAACAACTTGATTTATCTTTTTTTCTTCCTTAAAATAGTGAAGTTGAGGACTGATACTTTGCAGTGAAGGAATTATTTTCACTCGTGCCTTGATTTCGGCCACGAATCATATAACCTCCTTTTAATTATTTCTACCCGCTTAAAGTCTATTTTTTCTTTGCTGTCCCTAAACCCCAGTGCTTTGAAAAACTCTGCGCCATCATCATGAACTATAGGGTGAAGCCCCTTGCAGGACATTATCAGGTGTTCGGCAGTTTGCTCCTCCTCTCCACACGCACTGCATACCGTGTCAACTCCTTCGTAATTGGCCCGATAAGTCTTGGTTCGCAATACTCCCGTCCTGGCCTCAAACAGTAGAAAACTACCCCGAGTATTACCATAGATCCTTTAATTGGCAATTTCCTGCTTAAAAGTTTGATAGATCTCTAGTGCAGACTTCTTAATCAGGCCAATTCTCTACATATCGGTCTCCGCTTCCTTCACCTTCTTCTTAACCGACAGTTCTTTTTGTTTGGCCCCCTACTCTTTTCTGAGTACTTACCCGTCAAATTTCTGGTTTGCTTCCTCCATTTCGTATCGACATTCATCAAGTACAAGTAGCTGAAAACCTTCCTACCCCCACGCTCCTGCCCCCAATTTCTTCTCAAACTTTATCTCGCTGCTAGCTTCCCTGCCCTCAAATGATGTCCGTCCCATATCAGCTTGTACTCCCTGATTTGTTGCATCCCCGTGAGCTCCTAAAGCAAGCCTACCTATTCCACGTTGCTTCATTTCTAATCTTGCTTGAACTTTTGATATCATGCACAAGACTGCATTGCCGAACGTCAGACCACGAACCATGACCACGAACCATATTCCTCTCACAACATCATACCTATTGTAATTCCGAAGTGACATATATTTTTCATGACTGCTGCATTCCTGGTACCTTTAGTCGTCGCGTATATTTCGTGTTCCCTTAGGTACTCGGTCCCATTGCTTATCCATACGCCCAGATAGTTGTATTTATCTGTCATCTCTAGTGTGACCTCCTGTATTCTAAGCTCACTACCTTCATTATCATTAAACATCCTGACTGCTGATGTCTCCTTACCGGATGTGAAATCTAACCTATCTCGCTCATTACCGCAGATGTCCATCGATCTCTGCAAATGTTCCCTGTTGTCGGCCATTAGCAATATATCATCTGTGTACATCAATGCTGGTTGTGGCTGTTCAATCAGTTTTCCTTGTTTGACAAAAAAGAGGCTGAAGCCAAGTCCACTTCCCTCTAATTTGGCCTCTAATCCTTGTAGGTACATCATGAATTACAAGGGTGACAGAGGTAACCCCTGCCTAAGCCCCCATTTTATCTCTGTGGGCTTGGATACCTGTTTTTCCCATTTTATAACGACCTTGTTACTTTTATAGGTATCCTTTAAAAGATTAGTGACTCCATCTTACACACCTAGTGTGTCCAGTTCTCTACATAAGTCCTATTGAACCACGCTATCGTACACTCCCTTGATATTCAAAAATGCTAGCGCCAAAGGCCTGTGTTCCTTTTCTGCTATTTCGATGCACTGCGTCAGTGAGGTCAGTGAGAAGAGGCTGTCTTTCAACCTCCTGTGCTTCCGAAATCCTTTCTGGAGTTCCCCCAGCACCCCCTGATTCTCAATCTATGCCAGCAGTCTTTCCTTTATAATCTACATCGCCAGCCTGTAGACCACTGATGTCACTGCTATAGGACGGTAGTTGTTTAAGGCAGCTTTGTCCCTCTTTCCTTTATAGGCCATGCTCACCTTAACAAGGTTCCATCCCTCGGGTACTTCCCCATTGATTATTGTTTTGCTCCCTGCCTCTCTCAAAGTCAACTTAGACTTGGGTCCCAGTGCCTTTATCAGAGTAATTGGGATGCCATCTGGGCCTGTTGATGTACTACTAGGAACCCTCTTCTCAGCCCTTTCCTAATCTCGTTGTGAAAATGGAGCCACTGCACCGCTTGATCCATCCTTGTTTATTAAGGTGCATAGGAAACTTATTTGTTGAAGTTTTTCTGTCACCCTTGTTCTTATACATTCAATAGCTTCGTCCCCTTTTAGCCTTACACCTGGAGCAGTAGTTATAAACCTCTCCTCTAGGCTTGTCTCATTTTTCAGGGAGTTTAGATTGTTTCAAAATTTTGCAGCTGCCTTTCTATCCTTTTTATGTACTTCTGCCAGCCACTGAGCCCCTTTCTTCTAATTTTTTTTATTGATCGGAAGGAATGCTTCCCTTCTACAGCTTAGAAAGATGTCCCATTTTCTTTCAACATCATCGGTTGGTTCACCACACTGCTTAGCACGCCTTTGTTTCCTAGAGGCTTCCTGACGTTTTGCTATGGCTCTCTTAACTTCCTGATCCCACCAACTCTTGAGTACGTGTCTCCTTTTCCAGGTTGACTTGTCACGTGCCTTATCAAGCTTTAGTTCAAACAGTCTACTTAGATTCGTGTACGTCCACACTGTTTTAGTATCCTCAGTAATTACTTCTTCAATTTGTTTAGTAGCTATTTCTATTTGCCTTTCTGAATAAAAATTTTTCTGTAGTTGCTCATCTTGTCTCCTTCCCACATTCACTGCTCTTCCAAAACTTAGCTTGATACGTTGTGATCACTACCCACACTTCTGGAACAACATTCATCTAAGTGCATTCCCCGGAGCCTATCATAAATGCTATTTGACATGAGTGCGTAATCCATCGTCGACTGAAGCCTTCCTACCTCCAATGCTATTTGCCCTTCACACTACTCAGCACTGTTGCAAATGAGCAAATCATGCCTTTCACACATATCCATGATCATTTTGCCTGTTGGATCGGTATACCCATCTATATCTTCTATGTGCGCAATCATATTTCCTAGTATAATTATCTCAGACTCTCCTCCTAATTCCTCAGTGTCAATTGTTATACACCCTACCATTACTTGGTTTTCCTCTCTGGCCTTTGCTCCCGTCCACAAGTACACCAAGCCAAGGAGTGTCATTTGCCCAGCTACTTTTTTTAACCATAAATGTTCCGTGCATCAATGCTTAACTTTTTGCGAACACATACTTTTATGTATGAATGCCCCGATTGCACCTCCCTTTTGCTGCCTTCTGTTCTGCTGCAATATTCCCATACGTAGTCCGGATTGCGAGGTTGTTGCTCCATGTCCGGAAGATGTGTCTCCACAACCTCATGTATCATCAGCTCCTCCTGCCTTAACTGTTCTTCTATCTCTCGCGACTTCAACCTATTTCTGCCACCCTGCCTGTTAATACAGCCTATGTCCGATTTAGCTCGGCTCTTGTGCTTACGTCGATTTCCTCTTCCACGGACCCCACGTGGCTTGAATATTGGTGTTCCTTTAGAATTGTCTTTGGATACGCTGTCGGCCTCAAGGCTCTGGGTCTCTCTAAAAAAAGCCATGCCTTGACAACCTGTCTTATTACTAACTCTCCTGTCTGTCGCACCACTGTAATGAATGCCATCTTTTGCAAAGGGGCGAGTGCCGGTCTCTCACACGTCTTGCTTCTCTATGGTTCTCTACGGACATCTCTATAAGACACCGCCATCTAGTAAACTAGCCGAAAAATGGCGATGACAACACAGAACACGTACAGCGCCATCTAGTATATTGTCACCCAACTGCAGTTTGCATGCTTCTCTGCGGGACAGCACCATCTATTGTATGATAAGTAAGACGTTTCTGGGTACGCCGGAAGCACGAGGGGAACGAAGTTCCCCACCTTAGACCGTGGGGAACTTCGCTGCTAAAACACAAATGTGTGTGCAAGTGCATGCCCACACACCCACAAAACTATTTTTCAGAACTTCTTTCTATAGTGTGGCGCTAACACACAGCAAGGTCACCGCTGCACGTAATAGCTGAAGATTTGCGTGACTGTCCCACATTAGCACCTTCAGTGACTTTTTTTTCGAAGCAGGTGAATGATTTTGCTGTCATGCACTCTTGAGAGGCTATACACAAGAACATCGGCCACTTAACACGACCGAAAAAGCGTCACACGACGGCTTGCTTGTGAACGCATGTTCGATATGCATGTCTCCTAACGCCTCCCGTGAAGGACATGAGATCGCAGTTGTGGGCTACAGTGCGGCCTAATCAGCCGTGAACACGCACTGGCGCTCACTCAGAGCAAACATCAAGGCGCGAAACTGCAATGTAAAACTGTCAAAGCAACCAACGGTGTGTCAATAGCGCCGCAGCAGCATTTTGTGAAAGCTTTCACTGTGGGATGCTGATCGGGCTGGGTCACAATGCTGCCCACGGCGAGAACCTCAGTCCGCATCTCAGCGGGTCTTTGCTGTGCCACTCGCGAATGTTTTTCGTCGATCCAGAGAATATTGCCCCCTTGATCGCCCTGTGGTTCCCGACCTTGTGTTGCTTACGTATGAAAATGCGGACGAACGGGGATCTGCGCAGCAACCTTCAGTCGATGAGACGTGTTTTCGGAAGCCAGCGACTTTGTCCTGAATCGTTTCCAACAAGCAGCTATGGTCTATTCGCGTTCTATGCTTCCGAACGCGCGAGGAAAACAAAAGCAAAAAAAAGCGATTGCACACAGCAGACTGAACAAGAAAACACTGGTACTGTGGCGCTTACGAACGAAAGGTCATGCCATCGCTGGCAGCGACATTTCACAGTGACGGCTCAATGGATTTATATGTGGGGTTTAACGTCCCAAAACTACCATATGATTATGGGAGACGCCGTAGTGGAGGGCTCCGGAAATTTTGACCACCTGGGGTTCTTTAACGTGCACCCAAATCTGAGCTCACAGACCTACATCATTTCCGCCTCCGTCGGAAATGCAGCTGCTGCAGCCGGGATTCGATCCCGCAACCTGCGGGTCAGCAGCCGACCGAGTACCTTAGCCACTAGACCACCGCGGTGTGGCAGTGGCGGCTCAAGATGAGCGGGTACTGTGATTTCAAAAAAAAAGTATGTCAGTGGCCAGCATTCTGAGCGTGTGCCTTCTTCGCGGAAGCCCGTCTAAGACGTGGCGTGACCTTTAAGATAGCGCACAACAACGTTGCCAGATATGCTTGAGTAATCGACGTGAATTCGAACCTGTATCTTGGCTAATTCGTTTTATAGAATGCCGCAAGGGGAAAGAAAAAATTGCCACCCACATGTCTCGCATCAAAATGTGAACCTATTGCGTTTATTTTATTTTCCTAGCACAGCCATCACGTCGCTCTTTTTCACAGATTACCTGTTTCTTAGGCGCCGATAACATAACATTGTTGCACAAGGACGAGTGCAATGCACACACAATGATTTGCGATGGGAAGCGTGGAAACTAGTTTGTGATGCGCAAGGCGAATACTGTTCACAAGATTCCTTTTACATGTGAAAGAGTATATCTAGCATGAGATATTCAAAAGGCCTATAGCCCTTGAGGGAAAATGAGGATCACGTGAAGCTTGGCGTCTACTTGCAAGAAGTTCTTTCTTTCTTTCCTTTCCTTCTTTCTATTGTTATTTTCGTTTTTCTCAGAATAAATAACGCCTTAGAATACGACATGCTGTATCTTCCCGTAGAAAACACTCAAACCAACTAACCGCCCCTATCTGACAACATCTGTCGGTGCATCTCGAGGCGTTGCTGCCAAATCAAGTGAACCACTTGAGAGTCAACATGCTTGGGCATATCCCGGCTATACAGCTCGAACGCGGTCCCTGCAACAGTTTTTCAGCATGCATGGCTGGAAAACACGGTGCATCGATAGTTGAGGCTTTTGAGAGCATGTTATCTCCACATTAAAGCACGACATGCAGCCTGGAGCTTACAAATAATTGTCAAAGTCATCTAGAAATCGCTCTCGCAAATGGTGCCGTTATACAAATGATCGCGTGGTAAATATTAAGTTCACAATTATTTTAGCACCATGAGGTGCATAGTTACCATGGGCGCCACACGATGACGCGACGTGTTCACACGGCACTCTATAGCGCTAGAATTACACCTTGAGTATAGAATTGCGCTATATATTGGCCACGAGATCGAGCAGAGTCGCCGCCTGGTGGCAACTTGCCGAAACGGTGAAGTGCGGATTGCTCCTTGCGTCGTCTTCTAGCCACGTCGTGTTTCTATGTGTGCGTACGTCACGCACGTTCTCAAAGGGTGGTTTGTCCACTCATGTCAGCGTGAGTGTAACTGCTTCTATGTATCCCTGAAACGGCGCACAAAAGCATTTGGTCTTGCTCGGCTGCTGGTGCATTGTAATAAGATAAGCGAGCGCAACTTTCCAGAGTGCTGTTTATTGTCATCGTACCCTTCATTCACCAAAATAATTTCAGAGTGAGTGCCGCTTTCTGTTTCAAGCACATCGCATAATGCTCTTGGCATGCTCCCAAACATGAGGACTGTTAAAATCGGTGTGAATGAAACGTTTTATAGCGACTCATTTGTGAAAAAAAAAAAGGCTCTACGTTATGCACTTACGCACTGTAGGTAGGTCTACAACTATGGCACTGTAGGCTATTGATCATGCGAGGAACCTTAGTTGTATTTTTCTGGCTGTGGTACCACTACATAGAAATATTACTATCACATAAACTGTGACACAACGCTATTTAAACTGTACATGAAATAGAGTTACTGTGTGCAACCATGCGCTTATATTTAAGAACGCTTTAGAGAGCCTATACGTTGAAAATTAATTCAGGCGGCATGACTTGTATCTATAGTCTTATAATTTCACTGAAAATTACATCTTTTTACATTGTTTTAGCATCAGTGTGGCATTGTTAGTGACCGACGGAAAGCAGTGATAGTTTTTTGTGTGACAAAAAGAACATTCTTGTCTCATTAACCAGGCATTTGCTCTGTAGCACTGTCATACACGTAATTCATCGATGAAAGCTTTCTGTCGATCCTACTATTTAAGATTTTTACTGGTTCAAGAACATGTGCGTACACGTAGTAAACACAGTGTAGCGCGAAGCGCCGTCGTCCACTAAGATTCCCTGACTATACTTATCGACTGTCCCACAATTCATGATGAACAAAATGAGAAAAAAAAATATATGCGTGTATAAGGTGCAAACGGTGGTACTGCACGAATCGCACAGATATGCGGGCTTTGTACGGTCCTTCTTTCTCTCTTTTTTTAGTACGCAGATGACGAATATATAAATAAGTAGTTGAGTCATGCTGCAGCAGTGCGCATCAGGTGGAACACAAGCTAACCACGTACAAACAACACAGAAAAGACGTAATTTAGTGCGACAGCATTAAGATAGTAACCCAGGGCGAGCATCACTATAAATGGCCGAATTCGCTTTACTCGTGGGTAATGTTAACGTTGCATAGGCGTCGTGCACCGATTCAGTAGAGAACAGCACAAACATTACTGGCATGCTTTAGCCTCAACTAACACAAACACAAAGTAAAGAAACACTCAGCGACAAGCACAAGTCTGAGCCACTTGTGCTTGTCGTTGAGTGTTTCTTTACTTTGTGTTTGTTATTTGCGGCCAAAGCATGTCAGTAACGAAGTACCAACTGGGCCAACAATCAGTATGGTCACAAGCGTAGATATTAGCAGTAAATTGTTTTCAACGTATTTTAACCACCGACCATCGGCTCAGACCACACGCGACGAAGCGCCGCTGACTGCCTATTCACACTTACGCGGGGACAGTGCTGCCACCTATATATAGCCTGATCTCGCCGCGAATAAAATTACACTATCACGTTCATGATAACGCTCAAGGTAAGCTGTGCGTATAAAAAAGGCAAATTTCTCGAGGTTTAATGCCAAAACTAACCTGTATTTCCGTATTATTGCTGAAGGTTGTGGCATGCGCTGAGAAATAGACGTAACTTCTAATATCCTTGTCATTCCATTCTCCCCCTCCTGCGTATAGCTTTCAACCCGCTCGCTCAGAACAAAGTGCTTCGAGCTTGCGACAAATACTTGTACCTGTGCTCACACTTGACGGATTCTTAAAAAAAAGAAAATTTGCGGCACTTTATTCGTAAGGCGATGAACTCATTAATTGAAACTGTTTGTAAATGAGTTGCATGGTCTCTTTGGGGACTATTCTCTTCTATCAGATGCTGCAGGCCTCGATGGTGACCTGTTTTTTTTATTCGCACGTACCGCGGCAGCAGAATAATCAAATGGTATCCGGTTGTTGCCGGTGCCCTGTGTGACCAAGTTAGGTGCCCTCCGGCGGCCCTGATGCCATGCCCCGGACAGCCGAGCGCGTCCAGCGATGTGGCTACCACCTGAGCGCCATGGCCACCCTGCTCGCTGGCCACCCGAGCAACGCGGGGTTGCCGTGCCGCGGGCGGCATTGAGGTGGGAACCGCCTCGCTTCCGCACAGTGAACAACCAGGCATTACAGACAAAAGAGTTCACATTGCCAGTCCGGAACAGCTTTTAAGACTGGAAACTGCTGCAAAAGCGCTTACGTTACAAAATGTACGATATTCACAGCTACTGCGTTAACCGCAATGACGAAACAATGGAGCTTCTGGTGAGTTTTCGTAAAATTGGAGCTTTCTTTTCTTTAACCCCGCCACAGTGGTCCAGTGGCTAAGGTACTCGGCTCCTGACCCGCAGGTCGCGGGATCGAATCCCGGCTGCGGCGGCTGCATTTCTGATGGAGGCAGAAATGTTGTAGGCCCGTGTGCTCAGATTTGGGTGCACGTTAAGGAACCCCAGGTGGTCGAAACTTCCGGAGTCCTCCACTACGGCGTCTCTCATAATCGTATGCTTCTATGTATCCCTGAAACTATGTATCTATGTATCTCATAATCGTATGGTGGTTTTGGGACGTTAAACCCTACATATCAATCAGAGCTTCCTTTGCCGCTTTTACATGGTTTCCCACGCGTTCGTTCTCTTCTCTCTGTATAGCTTAATTTGTCGCCACTTCATAAGCTGCCGCCATTTCTCCAAGAGACCGTAAACAACGCTTATCAGGTTTATCGAAGAATAAAAAGGAAAGCTTTTTTTGTTGCTTTGAGTTCGGCAAAACTTCAACATTAAAAAAGATTTGTAACGCATCGGCTCACAGCAGCTTCGACAGAGCAGCGGTAAGGCTATTCCTTTTCGGTGAAAGAAAATTACTTTCGGAAGCAGCAAATGTTTTGACCAGTCGAATAAAAAAAAGTTTGCTCGTTTCCACCCGTGGCGGCATTGACCAGTCACGGTAAAATAAAAGAATGAACAAGTGATGCAATATTATAGGGTCCCTGCTGAGCGCTAGCCAGCTCTGCAGTACTACAGCAGAAGGCGTGAAAGTGCCGCATAGGCGGCCCGTACCTTAGGCTAACAGCCTAGAAAAATCGTCACTGCAGAAACGGTGGAAACATTTCAGTATATTGTAATGTTCTTTCGTAAATTTTCAGGTCCTCCTTCGTAACAATGTATTTGAGTGATTACTGTGGTGAAGAAAAAACTTCGCCTTAGTTGGTTTCCCCAGCGTGGAGCCAATAGTGACGACTGTTGAAGGGGGTACTCAGTTCTCCTAATTTTTCTCAGTGGGGTGCGCTCGCAACCCCCTTGCCCTTCCCAGCTGATGCGCCTATGGAATATGCTAAGAATTCACTGTCAGATGACAACAAAGGCATGTGCCCACTTCATTTTTTTTTTGTGGGAGCGAGCGGAAATCAACGACTTTTACTTTTGGTGTGCATTGCAAGAGCTTGTATGCCTGCGTTTTATGCCTATTTCAAAGTGTAACCTATAACTTTTGTTTCTTAATGCCAAAGCACGATAATATATAGATATCATATTGACGTTACCGCGGTAAAAGTGTCACTCTAAGTGTTTCGCTAAACGTTCAGCCAACGGGCTCACGGCTGAAGCTGGATTTGCAGGCAGAACCACAGCAAGTTCGAGAAGCAACGCCGGGACAATGGGCATCAGCGAGATGATCTTGGTGCAAACGTGTAAGGCCATGTCCCAGAAGCTGGACAAGCTGACCGTACTCCGCATGGTCGTGCAGCACATTAATACCCATCGTGGTACATGCTCGTCACAATCACTGGGGTCGGAGTACAATGTTCCTTCGAATGCGCTTGCTTTACAGAAGCTTAGCCGAAGATTTACGGCACTGTTAATGAATATTTATTGCACAGAAACCGATGTCATGTATTTGTTCAGCAATAGTTCGTTGTGCAGCGATACCTCGCAGCACTTGCTAGCATTACCAATATCAGTACACCAATCAATCTCATTATTCGACTCGTGAATCATTTATGCCTAAGAGCATTACTGGTGTTCATGGTGGGTGGTCGCATTCAGTTCAGACCATTAATTTCTCTTCCATCATGCAGGTTCCATAATTTCGTACACGGAAGGGCACTACAAGTCCCCATGGTTGTCAAACGAGAACGTCAAAAAAAATTGTTTAACAGGTAAGTGATATCGTAACTTGAATTCTGAAAGTTTATTCCCCTAAATAACGTTCGTGCAACTAGAGTTCGAAGTTACCTACAAAGCTTAGGAATTTTCACTTGCGATCGAGATAGCAATCGACTAGCCATCTGTTGTCGTATTTACTGCAGCTACTTCGAAGCTGTCTTGATCGGACATTGCTTGGTGCCACGTCACATATTCTTTTTGTACTCCCGCACGAATAAACTTTTGCAGCAAGAACCACAAAAGGGTTTATCAGTTATTGACCACGCACCAAAACATACAGTCTTTGCGAATGCTTATCGTGAAAAATCAAAGTTCATAAGCTATAGCTGGTGTGACGTGAGGGTTTCTTACAATGACTTTAATCAAACTTTTTCAGTGAGGCACTGAAGAACATGTATCATTAAGAATGACAGTTACATTTAAAAAGCTCTGACCGAAGGTATTTCTGATGAATTTTGTTTTCTTTCTTTTTTTCCAGGTTGCTGACATTTTTTTGTTCGTTGTGAGCTGTGACCGTGGTCACATTCTGTTTAGGTCGGAATTGGTCAAACAGACGCTAAACTACATCCAGGTGAATGAGAAAGTACCGCGGCATTCTCTCACAAGCATCTCGGTCTCAGCTTAAAACACACGGTTGATACCTCTTTTTGGGAATACTGGTAACACAAAAATAAAACGCGTCCTCGCCGAGGTTGCTGATCATTTCTTGTATATTGTTTCGTCACAAGGGCGAAGGAATGACTGCGTTAGTAACAAATTTCAATGTTACGCGAAGAACGGCAAGCATTCCCAAATTAGCAGCACGTACCTCAAGAAAGACGCGCACGCATTGAGCATATACAGGACGAACTCGGACAAACAACTGTAACAATTTTTGCTTGGTGTTTGAGCAGCTCGCTTTTTTTTCGTAAACCCGCCGCGATAGCGATCAAATTGACGTTGGTACTCTTTTTAACTACTGTAACTCCAAAGCAAACTTACGGTGGAAGCACAGAAGGTATAAAGCACCCAAATCTCGAGATAAGCGTGCGCGCGAGTGAGCCAGTGCGCTGAAGAACATATAACGCGTTTTTGGCCACTCCAACCACGCTATGTGGAGGCGCTAGGAAGCCTTCATGGGTCTGCGCCTCGGAGCCGGCGTGCACGTGCACCGCCAGGCTCGGGTTGGCTGGCAGGACGACCTTTCGAGCGCGCCCTTTCAACGGGCCCCCGTCGTGTCATATCGCTACTGATTACTAAAACGTGCTGAAGTTTCTGAGCTGTAAGGCCTGCCAGCGGTACATGGTGCATATAAATGGTTATCCGGTAACATGTCGGAGGAGGGTCGCTCTGTGGTTTTGTTGTTAGGCGTCGAGCATTGTGGAGTGCGAGGTCACTGGTTCGGCGGCCAACTGCTGTACTTTTTCTTCTTGTTTTTTTTTCTTTGCGATCTTTAGGAAAATATTTCACAACGTCATATTTGTGACAAAAATACGTCATGGGGCCGTAGTGGACCTCGGCATAAAACACTTTCATGTTCAAAAAAACGGAAATAGTGCAGCATTTCACTTATCTTGTTTTTCATAAAAATGTATAAAACGACTCGCAAGAGCTGCGGTGACCGATGTTTCCCAGTCCGACTTTGCAGCATGTCACTGAAAGAGAGAGAGATGAATGTAAGGAGGAAGCATTGGAAAGTTGAAGTAACATTTTGTCCTCTGCAAATCCACTCGCAGCGATAGGTTTGAGAAAGGAAAGAGAGAGACAGCACCGGAGAAGAAAGGCAGGGAGGTTAACCAAGCTTTGGCTTGGTTGGCTACCCTACACTTGGGATTGAGAACAAGGGGGAACGATAGAAAGGAAAGGATGAAAGATGAGGAGTAAGAAATAGGTGGATAATCACAATCGTGTTGCGTAGTTTCAATAGCAAGAAAGAAAGAAATATTAATAGTAAAGGGGGCAATAGTATATAGTAATATAGATGTTCCTGTCTAAACAAATTAGGTAATAAAGTATCACTACTACCCAACAGGAATCGCCACCTTCCCGTCAGAGTAAAACCAACCCAACCCTCACGCTTCACACAAGTTGTAGCAATGCGAATTTTGGCTCAAGACGCTAAACGCAAACTCGGACACAGAACTTGCAGGTAGAGACGCACTTGGTACTGCTCAGAACGTAGGATCTTGGATATCATCTCTCGGGAGGTTTCAGTCTGTCACCAGCTCGCTTGTCTAGGATATGCAAGATCTTACGTTCTGAGGTGTACCGCCAAATGGGTCTCTACCGGCAAGTTCTGTTTCCGAGTTTGCGTTTAGCGCCTACCTTTCTTGACGTCTATATCATCTTTTCGTGTGTTTTTGTTTTCATATGTGCACGTGATTACAAGTTTTGGCTCAGGGCGTGCTCCCGTTAAGTGCTGAAAGATTTGGGTTTTTCCCCGAAATGAGCCAATCAAAGTTACAGTGATGGTGTGTGTGAGCACGCGCGTGTGGGGTATGAGTATTGTTTCACTATACCGTAGCAGGCATTACTAGTGCTGTAAAAAATACAAACGAGCAAATCCTTACAGATGACAGAAACCAAAAAAGAAAACACTGCCATAGACATACAATATTATGTCACCTAACTATCACGAAACCTCGCCGTCGTTGTAAGGCAAAGTGCTTATTGTGCATTATGATGTGTTATGTCGATTTATGCATTCACCATCGCAAAGGTTAATTTTCCATTCCTCTTTTTGGCATTCTCAGAGAGAGAGAGAGAAAGAAACGTCTTTCTTCACAAAAGCATGAAGAAGGAGAGCGTGGGAGGAACTCCTATTTCGGGGTCCCTAGGACGACTTCAGTAACGAGTCGGGCCCGCTGTATCAGCGCTTGGAGGACCTCGGGGATATCTCCTCGGACAAAGCTGGTTTGACGTTCTGCACCCAAGGACATCGCCAAAGTCAAAGAGCAACTCTCTTCGTCGGACCTGTGTCCGAAGAAAAGCCTATCGATGCAACGAGTACGTGCTTGTTTTCTAAGTTGCGCTTCGTTATAATGGCAGTATTCAATCAACGATTCTGACTCATACTATTCTGTACATAAAGAACGAAATGAGAATGGGCATTAAGCTTGCGATTGAGTCGTGTAATCTAACGCTTTTTATTGATCCCTTAAAGGTAGCTCTTGTAACTATACTGCAAACAACAGTTAACAGCTAGAAAAACAAGGCGTCGCAAACCATTTTACGCGTGCTTCTAGTTCACATTATTTTTGACTGATAACCTTGCCGTTTAGTACCGGTGCCAACTAACTTAACGCCGTGAAACAATATAAAGCCGTATACACGAAAGCAAATAGGGTAATTTGGTGTCTTATGACCTGGTTCTCACGCCACTACACACATGACTGAGAAAGCAGTAGTGCAAAAATTAAAAATGGCGCTTTTCATGAATAGAAAATACTATTGTCGATGTATTGTGAAAATCTTGTCTCTAATCAGCTTTTAGTAGTGAAAGCCTCAACTCCTGGAATTCTGAAAAAGCAGAAGTTCAGGGGAATAGTGAAGGTTGAACAGAAGAAAATTGGTGAACATGGAGGGCCGCTCGTGCCGATGTTTCGGCCAGCGGACTTGCCTTACAGCCTTGAACTCAGACATCCTGTGCTCCCGATATTTAGGTCTTTTATAGCTGTGTAAAGCAGAGTTGTCCTTTTTCAACGTAAGTTTAGTCTTATGCTGTATGCACAGGTCGGCGAACTCCCTCATGAGTCGACTCACTCAGACTCATATCGAGCCGTGAGCCTTATTCTGAGTGAGTCCTGGTGAGTAATAATTTGGCCAGTTTGAGTCCGAGTGAGTCATGCACGGTAAAATGTTAGTGAGTCTGGGTTCGAATGAGTCCAGAGCGCCAGATGTGTTTCATGAGTGAGTTTGAGTGAGCTGCACAACTTCTGCCGACCTATGACCCTATGTATTCGTCATGACACGTGACCTTTTTGCCCCGGTTCATGCGGCGATGCTGCTGCTGAAAAAGGAGTTTCCTCCGCAGCCCAGCAGGCTGTGTCCTGGTGCTCGTTGCTCCTTCTTCTGTCGGATGAAATGCAAGACGCAGGCGACCGTCAAGGAGGAGGCCGACACCACGACGGGAGGCCAGCGATGCCGAAAGTTGCACAGCTTTTACCGCCGATACTCAGTCATCCACTGCACTGGCTACCTCAAGTCGTGGGCATCCGCCAACCTCAGTTTGCCCGAAGACGCCCCAACGGATGACAGCGAAGGGTACGAAGACTACGCAAGCGCATTATAGCTTATAAGGGTGGTGGCAGAGGGTCGTCCTTGTTTTTCTACTTGTCCTAGTCTCTAGCCGTCACTTCACGCCATGACAATCATCATGAGTACACTATCTTTCTTTTTGTTGTTGTTGTTATTGTTGTTGTTCCAAGCTGTCAGATTGGTTACGTAACTGTGTACGTAGTAAAGATGCCACTTGTAAAAAGACACGTTGCACGAGCTATCCTCTTACACTCCAAATATTTACCGAACAGTGGGGGGGGGGGGGGGCATGACAGGTATAGAGGACATCGCTCTGATCACCCTCCTTCCCCCACCCTGCTCCAGAAAGTTGAGAAAGGTGTTCCAGGGAAGTACGCAGCGAGAAAGAGACAGACGACATCGTGTGGAACTGAACCAGGCCTGTTCGTATAACCCTGTCTAGAGAAGTTTTAAGAGAACAAGCAAGAATGATCGCACTCGCTAGACTTGCACTAAAAATAAGTCAAAAGCGCTGATGCTGGTGGTTTCGCAGATCTGGCTGGCAATCTTTCCTCCTCAGTGTGTCTTTTCATGTATTATACTTCACCGGTACTTATGAGCTTCCCTTGGGCTAGTCTTTGGCCGATAAGCTAAAAGTAATTACGGACATTTTCTTACGAACCAGCCTTTTACGTTTGGGAAACAAATCTGTTCATTAGAAGGTTGAAGACACTGTTGCGTGACCATCGCAGACTTTACCTGCTCACTTCGCTGCCCGCGGCGTTTAAGAAATAAAATTAAGCTTACTTATGGCGTTTAAACTCGTTTTAAAATAAGCTTACACTGCGCAGAGCTAAGCAATGGTTTTCGCCTCAATGTTCCGAATCTGCAACAAGAGTACGAGACACAGTTTGCGGGTAGTGGGCGAGAGTTTCATTGCGCCACATTTCTCACGTTATGGTTTGTTAACGTGTCGTTCAGGTCCACATCGCCAGCCAATCAAGTCATGGCAAAGGCTGGTAGGTGCCCTGCCCACTTGATGAAAAGTTTGCTCCATCGGTACGTAATCTGTGAAGGAGCGTAAAACTTATGACGCTGTCGACTAACATGCAGTACTTTCTTTCCTTGATTGCATGCAAATGCTTGCCACTGAGTAAAAAGATAGCCTGTAGCTTTACAAGGCTTGGCCCAACTTTTGCTTATGTGAATAATGAAACATTAGGTGTGGTAAAACGTCGTAGAGTTATTACTGGTTTTTGTGGCGAATGTCATAAGTGTCCATATTTCATGGACGTTTTTTTTTTACACCGTTGCTTTTTCCGTATGTTCGTTTTTTTCTTTCCTTATGCTATTTTGTACGCTGTCGAAATGGGTCGTCAAATCCTGTGAAAACTGTCACATTTTCAATCAGAGAGATCGTAGCTGTCATGTGAGTCAATCGAAGTTGGCAAGACAGCAAACTAGACATGGCGGATTTTTACGGCTTTTCCAAAATCATTTTAATATGTGCCAACAAAGTTGTGAACAAAGCTGCCATGTAGCCGTCGAAACATTTTTTCCATCTAATTTCTCACACCTCTGTCCCGACTAGACAGGCTCCCATCATACCGTATACTTCACCTATGCAGAAGCCGTCCGGTTTGAGCACAGAGGCCTGTCAACGTTACGGTTTCCTGTTTCACATCCAAACCAAAATCTTTCCTATATATGAGCTTCTACTCTATCAGTATATAAAACCTGTCAGCTGTGTCGATGAATAAAAACACTGATAACTTTGAATCCCAAAATTGATGCCGCCTGATTACATTAGAGTTTTGAGTCTTAGAGGACAAAATGCTTCTTGAAGAACGCTTTAACTGCTTCAAACGCCTTTGAAAGCTGAGCGTGGCAACACTTCACGGTCGCAACCCTCAAAAACAATCCAGGACATAGTTTGTAAAATAGTTCAGGCAAGGTAGCTTGCAATTTTGTGAAAACGTGTGTCCTGGAGTTTTAACAGACCACGGAAGTTTACTGCTTGGAATCGTACGTTAGGGATCAGGCGGGGAGTACAACCACATTTAGATCTTATGCTGAGCACACCTTATTACATGATATGCACTGGCGGATTGCAGTCAAAAATAAGCAACGGCTGCTTGGAAGTGCACAATGATGTTTTATTCTGCTGAAGTTGAAAACCAATGTATGAAGCTATTCAATCGCAATGAAGTTCTTGGTCGAGCGCAATCTTTTTGTTTCAGGTAGGGATGGAAATAACAGCGCACATTATTGAGTGAATATTCATTTGAAGTGTTGTCAACCTTCGGTACGGGTTACTTCGATTAGGTTTTTATTTTTGAATGGCAGTAAGTTAAAGACTACAAGTGCTTATAATTTTTCGGACAGTACATTTCAAGACAGCACCATACCTGCGACGTTCGCGTAATGCTGGTTTTCGCACCATGTCGTAACGAAGCCACTTTGTGATGCGGTGCTGTGATCAGTTATTATTATTGGAAAACGACTGAAATTAGTACGCGCAGTTTGTGATGACTAGAGATTCAGCATCGGTGAGTGCACCAAGACACTAGAAAAAGCACTTGTGGTGACTCACAATTAAGCCATCACACTTCAGTGTTGTGTTACTTGCAAACATGGCCACATGCCGAGAATAATTAAGCCTTTAGTATACGCACGGTAATGGCTAAAGAGACCCGCCACGGTGATCTGATGGCTAAGGCACTCGGCTGCTGACCCGCAGGTCGCGGAATCGAATCCTGGCTGCGGCCGCCGCATTTTCAATGGAGGCGAAAATGCTTGAGGCCCGTATACTTAAATTTATGTTCACGTAAAAAAACTCGAGGTGGTCGAAGTTTCTGGACCCCATCACCACGGTGTCTCTCATGATTATATGGTGGTTTCGGACGTTAAACCCTAAGCAGTATTATTATTTGTACTATGGCTGAAAAAAAGACATGTCGAACAAAGACTCTATACACGTCGTGTAATAAGATCACTGTCTACAGCTCTCACAGTTGGTACTTGTATCGCTTCCAAGACAGAGGTGACAGTTTTCTTTTAATTCTTTTTATTTTTAGCGACGTGTTACTTACATCCTGGAACCCAACAAATTTGTCAAAGGGGCCCAGCAACACTTTTTGAGCATGGTCAGAAAATGCTGCTGATTAGTAGTAGAGGCTCCCGAGAAAATGCGAGACAAATAATATAGCGCAGCACGTGGTCTTAAACTCACAAAAAATTATCTATGTCAGCTCAAAATTGTTTTCTCTTCTCTCTAAAAATGACGGAAGACGCTCAAAATTTGCGCTTAGAAAGCCACCTATCAGCGATTGGCTGATTTGAACATGGTGTGCTTGTTCATTACAGAGATCGCCGTGAGAAGCCGCGACTTGTCTACGCGTGTGCATGCGATCACACGAAAAAAGCCTCGTATTCGAAGAAAAAAAAAGAGCTCATGGTAACGAGACGCGTGACATACTGTTTTCCCCTGCCATCCCACCCTGCTTAGCCCTCAGTGCTTTTGCCGGAACGAGAGAAGGAAGAACGCAATTGCAGCGTGCGAAAATTCTTTGTAACTCCGCTCGTGCTGGAAAGTTTCTTAATATTTTTGCGGCATTCAATTCTTGAGGCAATAAGCTCTTGCAGTGAATCAATTCTAGGGCTACTTAAAAAAGTGTTTCAGGGCCCTTTTAAATGGTCACGAACGATTGTAACCGCACAAAAAATATGCATTAGAAAATACATGAAACAAGTGTATCAACCATTTCTCGTTCAAATAAGGCTGTAATACACTCACGTGTACTTAGTTCAATAAGAGATTATGCCTGTAGTTTTACGTTCTGCTTCTTTATCCTAGATCTGGACCTGGTGAACAGCTTCGTGAGTCAGTAGATCCTGACTGTCAAAAGTCAGGGCAACAGTGAAGGAAACGATGAGGCGTTCATGGCTCCTCCTTTCCATGTTGTCATGGCGGTCGTCATGAGCTTGCTGCAAGCGGATGCTGGACTTGGTGAACCGGTGGACTTCAGTGGCATGCCGTGGCCTTTGCCATGAAACACCCGTTCTTACTCCTATTTACGTGGACTTCTCTCGCACCGTTTGTTGCGTCGAACAAAGAGGAATACAGCATCTATGAACACTGATGCACAGACATTGTATCTATTGTGTATTCACTTCAAAGTGCGTGAACGTTACCTCACAAAACTATAAGTGACGCTTCGGTAAAGACTGAGCCCAGAAGGAAACGTTTCAAGGAACTGACGTCCATCTCTTCTAGCGTGCTCCGCGGTAAACTACATGGCATGCTTCTCGTAGAGTGCTGGTTTTATTATTTACGCTTCGTGTGTTTTAACAGCGAGTTCTGCTTTTATCCAGCAATGTCGGTTATGTTCTCGTATTTCCCTGTCCACATATTGACGCTGGATCATGTCATACAGCCGCTTCGCAAGCATCGTTGAGATAACTTCTATACCCTTGCTGCGCATTTCCTAAATGCGTGAACGCACAAATTTGCAATCGCAGGCCTCAGAAAAAGTTTAACTAAGGAGCACTGTGACGAAGCACTGCGCTGACAATGATATAGATCACTTTCAATCGGACTGGAGCATATATGGAGCTGTTTGTACAGTACTCGTAAAACAGGCAAAAGAAGTGTCTGATTTACCACGTTTCTGTGTCGTCTCCTTTGCAAAGCGTCAGCCGATTCTCATACTGTGAGCCCTCGGAGGCACGTGATCTTATGCGGGCTTTCACTGACACACAGTTGGAAATGATGGAGGTGTGATTCTGTAGACGCATCATGTCATATTCGACAAGCCTAGTCGTCGCAGCCGTGTTGGCGAAATGATGTGAGCTGTGACATTATGTAAAATACCGAAACACTTCTTTGAATGGTGTGCTTGAATCACGTTGTATTTCAATCAAGGTGATCCTAACGATAATCGTGAAGGCTTTCTTCGTGTCATAAATTCCACAAGCACATGACGATAAGCAGCCAACCAAATTGAGCGATGATTCTGTGTTCGCCATGATGTGTTCGTTGCGATGATTTGAACATAAAAGAAATAACGCAATGATATTATATAGTAAATATGAGGAAACCCCGCGGCAAGTGTGCTCGTAAAATGAAGAATCGAATATGCGAATATCTGCCTCAAGGTCAGGGTCATTACATGAGGTCACCATGTTATTGTTTCATGGCCCATTGTAATAAAGTTATTTGCTTTCTCCTGTTCAAAATACATATGTTTGAAAGATTATGACATGTTTGTTGCTATTGTCGTTATTTTCGTGCCATTGGAGGGTCATTTGCTGGAGCTCCACGACGAGCCATTCTGTGACAGAATAGGAAGATGTTTCTAATGAGCCTAGCACTGGGTACTCATCACACAGGTAACACACAACCCCGATTTGAAACATTCTACTTAGCGATGGCTTGGGCATTTGAAACTTAATTGAAAATTTTCACGAAGAACAGTGCGCTACGAAGCTACCCAAGGGTGCTACTTTCTTAATCGGTGTGGTTATCGGTGAGCCTTACTAAAGCGAGTGAGTTCTACGGAATCCCGCAAGTCAGCGAAGACTTATAAAAGGAAGAAATTTTACCCACACATTCGTAGCATAACCAACGAAAAAATCCGCAAGGATTTTTCGGACAAAGATCTTCTAGTTGATGGACAGTTTGTCCTGGTTCCCGGACCAGGACGAATTTTTTTTCAACTAGAACAATTTGGTCTACATAATTTTATTTTTTGTTAATGTGAGAGAGAGAAAGATAAACGAAGGAGAGAGCCGAGGAGGTTAATCAAGTGAGGACTTTGGTCATTGGTCTATCCTACTGAACCGGAAATCCATGGCAGAAGAATGGCCCACACGGTAAAATGTCTTCACTAGTAGAATGGTGGCATGACTTCTGCAAGTGTGCTTTTTTAGCCCAGGAGCTGAGACACACGACATTGAAGTGTGGCACTAGGGGTTCGAAACTCAGGAAAACCTCAAAGTTTTATTTTATGAGTTTATTTATCTTTAGCTCATTAATAAGATTAAGAGATACGTCCTGCACTCCTGGTTCTTTAGCGTAGTGGGTAAGACACTCACATTTGAAGCGTGGGGCCCTAAGTTCGAAACTCAGTGCAGGATTGCATTTTTTTTATTTGATACATGAATTTCTTCATGGTTCATCCACGAGGTTCAGAGATCATGTTGTTGTGCATGTCTGGGCCTTTAGCCCAGTGGGTGAGGCACTCACCTTTAGAGCGTGAGTCAGTGGTTTCGAAACCCAACGCACCCTACGAGTTTTATTTTGTTTTCTATATATGCTTCTTCAGTGCGATTTCTATTACGTGGCAGAGAGATGGATGGATGAACAGACACCTTTAATCATTGAGGCGGCTTCTATTCCGTTGACGTATATAGAAGCTCCGCTCACAGTCTCCTTTTCGGGTAGTGTAAGTAAATCAAGTCATCAATCAATGTTTATTAGTCGAGTAAGAAAAATGGTAGTACAGTGCAGGTAAATATGCAAGAGATGTCACAGGTTACAAACTGCAGGCTGGAGGTGAATAATAAGCGTGAAAATATTTGTAAGAAACTCTGTGATAGTGACTCAACTTTAGTGTGACGTCACATCGTGCAAAACAAACCTCCTGTGCGCGTAGGAGCCTCCCGAGCAGAAGCTTCCCCTGATGCTTTGGCTTCTCTGCAATGCGTGTCAGAAACAAGACGAAAAAGTTGGGGTTTTTATCACCCCTGATAAGACTCAAGTTTTGTCCCAGGTCACAACTTCCAACGAAGGATATACTGTGCGTTTATATTAGAGCTCACAGAGACGAAGCTTTCCCTGATGCGTTTGCTTTCTCTCAATGCATGTGCAATACCAGCCAAAAAGTTGAGGCTCTTATCACCTCTGATAAGGCTCAACTTTTGTCTGACGTCACACCATGCAACAGAAGGTTATAGTGTACGTTTATGTTACCGAGCTGAAACTTCCCTGACGCGATGGCTTTCCCGCAACGCATGCGAACAATCAGCCGGAAAAGTTGAGGTCTCTATCACAACTGATAAGGCTCAACTTTTGTCCGACGTCACATCACACAACGAAGGATATATTGTACGTTTATATTAGTCTCCCAAGCTGAACCTTCCTTTGATCCGTTGACTTTGCCGCAATGAATGTCAAAAAGTAGTCGAAAAAGTTGAAGCCCTTATCACCCCTGATAAGGCTCAAGTTTTGTCGGACGTCATTGAATTTCTTTAGTGTTTCCGACATATACAAAACAAAAAGGTGCAATATTAGGTCCACCGGCTCAACGTGTGATGTCGAACAAAAGTAGAGCCTTATCAGGGGTGATAAGGGCCTCAATTTTTTCGGCTGCTTTCTTGACCTTCATTGCGGCAAAGCCAACCCACCAAGAAAAGTTTCACCTAAGCAGACTCTAAAAAAAGAGTGCAGTATATCCTTCGTTGCGCGATGTGACATCAGACAAAAGTTTAGCCTTATCAGGGGTGATAAAAGCCTCAACTTTTTCGGCCGCTTTTGGATATGTATTGTGGGAAAGCTTCAGCTCGGAGGACTAATATAAACATACACTACATCCTTCGTTGCACGGTGTGACGTCACACAAAAGTTCAGTCTTATCAGGTAAGATAAGGGCCTCAACTTTTTTTACTTCTTTTTGACATTCATTGCGGGAAAGCCAACACAGCAGGGAAAGGTTAGGCTTGGGAGACTAATATAAACGTACAACATATCCTTCATTGCGCTATGTGACGTCAGACAAAAGTTGAGCCTTATCTGGGGTGATAAGGGCCTCATTATTTTTCGGATGGTTTTAACATACATTTTGGGAAAGCAAACGCATTAGGGTAAGCTTCAGCGCGGGAGACTCTAATGCAAACGTACAGTATAAGCTTCGTTGCACAGTGTGACGTCCGACAAAAGTTGAGCTTTATCAGCGGTGATAAGAGCCTCAACAATTTAGGCTGCTTTTTTATAAGCATAGCAGGAAAGCCAACGCATCAGGGGAAGCTTCAGTTGGGATACTAACTAGATGTATAGGAAGGCATATGTAAACAGGTAGCGTAACTTTCATAGAAGCCCATGGATCCAGTAGTCCACGGCTCGTAGCCACCATCGACGTGAGGTGCGGACAACAACCCTCACACAAAAAATAATAAAAAATAAAATATGGCGTCACTGCCGCAAGTGGTAGCGACGTCGCGCATTCATTCTACATGGCACGAAATTGAAATTTTTCTTAACTGCTGACCTTTTACGTGCGTTAATAATACGCAATCTCATTGCGCCTTAATTGTGTCTCACTAATTGCATGCTAGAGAGAACAGAAACAAAAAACAAGGATTGTGGGAGCAAACTTGTTTTATTAGCCAAATGACGTCCTTGTAATATGCATGAGAAACTTCGCAAAGGCAATTGTGAGACAACTCTTCACTAGCACAATAGAATTACAGTTCGAAAACTCACGTTACCCAATCGTCGAAAACCACTGCAGCAAGACAGCGGCTTGGGAAATATAGTTTTGCCAGCCGTAGAGTACCGCGTCTCGTTGCTTAGCGTGTCGCGTTCACATTCACCAGAGGCGAGTGCACGCCGACCGTTCGCCAGCAAAAGCAGTCGGCAATCGCAAAACTCAACAAATTCTGTGAGCTAGTTGAACTCTGAAATGCCACAATAGTAAACAGCGCATAAAAAAATAAGCAAACGACTGAAGGAACCCACGAAATGAGTACGGAAAAGTGAGCGATGCTTAGTTAGCCTGGCAATGTGTCGAACTAGGGAACACGCCTAACTAAATGCACGCTCGAAGGACAGACCGTTGGCTCTTGTCACCAGACTGCCTGCATGTGCCCGCAGTTTCTGAAACTAAACAAACAAAATCGAGGGCTAAACCACATACCATAGACCAAAGGTTCTTCCTTAAAGTAATCTACTACTTTGCGGTAACAAGTAAAATAAAACTGTTGAAAATTAACGTTTAATTTTTTTTTTGTTTTCAATATTTGTCCCCTCTTCCCCTAGTCGCACTTCATTCGTCGTGCGGTTGTTCATGTCTGTCGCAATAAGTTTCGGATGACCTTTCGTTATGACTTTCACGACCTATTTATATTGATTTTACGTACAGTATATCCTTCGTTGCACGGTGTGACGTCCGACAAAAGCTGAGCCTTATCGGGGATGATTTGGGCCTGAACGTTTTCGGCTACTTTTTTGACATGCATTGCTGGAAAGCCAAAGCACCAGAAGAAGCTTCAGCTCGGGAGACCCTATATCTTTAGTTGCACTGTGTGACGTGAGACAAAACTTGAGCCTTCATCAGGAGTGATAAGTGCCTCAACTTTTTCGGCAACTTTTTTATATGCATTGCGCAAAGCCCATGGATTAATGGAGGTTTCAGCTTGGGAGACTAATGTAAACGTACAATATAAGCTTTGTTGCACAGTGTGACGTCAAACAAATGTTGAGCCTTATCAGGGGGGATAAGGGCCTCGACTTTTTCGGCTGCATTTTTTTCTACATGCACTGCGGGAAAGCTAACGCATCAAGGCAAGCTCCATCTCGGGAGAAAGGAAAGGAGGAAGGAAGAAGCGCAAGGACAGGTAGGTTAGCCAATCTTTAAATCGGCTGGCTACCCTGTGATGGGGAAGAAGGCAAGAAAAGCAGTAATACGGAAAGATGGGATAGCTGGTTTTGTTACATACTGAAGCTTTAGCGCACAGCACGAGGAAAAATATGCTAGTCCCTGCTTCTATATCGTATTTGTCCTCGTGTCTGTGCGTTAAAGCTTCAGAATGCAAGGAAAACAGGCTAACAAAATGAGAAACAGAAAGAAGGGATGAAGATCGTTTTCTTCATCAAAGTGAGTGCCTTTGCCGTCTAAGTGCGCACATGATCACACAGATTCGTTACCCTGAGGACACTCAAGTAAGGTTTGTCATGTCACTATGAAGTTGTCTGTCTACAGCGTGAGCAACCAGCCCATCTTGGAGGTCATTTCGAAGTGGGAATATGTATATTAGGTCGAGTATTATGGAGTTTTCAAATGTAATAAAACTCCTGTAAGGAAATAGTGGAAGAAATAAGCAACAAAACGAAAAAGAAAAAAGCGGGGAGGTTGACCAGAAAGACATTCGGTTGGCTACCCTACACTGGGTGAGTAGGGTAGTGGACAAGAAAGATGAGAAAGAGGAAAGAGAAGGAAAAAAAAGGAGAGACTGACAGTGATTTCGCTGCAGCATGTAGAAGTTCATCGCAAGTCAGAGGTGTTCACACAAACCCGTCTTTCTCAAGAAACAAAGCAGGAATTTCACAGCCATGTGGGCTGTCGAGGGATATGGACGCTGCTGTAATAGCACCTGCACAGAAACGGGCTGATCATCCAGTCGCCGCACTGCGTCGGCAAGTACTTGTCTGTCTGAAGCAAATCGAAGACAGTGGCGCCGCAGGTGTTCGATATTTTCATCTGTGCCGCAAACATCGCATGCCGCACTGTCAGTCATTCTGATTAACGTGGTATAAGCTTTCGTGAAAGCAACTTCCAAACAAAGGTGATAGATAAGCGAAGCTACACTTCGATGTAGGCCTGGTGAATGCCGGAGTAGTAGTGAAGGGTAAAGCTCGTGCAGTCTATTACGTCATATGCTTGGTGTGTTCCACTCAGTCAGTGTGAGACTGCGGGCCAGTTGACGAATCTGCCTCGCCGCGCAGCGTTCCGATTCCGCTTTTAAAAGCGGAATCGGAACGCTGTTTGCTTCTTCGTGTGACTTGGGAGCAGCATGATCTGCAGAATCCTTTTCGCTTACAAAAAGGCCACGACATTGTGTTTCTATGGTTACCTGGGCGTTGTAAGAAAATAGTAAAAGAAAGATACGCTAGTGGGGTCGGGCTTCGCACCTGGGGCGTAACGGTTCAAAGGGGAGTGCCTTGACCACTCAGGTAAGGGTCAACGTAGGCCGAGTGCAAAATATTTTAATCATATGAATACTCTGTACCAGAGTTTCAAAATGAGAAAACAAAAGGGAACACTTTCTGTCATAACATTGGCGAAGTCTTTCGTAGTGTGGGGATAAAATCCCCTTCCAGGAACACTAACATTCGAAGACTTCAAGAAAATTTCGGCTTTGCGAAAACATATTTTATTGCGACAGCAATTATATGGACACTCTAGTCTGTATTTTGCCACCGACGTCAGCGTCGCCGTCGTTTACCGTATATGTATACGTAGATATATATATATGAAAACTCAAGAAAAAAATAATCCAGGAAAAGACTCCGGCGCGCAGAATTGAACGTCTCACCTCTCAATTGTGAGTGCGAGGCGACGGCCGCTGAGCCACAAAGGAGCACCTCCTCTAATGTCGAAACGGGAAACATTTTATATCTACCAGTTACCGCTGGCAAAGGCCACCTAAGGGGAACTATTGTGTTTTCAGTATTACCAGCGAGATGGCGCAATGAGCGCGCGTCGCATAGAGATATTGTATATGCGGCCTTTAGGTAGCTCCCATGTATATCCTGTATGCTCCCGTAGGAAATACATGCAGTTGCTAGTCTCATAAAGAGGCAAACAGTTACAGTACGCCGGAGAACTGCACGTTCGTCACGCGTCCCCAGAACCAGTGTTCCTTGGCGCGTCTTTATAATATAGTAATGTGCATCTCTTCGTGGTTCAGCTGCTTGTTTTTTGCGCGTTCATTGGATTGTTTTCGTGCCCGAGATAAATTGTGAAAGGAGGGATGCCGACATGCCATGAAAATGACAAGTGTGTAGTGTCGCTTCAAAAGGGACATGATGTTGAGTGACATCTAGTAACGTTACGTTATTGAATGTTCTCAGAGCCTGCAATTGCCGGGAATGTCAGAGTAATACTGTAGAGCACTGTGCCGACAACTTCCACTGACCAGCACTGTTAAGGGGTACACAAGCAGATCATTACATCTTAGTTGCAACGATGTGACAGAAGCGAGACTTCGACGAAGATGCAGAACGTTCGTCGTGAGTGAAAAAGTATCATCTTATGAGTCACCGAAAAACTGAGAATGAGGCCAATAAAATAAATAAATGATAATAAATCCTGGCGCATAGTGGGGACCGGTCCAGGGTTGCTTGGGTCCAAGTGGGGATCAAACCAGGGTTGTCTGCATGACACGCGGATGTTCTACCACACGGCCACGCCTCTGCTTTTGTCAACTGTGAAGAGATCTTCCTCTGCTTGGAAATGCCATGAAAGTAGCTTCCATGCTTCGCAAACACACGCATCGTGTATGCATGCTTCACAATCAAACATGAAATATTGCAGTAGTAATGCGTGGTACAAGCGATGGTTGCCAACTGGCGTCAGAATATGTGATTATCAGAATGGCTCCATGGTTGAAAGCCGGTACCCCACTACAAGAGGCACACACACTACTGCATCTATTCTCTTAAGGCCACGTAGTGTGTGCATTGCAAATCAGAAAAAGTTTCGTGCCGTAAGTGTTTGAAGTATGCCCTGGGAACAGGATGTCGTTATCGCGTTCAACTCCGAAAGGCGAAGTTTTGGGGTCCCCTAATTATCAACCCAGTGATAGACACCAAGGCAACACGTTTGAGCTTCGCTGAAGCAAGAATCTGTATGGAGTGTTTCAGCAATACGTATAACGAAAGAGTACTGGGGAACGAAAAAAGGCAACGGTGTCTGCGAGCAGACCTTGGAGTGTTAGAAGGCCTGCTCCAACGACGACGTGCCCGTAAATCTATGAGAGTTTCTGGCTCTAGATTTTGGATACTTTTTCGAGTCTGTGACTGTCTATGATTAAACAGGAACGTCTATGCGCTAAACACCAACCTAGAGACAACGTAGTGTCAGCTAAAGCACAGTAAGAACCTATAAGCCACCACATTAAACTCCATAATCGTCCAGCTTCGCTGTTTTAAGCCTTGAGCGGCTTCGTGCAAGTTTCGCCATTTTTTTTCCTTATTAAAGGCACTCAATAGTGAAAGCTGTATAGAAGAGAAGCATCCTTACGTGCGTCCTTACTCGTCCTTACGGGCTCTTAAAGACGTAATGGCACTGGCTGAGTCAAGTACCCGTGATTTCTCTTAAACACGTAGGGGCGCTGGCTGGGTCAAGCACCCGTGACGGTAACCCTCCGTGGAATTTACAATTCTGGTAACGTATCAGGACACTTTATGTAAACTATGTACTACATGAGAGCACGAAGTTCAATGGAATTCAGTTGTTGACCGTCATTTTCCTACGTAAACATAGCGAGCATTAGCCAGCGCAAGGGCGCGCACGTCTAAAGGACGTGCACTGCGCTGAGGCACACTGATGAGGTGATTAGAAAGAATAAGTAGGATTTTTTTTCGGTTATATATCTTTATTTCTGGTGACGGTTTTTTTTTTTCGTTGAAGTTATTCGTGGTTGTCGACGCGAACTCCCTTACTGAATTTCCGTTGATGTCGTTTTCACTCTAGATAAAGCGCTATCTGTTAAACATGCAGCATCACCTTGCATCGAATAATTTCACTTGCGCTTAAAACAACCTTCTAGCAATCTATATAATTTATAGCAAGCCAAGATAGCACGCAGACGTGTTTTCCAGCATCCTAATTGTTATGCAGATCACGTTCCTCGACGTACTGCCGACGTATTTCAGGCAGCAGGGTGGGACGCACGCCCAGGGACTTGAGGTCTAGCAGATGCCGCCGTCCGTATCGTCCGAAAATAGATCCGGTCACTTGACCGCCGTTACCCCACACGTTTTGCTGGGGACGACTAAAGGGTACTTGGGGAACAGAAATGCGGGAGCGGAAGTCGCCACCACGGTGCCTGATTGGTGGGGCAGGGTAGTAGTCTAGCGCTGCCCTTCCCGGGTAGGGACCGGCGAGGTCTGAGATCTCGTGTACCTGCACACGGAAGCGTCCGTTAAGTAAATGTCAACCACAATCGTACACAAAGTCGACGACGTCCTGTATCGTATCCTGTAAATATTGCGTTATAAGCGAAGCTATTATAACTGCGAGAAGTCCGCGAAGCGATGGAAGGCGTACGCCCACAACAAGGCGCCACCAGATCTATGAGACTTGCGAAGGCTTGGTTTCAGCACGATTTGTCTCTGGTCGGACTACCATGCCACTTATGTGACTGTACGAGAGGTGCGAACCGACTATTTCAGCGTGAGCTTCTTACTCCGGAGTTAGCACATATGTGTTATGGCTGTGTTGCTTATTAAGTGAACCTCTCTCTGCTGTAAAATCAACGTATAGGAGCCACTAGCATCACCTAGCTAAAGCATAGCGACGACCTAGAAGCAACCTATAAACAACCCTCATCGTCAAAAACAACCTAAATGCAAACATATTAGTCTTCAGAATCGTTCACACGCGCATATTTGGGCCGGTCACTACACGATCAACGAAATGGAAAACAGCGCGAAACAAGGGACACTAAAACAGACGGACGAAGCGTACATCTCTTTCACCAATCTGTGTTTCGCACTGTTTTTCGATTCTCAAAATCGTTCAGTATCGCTGTTTCAAGGCTTGCGCGACTTACTACTTCGCACAAGCTTGGCCGATTAATTTTCCTCATGCTTAAGTCAATATATAATTGTGGGATCACCTATTTCATGTATAAACTCGACATATGCCTACCAAAAGCAAAAGTGCACAGAAAGGAAAGGCGGGAAGGTTAACTAGTCTCGCTGCGCACCCCTCCCTATCATGTCAATGTATGGGGGCCGACATTGCGCCCCCCCCCCCTCTAGCGGCCCTCCCTGTTATGCCAATGTATGAAGCGGGCTTTGCGGATGCTCACAATGACTGAGCCGGCAGCGATTGGGGCCTCAGTGCTCACAGTTAGTCACCGGTTATTAAAAGCGTGCACTAGGCCTAAAGTGGCGCTGGGCCACACACGTCGTTTTTTTTTTTCAGCGATGTGTCAATCTAGCACTTTTTTCGGTAGTTGCCACATTGTCTTCATTCTTTGCCAATGGTTACCAGAATATGCAACACCACAATCATGCAAAAGTCGAAATGATTGATCAGCCATTTCCATGCTTTTTCAGCAGCGCAAGTGTACAAGATAGCTACCATCACGTTCACGATGCGATGACCATCCGCTTACGATGCGTCCTGTCAACATTACTTTCAGTTCTAAAACCACCTTGTGGCGCAGCAATGGTCTAAATTAGAGAGAAGGACCCTTTCGGAGCAGTTGGGCGTAGTAATTTCTAGTTGGCGCAGGTTTCTCACCAATTGTGGTGTAGACCTGATGACTTCAAGAGACCGCCTATGCCGCATTTACCCGCGATGACCTTTCAGGACGACATTCAAGGATGGTTCACGCCGTATGTATTAATTAACTGATTACCCATGGCTAACAACCTTGGTGGCTATAGTTTATTGCAGCACTCTCACTCCGAGCTAGTGAGAAATAAGACAACTAAGCAAGTTCGATAGCGTAAGCTAGTTGATATGGCATTATGAAAATGCATACGTATGTCAGTGCAAAGCTGATAAGGCCAAGGATATATTTCTTCATCCCGCTTTTCAGCTGTAATAGTCGCAGTATTAATCTTGGGATTATATATTTCACAAAAACGCGGACGTTGGCTAGGTTTTCGTATGCAGAGCTAGGGCTTTTATTCTAGGTCTCACTAAGGGTGTAAAATTTGCTGTCGTAATGCCCCCTAAATATAGTGCTTACAAAGCGACAACCTCAGCAATCAGTGATAGTTCACAATTACCTACGAAAGCTAACGCTGTGTATGCAGGCAGCCTCCTCAAGCGACTACATCAACCTACAAGTCACTATTTGGAAAATTGTGTCTGTTGAAAAACTTAAACGCAATGTATTAGACTTTATAAAGCGTACACCACTGAAAACGTCATAGAGATTGCACATGAGGTGGCTCAACAGTTCATCACGTCCCTTCAACAGTAAGCCACGCATTGGGCCAATGACAATCTGCATCAGTGAAACGGCAAGCCTTCGATTTCATGTGAGGCGACCATAATTGTATTGACTTTGCGTCAAAGTTCCAGCAGTAACTTCTATTAGGTGTATTGCGTCAAAGTACAGCAATGAATGTAAGCCGGCTCATATATTGTCGAATTGGGCATAGTTTACGTGTCGTACCCCATGCTTGTAATCCTGATGGTGACCTCCTCGTTGTCTCGACAAGTGGCGCCGCCTGGTGGTGAAAGGTCTACGCCAGAGAAGTCGGACGGCCCGCAACAGGGCGTCGAACATTCCGAAGAGTACAAAGAAGGACACGCCCAGGTACATGCCATTGATGCCGCCGATGCTGCTGACGACTCGGCTGCCCTGCGGTTTCACATGGGTACTACAGAGGCGGCGGAGCAACAGTACATGAACAAATTCAGGGTGGAGGCTCACAGCTAGAACACACTGTGGTATCATGCTTGTCGCAACAGGAATAAAGAAATGGAAATACCATAGTTAAATTGATGCGTCTTGTCTATTTGTCAATTCTTGGTTCTTTGTAACCTTGCGGGTGCGCCAAGTACCAATGTAGTAGACATGTTACATCAAACATCTTAGCAAAATGACGTCTCTAACATGCATAAACTTGATATGCATCTATTATGCCTCAGCGTACGAACAAAGCAAGCCTGGTACATTCCGCTACGGCACTTATACCAACCGGACAACAGGTTAAAGCTAAGGGCTTCAAAAAAAACTCGTCTTTGTCAGAACGATAATAAATACAGGCCTCTTAGAGCATAACTTTGAGACTTGAACACTTTCAATTCCTTGGTGTCTTTATATCGCAGCGACCTGTTTATTTGGTGTGAATTTCAGCACTCTGTAGCCGCGCGTACACTACCAGTGAGTCTAGGTGAGACCGTGCATGCTCTTCATTCTTGTCGCGCGAGAAATGTGTCATCCTAGCAGAGCATGCCAACCAATGGTTCATCGCGCGGGATGTGTGGTCGTTATATCATCATTGGTGACTAACTTCTGTACTCGCAATGGTTAGATGCGAGGCTTCTTAGGGTCGAGCTCAATCAGGTGTGCGACGTGATCACCCTTACTGCGCATGCGCGCCCCATTCCTCTCTTCTTCTACGCTTGCTCCTCCCATTTGCTCTAGACATTCTTCCCAGCGGCGTTTACACCTCCGTTGCGCATCCGCGTCCCCTCCGCTCTCTCACCTATCCTGCGCTTCCCCTCTCTCGCCTCGCAACGCCGACGCAGGCAGCATCTGCTAGCGAGTTTCTTGAGTGAAAAAACTGACCGCTCATGCTGCACAACCGTTCACTGGCCCCGCATATATAGGCACAGAATTTGGCCTCCATCATAGTGCCGCAGTTGGAGATTTTCCTCTGCGTTGTATAGCAATAAAAATTTTAGCAACGCCGATTTGAGAGCCAACGTCAATGCCACCGCCAGTGTAAACGTTAGCGCCTACTGCTTCGCATCTACGCATGGTTTTCTTTATCGGGAAATGGTGTTTTTTTTTACAAATAACTGCAAGCACTTTAACTATAAACGCTCGTTCAAACCTTTGACTAGTTCCGATCGTGCGACCATTTTCGACAAGCTATCAAAACCCTATTCAGAAAGCCCGCTGCTCACACCAGCATGTGAGCTATATGTGCGTCACCGCAAAGCATTCACGTCTGCTCGCGTTGACATTACTTCGTAAAATACGCTGCCGGCTTTTTCCTGCACATCCGATTGGTTCAGATGTGTGATCACAGACACGTGACTGAAAAATTTAGCAACGCGTGACTGAGCCAGAGTAGTCGCTTTGCGACCCGAGCTGCCATTTGTGACGTTTCGCGACAGATGGCCCTGCGACTGCCTCGATTGTGTGGCCAGTGCTAGTCGTCGGTGCGAAAGAGCCTCAACTGAGGACGCACCAAAGCATCTCAACGAAGTCCTATTTCGTAATGAAAAAAAAGAACGTGAACTGTCTCTGCGTGACAAATTCGAGCAGGCTGAGCACTCACGCTATATTTTGGCACGGACGTGACCTTGAGGTAGGTGTCTCGAGCGAAGTAGATTGCCACACGAGCAAAGGCCCTGTAAGGACAAGGAGACACGTATTGCCGTCTTAAAGCAACTGTCGACAAAGTCACTGCGTAAAACATTCAACATGCATTGGCTTCATTTGCGGCTGCTCAGTACCATTAGCCTCATTTTTCGCCCACAATCGATGATCATAAAGTTTACTTCACCTATCATAAACTATGTGTCAAGCTTGGCGCCAGCTCTTTGGCTTCATTGATGTCTAGTTAGGAGTCGTAGTAAACGCATCTATCATATAATATGTATGATAAATAAGGTTATACAGGTCAAAAACAAATAACACGTCTCATACTCAAGCGCATCCCTACTAGCTTCATGACGTTTGAATTTTGCTTGCGAATATGCTGTCGCAGAACGCTTACCTTTTTCTGCCATCCGGTGTAATGCCGAAAGACTGGCGTGACCAAAAAGAAGCAACAAGCAGTATTTTATAATTTCGCTTCCACTGCTGTACTATTCCTGGGTCCCAGTTCTTACCTCCGGCAACGCAGCTCGAGAGACTTCCTTGTGGTACTCGACATTCCTGAAAAATTATGAATACGTGTACCCTTTAATGCAATGACCTTTCATCATTTACATAATTTGTTCTTTTATTTTTGTCCCACAATCATTGGTACAACACCGAGAACTGTGTTAGTAATATTGTACGGTGAATTCGAAAGCCTATCAATATGGCACTGTGTTCTACGTGGTGCCATGAGTGGGCTCAGCGGGTTTCAAGACAAGTTGTAAATTGATCGCTGGCGCAGATGTTCCGAGATAATTGATTTAGGAGGACCTTGAAACACTTTTTAAGTAACAATGGAAAGAAATAACTGAAAAATCTCATTGCCTCACGAGTTAAACACCCCAAAATTTTGAAAACCCATTCAGTACAAGCGGAACTAGAATTATTTGTCGCACGCCGCAATTGCATTCCCTTTTCTCTCGTTCCGACAAAAGCGCTGGAAGCTAAGCAGGTGCTGGTAGCATGAGAAAAAAAATACGTCACGTGCGCCTAGTGACCTTGAGTACTTTTACTTTTTTTTGCTTCGAATACGCGGTTTTTTCAGTGTGGTCACGTGGCACACCTTGACAAGTCATGGCCTCTCACGGCGATTCCTGTAACGACCGAGCGCGCCGTGTTCAAATCAGCTAATGACTGATAGTAAGCCTTCCGCGAGTGATTTTTTAGCTTCCTCCGTTATTTGTCGAGAGAAGAGAGAGCGATTTTTAGCTTACTGATAATTTATTGTAAATTTCAGGCTGCGTGCTGCGCTACAATACTTACTTCACGTGTTTTAGGGAGACTCCACTACCAATCGAGAGCGTTTCCAGACCATATTGTAGCGATGCTGAGGCAGGCAGGCTAAAAATCAAGCGTCTTTAATAGGGCGAACTTGTGCCCACGAGTCTAATGACTATGGTCGTCGAAGCCCGAGCAGTCGAGTTGCACAGATCCACTGTCTTCCTCTTCCTCGTAGGTCGCGCACGAACGCGTGGCGCATGCCTGCCCGGTCTTGCCTGGTACTCGTGCCACAATGATTGCGGCGGGCTTCTTGAACGTGGCCAACCTGTCGCGGCATTTTCCCTCCTCAGACGCATCGTCCCGATGCTTGAGACACTGAAAGGATACATACGCACTCTCACTCGTTTTCCGACAATCTGTCATGATAGGGCTTCATGCGGACTACGTGTACCTCTTCCGTGGGATTGTGGCGTCTTGAGCTCTCGTATCCAGCGGATCTGAATTCATAAGTGGCGTCGCTGATACGGTTGAGTACTTCATAAGGGCCGAAGTATCGGCAAAGAAGCTTTCCAGAGAGTCCGCGGCGGCGCACTGGGATCCATATCCACACTCTGTCACCGGGATGATAAAGTGCGTCACTGCGTCGCTTGTTGTACCGACTAGAATCGACGTGCTGTTGGTGGCGTATTCGGTATCTTGCCGTTTGCCGTGCTTCTTCGGCTCTTTGCAATAAGTCATCTAAGTCAGGTGGATAGCTGCTTTCGTCCCGTAGTGGTAACATGGCATCCAGTGGAGTGGTCACTCTTCGGCCGAATACTAGTTCGAAATAAGCAACACAAGTTGCTTCTTGAACGGCTGTATTATATGCGAATGTTATGTAGGGTAATATTTCATTGCACTGTTTATGTTCAACATCGACATACATTGATAGCATGTTGGTCAGAGCTCTGTTGAGGCGTTCGGTTAACACATTCGACTGAGGGTGATACGCCGTTGTTCTTCTGTGATCGGTATTTGTCATGCGCATCAGGCATTGTATTAGCTCTGCAGTAAATTTGGTGCCCCGATCCGAAATAACGACGATGGGCGCCCCATGTCTGAGCACTGTGTTATTCACAAAGAACTTGGCGACTTCGGCAGCTGTCGCACTGTACAAAGAGTCAGTCTCAGCATAACGGGTCAGATATTCTAAGGCTACGACTATCTATTTCTTGCCTGTGCACAATGTCGGGAAAGGTACTAGGAAGTTCATGCCGACTTGTTGTAATGGGGCATCCGGAGAGTCTATTGGCTGGAGAAGGCTGACTGGTTTTACGGGTAGAGTTTTGCGCCGTTGACAGTTACGACAGGTTTTCACGTAGCGCTGCACTGATGCGAGCAACTTGGGCCAATAGTACTCCAGGCGAATCCTGGCGAATGTTCGGCTCGCACCCATGTGTCCAGATGTTGGCTCGTCGCGGCATGCATGTAGAATTTCCTCTTGCATGGCTATGGGCACGACTAGTAAAAACATTTCGCCATTAGGTTCGAAGTTCCTCCTGTAAAGGACACTTCCTCGAAGGCAAAATGTGGAGAGCCCTCTGGAGAATATGCGAGGGACTTGAACCTCGAAACCCTGCAGGTGGTCTAAAAGCGCCAGCCAATCCGGGGCATCTCGCTGCTGTTGAGTGATTTTGGATGCGTCGACAACGCCTAGAAATGGGAAGTCTTCCTCTTCAGGTACACTTGGATCGATGGGAGACAGTGACAGGCAGTCGGCATCGCTTCCAGATTTGTGTACGACAGTAACGTCATACTCCTGCAGCCTAAGGCTTTATCTTGCTGGTCGACCTGACGGATCCTTGAGGTTTGCCAGCCAGCATAGAGCATGGTGGTCACTGACAGCTCTGAATGGTTTACCATATAGGTAGGGTCGAAACTTGTTTACAACCCAGATGACTGCGAGGAACTCTTTTTCAGTTGCAGAGTAGTTTGCCTCAGCTTTTGAGAGTTTGCGGCTGGCATAGGCTAACACTTTCTCTTGACCATTTCGCCACTGGACCAGGATAGCGCCGAAGCCGACATTGCTGGCATCGGTATGGACTTCAGTGTTGGCTGTCCCATCAAGATGGGCAAGTATTGGTGAACCCTGTAGCTGTCTTCTTAATTCGTCAAAAGCTTTCTGTTGCTCGCTTTCGCATGTGAAGGGCACGTCGTTTTTTGTTAGTTTTGTAAGAGGTTCCGCAATCTTTGAGAAGATTTCCAAAAATCGCCTATAGTGGGATCGACGCACTGACTTTTTGTCTCTGGGTGTAGGGAACCTCTGAACAGTGGCTAACTTTGCGGGATCCGGATGAACGCCGTCAGAACTAGTGAGATGACCAAGGAATCGCAACTTTTCGAAGCCGAAGTGGCATTTTTCTGGTTTGATTGTCAAGTTTGCTGACCGGATGGCTTCTAATACTGCGCGTAGTCGCTATAGATGTTGGTCAAACGTTGCAGAGAATACCACCACGTCATCCAAATACACTAGGCATGACTGCCATTTCACTCCCGCGAGGACAGTGTCCATCATTCCCTGGAACATCACTGGCACGGAACAGAGGCCGAATGGAAGTACTTTTAGTTCGTAGAGGCCATCTGGTGTTACGAATGCCGTCTTTTCACGGTCCCGCTCATCGACTTCTATTTGCTAATATCCGCTTTTAAAATCCAAGGAGGAGAAGAAGTTTGCGGATCGCAGCTAATCTAGTGCATCGTCAATGCGTGGCAAGGGGTAGACATCTCGTTTAGTTACACTGTTCAGTTTTCGGTAGTCGACACAGAATCTAAGTGTGTTGTCTTTCTTCTTAACGAGCACTACAGGGGATGCCCATGGCCTATTCGAAGGCTGGATGACATCATCCGAAAGCGTCTACTCTACTTGCTTCTTGATAATTTCCCGTTTTTTTCTGACACTCCATATGTATGCTGGCATATATGCCTCGTATCATCTTACGTTATAATTCTGTGTTTCGTAATTGACGTGCCCTGGACCTTCGAGGCAGTTGAGTAGCAATCAGAGAATTCTTTTACCAAGGCGCAAATCTGTTTTATTTGACTGTCTGGAAGGCTCTGGTTGACAGTCACGGATGTGCCGATGTTGCAGGCCACTGGTCGAGTGGTTGACGTCGTTAAGCTGCATAGTTCGGTCGCCATACAGAAGTGGTGTAAATAGGCATTAGCCGTGCCTTGAGTGATGTGTTGAAGTTCAGTGGAAAAATTTGTGAGTAGGACATCTGCACGGCCATTTGTCAAGTGAACAAGACCCCGAGCTACGCAGACACGTTAGTTCAAAAACAGCCCTACATTTGTCTCCGCTATGCCTTCGCGGTTGTACAATGCGTCATTCTCTACGATCACCATCATACTGCAGCGTGGCAGCACAGTTACGTCATCATGAACAACGCGTAGAGCCGTTAGGCGTCGTTCCTCAGATTCCTCCATAGGTATAGCTAGTTCAGTCGAAAACTACACGCTGGACCTACGCAGGTTAGTTACGGCGCCATTAGCTCGCAAAAAATCTATTCCTATAATGAGTTCCCTTGAACATTCTGGTAGCACAATGAAATCTACAAAGCAAATAAAGCCCCGTATTTCAAGCCTTGCAGTGCATCTGCCAAGGGGCGTAATAATGTGACCGCCTGCCGTGCGTATCTGCGATCCACTCCACTGTGTGACAGCTTGGTTCAGCTTCTTCGCCATCTTGTCACTTATCACTCAATAATCAGCACCGGTGTCGACTAAGGCATTCAGCTCCCATCGTTCCATTCTCAACAGCAAATCTGAAGTAACGCTTTCGTTGCTGCACCCATCTACCGGAAATACACCGTCATCACCCTCAAACCATATTGGAGGATCTTCGTAACTGACGTTATCAGCGGCCTCACCTCCACAGGTCGCTTGCTTCAGTTTTTCGGGAGTGGACTTGGAGAACGATGACCAGGCAGCCTTGAAGATGCACGTGGGCTGGATGACCGGTAGCGCATAGGCGATGGTGACAGTGACTGATGTTGGCGTAGAGGTGGCGAGTTCTGGCGCATGGACAAGTACTCCTGAATCTCCGCTGGTCGTTCGCCGTTACAGGGGCACGGTGCATACGACGGGAAGCCTCTTAATCTAGCCTGTCGGTAAGGGCAGAATCTGTACAGATGGCCCGCTTCACCACAATGAAAACACAGAGGCCTGCGCTTGTGATCACGGCAGACGTCACTTTTCCTGGGCCTATGCTCCACATAGCGATGTATACTACGTGCTCCTGGTGGCAGATAAGTGGCCACTAGTTCCCGTGGACGAGGTGCGCAGCGTGCTGCAGGTGGGAGAACAGTGGCCGCCATCGCAACTGCTGCATTGCTGTGTACCGTGGCGTGTCTGAGAACTTCATAGTATATTCGAATAGGTTGAACCAGCTGCAGCTCACGTTCTGGCTCTCGTATAACCTGCCTCAGTTCGTCACGAACAACGTCTTTAACAGATAGTGTAGTTGGAGTCTGGGGCAATTCCAGTCTGCTCAGTTCTTCTCTAATAACTGATCTAATGAGCTCTCGCAGGGCTTCAACGTTGTTTTGCACTCCTCCAGAGAATACCTGTGCAGATGCGTAGTTTATTTTCCAGTTGTTCTGCTAAGCGCGCTGTTCCAGTGTTTTTTCGATGGCCTTCGCTTCCGAATAAAACTCAGCAACTACGTTTGGGGGCTGCGGACGAGAATGGCGAACAGCTCTTGTTTCACTCCGCGCATTAGATGGCGCACATTCTTATCCTCTGCCATGTGGTAATCTGTACGCTTGAACATACGAACCATGTTCACAATGTACAAAGCTGCGCTCTCATTTGTGAGCTGGTTCCTCGATTGAACAGCAGCCTCCATCTTTTCTTTCCGGTCTAGATTCGCGAACGTGGCCACCACTTGTCGTCGAAATACCTCCCAGGTAGACAAGGATGTTTCATGGTTCTCAAACCATGTCTTTGCGAAATCTTGCAGGGCGAAGTGTACGCGACGGAGAATCTCTCTTTTGTCCCATTCATTCAAGCTCGCCACTCTCTCGAACAGGTGCAACCAATCTTCCACGTCCTCGTTCAAGTCGCCATGGATTACTGGCGGCTGGTGCGGTTGGCTGATGAACACTTGTGCCGGTGTTACCTGGCTAGTCATAGTGGTGGCGTCCAACGTTCTAATTCCCCTTGGCGTGAAGTGAAGAGGACTGAACTCAGATGAGTCACCTCGAAGACGGCGACTTGCCCTATGGTGTACAGCAGTCACTTCTATGGGGTTGACACGCTGGTCGTCGGGGCTACGCTGTCATGAGCTCGCAGGGCTTTGATTCATTACGCCGCACCTCCACCAGAAATGTAGCGATGCTGAAACAGACAGGCTAAAAAAACAAGCATCTTTAATAGGGCGAACTTGTGCCCCCGAGTCTTATGACTATGGTCGTCGAAGTCCGAGTAGTCGAGTTGCACAGATCCACTGTGTTCCTCTTCCTCGTAGCCCGCGCATGAACGCGTGGCGCATGCCAGCCGGGTCTTGCCTTGTGCTCGTGCCACGGTGATTGAGGCGGGCTACTTGAATGTGGCCAACCTGTCGCGGCAATATTCCAAAAGTGTTGCAGGGCTCTTTACCCTCAACTTCAATCGCCAGTTGCATACGTAAAACCTGTTGGGCGGCCAATCTATTAGTGGCGCAGATGAAGACAGTGCCATGTTGGGGGAACACTGGCTTCTAGCAAGCGACAAGAACAAGCTAAGCATTATTCTAGCTCTTCCTTAGTTTCAGTTCATCGGGTCTGTGCTAAAATATAGCAGCGCTCACCACCTTCCTCCTACGAGACGTTGTTTCTGGTTTGTAGCTTGCTAGAAAAGTGTGTTAAAAAAGTGGGTAACAATTCAGACTACTAAGTACTCTACCAGTTCTTCGTGGCGTCTGCTGCAACACCGTGAATGTGGAAATAACCAGATGACTTGATGAGTTTATTGTAAGTTGGTGTTACGGAAGCTCCCACAGTATACGATCCACCCTCGTTATGTTGCAAGGACAAAGAACGCGCTGCTATTTAAATAATTTTTATTCCTTCTCATCTGGACCCTCCTTCTCCAGATTTCTGAGATTTACCCAGAAATGAACTCATTTCTTTACGACAAGACAATCCGCTTACAATACAGTGCAAATTTGTTTACAATCTTCACGTACAAAAAAAAACAGAACGTCGTTCTCTCTAGCTACAAAGAAAGAGTTGGAACAAGAAGTTAACCAGGTTAACAGCACGGCCGAATACTCTGCATCAGAAGCGGGGAAAGGGCAGCGAAGATGAAGACAAGGAAAGCAGAAAATAAATAGTATCCGTACATTGCCTTCTATGATTTCAACAGCTTTAAAATACCATACCAGCTCTTTCATAGCGCTCTTTCATACCAGCTCTTTCCTAAGCCAAGCGACAGAGTCACTTTTGATGTGTGCAGTTCTTAGGCAGTGGCGGATGCAGGATTTTTTCGCCAGGGGCCCAGCCTGTGAGAGGTCTACAGAAGTTGGACTGATAGCACCTAGGCTACTCAGGTGACACTTTGTCGAAAATGACGACAGAAACCGACAGCGTAACGGAAGAGGGTCGACAACATAGCCATAAGCTCGTGCCTTAAAGGTTGCCGAAGCAAGTTACGAGCCTAAATTGCGTCTCACACAATTTCTCAGCGTTATAATGTCAACGACGACGCAGTAAGAAACAGAATCACGCATTCCGGGTCTCCGGTGTACCGTCGGCAACTCACACACATGACCTGTGGCACTTGCACACATGCTCCGCTGATTCCAGGCCCATGATGGCCTTCACTTCTCTGATGCACTCGTCCTGCGGCTCTGTAAATTAGAGACAGGGGAATAACAAGGGCATCCTAATGTGCCTTAGTCACTGTAGTTACATACATACATACATACATACATACATACATACATACATACATACATACATACATACATACATACATACATACATACATACATACATACATACATACATACATACATACATACATACATACATACATACATACATACATACATACATACATACATACATACGTGCATACATACGTACATACATACATACATACGTACATACGTGCATACATACGTACATACGTGCATACATACGTACATACGTACATACGTACATACGTGCATACATACGTACATACGTGCATACATACGTACATACGTACATACGTACATACGTGCATACGTACATACATGCATACGTGCATGCATGCATGCATACATACATACATACGCACATACATACATACGCACATACATACGTACGTACATACGCACATACATACGCACATACATACGCACATACATACGCACGTACATACGCACATACATACGCACGTACATACGCACATACATACGCACGTACATACGCACGTACATACGCACATACATACGCACGTACATACGCACATACATACGCACATACATACGCACATACATACGCACATACATACGCACATACATACGCACATACATACGCACATACATACGCACATACATACGCGCATACATACGCACATACATACGCACATACATACGCACATACATACGCGCATACATACGCGCATACATACGCGCATACATACGCGCATACATACGCGCATACATACGCGCATACATACGCGCATACATACGCGCATACATACGCGCATACATACGCGCATACATACGCGCATACATACGCGCATACATACGCGCATACATACGCGCATACATACGCGCATACATACGCGCATACATACATACATACATACATACATACATACATACATACATACATACATACATACATACATACATACATACATACATACATACATACATACATACATACATACATACATACATACATACATACATACATACATACATACATACATACATACAGCTTGATGAAGCCTAAAGGGCTTCTTGCAGAAGGATCCAGAGTGAACATGGAACATGGTGGCTACTTCACCTTCGCAAATGGGGTATGCTTTGGCTCCCCTCCTGTTCGACGTAGTGGGCAGGTCCCGATTTTCGCAGCCGCACATACTACGCGTGTGGTCCTGTTCGCACAGGTACAGGCAGTCCTGCACTCGCAATCGACGACTGTGGTTATGTCGAGACATCGAAAACAAACTCTGCTGCCACCCTTCTTGCTCAAACAATATTTGACCTAAAGCCTTTTCGTTTTGGAGTGATAAAAGAGGTATTAAAATTCTAAAGCAGATAGTAAACCAAAAGTAAATTTAGAGCAAGACAGTTGGTATGTAGCACGTTTCATGTGTGCATGCGTGTGCCAGCAGCGCAGTCAGAAATATTTTGTGGCGTTTCAACCATACTTTATATATGTTCGTGCGTGCGTTTGTATGAGCGTGTTGGACACGCGAGCAAAATAGAAGAAACTCGCAGGGTCTGAAGCCCCCACCCCTGTGCTATGCCTGTGGTATGTGTGGGGGGGGGGGGGCGGAAACGTGCGCACGTTTCTCGCAGATAGACCACATTTAGGGTTAACAACCATCGAGTGGTGGGTGGCGTGGTGCTCGCGCGCAAGTTCATCATCGTCATGTTTAGCGCGCTAGCGCCACCAGTGGCGCCTGGAGGTGAAGCTGGGCGTGGGTACATGAAACATGAGTGGTCCTTCTTTCTGGCGCATGGCGGCTGTCGTAGTGGTTGTCTCCTGACGGGGTACCATGAGATGCGGTGACCGCGGGCCGCCTCCCGTGGGACCCTAGTGGTGAGTGAAACATGGGCAACGATTACGTTGTGTTTGTTGTAATGTTGATTTACTGTATGATAATATTGTATGAGGCCCCGTCGAAGTGGTCTAGTGGCTGAGGTACTCGGCTGGTGGCCACAGGCATAGCCTCCTTTATTCGTAACTGAAATAAAGGAGGCTATGCCACAGGTCGCGGGATTGAATCCCGGCTGCGGCGGCTGAATTTCCGATGGAGGCGGAAATGTTTAGACCCGTGTGCTCAGATTTGGGTGCACGTTAACGATCTTCAGGTGGTCTAAATTTCCGGAGCCCTCCACTACAGCGTCTCTCATAATCATATTGTGGTTTTGGGACGTTAAACTCCACATATCAATCATTCTTGTATGAGGTTCATTTATCGTGTCACATGTGACATAGCTGATCTGGCTGCCGATATCGTCGATAAAAAATGACCCCATATCTACATGTTACGCTGCAAATGTCGTCGAAAGGCGATAGTCTTGCGTCTGGGCAGAGTGAACAAAACGTTTATTTGATCTTCTGCGCAAGAAAATCAGTGAATGGTATTGTCAGCGCTGCGTTAGAGTGCCTCGAGCGTGCAGCGGAGGCGAACGAGTGCATCGAGTCACGTCACACGTGAGACATGAGGGCTATCTGGCAGTTATCATCTAAAACGCAGCGCGTGCGCCCTGCGCGCCCGTCTCGGAAGTGATAAGATGTAGAACGCAAGGCAACGGGTAGGTGCCACCACCATGTCGTCTTAGCAAACCGTTGGAAACCCTCGCCTTTTCGTGCAAGGGTTGCCTGGTCAGCGCAACGTGATAAACGCTACGGTCCTTATAATTCCTTTTGTATGCCTTTTTAGTAAAAGACACGCATACAGAATATTGACGTGTTGTTATGGTGCCTCAGATATGAGCAATAATTGCTTATTCATTGACAATCGCACAAGTATGAACGCTGGCTCTTGAGCAATGTTGCTGGGCGCTGCGGATGGGGTCAACCGTTTGGAGTATCGTTTAGCCACTGTAGTGCCATTTAAGGCACCGTTAAGGGTGGACAAACAGACAAATGTACAGACAGACAGACCAAATTTTTTTGTAGCAGGTCCCCAAGAAAGACTATCGTCTTTAAAATAGTTAAATAAATGCTGTGTTAGGTTTGTTCGACCATGTCTACTGTTTCCATGTTTCGAAAGCGGTAGCGTTCTCATCTAGACCCCCAAAGCGCGCGCGCGTTGTGTGTGTGTGTGTGTGTGTGTGCGCATCAGGTCAAGCACATACCTTTAGTTTCCTAAATATTCAAAAAATATATTTCAATAAATTAAGTTTTTACGAAGTTAATGGTTCTGGTTATATGTTATATTGAATCCCCACAATATCGGAGCCTAAGCGTACCTACTATAAGGCCCAGTCAACTGTCTGGATAAATAATGAAAATATATTCAATAGGTTTCGTTAAAGAGCAGAAGACTTTCTCATGAGCACATGAGATTGTGGCGGCACTTGGTGAAGCAGGTCTCAACCATGTACTTCTTTCTACACGACCTCCAAGATCTGCTGTGGTAGAACACGACAAACACTCAAACCAAAGAATACACCACGTGACACGAACGCTGACGTGCGAGTGTAGCAACGGACACATTAATCAAGCATTAGTGTCTACTCAAGATTTTTTTTATTTCGTCCATTTAGCTTTTCCGATTCATACTACCTGTTTTAAGCAAGATTACTGAAGTAGGCCAACCCATGATTACCTCGTCGCGCTTGATAAAGAAGTGCTTCATTTCACCATAGCATGCTCACTTTGCGTCAGTTTCTTTTTGCAAGACCGATAATCTGAATGATTGTTGAGTCAATGCCCAATGTGGAGCAATCACGAACCCACCTCTGTTACAGCACCATCTGTAACGAGACAGATGGTGCTGTCATCCTTTTAATAACTACATTCCTTTATAGCACTTGCGTCGTTATGTTCTCTAATTGTTTCCATCATCAGTGCACGCTTCCTGTAACGATAACTCAATAAAATGCTACTTGAAGTTGTGCGTCAATCTAAATGTTTTGCTCGGTTAAAGGGGCAAAAGGGACATGTTGGTGCACAACTGAAAAAAATCAGGCTGCAGCGCAGATATATTTACCGATAGCTGAACGAATATCTGTGGCTTGAAAGTTTCGGTTTGGCACTCGCGATTTTACAAATACCTTATGAAAGATAAAGCGGACGATCTGACTAGTTCACACTTGCGAAAATTAAAAGCGACGTCAATCAATGACACGGCGAATCATGCTAATTGTAGTTGTTCGTTCTGACAGGATGTGGCATGTACGCGAACATGGACACTAAAAGAAAGACTCGGACAAATCAGGTGCCTGACTAGTTTAAGTCTTTCTCCTGGTGTTCGTGTGTCTTCCATGTCCTGTCAAGGTGACGTTAATCAGGCTGAGATACGGTCGAAGTTCACTTTCCACCTGGTTCTCGTTCTTCTCTGGTACCCAGTTTGTCGCGTTGGATTGTCGGGAAAGTTGTCATCTCGGTACAAGGGGCCTTACCGTATCACACGACAGGTAATGGACGTTACCTATAAGCTCGTTCGAGTCTTCGAGACTAACTTGTCTACAAACACCCCCAGTAACGTAGTGCAAGTCCGCAAGTTGAAACTATACCGCCCTCCTTCTGAAGACCTCGTATGAAGTGCACCGAGGCGGCGCTTCTACAGCCAGGGGGTAATACTACGTAGCTAGCACGTCAAGGGGGAAACATTCTACATACAGAAGAAGACGAAAATGACTAGCTTGTCTGCTGTGCGTGCTGTGCCAATGCCACCTAGACATCAGGCCTGCTCACTGCTTCCGTGACGTCGCTCGTTTTTCCCGAGCAAGCGTGCGTACGGGAGTCTGAATCAATTGCCCCAATCGTCTCCCCTTAAAAGAAAACGTTCGCGGCAAAGTTTACGTGCTTAAAAGCTTTATTCTGCCTTTTGAGTAAAATAAATGCACTGGTAATGTATCGCGCTTTGAAGCATTTGGAGACTCCTCTGTGGGCCATTTCTTCCACGATAAAGCCAAAGATTGACAATATCGAACATATGGTCGATTTATAAGTGAAAAAGTTGATGGACCAACAAATTGACAAAATAAAGAGGTAAATTTTGTTCATTTTTTATTTATTTACTCACTTACGCTATCTAGAAAAGGCATAGAAACTGTTCCTAACTCATTTGCAAAAATTCTGCAGTTTTATTTGTACTCTTTCGAACATCTGTCTTCATAGACACGAAGTAATTGAGGAGAGTGTGTGCTGCTGCCACAAGTATGGTATTCAGCAAAATATCAGAGTGATAACCATTGCAAGAGAAAACAATATCTTTTGTTTCACAGTAATCTCTTGTGACTGACACAAGAAGCGCCGTTTCCTCTTTTGCTCTGGCCCCTCTCGCAGTGATGCGTAGCCGGTCATGTAACTTAGGGCATGAGAAAACTGTTAGTACTGGGTTTATATTAAACCGTGTAGCCCGCGTAAGTGCTTCTATCGCACTGCTGGTTTTCGGGATGGTATATTTTTGGTAGTGGTTCATAATTATTCTAGCTTGAAGTAGAGATTACACACCTGAAAACCAATTAGGAGAGTTCTTTACCGTAAGTATCTACACGCATATGAATTTCAGGGAAACATAATAGACTAAGGTTGCGACCGCTATAATATTGCATTAACATGATAACAACACCGGCAATAAAATACTATGCACAACACCGATGCACTAAGTAACGCAACAGCCTTCCTTCCATTGTTATCGCCCAAGTGAACAGAGGTAATACAAGTCCGTGGTGCTAATCTCCCGTTGCAAAATTTTTGCTGACCCTGAAGGAAAAACGCCTGTTCTACAAACGTTCTGCAACGCGCGTTTATTAATTTAATGCCAGGGCCTACGCCAACAAGTCAGAAACACACATAACACATTTATTTCGGAGCAAGAACGGAATATGGTGGCGACCGGGCCATTGGAACGACTTAAAGATATGTAGTACGGACAACACGTACCTCACCTTCGGGTCACGAAGAAAACGGATGCCCCGCCGCGGTGGTCTAGTGCCTAAGGTACTCGGCTGCTGACCCGCAGGTCGCGGGTTAGACTCCCGGTGGCGGCGGCTGCATTTCCGATGGAGGCGGAAATGTTGTAGCCTGTGTGCTCAGATTTGGGTGCACGTTAATGAACCCCAGGTGGTCAAAATTTCTGGAGCCCTCCACTACGGCGTCTCTCATAATCATATGGTGGTTTTCGGACGTTAAACCCCACATATCAATCAATCAACGAAGAAAATGGATGCCGACATCAGCTTGACGAATAACACGCTCCCATTTTGTTCTTTGGTCGTGTTTAGGAAACGAGAACACTCGCGGCATCGGTCCCTTTGCTGCGACAAATCGCCACGCAGCATCGCCCAGGCCCCCGCCGCGGTGGTCTAGTGGCTAAGGTACTCGGCTGCTGACCCACAGGTCACGTGTTCGAATCCCGGCTGCGGCGGCTGCTATTCCGATGGAGGCGGAAATGTTGTAGGCCCGTGTGCTCAGATTTGTGTGCGCGTTAAAGAACCCCAGGTGATCGAAATTTCCGGAGCCCTCCACTACGGCGTCTCTCATAATCATATGGTGGTTTTGGGACGTTAAACCGCACATATCAAGCATCGTCCAAGCATTCTGATTTTCAGCCGTACAGATTGCGAATATCCAGTGCACTAAACGCATCACATATCAGCGCGGAAGTTCACGGTCACAAAAAAAGATGGTATTCTCAAGTCGCCAACAAGAACACTAGCACGCGACAAAAACTTTCGTCTGGCTTCGACGAGAGCAAGCGTAGGCACGTCTGGGTAGCGAAACACGCTGGTCAAAACTGAGTGACGTCAGATCCCGTGGCTGACACAGTGAGCAGGTCTAAAATAATCTAGGTGGCATTGACTGTGCTTGTTTTTATAAGTGGAAATACACTCGCAAACAGTCACGTTTCGTCTCATTTTGCGTAACATAATCTAGGAAGAGACCAGTATACCAGCCGGAATGATATCTTAGTGTAGAATGATGGTGAAAAGTACCAAGCACAAGGCAAGAAAGACCACGGAATGTTCAAACTTGTTGGTAACCACAATGGTGTCTGCAATGCCCACGAACTATACTGATGGCGAACTGTGCGATTCAAGGTGGTGCCCGCAGGAGAGTCAACCCATTTGTTAGCATAGGAACAGATATGCGTGCGTCCATAATAACCACAATAAGTTGCGCTAGATGCCATGCGCCAAAAAAACTATATGCTTTTTTTTATCTCTATCGCCGCTATTGCACATTAAACACAATCAAAATGACTTAGGAGAGTGAAACAAACATTTACGAACTAAAAGACGAATGACTGATAGCCGTATTACGTTATTCATAATAGCACTTTTCTGAAGAAGAGTAGAGCGCCCTATTTTGAAGTATCGCCTATTGAAGATCGCTCAGTTATAAAAGAAAACAATGATTTAAAAAAAACACTGAAGGAAGCTATACACAAGTGAAGCAGCGTTAGTCTCAGCTGAAAAGGTGAGAAGATAACATTCAACTAATCTGCATACCTACAGAAAAACTCCTGAAGCTGGTATGTGTATGCGCTGTGGGCCATCACTGTAAATGCTACTTGCCATGCATATTCATGAGAACTTCACGTCTTGTAAGAACATATCAGGTGTTTTTTTGCGTTTCCGAGGGCCCCGTTTTTTCAAATGTGCTGTAGGTATGCAAACCCATAGTGTTTTTTTCCTGCCAACGCGTTCACAATCAGGCTAGCACTGCCAAACAAGAGAGCTGCTGCTAGAGCAGCCAGTTTGTCGTCTGCTAACGCACGTGTCCTTGGTGGGGTGACAGTCTATGGGCATTGCGAATAGCGCAGTAGAAGAGCGTACGCTACCAAAGCGGAATGAACCGGGTTGAATTCACAGTGCTGCATGTATACCCTAGTACACAGCGTAAGAGTGACCAGTTAAATTCACTCTCATCAGACATTTATTTTCTGAGTGAAGTAAGCACACAGTGATCGGCTTCCACTGAACCATTCACCGAGTTTGAACCGGTGATTGCGCGTACTTACCTCTCTGGTGTACATGCTGTTGTTGCGGCTGAAGCGTCTCAGAGAGCGAGGCCAGCTACTGCGGCAGGGATACTGGTACGGCTCTGGAAGGGCTGCCCTTTTCTCCTGAGAATCACCGCAATTGGAAACCGAACAATACAGTAAGGGAATAAACTAAGATGCACACGCACGTACAGTTTGCTACCCTACTACCGAAAACGTGCAATGAATGAAACCTCCTTCCCGAGCCCAATGCTTCTTAGGGGAATGAAACCTGAAGCTTCATTTCACCTGTGGAAGGTGGCTGACCAACGACGGTATCTCTGCCCGTTAGACAGAGTTGTATTCAGTGGTTGTTTGAATGTTTTACTCAGCCAGGTACCAAACGCTCACCATATCTCTCTCTCACTCTTATACCCTTCGCCGGAGCTGCTGATGCCATGCACCCACACATTTCGCTATTAAACCGCTTCACGGGGTGGTATACGAACCGCGTGCAGCTATCCCATAGGAACTACGAATCGAACCCGCGACCTTCTATTCAGCAGCCTAGCAGCGTAACTACTAGACTACTGTGGCTGGCAGAAAAAAAATATTTTTAACGTTTTTTGAATGGAAGAGGTCAAATTTTGGAGGCGCGCATGCACTCGTTTTCTATAGCCTGAGTCGCTTTGAAACTTTGGAACTCACACACCAACCAGCCATTTCTTATATACTGCGCTGTCTTCCGGTCTCTATATACCTCGTGCCTAAGATATTTACTTCTATCACTCATCGCGTTGTGTTTAGCTTTTCATTCATAGCAGGCGACAAAAAAAGAAGTTTAGACAGAAGCAGCTCAAGCTGTTATCTATTTATATTCAAACGCACCACTATAATGAGACAGAATTAAGACAATGTAACTGTTATAACCACACATAGCAAACATTGCCCAACATCATTGAGCGCTTTCCATCATTGTGTCAGCACTAGCAAATATTTGTTATATTAGTCATATCAATATAACATTACCAAGCACTTATCCACCATCATCTAACAGTGTCAGTGCTGGCAGCGTCCAATAAATAACGGTAGTCCAGAACACTACCCCATACCATTTAGTGGCAAATAATCGCGTAGTATATACACTAAGGAGTATTCTCTGTCGCCCGTGCGATAACGACAAATAGACAAAGCGGGACGCTCACCATCGAAAGGCTTATGTAGGTCACGTATCCAGGCTCCACGAACACCACGTCGTTGCAGAGCACGGGGCGGAAGCCGTGGCCGTGAACCACGACCACGAAGCCCATCTCCGTCGTGGTGGGCAGGTACTCGGGCGCCTGGGCGTCCAGCACGAGCTCCAGACCTGGAGCACAGTGTAAGAAGCTTTTACTTAACAGTATTCTCGCATAACAGTATTACCGCACACTTTTGCAGATCACACGACTCTACAAAGAGAGTATAATGAAAACCTATTGGAGTTCGCGTGTCTCTTTAACGAGAGTAGTATACGTGCCAAGTCTGAACTACTAAAGAAAGTCAAACAAATCTTCTATCTTTTTAGTGTAGCGTAACAAATGTCCTCTTCCTCTATAAGAGCGGGACACGTGCGATCGATCATTATACAATACACCTACAAAATATCACTTTGCTAAAAAGCTGATCTATTGTGATTTACAGATCACAATAGATCGCATGTATTTCTACAGACGACAATATATTAACAACTTTTCGCCTGAAGGACCAACAACTTGTAACAAACCATAGCAAATAAACATTGATTGATTGATTGATTGATTGATTGATTGATTGATTGATTGATTGATTGATTGATTGATTGATTGATTGATTGATTGATTGAAGACGACCTACTTGAATGACAGCAGCAATGTTCATCCCTTAAATGTGTTGTCCGGAGTATGGTTGCAAATTATACGTGCGTTTAGTCGCCTTTGATGGCTTTACTGGAGCTCATCTTCCTTTATCTTACCGTCTTCGGGAGCGGTGGCCGTGTGGTACCGGTAGAACTCTTCATTTTTCCGCTCAGTTGAGCCGCAGTGGAAGCAGAAGCAGTTGCCGTAGTGCGAATCGAACGTCGGACTGAAGAACCTGCGCGTGGAATGCTTCTGTAGCACGCCCGAAGAATCCGCTTCGAAGCTACACCTACTGAAAATATGTATATATACGTCAAGGAAATAAGTGTAGGGCAACATGAGCGGTACCGGTGGCTAATAGACTGGACTGCCATCAATCGTGACTCATTTAAGTGTGGCAGTCACACTAATCAGACCGAACATCGCTCACCATTTGTCGCTTCTTAGTCGCCAATCTGGCACACGCACCCGCAAATACATACGCGCGCATGCAGGCACATGCACGGCACAGACACACCGAGAAAGAGAGAGGCGTACGCACCTGGACCCTCTGTGGCGCCGACCAGAATTAGAACAGAATATCGCGGTGGAAGGAGTTTGTATCTGATGCGTTCGCTTAAAAAATAAACTAAAGTTTTGTTCTGCTATGTGGATATTCCTCCTGCACAACATGTACCAACTTGTTCACACAATCAACATCCTTACCCTTCGATTCATGTATCTACTGCTTTTCCGAGCCCATGCGTTCAGTATCACGAAGAGGCGTGACATTGAGGCCGACGATTTCGTTTTTTTTTTTTCAGTGCAGACTCTCTCTCTTTTAAAGACAATCTGCAAAGCTTGAATTTAAATCATACCCTTTAGAAATCATGCTCACTTCGTTGCTGCAATGGCAGCAATGCTTAGACTTACCAACCACAGCTCGGTGGTTGCTCTGGACTGTGGTGAGTCATTGTGATGTTGAGCTAAGGTGTACGTACAAGTAACTTCCAGCAACTCTTCCTCAAACATCATTCGAAAAATATGGCTTATAATTAATGTTTGCATATCACCCACATAATATTTAGTGGTGAAGTCGGGAGGCTGAAGCGGAAATTAGACAGTCCCAAACAGTTCGATTCGTGGAATGGCCTGTCACAAATATTGGGGCCGAATACAACAAAATTTCCTTTCGTCTTGTTCGTAAGGATTCTCTGCCGTTGGCCAGCCGGCTTCACTAATGATACGACCAGCATAAAAACTCCCTAGAATTTTATTATAGGGTACGGGGTACTTTCGAATATGGGCTTCAGTGAAAAAAATTAAAGGTTTGCTACAAATTTCTTTGGTTCATCCATTCACAGAGTGTACCAGAATATTTTTATATTACAGCGGCAGCCATTATAAGCACCCTGGAGGGACATTTCTGTGGTCAGCTTCGCCATCTTGTGCCACGTAAAGTCCTAATCAATAACAACGCACCACGCGAAGTATTTTTCATGTGCGAGCGAAAGCTTCCGAGTGCGAAAGCGGGCGTGGCTGAAACAGAGACGAAACGCGCCGGCTGGCTGCGTTGGGCGAAGGAGCGTGCTGGAGTACCGAGAAGGAAGGGGAGCTGCGTCACTCGGCCATAAATTTCAAAGTATGATAAAGTATGGGCAGATGATTCCTACCTATTTTTGTATAAGTTCCGGTCCCAACTCTTTGTTGACATTGTTATAGCGACCGATATCGTGTAACCTCCTCGCTCTTTTGAGTGGATATATTCCCCTTACGCCAATGTTCTGCACAGTTACGCGGCGTTGGATCCTAATAGACTTAGCTGCTAGAATTACTTTGCATTACATCCCGATTTTCGGCATCACATGCATATTGATTGATGATTGATATGTGGAGTTAACGTCCCAAAACCACCAACTCATTTTGAGAGACGCTGTAGTGGAAGAGTCCGGAAGTTTGGACCACCTGAGGTTCTTTATCGCGCCCCTATATCTAGGCAAACGGGCCTGAAGCATGTTCGCCGTCACTGAAAATGCAGCCGCCGCGGCCCGGATTTGATACCGCCGCCTGCAAACCAGCAGCCGAGTGCCTTAGCCACAAGACCACCATGGCGGGTCTACTCGCTTACATTTGGTCGGTGCAGTTCTTTTGCGCGTAGCGGCAATACACGATCATGTCCCATATCTGGTGACCGAGACGAAAAAGACGTCGCACGGTGCTACGTTCCTCCTTGTGCCTTTGGGCCATCCATACTTGCAGCTGCCTGAATAGTTCACCATCACCGCCGTTGGGCTGCGCACACCGAAGCAAGGAAGGGGTAGCGTAGACAGATGATAGGAAAAGTGTTAATGTAACGTATTTTGGAACACTTCGGACTACTTAGGTGGAGGTACACCAAAAAGTGACCTTGCAGCATGCACGCCGGCCTAATTAAAGGAAGATTTAATTTATTTATGGACCTAAAATAGCAGCTCTGATATTGACCCATGACATCAGGTTCAATCGAATGCACAGAATAGAGATTACTAGGGGGAACTGTGGCTGCATGCGATCGTTCAGATTACATGATGAAAATGACATTGAAAGCGCATGCCTTTCTTCCCACTTTGTGTTAGTAACTCGAACATTTTTCTTGCGAGATCTATTGCAATTTACGTTCCTATACAACGAATAAATATCATGCGTTTTTGCCGACACATAAGAAATTGTACCTCCTACCAAAATTGAGAAACTAATCATTGTAGGTAGTGTACAGTATATGTCGTTAAAAATAATCTACTTGCGAAGACAAATACAAGTCGGGTTTTATTAAGTTCACAATAACTTTCGATTTCACGTATATACAGGTATTAATAGAGGTAAACACGTGGGCTACGAAAAGAGTCTGCATAAATATATATTTGCGGCATTTTCTGTCGTCATTTTTCCACCTCACATTCTCACCTCATCGTAGGTGGCGTTGTCAGCGCAGTTCCGTTCGAGGACCTTCGTGGGCGCGCCCTTTTTTCCGTGCAGAGTGGCTTGCGCCGCACAGAGGCGAGACCGTCGCAGCGGGTTGGCGTTGCACACAGTGACGTCCGGGAAAGCCATGGCGAGGCCCTGCTCGGAACTGTAGCTCGTGGCCACCGGGAAGGCGGCGTACTCGCTGAACACCAACAGACACTCGAGCCCGCACTGGCCCACCAGGAGAGTGACGACCAGTAGCCAGCAGAGCTTACGCAGCAAGCCACCTCGCCTGCCACATAGCACATCGAAGCCGGGACCTCCGGATTCGGCCACCAAGTCACGAAACCTTGAAGATTGTGCAAGGGACACTGTGTGTAGACGAAGGCGCTTGTGTTTGTCGTTCCTTTTCTGTCCTCTTTTCCACGCTCTTTATATCTTTCAGCAAGCCCACCGACAAGCCCAACTAAGCGTCCTCATGATGCGTACACCGCCGGTAAGTAAGGCGTGAACATGTGAGGTGGGGAAGCAGGGGAGTGCCCCTTCCTTATTATGTAAGGGGGGGGGGCGCAAGCTCTGCCCCTTACCTTTCTTCAGTCGGACCTCTCACGGCATTTTTAACGCATAGGATTACGGTATTCTTTCTTTTTTGTTTACAATATTTTTCTATGAACTGCATTTAACAAACTGTCTACTTCCGCCTTCCCCCTGGAAAGCCGAGGACTAATGGAAGACCTTTGTGAGAAGCACGTCATCCCGAGGGGATGCATCTCCCCGTCCCGTCAGGGTACGGCCCGCCGATGCCGCCCCTTATAAGGGGGAGTGAGCGTTCTCTCCGGATGAAATAAAGTTGTTTGCCTGCCTGCCCTTTATTTTCATTTTCACATACATTGTGGAGCTCATTTTCTTTTATATTCTAACAGAAACGGGTGTAAGAGGTGGAGGTCAAAATTCACGCACCCCTATTTTAGAACCCTGCGCAAGCCCACTACTGATAGATCACGCTCATCCACCTCCTAGCGCGTCCCTCAAAGCAAGAACATTCAGCATATGCAAATACTACTCGCGGACCGCTTCACATAAAACAGACTCCCACAAGGCGTGGCATCTGCCCAATTTTTCTAAACACAAAACGAAATCAGACTTTGTAAAATGGAGTTGATAGTTTTATGGTGCAGAAGGTGAGGGCAACTTAGCCCTGCCTGCTACTTCTTTTTTTGTTGTTGATGGTGATTACGTCGTTATTTTACATTGCGTGTACAATATTTGTCTGCATTTGTCCTTCATCTTCACTCGTATATAATCGTCATCGCTGTGAGCACCTTATTCGTACGATGAATTGATGAGACGGCTCTGCTGAATAAACGGCGTCGAGACCACCATATCACTGCTGTCTTGCAACATATTTATATGCCTTGTTTCTGGCATGGAGTGGTACCCGGCATAAAAAAAACAGCAAAATGTGACCCCACATATACATTGCATGCATGGGAAATGTCCTATAGTGTCGAAGGACAGTAAGTCGCTGCTCCTGTTTATGTCATACACCCCGCTGTGGTGGTCGAGTGGCTAAGGCGCTCCGCTGCATACCCGCAGGTCGCGGGATAGAATCCCCGCTGCGGCAGCTGCATTTCCGATGGAGGCGAAAATGCTGTACGCTCATGTGTTCAGATCTGGGTGCACCTAAAGAACCCCAGGTGGTCGAAATTTTCTGAGCCCTCCACTTCGGTGTCTCTCATAATCATAAGCCGGTTTTGCTACGTTAAGCCCCACATATCATATATTATCAATGTCTGCGTCATACAAGGTTCTCACGTTAAAAGAAACTTCCCTTTCGTCCAAAGCACACTGTAGCAGCGTGTAATTTCTACACAAGCGATCTCGTTTTTTTATCTGCCTGCTCTTTTCGAGTCTTCAGAGCACAATCCTATACCAGAATGCGTCATTTCTAAGTTTGGAGAACGGGTGTGCTTGCGGGGTTTCGCGGCCTCAAAATCAAGCGCCTCATTTTTCCTTGACTCCATTTAGAAAAATACGCTCTTGGGGCAAGTTTTTAGGTTATTTGTAAGGTTATATCGAAGGCTCGTTTAGTCTGGTTCTTCTTCGTGGCATTTCTTTCGTTTCTTTCGTTTTTCTTGAGCGGCGCTCTGCGCTGATGGGGTGTTCATGTTGCTTAGGATCATGCGCATTGCGCTCATAAGGGTCTGCAACATGTTGATGACCTGGCAATCCTCAGTTGTCTTTTCATCAGTGGTTCGTGATGGCATCCAAGTGCTGGACACTTTGAGTCCGGTGCTTGCTGCTCTAAGGTAAAACGATGGCCCGCAACATGTTATCCTTTCGAGAGGAGGTCAAGAACGCATCTGTCCTTCAGTGGAATGCCAGAGGACTTAGGGCGCGTATGTCCGAGTTCCGGCAATATGTATTCACGAACCAGTTCTCCATAATTGTGATTTGTGAACCGAACCTGTCAGCTCAGATGAGACTGTCTGAATATGAGTGCTTTATGCCTTCTACCCATGGAGACCACTGCAAGGTTGTTGTGTTCATACGGCGCGACTTAACTTAAGTTCATCACCCTGTAGCCCCTGACGAAGAAAACCAGTACGTTTGCCTAACAGTAAAAAACAAGAAGGCCACATTCACCATCATCGGAGCCTACTTACATCCATCAAGTCGTCTAGACCGTGAGTGCTTGCGCGGAATTTTGAATTCAACTCTCCAGCCATAGGCGACAACTGGCGACTTCAATGCCCACCACTACTTATGGGAAAGCTCCAGGGTCAACACCAGAGGTAGACAGTTAGTGCATTTCGCTTCTTAATGTGAACTTATCCTCGTGAATGCCGGCAGCCCTACTTATCTGCGTGGACCGGCCTATAGCAGTTGCCTGGACCTCACTTTCGTCTCACGCTCGTTCGCCAGCAGAGTGCACTGGTTTTCGGATTTGGAAACTAGGGGTAGTGACCACATCCTAACATACCTGAAGATTGACGGCTTTCCAAGTCTCAAGTCCTCCAGAGCCGTCCAGTGCACCGATTGGCAAAAATACAAGTTAATCATGGAAGACCATGTTGGCCCCTCACCCTTAAACCTAGAGGAAGCAATAAAGAGTGCCCTACAGTCAACGACGCGTTCGCTTCCGGTGAGCTCATCTCGCACTGATATGGACATTGATCTCGAGAAACTCCGAGCGATTCGTCGTCGTGCAGAACGACGTTATAGACGCACGAGGTCACTTGATGATCTGAGAGTGGCCAGACGCACACAAAAGAAAATACAGCGTCACATGGACAAGTTGGACAAGCAACGATGGGTATCTTTTTGCGAGTCTTTGGATCTCAGAAAGCCTCTGTCACTGATCTGGAGAACTGTCCGGGGTCTTCGTACAACCATTACTCAGCGCTATCCATTAAAATCTCTGGCAATTCACTTACGCTGCGAAGAGATTGATGTCGCAGATTCTTTCTGTCGAAGGGTTTCCTGCGGCTCAAATTCAACTGGGACGAATACGCCTGACTTTTCTGTATTCTCACGTGATCCCCGAATGGAGATTTCGTTTTCAATGGACGAACTAAAGGCTGCGCTTGCTTTGTGTAGACGTTCTTCAGCGCCAGGACCTGACGGCATCACTTACTGCGATCTGTGTCACCTAGGAGATCAAGCTCGGAAGGCACTCTTGTAGCTGTACAACGACTCCTGGCAAACTGGCATGGTTCCACAGGAATGGAAGTCAAGTCGCCTGACTCCACTTCTCAAAGCCGGCAAGTCACCCTTGGACATTTCCTCTTACCGCCCAATTGCCCTCGCGAGCTGTGTGGGAAATGTTATGGAAAGGATGATTTTAACGCATCTGGAATGGTACTTAGATTTCTACGAAATATATCCAGATGCCATGTCCGGATTCAGACGAGGCCGCTCGTCAATTGACAATTTAGTTGACTTGGTGACATAAGTAGAACACCAGAAGGCCTGCAAACGTATATCTGCTACTCTATTTCTTGACGTTAAAGGAGCATACGACGATGTCACCCACGAAGCCATTCTCAGCGCACTGGAAGGAGTTGGACTCGGTGGCAGGATATATACGTGGGTTCAGAGCTACCTACAGAATAGATCATTTCATGTGCAGACAGAGAATGGCCCGACACCCGAGTATTACTGCAGCCGAGGAGTCCTTCAAGGTAGAGTGCTAAGCCCGACTTTGTTCAACCTAACACTCATTGAACTAGTTGGCAAGAAACCAAGCAGTGTACGACTTTCCATTTATGCTGATTACATCTGTGTGTGGACATCAGCTGTAACTCGACTTCTACTTTGCGCTCGACTCCAGAAGGCAGCATCAGTGACATCGTACCACTTACGCAAGTAAGGGCTCGAAATCGCAAGTGATAAGTGTGCAGTCGTGGCTTTCACCAGAAAACCAATGTCCGCTTACGGCATATCAATTAACGGGCAGTTGGTGTCATGCAGCCGGAGTCACAGGTTCTTGGGAGTCATAATCGACCGAAACCTGTCTTGGACACCCCACGTAAACTACGTGAAAAAGCGGCTGACTGCCATTTGTCACTTATTCAGGTTTCTTGCTGGGAAAAGTTGGGGAATGTCTGTCGAGTCTATGTTACAGCTGTACAAGGTACCATTTACTAGATTCCTGCGGTATAGCCTACCTGTTATATCTAACACGTGCAAAACTAACCTGCACACAATTCAAAATATTCAAGCCCAAGCGCTTAGGATATGCCTTGGTTTACCCCGCTGCGCATCGACAGCTGAAACAATTGCCATTGCACAGGACTACTCGATCATGACGCACATCACCATTGAAACGATGCGTACAAACCTCAGGCAACATGCTAGGAATCCTTCCCACCACTTGGCAACCCTCGCTACTGAGAGGCCCCGCACGAAATTTAGTGCAATTGTCTGTACTCATCGTGCGTCGATTACGTCAGGTTTTACGTCTGCTGAGAAACTGGTGTATCCTCCGTGGTGCCGGACACTTCCACAAGTACGTGTTTCAATTCCAGGAATACAGAAAAAATCAAATTTGCCTTCATCAGCCCTAAAACAATTGAGCTTGAGCCTACTGCACGAAATGTACAACAACCACGTGCACATATACACCGATTGTTCAACCACAGCGTCTGGTTCTGGTGGTGCGGTGGTGATTCTAGCTAGAGGAGTCACTCTGCGAATCAAACTGTCACATGTCACTACGTCTACGGCGGCAGAACTTGCGGCTTTGCGTGGCACCCTAGAGCACATCAAATCCAAAGACCGAGTAAATGGGCTGTGTTTTCAGACTCAAAACCAGCCCTACGGAGCATGCAGTCAGTCCTTCGATGAGGTTGCCATGAACAATTACCTTACGAGGTTGTGGAGCTTGTTCACCACGTCACAGAAACAGGCCACGAGGTCAAGTTTCTGTGGCTTCCTGGCCATTGTGGGATCAGTGGCAATGATTCCGCAGACTACGCGGCTCGCACATCGCACCAAGGAGAGCACACCCTTCCGATTCCCTTGTCAAGGACTGACGCTGCACAGCAACTTCGTCACCTGGCACGTAGTCTGAGTCTGCAGGAGTGGAACACCCCAAGCATAATACATACGAGACTATACCAAATAAACCCTCGACTAGAACTACGACCACCATCTGGACTTCGTCGACGTGAACCTTCACTTCTTTGTCACCTTTGGTTGGGGATTGCCTTCACACAAGCATATAGAACCCTCATCGCATTGACCGACAACGCGGAATGCGACGTCTGCTGCACCAAAGAAGACATCGACCATCTGATACGCCATTGTCCTCGATTTGCCTCTGAAAGACAGAAGCTTTCGGATGCATTGCGACAATTGGACGATCGCCACTCTCTGTGCAGATGCTACTGGAACACCGTCGTCGCCTTTCGTCGGCTCAAAAAACAGTCAAAGCTGTCTTGTGCTTTTTGACGACTACAGGCCTACGTGACCACCCTTAACTTTTGTGTAGTGCCACCGCTGCATACGCGCCAGCCGATTGACTGACAATCCTCTTTTTTTGTTTTTTTCTCTCTCTTTCTCTTCTCTTTCCCCTCTCTCATCTTTATGCCCCCTTCACATTCCCCCAGCGTAGGGGGGCATGTGCCTGGTTAACCTCCCTGCCTTCCCTCTTGTTGTTTATCCCTCCCTCCCCCCCCCCCCTTTTGAGTGGCGTCTCACTGTATTCGGCGTCTCATTCCAATCGCGCAAAGACTGCTAGTTGGTTGCAATAGGCCAACACCATTCAACTCTTTTCACTCATTGTTGAGTGACTGTATTTTTGTTCCCCAACATGCAAGCTCCAACGTGCTTATTATGCCAAAACATGGCCTCAAATTGATTGCGCATCCGTCGAGTGCGTCGGAGGGAATGAGTTCACTTACATTGCTTTTCGAACACCGTTACCGGAAAACGTCAACAATGGTCGTTGGTAACTAGCGATGATTGAAGTCCTGCAAAAAATAACAATGAACAAAAATAAAATTCGGAAGTCAGTCATCTCTTCGAACGTACCAAGGCATTTCTTTTCTATCTTACGAAATTGAAGAACTGACTAAGTTAGAAGCCAAAGCAGTTGCTGGTGAGAAGTCCACATACAATATACGTGAGCAAGCTCCTCCTTTGAGATTATTGCTCATTATTTAGGATTATTGCTCAATTTTGAGATTACTTGCTCGAAGACCTGTCCAGCAGTATACGACATATTTACAATTAATGTTTTCAAATAAGTGTAAAGGGAGCGAGGGGGAGGGTATGCCGATTCGTGCCTTCTCCCAAGGAAAGCTTTGGCATTCAAGCAAAGTTTAACAGCAGCCGATGAAGTCGTGGCAGCCGAATATATGTCTCTGTTCTTATCCAACCATTACGAACGATGTGCCGTCCCCCGCCGAGTTTCCTGAATACACTTTCAGGCGCTAGTCTGTATGGAAGCTGCAACACATGGCAACTCAGCCAGCATCGGAAATAATGGTAGTACACAGATTTGTCCAATATTCGTTGTTTCGGCTCTGTTTGGCTCCACGACCTAGAGCTGTTTTGCGACAAAACAATGTTCAGCAAAGTTTTAGCATTGACCTTTCACAACCTCGACCTTTGTGTCCTTTTTAGGCTCGCCATAACCTCCCTTCCTTTCACTCAACCTTACTCTCTCTCTCTTTGTGCTTTCCAACTCAAATCGGCTCGCGAAGTAATCAATGATTCGTTCTTTTAATTGTAACAAAACCAAACCCACTGATAAACAAAGCCACAAGCTCGTTCGAAGCCTGCAAGCACAAATACTGCACATATTTGTGTAAATACCCATGATTTCCGTATTGGCTCAACGATTGCAGCACCAGAGTCCCCTCTAAGAATCCTTAAGTAACTCTATTCTACCCCTACATGCAATATACTTTGTCAAAACAGAGTTAAGCCACCACACAATCCTTTGGAAGATAGAAAAAAGAATAAAGCTTCGTAGACAACACAATCACTCCATTTGCTTTCAATGAAGACGCAGTGTCCAGTTCATAACAGCGTATACGTCTCTCGTTCTGCCCGGTTGCAATTGGAATTCTGTGGAAAACTGAAAGCATAACGTCTTGCAAGACAACAATAAAATTTTACAGCCTCCCTTCACCAACCACAGCTACTCTATTTATACATGTCTTGCAGTAAAAAGAAAATAGTGGTTACGCTAAAATAAGTAAACGAGTGCTAGGGAAAGGAAATGTCGATATTAAACAAGCATGGGAAACGCATCGAAATGGATCCTTCTTTAGCAATAGTTTCCTTCAACATTAGAACTTTCACAAACACACGCGGCAAAACTACCCAGCCTCAGAGATCGTTTAGGCAGCACACGGAAACCCGGCAGCCGGCATTTACCAATAGCAAGCCAACATTATTCAGCTCTAGTCGACATTATCTATCATTTGTCACGCGCTTAACATGATTCGGGGCTAATCCCGGCTGCTAGAATTATGGAGAGAATGCTTCAGTCGAAGTTAACCGAAAATATATTAATCCTACCTTGTCACTCAGAATATGAGTAGAAGGGGCCAAAGGAATAGCCGTGAAACAAATCGCTTGCGACTGTTCAACGTACGAATGTAAGAGGCATGACTTTCGAGAAGCTTTACGGCACTTAGAGGAAAGAACCTTCTGTTGCAGAAAAGGACTTGGGCCTGCGGCCGGACTCGCGTATCTGTAAAGAGTGCCACCGAAATGCGTTTATGCGGAGTTTTTCCAAGACTCTTTAAATATACAGGCCTGTCGACCACGCCCTGTTGTGAGGAGGCTGTTGTCGCAGTGCTTTCTTCAATCTCAAGAAAAAAAAATTCATTCAGCGCTCAAACTTGTACAGCTAAGTGTGCAAACCAGGATTGATCAGGATCCATTCTTCGTGCACTTCATAAATGTTTAACAAGACATTTGAGAACTACTCGGGCCGGAGACCACAGTCAACCAGTAGCCTAAGTTCAACGCTATATACGTACTTTTCATCTTTTTTTTCTGTGCATATTTAACACAATCGATAAGAACTGTCAAAATCAACGTGGGTGGCCCAACACCGTAAACAATGTGCCTCCTTCAGTCACGCATTCTACATATATCAGCACGTGCAAAATAAAAGTTTATATTTTTTCTCTCAATTCTGTCCAGATATACTTGAATGCGTTACACTCAGAGTTGAAAACGCGCGTGCGTGGGAGAGGGTAGTATAGGAACGCGGGACGCTACGGTTCAGTGTTAGCTCAGCTTGATACGGACAAAAAAATAAGTGAACGCCAAATATATGCGTACTTCTGTCCATGCATACAAAAGGGTCAACGAAAAAACATGTCGGCCAGGGTCCCATTAAAATTTTCAAGGCTTCACATGACTGGGAAGGTCTGTTGGTCTCATATAGACTTTTCCCATAATATTCGATTACATCTGATTTATTTATTTAATTATTTATTTATAATAATTATTTATTTATTTATTTATTTATTTATTTGCAACAAAAAATGTGGGAGACCAGCGAAAAAAACCTGATATAATCAGCTTAAGGGCATCCTGGCCACCCTACACATGTTACAACGTGAAAGTTGGTAACGAAAAAAAAAACAGAAATGCACATGTAATAAATGGCACATAAGTGTCCTTCATGCATAAAAAGTAACGTACTTTCATGGGCATAAAAACATAATAAAAAACTTATTTCTCTTGTACAACAGCGAAAAACGAAAAAGAAATAGATGGCGTCGTTTTTGAGGCATGTTCACTATAAAGATATTCAGGTGAAAAGTCTCCATAGTTTTTTTATTGGGGTTTCCGGAATGCCGAAAAGCTGCTCATCACTGATTCTATTTAACAAAGCTGGTATAGCGTGTACCGAAGCATTTGTTGACCGTAGTTAGTACAACATTTCTTAATTTGCCCTTCTTTTGATTTGCGTATTATATACTTTATTAGGGTAGCGTTTATCCTGCTAGCGTTTGTAGTGTACTAGATTTTTTTTTCATTAGGCTAGATTTATACTGCCGACACAGATTATAGTTAAAAATTGACTTTACCGGGACAATGTTGTGTGTTATAAAGATGTCACTGGTGTGTCAGAGGTATGAAACCTCGCCTGCTAACAGAATCAGGCGTTTTTTTGTAAAACTGCGAGCTTGTCAATGTTTTAATTTGTAGTAGTACCCCAAACTGGCAATCCATAATTAGTTATTGGTACGAATACTGCATCATACAAGAACATGTTGATACTTATCGGGCATTCAAAAGAGACACGGCGCATCACACATACTATACTAGATATTTTGCTAATAAAGTTAATGTGGTCATCCCATCTCATGTGTTCATGAGAATACACGCCTAATGTTTTTATTGATGGTTCAAACTCAATTGCTGCATTATTTAAAGTTATCGGTGCTAGTTGAACGTTCTTGTTCCGTGGTCGAAACAATATTGCCTTAGTTTTGCTAATGTGATTTTTTAATGAATTTGAGCACCCCAGTATTTTGTTTTCGATAGCACTTCGTTACCTCTTTTAATTAAGTGTGATTCTGACAGATTGATTTGATTGATATGTGGGTTTTAACGTCTCAAAACCACCATATGATCATAAGAGAAGCCTTAGTGGAGGGCTCCGGAAATGTTACCACCTGGGGTTCTTTAACGTGTACCCAAATCTGAGCACATGGGCCTACAGCATTTCCGCCTCCATCGGAAGTGCAGCCGCCGCAGCCGGGATTCGATCCCGCGACCTGTGTGTCAGCATCCGAGATACCTTAGCCACTAGGCCACCGTGGTGGGGTAAGTGTGATCCTGAGTTTCCTGAAAAAAAAACTAGCTGGTGTCATCTGCATATATAATAAATTTGGCTGTATCAACGATCGTCAGAATTTCTTTTGTGTAAAGTAAACATAAAAATGGTTCTAGGATACCACCTTGGGGAACACCACTTCTCACTGGTTTTTCATCCGATATTTCTTCCGCAACAATTACAGATTACTTCTGCGTTTCAAATATGATGAAATTAATTGTGGTTCTATGCCTCTAATGTCGTAAATTTCCAACTTTCTCAACAAAATGCTGTGGTTAACAAGATCGAATGCGTTTGAAAAATCCAAGAATATACTCAACACTATTTCCTCACGTTCAAACATGTAAAATATAATTGTTTCTGTTCAAGGAGGGCAAGCTCGATGGACTTCTTACGAAAACCAAATTGCGCCGGATGCATAAGATTATGGCGGTCTACGAAAAATGATGAGCGCTCCAAAATTATTTTTTTAACCTTTCGAAAACACTGGTAATATGGATATCGACCTGTAGTTGCTCATTTCATTTTTATCTGCCCTTCTGAATATCATTGTCAATTTTGCAATTTCCATGTCACGTGAAAATATTCCTAATGACAAACTTTGGTTAAACATGTGGGTTACAATTGGTGCTAGAATATCTCTTACATATTTCACTGACTGTATTAAATACCAGACAAATCTGTGGCTTTACTGCTACTTAATGCCGTAAAAGACGAGATAACTTCATTGTCGGACACCAGCGTAATAAATATTGTATGTTCTGTACAAGAATTCATATCAGTAATATGTGCATCATTATCTAAATAATGGCCAAGAGTAAAAAATATGTCTTTAAAGCTGTTTGCATAATCACGACCTATTATTTCTACGCCGTTCTGTAATATCTTAATTGTTTGTTGCTGTTACTTCCCTTTTATTGTATTCAGAGTCTTCCAAATATTATCAGAGCATCTCGCAGTCATATTTTATGTGTAGTAGGTATTTATTTGTGAACCTTCGTAGCCGCTTTGTAGCATATGGATTGATTGATTGATTGGTTAGTTGCTTTATTTATTTATTTATTTATTTATTTATTTATTTATTTATATGTGAGGTTTACCGTGCCAAAACCACCATATGACTATGAGAGACACCGTAGTGAAGGGCTCCGGAAATTTCGACCACCTGGGGTTCTTTAACGTGCACCCAAGTCTGAGCACACATGCCTACAACATTTCCGCCTCCATCGGAAATGCAGCCGCCGCAGTCGGGATCCAAACCCGCGACCTGCGGGTCAGCAGCCGAGTACCTTAGCCACTTGACCACCAAGGCGGGGATGCTTTGTAACAGAGTTCCTAAACTCCTTAAACACCTTAAGAGCCTCAGGGTTTCTATAGTTTTGATGAAAACCTTACATAATCAATCTCGTTTTTCTGATTCGGCTGAGCGATTTCTCAGTCATGCAAGGTTTCCTGCGTTTTTTGAGCGTCGACATATTTTTAGGAAAATGAAGAATTGTAGGAAAACTATGATAATCGCGAGTGTGCTGGCGCTACATAAACCAACTTAGGGCTAAATCAACTACACTGCTACATAAATCAACTTAAGCGCATGGCAACTAACCACAATAGACGTTAAGCCAACGTGACGGCTGTATGAAAGGAGTACATATGTACTGTTTATAAAATTGGGTAGGCAGGACTGCAACCACTATTAACGTTTCACGAAGATTGGCGTCTATTTGAAAAGTAGTCCCGAGACCTGGCGTACCTCTGTGCTGAAATGCTTCACCTGAGAACTTTTTAATCTGATCGGCCCACCTAACTCGCCGTCTCCCCTTCGTGTGTTTGGCTTCTCTGGGAATCTAGTCAATTACCCTTAATGACCAGCGGTTGTCCTGCCTACGTGCTACGTGCCCGGCCCATGTTTATTTTTTCTTCTTGATTTCAACTGTGATACTCTTAACCCCGCGTTGTTCCCTGACCCACTCTGCTCTCTTTTTGTCTCTTAGGCTTCGTTACACCTATCATTTTTCTTTCCATCGCTCGCTACGTCCTCCTTAATTTAAGCTGAACACTATTTAGACAGACACACAGACAGACAGACAGACAGACAGACACACAGACGCACAGACAGACAGACACACAGACACACAGACACACAGACAGACAGACGCACAGACAGACAGACACACAGACACACAGACAGACAGACGCACAGACAGACAGACAGACACACAGACAGACAGACGCACACACAGACAGACAGACAGACGCACACACAGACGCACACACAGACGCACAGACAGACATACGCACACACAGACAGACAGACGCACGCACAGACAGACAGACAGACAGACGCACGCACAGACGCACACACAGACAGACAGACGCACGCACAGACAGACAGACGCACGCACAGACGCACGCACAGACAGACAGACGCACGCACAGACGCACACACAGACAGACAGACGCACGCACAGACAGACAGACGCACGCACAGACAGACAGACGCACGCACAGACGCATGCACAGACAGACAGACGCACGCACAGACGCACACACAGACAGACAGACGCACGCACAGACAGACAGACGCACGCACAGACAGACAGACAGACGCACGCACAGACAGACAGACAGACGCACGCACGCACAGACGCACGCACAGACAGACAGACGCACGCACAGACGCACGCACAGACAGACAGACGCACGCACAGACGCACACACAGACAGACAGACGCACGCACAGACAGACAGACGCACGCACAGACGCACGCACAGACAGACAGACGCACGCACAGACAGACAGACGCACGCACAGACGCACGCACAAACAGACAGACAGACAGACAGACAGACAGACGCACGCACAGACGCACACACAGACAGACAGACAGACAGACAGACAGACAGACAGACAGACAGACAGATAGATAGATAGATAGATAGATAGATAGATAGATAGATAGATAGATAGATAGATAGATAGATAGATAGATAGATAGATAGATAGATAGATAGATAGATAGATAGATAGATAGATAGATAGATAGACAGACAGACAGACAGACAGACAGACAGACAGACAGACAGACAGACAGACAGACAGACAGACAGACAGATAGATAGACAGATAGATAGATAGATAGATAGATAGATAGATAGATAGATAGATAGATAGATAGATAGATAGATAGATAGATAGATAGATAGATAGATAGATAGATAGATAGATAGATAGATAGATAGATAGATAGATAGATAGATAGATAGATAGATAGATAGATAGATAGATACGCTCAAAGTCACCGAAGTTTGCTAACAAATGCTTCGCATTTAAAAAGTCAAGTTCCTCCCGCTTATTACGGCATGATTGAATGTTGAAAAGGATACAGTTCAAGCACAGCTTACCATTTGCGAGAATTTTTTTTCAACTCTGATAAGCTTATCGCTTCAGAAAGTAAGGAGTCCATAACTTATGAATAAAGCAAAATGCTAACAAAAAATACGCGCAGTTTCATTTCATGTCACAGTTTTCGAGCAGCATGTCAAGGTCCGCTAAATTCCGGACGACTATCGCTTGATCATGTTCAGTACGACGGACGAGAACCTTTTCATTAGCTGGCCATGCAAATCAAAAGCCGTTGTTCAGTGCCCATCCCCTGACATCATGCAAGAGATCGTGACTTTGGTCGTGATTTCTACAACTTGGATATTCGATTCAAGAGCCCGCAGGTCTTTTCGCTTGCTTAACCACATGTCTCGAGTAGACTGCCTTGCAAAGCGCACAATAAATCCATGGTGTCAGCCCAATTCTGTACGGGAGCTGATGCACATTCTCAACAGCATTTATTGTCAGGCATGAAGTGTTAACAGAACTAGCCACGGCATTCAGCTTTTCAAGCAAGTTTTCATTCTGTGTTAGCAGAATACCGTGACCCTCTAGGTTTAACTTTCTGCTTCTCCACTCAAGATCATCAACTGTTGTTTTCAGATCATCAAGGATTTCTTTTTCACGGTCTTCTTCAAGCTTAGTTACTCTGTTTTGTATGTCTCGGCTTTCACCTTATTTCGCCCATCGTTTAAGAATTTCATCATACTTTTCTGACATGAGGTTAATGACTACGTTTACGTCTTCTAACTGGGAGGGCATATCAGCAAGGACACTAAGCCTGTGACTTATGTCCGTCATGAATAAGGTGATGTCAGAGGGTAAGCTCCCTTTGTTGTTACTTTCCAATTTAGACGTGCGGCGCACTGTGCGACGCCATCGTCGGCTGCCCTTTCCGTCTTTAGCTATGAATGTGGCCTCTGAGCAGCCTGAGTATTCGCCTAAATGGTAGGCGTTTCCACAGTCCAAGCACTGCATCGCACGCCCACCGTCTGGAAGAGACTTCTCACAGTGTGCGCCAATCTCTATCATATCAGAGATTCAAGGCTGCTGAAACAACACGTATTCATACACTGACAACACCGCAATATCAAAACAAAACACAAGGCACGTAACATGGCAGCGGCTGTGGCAGAATGGGATATAGTTTACAGAAAAAAAAGTGGTTTACCAACCTGGAAAGATGTAATTCAGAAGATCAGGTTGACGTCCGTCAACCACCGCCGCTGCCGCACGTGTGGCCCATCGTTTACGCCCCAAAAACGTCTGAACGGTAGGAAAGCACAGTCTCTTCAGCAGTGTATGGCAACATCCGTCCCACTTGGGCGAATAGCAACGGATGAGGCTGTGGGTAGCTGATGCTTGTACATTCCTGCAGTCAGGATGAAAGAAACCTTTTGTTGCTCGGGCTTCGTTTCTTTGTTGTTGTTGTTGCTTGGGCCTCGTTTGTCGGTCCCTGAGTTTGTTGAGGGTAGCTTTACCGGAACAGCCCCTGTAGTGTCCACATTAGGCAGGCAACCCACCTGGAAAGATGTAATTCAGAAGATCAGGTTGACGTCCGTCAACCATCCCAGCTGCCGCATGTGTTACCCACCGTATACGCCCCAAAGACGTTCAAAGAGGGGGAAAGCATGAGGTTTTCTGCAGTGTATGACAAGGTCCGGCACACTTTAGCGGATAGCAACAGATAATACTGTGTGTAGCTGATGCTTGTAGCTTTTTGGAATGATATGATTCAGAAGATTAGGTCAACGACCGTCAACCACCGCCGCTGCCGCACGTGTTTGTATGTATGTTCCCTGTACACCGATATTGGACAACATTATTTAGGAACATCAGTGCTTTCTGTAAGGATTTTTTATGTGACACTCAGCTCGTTGACTTTCTTATTGTGGCCAACCTAAAAAAATGACCTTATCGAATGACTCCTGCGGGTTCTGGAATCTACCATAGAGCATATTTACTTTTTTAATAAAGACTATATATCTGCCTTCTAAGATGTATGATGCACACACTAATTATAACGTGCTATCTCAGGTAAACAAGTCTTTTGTCACACATTTCGCAAGCACATGTCATGATGAAGCGATTTCGACAAGAGGCTTTCCTAACCGTCACAATCACCACACATGTCATACTGTGGCAAGCAGGCGTCAAAATACGTCATTGTCCCTAGTACCCACTCATTTTATCCGGCAATATAGCTAAGTGGGACGAATGGGTGTTGAAAGATCAAATGGGGGACAAAGGTCAATGTATCCACATACTCGCAGGATCAATTCGCAGTTAGGTAATGTGATATAATGTAGACCTATTTAACCATGTTAACCATGTATTCCTCCTTGAACGTTTAAGTGGAGGTCTGCAGAGGGCAAATCGATATATTCCTCAGCCAAAGTAATAATACTTCAGCGCCGGACGGATAAAACAGAAGGAATTTAGGAGCTAGTTTTTATTTGCTAGACACAACATTCATGACATACAACACAAAATAAAAAAAAAGTCTAGGGACGGTGGTAGTAACTATATATATTACCATTGTAAAGAAAGACAATATTATTAATTTCAATATTATTATTATTATTATTATTATTATTATTATTATTATTATTATTATTATTATTATTATTATTATTATTATTATTATTATTATTATTATTATTATTATTATTATTATTATTATTATTATTATTATTATTATTATTATTATTATTATTCATAAGCCTATATCAATAAGTAACCAACAACTAGTGTTATTCCGATCCGTAAAATCGAGACGTTAAGAGAATGTCAATAATGGTCTCGTACTTATTACGTGACACTATAAATAAACATAAGAGTACAGGTTTAACTCGTTCAGCGGGTCGCTCAGACATCGCCCTTATACTTATGTTCGTTTCTACCGGAGCATTCGTGGCTGTCACGTTTCAAATGTTTCACGTGGACAGCGGAAAAACATGACACTTATTGATAAACGACTCAGATGTCAGGGTAAAATAAAAAAAAATAGATTGAAGTGAAGGACGCAACTGCCAAGCACGCACAGCTGTATATGAGCCGTGTGAAGTGCAGTCACATGCAGCGCAGCCGTCCTCCCCAGTGGCGCAATTGGTTAGCGCACGGTACTTATACGACAGTCCTCGTGAGCTATGCCGGGGTTGTGAGTTCGAGCCTCACCTGGGGAACGTGTTTTTTTTTACTTCTCATTTTTGTACGGTTACATTCTGACTTGATTGATTAATATGCAAGATGTAACGTCCCAAAACCACCATATGATTATGAGAGACGCCGTAGGGGAGGGCTCCAGAAATTTCGACCACCCGTAATTGTACGGTTACATTCTAAAATCTGCCCACTCGTAAGACGAAATCGGGGGATCCCTTCCTTTTCAATTTGCTATGCACTCATTGCGTGGTCATGAGGGAATACGCGCAATAAGGTCTGTTCCTTTTCTAATGGGTGGCCGGCTTTCAACAATGAGGTCGTAACGCTTGTGCGCCTTTATCATTCATTATTTACGATTTGATTTTTAGACTAAATTTCCATGGAATGTTTTTAATCCATAGTCCGCTAACTAAAAAGGGCCGATCGCCCTTTGGCAGTAAGCACCAGCAGTGCGAGATGAATATCATCATCAACATCACGTGTTCTGGCGTCCAGTGGCAATCTACCCTTGTGCCACGCTCTATTGCTGCGATATTACGGGTTGTATTGTGAAGACTGTACACAGAACGCACGGGTTTGTAAAGAATGGGTTATTTTCACTGCATTTTCATGGACACGAAGCTTTTTCCTTGCGTCGCACATGCGTCGTACGCCAACCTTTTGCGGGCTTTGGTTGACGAATGCTAACTCTACGCGTGCTTATCTATGCTGTCCTGGGATGTCCATCGGTGAGCACTGAAACAAAGTTTTCTCAATAATTGTCACATTGTACATCAGCTTCTGCCAACATGCTTGATAAAGTCTCATATTTTTTTCCATGGATATGCACAGCTTATGAAAAACACGTAAGACCGTTATGCTGAAACCACCACTTCTTCAAACACACAATTTAATCGAATAGCTATTCGCCTTAAGGGAATTTGGGACAACCCGAACTTTGGACCGCAATGGTACCCCGTGTCGGGCAGGTGTTTGGCCTGGCCCCCTTTCCTGTATAACACGATGTGAAGAACTGTCGCTGTTCTACTACACCCTGTGTTAGCTATTGAGTGTTTCCTTAGTAACAATTAAGCTTTATTGCCGCCATGTGATTGTACTTTTGTTTGCTTTGTGCTTTTACTGTGCCTTTTAATACTCATTTTATTAAGTACATCAAAACAAAGGAAGATACATTTTGGGTTACAGCGCGAAATCGGCGCGATAATGCATCCGTACCAACTATTCCGACTTTCACTACTATTTCAATAAAATAAAAGAGGCGTGACTGCGTGGCAGAACACCTGCTTGTCACGCAAACGGCTTGGATTCGATCCTCACTCGGTCCAGAAAGGTTTGATTATTCACTTTGTTCACGTCATCCTCAACTTCGCCGTCACGAACAAGATGACTTTTGGCTCACAACCAACGGCGGTGACAGCGACGCCATAATTTCTGCCAAACAAGCTCTTTAACGCTGTCGTGTTAATACTACACTTATTGGTGTAAACCACTACTTCCATACAGCGTAAGGTTGATTGATTGATTAGTGGGGTTTAACGTCCCAAAACCACCATATTGTCGCGAGAGGAAACTATAGGCAGGAACTCGAAGTGGAGGACTGTTTACTCAGTCACAGCTGCCATTCTCGTCTTCTGCCACCAACACAGGGTGGCATTACCCTCTCCCCAAAGAAAAAAAAAGAAGAAGAAGCATCGCATGAATACCACGGCTCCGAAAAACAACGAAAGGTAGTCAGAAATGTCAGTGTCCTTTGAAAAGAAAAAGGACGAGATGAAAAATAAAGAAGCAAGAAAGTAATGCACAATTGTCTTGAAGGCTATTGTCACATCACAAAGTTCTTGACTTGCAGTCAACGCGAATAGTACGGCTTCATCCTGGAGACGTGAACCACATCCGAGGAGCGTGGTCTGCAAGAACGGTATGACGTGTCTGCTGGGACAACTTCGTAGTTCACTTCGCCGAGGTGATGAAGAACTCGGTAGGGTCTGAAGTACCGACAGAACAATTTTTCTGAGCGTCCCCGTTGACGTATAGGAGTCGAAACCCAGACTAGGTCACCGGGTTTGTATATTACTGCTCTGTGGTGGGTGTTGTATCGGCGAGAATCTTGATATTGCCGCGATAAAATGCGAGAGCGCGCCAGCTGCCGGGCGTCTTCGGCACGCTGAACAAATACATCTGCGTCCGGATACATCTGCGTCCGGGGTAATCGTGTCCGGCAGAGTTGGTTGCAGCATGGTGTCAAGCATTGTGGTGATGTCACGGCCGTAAACCAGACGAAAAGGAGCAAAGCCGGTGGTTTCCTGCAAAGCCGTATTGTAGGCAAATGTTATATACGGGAGGATTTCATCCCAATTCTTCTGATCCTTGGCGGCATACATCGAAAGCATATCTGCAATCGTTTTGTTTAGGCGTTCGGTTAACCCGTTAGTCTGCGGGTGGTACGCAGTTGCTGTTCGGTGCGTCGTGCCGCTCAGCAACAGGATCTGTCGGAGCAACTGTGCCGTAAAAGCAGTACCACGATCTGTGATGACGACAGCGGGAGCACCGTGGCGGAGAACGATGTTCTTGATGAAAAAGTCAGCCACCTCGGAAGCAGTTGCTCGCTGGGCGGCTTGTGTTTCGCAGTATCTGGTCAAGTAGTCCGTGGAAACCACAATCCAGCGGTTACCAGCCGTAGACTTCGGAAATGGGCCGAGTAAATCCATCCCGACCTTTTCAAAAGGTGCGTGAGGGTGTTGCAAAGGCTGAAGCAGACCGGCTGGTTTTGTCGTTGTAGTTTTGCGGCGCTGACAGGCTGGGCATGTCTTGACGTACTGCCGGACGGTTTTCATAAGTTTCCGCCAGTAGTATTTGTCTTTGATCCGCACCAGAGTACGCGCGAAGCCAAGATATCCTGACGACGGCTCGTCCTGACAAGCACGCAAAATATCATCACGGAAAGCAGCAGGAACGACGAGGAGGTAAACTGTTTTCGTTGAATGAAAGCTGCGCTTGTAGAGGATGCCTTGGCGTAGACAGAAAGATGACAATCACGCACAAACTGACGGGGGGGTTGTGGGCGACGTCCCTCAAGGTATTCGATCAGTGGTTTTAATTCCAAGTCTTCGCGTTGCTGCTCAGCCACGTTTAATGATGCGAGAATAGCAAGGCAGCTGAAGTCTTCATCATTGTCTTCTTCAGTGAGCTCGACAGGTGTGCGGGAAAGACAGTCAGCGTCGGTGTGTTTCTGACCAGACTTGTAAACCATTGATATATCGAATTCTTGTAACCGAAGGCTCCATCTTGCGAGACGGCCCGAAGGATCTTTCAGATTCGCTAGCCAGCAGAGAGAGTGGTGGTCACTGACGATTCGGAAGGGGCGTCCGTACAAGTAGGGCCTGAATTTCGTTATGGCCCATACAACTGCCAGACATTCTTTTTCAGTCGTCGAGTAGTTCTTCTCCGCAGATGACAACGTGCGGCTAGCGTAGGCGATGGCGCGTTCCACGCCATCTTGGAATTGCACGAGAATAGCTCCAAGGCCAAGGTTGCTCGCGTCAGTGCGGACTTCTGTGTCTGCTTCGGTGTCGAAGTGACCTAGGATCGGTGGCGTTTGTAGGCGTTGTTGAAGATCGCGGAAAGCACTGGATTGTTTGGGGCCCCAGACGAAGGCGACGTCATCCTTGACGAGGTGTTGTAGAGGGTCGGCGATTTTCGAAACGTTCGGCACGAAGCGGCGGTAATAAGCACAAAGTCCCAGAAAGTGGCGTACATCATGCTTTGTTTTCGGTATCGGGAACAAAGGAACTGCCATAGCCTTGTCAGGATCGGGGTGAACACCACTGCTGCTGACAATGTGGCCAAGAAATTTCAGTTCCTCATATCCAAAATAACACTTTTCTGGTTTCAGAAAGAGGCCATCAGTGCGAATAGCCAGGAGAACCGTCTCAAGCCGCTAAATGTGCTGTTCAAAAGACGTAGAAAAAAACGACTACGTCGTCTAAATACACTAAACAAGAGTACCACTTCAAGCCACATAAAACTGTGTCCATCATTCGTTAGAACGTGGCTGGAGCGGAGCACAGGCCGAAAGGGAGAACTTTCAATTCATAGAGACCGTCCGGTGTAATAAACGCTGTTTTTTCTCGGTCCCGTTCATCTACTTCAATCTGCCAATATGCGCTAGGGAGATCCATGGAAGAGAAGTAACGGGCGTGTCGCAGGCGATCCAAGGAGTCATCGATACGAGGAAGAGGATATACGTCTTTTTTCGTTATCTTGTTCAGTTTGCGGTAGTAGACGCAGAATCCTAATGAACCATCTTTCTTTTTAACCATAACAACTGGTGACGCCCAAGGACTAGTCGATGGTTGAATTACGTCGTCGTCGAGCATTTGTTTCACTTGTTGACAGATAGCATCTTGCTCCTTCTGCGACACGCGGTAAGCATGTTGGCGCACGGGTTGCACGTTGGGCTCAGTGATGATTCTGTGCTTCATTAGAGTAGTCTGCCGGACTTTCGAAGTAGTGGCAAAACAGTCACTAAAGGATGAGAGGAGACGGAGGAGCCTTGCCTTTTTAGGTTCTTACAACTGGCGATTAACGTTGAGGCGACTAGTCACGTCAGTATCGCAGCTGTTCTCAGTCGAGATCGTCGTAATCAAAGGGAAGGCGTCCAAGTCATCCAATGCCTCCAAGTAAGCTATGGTTGTGCATTTCGCAAAATGCCTGTGTTTGCCACCGAAGTTCGTAACTAAAACCATAGTCTGGCCATTACGCAGTTGAACGAGACTTCGAGCAATGGCCACTTCCCGATCAAGCAATAACGTCAGGTTACTTTCGGCGATGCCCGTAATCGACTGCTCCCGTGAACACTCAACAAGCACGAAGATACTACTGCGAGGTGGCAACGTGACGCAATCATCGACTACGCGTAAGGCCACGCCACGATGTTCGTTCTCGATGTCGGAATCTGGAGAAACACAGTTAACAAAACTGACGAAGAAATCACGCAGATTAATTATCGCTCCATACTCTTGCAGAAAATCCATGCCCAAAATGACCGGCCGAGAACAATTGGGCAGTGCAAGGAATGATGCTACAAAAGCCGATGCACAAATCTCAAGCCTGGCGGTGCACCTTCCTATAGGGAATACGAGGTGTCCTCCAGCGGTGAATAGTTGAGGGCCGTCCCACGTTGTCAGCACCTTGTGTAGACGGGTGGCCAATGAACCACTCATCACCGAGTAGTCAGCTCCCGTGTCAACAAGCGCAGTCATCGGATACAGTCGACGGAAACGGTAATGGCAGCGGACGTTCTGTTGGCGGTTTCACAAACAGGCTTTAACGGCACGTCGTAAGGCAGTGGTGGAGGGTATTTGTCGGTTCGCGTGACAGCGGCCTCACCTCCGGAGGTCGCCGTTTTCAGTTTCCCCGGCGTGGGCTTGCGCCACTGACACCAGGGGACCCAAAGGCGGGTCGAGCGCGGTGCGTTGATGTGTACAGACGGGGTGATGGTGACTGTGACTGCCGTCGCGGCGGTACAGGAGCGTGATAACTACCTTCCAAGTAGTCCGCAATTTCTTGTGGGCGCTCACCATAGCGTGGACAGCGTGCATCTGGGTGGAATTCGCGTAGGCCTATTCGTCGCTAGTAACAGTCGTGATACATGTGTCCAACTTCGCCACAATGGTTGCACAAAGGACGATTGTCGGGTGCACGCCAGACGGTGGGCTTCCGCGGGCCAGGACGAAAATCGGCCTTAGAAGGCAGGCGATGGGCTGGACTTGGAAAGCGTCGGGGGGTCCCAGTAGGTTGATGAGCAAAATGTGCCGTCGACGGCGTAGAGGCGCGTAGGGCATCCGCGTAGGAAAGCGTGGGAGGTTCGACTTGCGATGGTGGTGAAGAGTGAACGAACTGCCTGATTTTGTTACGAACGACATCCGTAAGAGCAGCGCTACTTGGAGGGGGCGCTACATAAAATTTCTGAAGTTATTCACGTATAACTTGCCGTATGAGTTCTGTGAGGACCTCCCTGTTATCACCTCCTGGTACAAGCGAGCACGCAGCGGACATGGCCGTCTGACGCTCATACTGCGACACCCGCTGCCGAAGCATGTGCTCCATAATTGTGGCCTCACGTATGAACTCAGACACAGGCGTAGGAGGGTTGCGCACAAGGCCCGCGAAAAGTTGCTCCTTTGCGCCTCGCATTAGCAGGCGCACTTTCTTGTCTTCTGGCATGTGGGGGTCAGCCCGTCAAAACAATCCCGACATTTCTTCGACAAACATGGTGACGCTCTCGTTCGGCATTTGAAATCGCGAAGAAAGTGCCTGCTCCGCTCTCTCTTTCTATTCGGGGTTACTGAACGCCTCGCGAAGCTGCCGATGGAATTCCTGCCAACTTGTGAATGAAGTTTCGTGGTTCTCATACCACACTCTTGCCGCGTCTAAGAGGGAGATATACACGTTCTTCAACTTACGGCGATTGTCCCAGTCGTTGATGGCAGCAACCCAGTCGAAATGGTCAAGCCAGTCTTCGACATCCTCACTGGCATCACCATGGAATGGCTTGGGTGTGCGAGGCGTGTTGATGACACATGGTACGCTAGTGAGTGGGTCATGCTCTGTTTGGGTTGCGGATGTGGCAAACATTGTCCTCACGAAACTTGCCAAGGGACCGTACTGGGGTGGTAGTCCTTGAAGGCGGCGGCTGCTTCGATAGATGTCAGCAGACCCTGGTGCACTGGCGGTGGTTGCTTCTGGTTCAGGACCAGCAGGCATAAGACGTTGCAGTACAGTACCCAGCACGTCCAAGAGTCTGTCGCGATAGGAAACGATAGGCAGGAACTCAAAGTGGAGGACTGTTTACTCAGCCACAGCTGCCATTCACTTCTTCGCTCTCGTCTTCTGCCACCAACACAGCGTGGCAATATGAGTATAAGAGACGCTGTATTTGAGGGCTCCGGAAATTTCGACAACCTGGGGTTCTTTAACGTGCACCCAAATCTGAGTACACGGGCCTACAACATTTCCGCCTCCGTCGGAAATGCAGCCACCATAGCCGGGATTTGATCCCGTGACCTAAGGGTCAGCAGCCGAGTACCTTAGCCACTAGACCAACAACGTAAGGTCATGCGGACATAATGCGGTCACTGCAGGCAATGTGTCTCTCGACTTCCCAGCATGCTAGTCTTCTCCAGGCTGTGTTATTCTAGTACTTTCAGTTTGGACAAGGACAACACGTGGTGCATGCGTGCAGTAACAAAAACGTACCTTGCAGCGTACGTACGTATCCATCTATTTTGTGCTTCAATCTCAAGAGTGTCCTTTTCCTCCCGCCCAACTAGGAACCATCCCAGTCGTCATTCCACTTGCAGCTTCTGTGATGGTCTTCAGCAACCAACGCTTTACGTGGAGTTTAATACGGCTTAAAAACACCTATCGTTTACGGCCACGCCCTATGACGCCATGAAGTCTGTCTCTTTTGGCCAGACGGTTTGGTTCCTCAACATCTTGGCACAACCCATACTCCGGGAAATAAGCTATGAATCGGACGGCCCTTGTTAATTAATTTATTACACTTGCTGAGGGAAAGGGTTGAACATGTATTGCTTTTCCATAACAAAGTAATAATTTAAACTTATAAGATTTCAAAAAACTGAGGCATCGATGAAAAAGAAGAAATGATGATGGTGATGATGATGATACCTCAACTATGGCTCATACACACTTAGGCATTTCCACCACTGAATATTTATGGAGAAAACAACGTACGTAAAACGCAAAATCACAGCATATCCATGGCGTGAATGATGAGTGGAGCGAATCGTCCGTCAGCCCGTCCGTGCTTCAGTCAGTCCGTTCGTTCTTGCTTCCGTCCGTCCGTGCGACCATCCATACGTCTGTCCATCTGTCCATCCGTTTGTCAGTTCATATACGTCCGCGCGTCCGTCCATCTGTCCGTCCGTCTTCTAGTCTGTCTGTCCATCTGTCCGTCCGTGCGTCCATCTAGTGAACACTCCAAGTACCACCATCTCGTATCCCTTGTGGCATATACTCACTCCGCTCGTCCATCCATCCGTCCGTCAGTATGCTAGTCTGTCTGTCCGTTTGTCCGTGCATTCGCCCACGCATCCATCTAATGAACACTCGAAGTACCACCATCTCCCATCTTGCATCCCCTGTGGCACATGCCCGCTCTAGAGCCGGTATGTGCCACCGGTGGCTACGTATGACATAAACGGAAGAAGGTCAAACGCACACCCTAAGGAGATTCGCCTCTAAAAGAGTGCAGTAAGTGTTTTTCTCCCGTTCAGACAAGACAGTATAGTCATTATCTTGACTACAAATGAACTTGATGAAAAATAAATCATACTAGTATTAAGCATGGTAATCACGACAACGTAATCTAGTTCATGCAACTTCCATTCGTCAGGCACGGCAGATTTCCACGGAACCTTTAAATGACTAAACTATGTCTATGACGTTATTGATGCCATGGCATGTGCATCAAGAGGAAATTTTCTGTACCTTATCGCACTTATTGTGGCAACTTCAGGAAAGACCGAAAGTACTGGACCATTTATTACCACTTCATCATTTTTTTCTAATCCACAGTGACCTGGTATCCATGCTAACTGTGGTATAAGGCGTCGCTACCGACTACAGCGCTGTGCGGTGGCACGCGCTCGGTGGCCGCCACGGGGGAGAAGGAAGAAGATGAAATAAACAAGATGTCTCCGTTTATGCTGTGCTATTCATTATGCACGATGTAACATATTTTGGCGACGAGGATTCACCAGCCCATGTGCTACCGGCCTGAACCTCATCTGTGCCCTCGTTTATTGCCTACCATCTTCTACGATGAGTATTTCGGGGCTACAGCCGCCACCTCCGTTCCTGTCGTCACCTGGACACCCGGACATTCCATGGGAGCAATGGATCCAGGCTTTCAAGAATTACATGGTTGCTTCGGGCGCCTTCGACCTACCTGCCATTCGTCGGAAGGCGATCCTGCTCAACTGCTTGGGCTTGGAAGGACAACGTATCTTCCAGACTCTGACGACTACTGACGACCCGTGCCTCGTGCCTGCGAGCGCTGCGGCAGGTACACTAACGTCCCCTAGTACTGATGTGTTCGACCGCGCCATCGCGACGCTGGAAGGTCACTTCAAAACCACGTTGAACGTCACTGCAGCGCGTCACCGTTTCCGTCAACGTACGCAGGCCCCAGGTGAGACTGCGGCTGATTACGTCACCGCGCTGAGAAGTCTTGTAGGAGCATGCAATTTCGGTGATCTAACGGACGACATGATACGCGACCAGCTCATAGAGAAAACCACAAGTGGATACTTACGTGAACGCCTTCTGCTGGAAGAGTCTCTCACGCTTTCTAAGGCTCTTACCATTGCCAAACAGCATGATCAAGCGACTAATGAAGCAAGAGAACTTGCACAAAATGACTTGCAAGTTCATCGTGTAAAAGATACTTCAAATCACAGAGAACGGCATTGTAGCACATGTACTTGCTATAACATGCACGGTCAAAGTCGCATATCTCCGAAAGAGCAAGTATGTTATCGTTGTGGTTCTACGGCACACCTTGCAAATAGCTCTCTGTGCAAGGCCAAAGCACATAGGTGTCGACAATGTGAGAAAATTGGCCATCTTGAAAAGGTGTGCAAGTCATTGCGGAAGTTTGAGAAGAATGTTCAGCATGTAGCGGAAGGTAACGATACAGCTGATCCAGACGACCATTTAAGTGTTTGTCAGATCTGGAGCCGTAAGAAGGGAATTTACGCAGCGTTGGAAATAGAAGGAATTTCTGTACCATTTTTGATCGATACAGGATCATCGGTTTCGATCCTGGCCGAAGAACTTTACCAACGCTATTTTTCTAAAGCGTATCCACTGAAGTCTACATCCGTCCAGCTTCTCGATTATTCAAAGGCAGCAATTCCTATACAAGGATGCTTCATTGCTACTGCCTCATTTCACGGCCGATGCACTTCTGTTCTACTATACGTTGTGCCTGGGGGAACGACCATTCTGGGATTAGACGGCATCGCTGCTCTGGATATGAAGATCCAAGGGTCACCGCTCAGGTGTCTTCTAATGACGCAAGAAACTCCGGTGCTACCTCCAGAATTACGTTCTGAGTTTGAGCACCTATTTGCAAAAGAGCTGGGAACTGTGAGAGGTTTCACTCACAAGGTCAGAGTTCGCGCGTCTGTACAACCGGTGGCCAGCAAACTGAGACGACTGCCACTTGTCATTCGCGAGCAAGTCTCGGCAGAAGTTCAGAAATTAGAAGCTCAGGGCATCATTGAGCGTGTCGACTCTTCTGAGTGGGTCTCCCCTATTGTCGTAGCCAGAAAAAAAGACGGCTCGATTCGCATGTGTGTTGACTTACGGGAGCCAAACAAAGCTGTGGTAGTAGACAGTTTTCCTTTGCCACAAACTGAGGAGCTCCTGAACAGCCTGGCTGGGGCACAGCGTTTCTCGAAGCTAGACTTAGCTTCTGCATATCACCAGTTACCGCTCAGTTTAGAGAGCCGTGACCTTACCACGTTCATCACTCACGATGGACTATTTCGCTTCAAGAGGGTTTGCTTCGGACTGGCGTCGGCGCCATCAGCGTTCCAGAAAATGATGCACATGATCTTGAAAGGGTGCAAATGTGTCCTATTTTACATTGATGACATCATCGTGTATGGGCGATCCCGAGAGGACCATTTGGGAAACTTGCGCGCTGTATTGCAACGTCTTTCTGATGCTGGCCTCCGGCTCAACAACAAGTGTGTCTTTGACGTGGCAGAGTTGACTTTTCTAGGTCACGTTGTGAGCGCCAAAGGATTATTTCCGTTGATGTCATCCATTGAGGCGATAACAAAGGCACCATCACCTACAAATATTAACGAACTCCGCTCGCTACTGGGGCTTGCAGGCTTCTATTCCAAGTTCATTCCTCATTTTTCGGATGTTGTCGAGCCAATGCGCGCCTTGCTACGAGGACAAGCCTCTTTCGTTTGGAGTGCGGCAGCACAGAGCAGTTTGGAGCGCCTGAAATCTCTGCTCACATCTTGCGAAGTGCTTCATCTTTTCGATCCTCACTTGCCTGTGTTCGTTACAACTGATGCTTCAGGATATGGATTAGGTGCAGTACTTCAGCAAGACAACGGGACCTCACTGCAAACTGTCGCATTCGCCTCCCGCACACTTCAACCGCATGAGCGGAAATACTCAGTCGGCGAACGTGAGGCCCTTGCCTGTGTTTGGGCTTGCGAACACTGGCACGTTTATCTATGGGGACGACCTTTCATCTTACGAACGGATCACGCAGCGCTGGTTACGCTTCTTTCGACGAAAGGCACCGGTCACCGACCATTAAGGATTGCGCGCTGGTCCTCACGGTTGCTCTGCTACAACTATACCGTCGAATACAGGAAAGGTAGCGAAAACGTCGTGGCTGACGCTCTCTCCAGGCTACCCGTCCAGAGTTTAATCCGCGATGCACCAGAAGAGGAATTTATCTGTTTGTTGTCTCCCGTAGTTACCATGCCAGAACTTCAAGAAGCAAGTGCCAATGATCAGATTATCTGTGAAGTTAAGCACTTCACGACTACTTCTTGGCCTGACAAGAAATCACTGTCAAAAGAATTGCTACCTTACTTTTACGTGAAGGCTGAACTCTCTGTTGTAAGTGATATCCTATGCCGGGGTGACAGGATTGTCGTGCCTGCAACGTTGACACGCCGCCTTATGGATCTGGCCCACGAGTCACATCCAGGCATTAGTCGTACCAAAGCTCGCCTGAGAGAGTCCTATTGGTGGCCATGCATGGATAGTCACATTGAAGAACTGGTGCGCACATGCGTGATTTGCCAGTCTTGTGACAAGTCCGCACGTACCTTTCCAGCGCCACTGCAACCTGTTCCTCTTCCTGACGCGGCGTGGGAAAAGATTGCCATCGACATTGTGGGACCTTTCACGCAAGCTTCGGCCGACTGCCGTTTTGCGATTACTGTTATTGACTATTATAGCAAGTGGCCTGAAGTGGCGTTCGTGCGAGATGCGACCACGTCTACAGTGAAGAAGTTTTTACTTGAACTTTTTGCGCGAGAAGGCTACCCACGTAGTATTGTATCCGATCATGGACCACAGTTCTCTTCAGCAAGCTTTGACGAGTTTCTCACGGAGCGTGGAATAACGCACTACAACTCTTCCGTGTATTACCCACAAGCTAACGGCTTGGTGGAGAGATTCAATAGGGTGCTGAAGTCGTACATTCAACTAGCCCTGCTTGAACGTCGTGACGTACGAACAGCCATGCTTGATTACCTGCAAGTATATCGCTGTACGCCTCACGCGACTACTGGTGCGACACCCGCTGTTCTTCTTCATCGACGCCAACCTCGCACCAGACTTGACATATTGGGATTGCCCGACAGATGCTTCAGCACGGACCCGTCAAGGGCGATTGAACAGCTACGAGAGCATGTCAAAAAGAAGCAAATGATCTCGAAGAGCTACACCGATGAAAAACGTGGAGCCAAGGAACCCAGTTTCGTCGTTGGTGATTACGTGCGCGTTAAGACAACTGCAGCTCACGGTAAGCTGTCTTCACAATTTTCCGCGCCCAAGAAGATCATTGGAAAACGGGGACCGGCCTCGTACCTTTTGGACGATGGGCGTGTGTGGAACGCATCTAAGTTAATCGCAGTTCACTCCGGAGCGGTCAACAAAATGAAATCGGGCACCCCTGCTGTTATGAACTGGACACCTGCATTTAATCGGTCTTCTCATGCATTACAGCCTGAAACCGCTGCCCTTATGAACTGGTCCCCTGCATCTGATCGGTCATCTAGTGCGCCCCAATGGGACACATCAAGAGCGGATGGTCATGAAAGGGCAGACCCCGTATCATCTCCACCAGACGGCACGCAAGCTTTGACCAGTCCAGGATTTAATGCGCCTGCAAGGAAAAGCAAGCGTAAAAAGAAGACCCCAAAGAAATTGAAGGACTTCGTTAGGAAGTAGACAAAAACAGTTTTGTGTGTTTCTACCATTTATTTTTATTTTATTTTATTTTTTTTTTGCAAGAGGGGATATGTGGTATAAGGCGTCGCTACCGACTACAGCGCTGTGCGGTGGCACGCGCTCGGTGGCCGCCACGGGGGAGAAGGAAGAAGATGAAATAAACAAGATGTCTCCGTTTATGCTGTGCTATTCATTATGCACGATGTAACACTAACTTTATATGCTTCAGACGTGGCAGATACCAGCATAAAAAACGTCGTTTGGGCCATCGATTTTCATGGTGCTGTAAGCGACGTACAGACAGACAGGCAGTCGGTAATTATAATTGCATTATGGACCTTCTAGGGTAAGTTTTGCAGTGCTAGAATATTTGCCAAGAGTTATTTGAAAAACGAGAGTGAAGCACGGTAGCCTCAATGAAAATTACCAGCCAAGAAAACGGGAGTATTCATCTTCATCCTATAGCATGTGCTAATGTATAGACTAATGTGTGAACGTGTCCTACACCGAATGAGACATTGTGTGCAGTGACTCATTGTTCTGGTCATGTTGATGATCATGTTGTGATGTTGATGATCAGCTAATAAATAATTTTTGTCTTGATATGAAAGGTTCTAGCAAAAATAATCTCGATGCCTTTGAGAATATCGGTACAATTGAAATTGGATGATTTTCTATCGCCTTTTCATTGCTGTTTTTCGAGACCAGCTGTACTCGAGCTATTTGCATGTCTTTCGGAAATCGGCCAGACGATAGAATCAGGTTGTAAATGTAAGAACAAAACAAATAAGGTCGAGTACATGCTTTATAGGTCCTATTTGAAAACCATCAGTGTCCTGTGACCTACCATTTTTGACTGAATTTATCGAAGAAAAACTTCAGCGCCGTTAGGACTTAAGAAGAATTATTTCAGCCCCGCCTCGGAGGCCTAGTGACTAAGGTACTCGGCTGCTGGCCCTCAGGTCGCGGGATCAAATCCCGGCTGCGGCGGCTGCATTTCCAATGGAGGTGAAAATGCTGAGGCCCGTGTGCTCAGATTTGCGCGCACGTTAAAGAATCACAGGTGGTCGAATTTCCAGAGTCCTCCCCCACGGAGTCTCTCATCGTATGGAGGTTTTTTGACGTTAAACTCCACATATGAGTCAAGAATGATTCCGTTCAAATGTTTTTTTTAAACGAGAGCATCAGAGTTGCTGCTGAGTAAACTATTTTCAGGATTGGCCTGCTTAACAAAGAAATTGTTAAAAGCATCTTCTGGTGTGTCAAATGATGACCGTTCACCTTGTTGGTGAAAACTATCAGGAATAACATTAGATTTAGTTGGGCGCCACAGTGAGTTTAAATTATTATCACGCCGGCCTGCCTAGTCACCGGTTCTGGGAATAAGTTGTTCAAATATGCTTTTGGTGGTTCTTAGTTTGCTAGTAAGTTTATTTTGATATGTCTTATAATATTCAAAACAACCGGGCTTTTACGTTTAGTGAAACTGGCATACAAGGTATTCTTATGCTTGATCATGTTTATTAATTCATAAGTAACCCAAGCTGTACAAGCGTTTGAAAGCTTTCTTAATTCTCTTAATAAGAAATGCTCATGGTATTAATTTTTTAATGTCGCTTTGAAAGAAGAATATGCCATGTCGCTACTGTTTGAACTAAAAACATTCTTCCACTTTTACAAACTATTAGAGTTACGAAATTCATCCAGTGATCGTGGGGTGATGTCCTGAACGTAGCGTACCGGTGCCTTCTTTTTTATCTATCGACAAGTAGTGGTTATCAACATAAATATACCTAAGTGGTCGCTAATGTGTGTATCAATAACATCTTATATTACAACATCAAAGGAAACAGTTGTAATGAAAAGGTCTATCAGCGTTGCAGTTTCCTCAGTCACTCGTGTTGGTTCTGTAATTACATTGCTGAAACTGTAAGGATCAACACATCTTGTAATTCTTGTCTGTAATGCATTTGTACAAGCATGTCAACATTCCAGTTACCTCCCCCCCCCCCAAAAAAAAAAGGTTGAAATTCTCTTCTGCAACATGACTGAAAAGTTTGCTGATGAAGTTAAGAAACATATTAAAAACACCAATGGGTTGGCGGTAGATAACACAAAAAAGGTTTTCGCGGCTGCGCAGCGTGAGGGCTCCAATATCTGGACTAATAATGCAGAGTTCACTTGCAGCTTCACAGGTGATGGCCTTCGTTTCAAAGATCACTTCACCGCCCTCACGTTTCATTTCACAATATTGTAACAGACAAGAAAAAAGTAGAGAAGAGAAGCAGAGGAAGACGAAGAGTCTTGGCACGATCGTAGTGTGCTGCCGCAAACGACCATCGTTCACCTCCTGTAAATAAAACCATCTTATCACAGCTCGCTCTAACAGTTGTGGTGGACGTGCTGGGTAATCGACACTCGAAGACGGAAGGTGAGCCGCAAGTTCTTCGATGGAGCCGTCACGTTGGTGGACTTCCACCGAATCCATCTGGTCTGGACATGTCCCACAACGCAAATGAACACCGACCCCTCTCGACTTCTGCGCCAACCAGTTCGGCTCCACAACTGAGAGATGCTCGTCCCTTTGCCGGTAGACCAGATGAAGACGTCGAGGCTTGGCTCATCCATTACAAACGGGTGAGCGCCGCTAACAAATGGGATGCCGCTTCTCAGCTTTTGTACGTCGCGTTCTTTCTGACGGATACTGCATCAATATGGTATGAGAATCGGGAGGAAACGCTAACGACGTGGGATAGATTTGTTTCTGAAATCAAAGAGAGTTTCGGTGACCCAACAACAATAAAGAAAAGAGCAGAACAGACGCTAATGCAACGCGCTCAAGTGCCAGGTGAAACTTGCACGACCTACATTGAGGAAGTCATAAAGCTATGTAGGACCATTGACTCCGGAATGTCTGAGGAAGACAAAGTCGGGCACATTTTAAAAGGAATCGCCTAGGATGTTTACAGTTTCCTCATCGTGAAAGACACCTTGACATCTGTCACCGATGTCATTCGTCATTGCCGCACTTTTGAGCAACTAAAGACGAGGCGCATCACGCTGAAGTTCGGCAGGCTACCCAATGTGATGACCATCGCGAGCATAGACAGCAACCAGGCGCTTGATCTTGCATCAACAATCCGGCAAACCGTACGTGAAGAACTTGGCCTGTACGCGCAAGTGGCAAACCGCCCAAGCACTCATCCCCCCTACCAGCCACCAGAGTTTGAGCGAAACGTTGCTTCATTTTCTTCGCACCGAGTGGCGGAGGGCTTTGAGGATTCTGATGCCACACCTCAGTATCAGCCATGTCTATACGATAGAGGCCCTGCATTTGACGCACGATCACGACGAGCACAGCTACATTCTTATACTCAGGGTTCTCAGCCAAACTACGTCCCGCTGCGGCAAGGACAGTACCAACCCTACTACCAAAATGTAACTTACGACGAATACAATGAATTTCAGAGAGCAGAGAGTGGCAGAAACCCGTTCTTCGCGCGATAACGAACTTCCTCGCTGACAGCAGCGGCCCAGGATTCGTTCTAATGAATATAGTATAAACCGTGACCCTCCCATGTGCTACAACTGTGGTTTCACTGGGCATATTGCTCGGTATTGCCGCCAACAACGCCGCCAATCACGAAGGACACCAGCCATGTCTTCGCCACCAAGACCGGGTGCTTCATATGACCTGCGGACAATCGACTTGTTTCCAAGGGACCGTTTTTCGCACGACACCAGACGCAGTGATTTGCCAGCATCCGAGCGGAGTTTGACACCACCATCCAACCGTTCTCGTCGCTCGCCATCTCCTTTGCGTCGTTCTTCTCCGCCGCCGGGAAACTAGCATCCGCGGCCAATGGAGGTGAGGTTGCCGGACGGTCTTTTCAAGATATACCTCTGCCTATTGTTATGATCAAAAACAAAGTGAATGTGCTGATTGGTGGAATACCGACGATGGCATTAGTTGACACTGGGGCGACTGTGTCTGTGATGAGCCTCGCCTTCAGAAACCGCTTATGTCGCAAAGTTATGTTTTCATGGGATGATACAATCACCGTTCGTGGTGTAGGCGGCGAGTGGCTTAATCCTCTTGGTGTATGTGTTGTCAGTGTTTCATTGGCTGGAAAAGTATTTGTATCGGAATTTCTGGTTCTATCTCGTTGTTCCCACGACGTCATTCTTGGTATCGATTTCCTGGAGCAATGCGGTGCTTCCGTTGACTGTGGTAGTGGGGAAATATCACTAAACAATTCGTTTCTACCGTTGCTTTCCGAAGAAGACTACCGTGGCGAAGACAGGAACACACTTAGCGTGATTGATGAAGTTATAGCACCATCTTGGTGCCTGACACCCGTTCGAGTCTCTTCCACAGCGGTCGATGATGCTTGTGTTGACCTCGTAGTGGGGCCTCTACGCAAGAACTGTTTTAAGAAGGACATACTTGTGCCTTGTTCTGTTGTGTGCATGACAAAAGGAGTAGCAACATTGTGGGCGCTGAACTGTTCTGCCATGCCGGTTGTGCTTCCTTGCGGGATGAAGATAGCTCTCTTGGATGAAGCCTCATGCAACTCGATAGCAGCAATAGCTACGGACCTCCCCACCTCTTCCTCTGCTTGTGATATTCGCCATAATGAAGATCTAATGCTCGCTATGATCAGCAAGACTCTCAGTACGACGGAATGGCAAGCGCTGGTGCGGGTCCTTTCCCGGCATGTTGCTGCTTTCGACTTCAAACATAGAGATGCACCCCTTCAGTTACCCTCGTCCCGCGCTCGTCACAGAATAGACACTGGCTCTGCACACGCCATCCGCCAAAAGCCCTACCGAGTGTCATCCTCTGAGCTCAAAGTTATCGCCGAACAAGTAAAGGACATGCTGAACAAAAGGGGTCTTGCAAGAGTCGTCCAGCCCGTGGGCAGCCCCGGTAATTCTTGTCAGGAAAAAGGATGGTTCCTGGAGATTCTGCGTAGATTACAGGCGTCTAAACACTGTGACGAAGAAAGATGTATAACCCTTACCGCGGATTGATGACGTCATAGATTGCTTGCATGCCGCTTCCTATTTTTCAACGCTTGATTTGCGGTCAGGTTATTGGCAAATACCTATGGAACCCATCGACAAAGAAAAGACTGCTTTCATAACTCCGGATGGCTTATATGAATTTAATGACATGCCTTTTGGCCTTTGTAATGCTCCAGCCACCTTTGAAAGATTTATGGACACAGTATTGCGTGGTCTAAAATGGGAGATATGCATGTGCTACCTTGACGATGTTGTGATCATTGGCCGTACGTTTGAGGAACATAACAACCGTCTCAGTCTTGTTCTCGACTGCATCAAAAAAGCTGGGCTGGTTCTGAATTCTGAAAAAATGTCGCTTTGGCGAACGTCAAACTCTCGTGCTGGAGCACTTGGTCGACAAGGATGGCGAAAAACCCAATCCTCGCAAGATAGAAGCAGTGAGCTCTTTTCAATCACCGCAGTCTGCACGAGAACTTCGCTCATTTGTCGGCCTATGCTCATATTTTCGTCGTTTTGTTCCATGATTTGCGGAGATCGTGTATCCGCTGACAAACGCCTTGCGACAGGATGCAACCTTGAACTGGACACCAGAGTGTGAAGCCGCATTCTCACAACTGAAGTTTGTACTAACGTCAGCACCACTGTTGCGTCACTTCGATACATCTTGCCCGACTGAGGTCCACACGGACGCTGGTGGTATCGGTGTAGGCGCGGTGCTTGTACAACGTCACAATGGCGCAGAGCATGTCGTGGCATATGCCAGCCGTTGCCTGAGCAAATCAGAATGCAATTACGCAGTTACGGAACAGGAATGTCTGGCAGCTGTTTTCGCTGTACAGAAGTTTCGTTGTTATCTTTACGGGAGGCCATTTAAGATAATTACCGATCACCATTCGTTATGCTGGCTGGTCGGTTTGCGTGACCCCTCTGGCCGCCTCGCACGTTGGGCGCTGGGACTTCAGGAATACGACTTTACGGTGTCGTACAAGAGTGGCCGTCGTCACGCTGACGCAGACTGCCTCTCCCGGATTTCTCTTGCGACTACTGACTGCGATGCTGAGAATTTCGACGACAGCCTTGCTGCTGTTACAACCACGTTCCCCAACGCGGCTGATTTCCAGAGAGAACAACCCCAGGCAGCACAGAAGGTTGGCCCAATATTGGGGATAGATCGGCATTGCTTGGCCGATGAACGGCCCAGTTTTCACAACGTACCGCCAAGATTGGCTATACCAGCCAAATAGAATGGCGACGTTGGACCAGCGTTGACAACGTACCCCCAATATTGGTTCTGCCAGCCGAATAGAATGACTATGTTGGACCAGCATTAACAACATTCCGCCAATGATGGCTGTGCCAGTCTATTAGATTGGTTATATTGGGCCAGCTTTCAGAGCTTTCCGCCCATATAGGCTGTGCGGGCCTATTAGAACGGACACATCGGGCCAGGTTGTACAAGTAGCAGTCAATATGGGCGGAGCCATCCAATAAGACCGGCATTATTGGCCCGCCGTTTGAACGTTATTGCTGACGTCAGCTGAAAAGTCAACATCACGATGTCATATTATTAGAATATGAGCCAATTTCTGCGTGTGCTGCTTTTTGGCACTGTTCTGGCCCCAATTCACGCGCCGATTTTTCAAGTTAGAGAGAGAGTAATATATGTGCCGGGCACAATATTAGAACTATCTTTTCGTCATTAAACCATGCCCCGCCGCGGCGGTCTAGCGGCTAAGGTACTCGGCTGCTGACCCGCAGGTCGCGGGTTCGAATCCCGGCTGCGGCGGCTGCATTTCCGATGGAGGCGGAAATGTTGTAGGCCCGTGTGCTCAGATTTGGGTGCACGTTAAAGAACCCCAGGTGGTCGAAATTTCCGGAGCCCTCCACTACGGCGTCTCTCATAATCATATGGTGGTTTTGGGACGTTAAACCCCACATATCAATCAATCAATCATTAAATCATGCACAGCTCGTTGAAATGCATAATCGTTGGTTGAAGTTGTGCAAGGTAGACTTTTTAAGTGAGAAAAAATTACCGATCAAGTTTCTCTGTCAGACGTGACGTCCGATGCGGTGCTATCCGTACGTATGACGAAGCTGCTGCGGATACCACTGTCTTACGCGTGCATGTAGACGTCGAATATCTGACGCAAATCTTATCGTATCATGTGTCGGGCTAGCTATCGACGCGACCTATTCGAATCTGTTTTGCGTTCACAGCACAGTACTGTTAACGGCACTTGCTGCTGCATGACGTGTGGGAAGATCGGGGGTCGTCAGTTGCGTTATGGTGACTGAATCATACAACATATGCAGTTGCCGTGATCTAACACACAGACGCGCGTGCGCACGCACGCACGCGCTATATTAATGCAACGACCACACGAATTCCCAACAACATCGCAGCGAACGGTTGGTAAGGTGTTGCGGAGTGTGTGGGCGTCGTAGGGCACCCTGTCGGTGCCCAGCTCGTTGCGAACGCGAATTTCGGCGTGGAACGCTTCTTTTTTATGTACTTTTTTTACTTGTGCCCAAAACGGTAGGCTGCGCGATACGAGAAGTACGACAGGCAAAAAAAGAAGAAACGTGAATGCATAGGGCAAATCGTTAATAACAAAAAAAAAACACGCACGCTCACGCCACTGCAGTGACGTGAGCGTGCGTGTTTTTTTTTTGTTATTAACGAAGCACATGTGCTTCCATAAAACATGACAGCCAAGAATGATGAAGTATTCATTTACATACAAATTACTATGAGTTGCTGAAACTCACGCAAAAGAACATAATTTTCTTCCTTGGATATTGATCGAGTGCCTTGGAATTATGCTATGTGAATTTGACACATCAACAGTGCATTATGATTCCCACCATAAGCGGCCACAATCTTGACAATAGAAGTACTCTTCCCACCTGATGTGCACCTAACGTAAAGAGGCCTAGTTTCTCAAGTTAGCAATATATATATATATATATATATATATATATATATATATATATATATATATATATATATATATATATATATATATATATATATATATATATATATATATATATAACCACTGGGAAAAATATACCAGGTGTAACCAGAAAAAGGCGCACCTGCAGTTTTAAAGTTTAAAAGAAGCAATGACATGCCAACCATCCAAAATAGAACGCCCGAGAAAGGAGCATCAATCAGTAATACAGCAGCTAAAAGCCTGCTAACAGCTGAAGGTAGTCATGCTGCTCTTCCATTCAAGTATAGTGTACACTGAGAAAAGATACTGAAGATACACTATCAGCAAATGACAAAAGCAATACAGACAGAGCTTTCTCTTATAATACAAAAAGTCTTTAGCTGAGGAGGCAAATAAGTCATTGGCACACAATGAGTGCACAAAAAAAAAGCTGTCGCACGAGGCTGTCAGCGCTTACACAACACAGGCAAAAATACAGTAGACTGAAGAAGGGAAAACCCATAGCAAAAGTTACCATACTCCTGAGTTCTTGCTTTGCGTGCAAATGAAGCTAGCGTGAAGTTGAACACTAGATTAAAGCACCACAATCAAAATCTGGAAGTCAATGCTTTAGGAATAATACAAAGTACTGAAGAAGCATGCAAAGAGCATTCCTGTGAAGGCAAATTTAAAAAAAAGACTGAAAGCTCTGTGGCCCTGAACAAGACAACACCACAACCAATCGAAGAGCCGTTCGGACACACCAGCAGTTCTGGCCAACACTAATAAGTCATAAAAACATACCTTTAATGCCTTTTTTACAAGAGAACTGCAAAAGAAATGTGCATACACCAATGCCAGAAGTATCGATGGAAGCTATTACTCATATTCAGCTCTTCATTGAAACACTGACAGATGATACTTGTACCTGGATGCTTAATTACTTTGGTACAACTCAAGAGCGTCGACGCCAAGTGGCAAAAAAATTATGATGGAAGACTACAATGTGATCAAATGCACACGTCATCCACCAACCAAGGTCCTATGCTAGAGTGAATATCGCAAAAAGTCTTGAACGCCTAATGTCACTGGCTCATACTTAGCGTTCTCAATCAAAATCTTGACCTCCCACACAGCATATTATTTCAACAACCTGCCACCTCTCACCATGTCATGAAACAAGCTCGAGTATACACAAACCCTCCTCACCGTTAGGTAGTTAGATAGCTCCACTAGTGCTTCACTCTCGGAACACATAGACTAGGGCCGTAACTAGACGGGTAGTGAGGAGGTTCTGAGCCCCTGAAGTATTTTCATGCTCTGACTTTTCGTCAACAATAGCTTAATCTGGGCAAGTTGGTTCATCGTGGTTGTGTTTTAGTAACAGTGAGAGAAGTTCAGGAAGAGACAAAAAGGACAGGAAAGAGCGCTGACTGCCAACTAAATTTTATTGAAGGTACTACGCCCACTTTTTTACAGAGTACAAGAACAGTGCTCATGCACAACGACACATGTGAGACCATGATAATATAATCTTAACTGAGAAAAGAATACTCTCTCTCCGAATGGATGAGTGAAGGTATACTGATGCACTGATCCATGGCCTTCCTGACAAGAAAATGCTTTCACAGTCTCTCTTTCATTTCTTGTTCTTGCTTTTTTTCAAAAATAGTGTTTTATGAAACATAGAACTGCACTTACATTCTTTACAGTGTATGGCCATGCGACTACCATAGCCATTCTTAACATTTTAAGCATGCTGTCTTGCTCAAACATTGGGGCATTGCCCAGTTTGTCTTGTGTTTACGTTTCCACGTGTCAATAGTATCTCATACACAACATTATATTGTCATTCAGTATACCTATTCTCGTGACGAATGGTGAAATAATGGCTATTTCTGTTGCTTTTTAGTACACACACTTTTGAAAACTTGCAAGGGATGGTAAATAACAAGATAAAATCATATCGGCTCGCTATTTTCTTTATATTGTGCAACACCTTATGTACGTACGGTATAGCATGCAAAGATCTTTGGTCATTCTGTTTTTATTTTGGTCCTGTTTTGTTTAACTTGACTTTCTGCAGGAGGGTTTAGCACACGGGTGTGATGATGCTGTTGGGATATCCAGCATCCTTCAGTCTTTTAATCTGGTTTTTAAAGCTTACCTCATCCTTGTGCTCACATGCCTTCTGAAGGGTGGCCTCAATGCACGTGGTGGCAATTCCTCTGTGTAAATTGTGTAAATGTGTAATTATGTGTTATGATGTACTAAAAAAGATGTCCCAAGAATCAGAATAAGTGACAGTAGTCAAAGTTTTTGTCACTGCCTTTATACAAATACCAGTTTATTTGTTGCCTCCTGCAGTATTTTAGGGCATCTTATATAGATAGGATGTTTTCTCACTTTTATTACATTTTTGTATTGATGATGCCATACGCTCAGGAGGTAGAATGTCGTTATGTTCTTTCTGATAACTTCTAGCTTCTGAGCAAAGATAATGTTTCAGAAAAATGAAAAAAGGCTAGCATAATATTAAGACATGGGAAGAAAGCAGAGTTTATCAAAAATGAATGCATTAGTTGGGAATGAGAAAAAAAGATGGATGACAGGTCAGTAATGTCAATTAATTTATATTAGGACACATGAAATGTAGCAGAGGGTGGCAGGTGATTAGTTCCAATGATATCGAGAAATTATCAGCCATAATATGAAATTGGCTCATACAGGACAGGGAACATTGATTGGGCTTCCACCCTGCAGTGGACATAATATAGGCTTAACGCTAACAATGAGCAAAGCCTGTGAAATTAATGCTCCATGAAATGAGCAGTACTGCACAGATTGCTGTGCTAGACTTCCCATTTTGCATATTTTACTAGCTTATCCTGCTCGCTGTTCAGACACAAAGCTTCACCAGAAAAACAATGTTATACTTGGTGAGGGTAATGCCAGTGAATCCAGTGTTTTATCTACACCTTTCCTTGCTTAAGTCCTCCTCCAAACTATACAATTTTCTTGCAAATGTTCTGCTTACAGCACACCAACCGATCAAGTGAAACAACTTTATTGGGGTCCTGCAGGACGCGCCCTAGTATGCAATCACCATTTCACTTCACGTTACAACATACTGGTGGTAAAAATATTCTCTGGCAGGGTACAGAAGTGCATGCACTGAGCTAGCTTTTGCAGCGCGGTCTATTCCAGAAAGTTGAACCTATGTTTGGTACAGAATTTTGTAACCACACGATGCTTGCACAGATTAAATGTGGCCACACATAGCAACTTCTGAGCTTTTTTATGAAATGATCTCGCAGTATCTGAAAACATTTGTTTTTTTGTTTACTTCATAGTTCTCAGTGAAATATTTCTCTTGTTCCTCTCATTGAATAATGGCATCTGGTGTTACTAAGGTGTTCCTAATGCCTCACTATGAGATCAGAAAAACGATTCTCCTTGAAATCGCTTCACAAGCATTTCCTAAGATATTGAATGACACTGCTTGCACATGTACAAACATTTGCTAGTTTTATTGAGGGTTGATGATAAAGGGAATCAGTTGGTGCATCCAAGCCGGACAGAGATTGACTGGCCCTGAAAAGGGCCGTTTAGTTATATATCTTGCAGCTTGTTCCAGGTAGACAGGGCTTCATTCTGTAGAAATGGTAACTCATCACACTGGTTCCCCAGCATGAAGAACATAACTTGATGCTAACACTCACTCAGATGTTCTGAAATGTCATAGAGGGTACATGAAGGCTGGGTACATGAAGGTTGCAGTTATACTAACTGTACAGTCAGCATGCTTGTGGGATATGTGCATAGCTGCATCAAAGCCACGTGTGAGAATTGCGTGAACAGCTGAAAATCTCAATGGCAGCATAGCTTAAGAAGTCTGTCATCCCTTTTTTGCCAGTTTCCAATATCATCCTTCCCTTTTCATGCATCTTCTTTCAATATATCTGGGGTTTTAATTCCCGAAACCACGATATAATATTGAGAAGCAAATTTTGAACATCTGGTGTTCTTTAACATCTTCACTTGTTTGCAGCGCAACACCAGAAACCCAGGACAAGGAAGGAGCAAAAGAGAAAGAAAAGACGGCGCCGACTCTGAAAAAGACGGCACTGACATCATGACACGCACATGTCGTGATGTAAGCTGCCCAAAGAGTGGCCTCCCGTGAGAATAGTGAAGAATTGGGAATAGGATCTACCAGTAAGGGCTTTGTGTGCCATTCACAAACAGTGAAAAAGATCCACCAGGGGTGAACCACAGGTGGTGCACTCTGACTAAGAACAGAGTAAAACAGATGTGCCAGACAGGAGACTATAAATGGTTTTGTCTGGAGCTGGTGCCAGACCGAGCTCTGATTAAGCGTAAGGGAGTATTGAGCGCCAGGCCAATCTGATCCCATTCCTGTGATGGGGTGCAATGTGATGACAGGTGCGAATTCCATTTTCTTTTTTTTTCCATAGGTTTAGGGAAATAATTTTTCAGGGATCAGATGAAAATACCTCCGACATACATAATAACATGCTTATTCTTGGGCGTAGTCATGCCTAGCCACCAGATTGGGAGAAAAAGGAATGTTTCCCGAAATGTGCGATAAAGTGTTTGGTGCTACGCCTTGACGGAAGTATATAGGTGCTTCGGAAATCGGTACGCCATTTCTGTAATCATTAAATATGCAACTGCATGTGCCACTGCTAGGGATAGCGTGACACTCCCAGCCATTTCGGGGTAAGCCGTTTTAATCTACATGAAGATGTTAATGAGCCCGTTCTCCATCACAGCAGTAGCTGTGGCCATTCCTTCAACTAGGCCTACTGCAGCGCCGACTAAACGTCTGCATGAATTTAGCGCTAGTACCATACATAATAATCAGCACGTGCCTTCGGTTCACTTCGATGGTTTTGCGAATTCATCTTGCGTGACAATGGTTTAAGTTGCATGCGTGCCTTAACCATTACTGTAATAGGAGACCATGATTTATCGTCACGCATGGTGTTGCTTAGCTCGGTCCTCAGTGTTCGAAGCAGGTTCCGCCTTGTGAGTGCATGAGACAGGCACAAGAGTTGATTTCTGCTCGGTGTTTCTATAATTCCCTAGCCTGTATTATACAGGAAGCGGATAGTGCTGGTGTGCGTCAGCTGCCTCGGTGCGCTCTCAACCACCTGCCTGGTAAGACTGATAGCTCATTCTATCAGCGCCTTGTCGTACTCCCTCCTCACACTGCGACATGTCCTCCACTTGGAGGACATGATGACGGAACAAGATGATACGAAGCCCAAAACCGCAATGTTTGCAAGCCACAACCCAAGCAAACAATTCAACAATGAGGCCAGAAAATCGACCTGACTAAGCCTGGAGCAACAAGCCAAAGAGCATATTGTCACGGGGTCGTGACGTGGCCGAAAACAGGAGACTTCCTGTTGGGATTTAACTGTTTATTTGGGCGAACCTGTGCCCGGAAAACGGAAAGTCCAATTACAGCAGCAGTCTCGCACAGATAGCAGTCTCGGACTGATAGCGGCGAACGGAACGTCGGCCTTCGATCAACAACTGACTAGCGGCGAAGCGCGTCGGCATTTTATACTCTTGCCGTCGAATGTTCTAGCGTTATCGGTGGTGGTGGCGTAGGTTCCAGCACAATCTGTACCGTTCGCACAGTGGGCGTGATCTTATCGAAATGATCTACTACAGTCTGGAACCTTCTCGAAAACTGCTGGCGCGGTTTGCGCTGAGAATCGTGTGGTGTTTTGGGACGATAACAAAAACTTGGGAAATGGAACGTGGCAATATTCTTCGTTGGATAGATGGATCGATGTGGCTGTACCCTTTAGATCGGGCGGCGGCTAACGTCACCTAGCCGTAATGCTTAGTGAACTAACCACTAGATTTTTTTCCCTTTAAATAGTAAAGTTGGACGGGTACTTTGAAGTGAAGGGTTTAATTTTCAATCGTGCCTTGACTTTAGCCACCAATCAGATAACCTCCTTCTAGTTAAGTCTACCCGCTTAAAGTCTATTTTGCCCTCCCTGTCCCTAAACACCAGTGCTTTGAAAAACTCTGCGCCATCATCTTGAACTATAGGGTGAAGCCCTTTACAGAGCATTGTCAAGTGTTCGGCAGTTTTTTCTTTCTCTTCGCACGCACTGCATATTGTGTTTATCTCTTCATATTTGGCCCGATATGTCTTGGTTCACAATACTCCCGTCCTGGCCTCAAACAGTAGAGAACTACCCTGAGTATTATCATAGATTCTTTCTTTGGCAATTTCCTGCTTAAAAGTTCGATAGATCTCTAGCGCAGACTTCTTAATCATGCCAATTCTCCACATGTCAGTCTCCGTTTCCTGCAGTTCCTTTTTAACCGATAGTTCTTTCTGGTTTGGCCACCTGCTGTTTTCTAAGTATTTACCAGTCAACTTTCTGGTTCGCTTCCTCCATTTTGTATCGACATTCTTCATATACAAGTAGCTGAAAACCTTCCTAGCCCAACGCTCTTCCCCCATTTCTCTCAATCGCTTCTCAAATTTTATCTTGCTGCTAGATTCCCTGCCCTCAAATGATGTCCATCCCATATCACCTTGTACTTCCTGATTTGGTGTATTCCCGTGAGCTCCCAAGGCAAGCCTACTTACTCCACGTTGCCTAAATTCTAATCTTGCTTGAACTGCTGATCTCATGCACAAGACCGCGTTGCCGAACGTCAGCCCAGGAACCATGACCCCTTTCCATATTCCTCTCACAACATTATACCTATTGTAATTCCACAGTGCCCTATTTTTCATCAATGCTGCATTCCTGTTATCTTTAGTCGTCACGCATATTTCGTGTTCCCTCAGGTACTCGGTCCCATTGCTTATCCATATGCCCAGTTATTTGTATTTATCTGTTATCTCTAGCTTGACTTCCTCTATTCTAAGCTCACTACCTTTGTTATCATTAAAAATCATGACTACTGATTTTTTCTAACTGAATCTAAAATCTAATCTATCTCCCTCATTACCGCAGATGTCCATCAACCTCGGCAAATCTTCCTTGTTGTCGGCCATTAGCACTATATCATCTGCGTAGATTAATGCTGGTAGTGCCTGATCAATGAGTTTTCCTTGTTTGACTAAAGAGAGGTTGAAGCCAAGTCCCCTTGCCTCTAATTTGGCCTCTAATCCTTGTAGGTACATCATGAATAAGAAGGGTGACAGTGGGCACGCCTGTCTAAGTCCACGTTTCACCACTGTGGGCTTGGATACCTGTTTTTCCTACTTTTTAACTACCTTGTTAGTTTTATAGATTTCCTTTAAACGATTAGTGACTCGATCTTTTACACCCAGTGTGTGTAGTATTCCCCACAAGTCCTCTTGAACCACGCTATCGTACGCTCCCTTGAATTTCTGCAGGCCGGTAGGAAGCTTCACAGCGCAGCGCCTGATCTTGTGAAACGGCGCAGCCATGCAGGCAGGGCATTCAATTCCCTCCCTATTTTTTGTATACTACTGTCCTTGTGTACATCGTAGAACACATAACAGTAATGATAGCAAACAGATCATTGATTCGGGTAGGCTTGGTGTTTTTATTTAAAATGGAACAACGAGGAAGCTGCTGAAGCTCGTGCCTGTATACAGCTGCTTTATATGGAGATGAAACTTTAACGAGAAAAAAAATGTAATGATAAACAGTAGGCTCATAAAACAACATTTCTCTGAGGGTGCATGGAATATACGTCCCATGCAAGGGTATGCATTGCAGTCCTTACTGCATTAATTATGTACACGTACTGCAGGGCATGCAAGTGTATGCAGACACACGCTGACGAAATGACATTTTTTGCTACATACAAACGTGCACCGCACCAAATAAGACGCACGTGTTTGTATAGTCAGGGAACACTCGTGAATATTGATAAAATCACACAGCTGGCTTACAGTATAAAACAAACACAATTGCGAACAATAAAATGCGACGCTGTTTAAAGAGGCGGACCCAGGTTACGAGGAGAATTATCAGTATGGCATACACACCACGTGTCAAGCTTTGGAACATCTAAAGAGACTAAATATGGAAAGTTGCCTTTGTAAGTTAACATGACAGTACCAAATGGAGAATCCACACGAGAGAACAATTCATCGTGGGCTAAAGAATGTGTTTTAAATATTATACACAGCTTTGCAAGATAATATCGACGAAATTTACTCGTCTAGGTGTGGGAGGTGTAGGCCTGATAAAATGCGATGTTGCTTCAGAGCCTTCCTTTCGTAATATTGCAATTTTATTCAACTCTTTCAAACGCGGCACCATAAATTTCTACTGGGTGCTCGAACACGGCAAGCAGGTCGCGGGGCAAAATCTTTGTAACATTTTATTACCGAAACAGCGATACTAGCAATGCTTGAGCTGCACTTGCTGTTTTCTAAATTGTAACCTCTTCAATCTCATCACTGTGATCAGGAAACAGAGAGGAAAAGTACAGCAGTAGTACGTAGAGAAATATTCAATTTCAAGCCCTTTAGCAATATCATCTAAACAAGTTGCCTGTTCACTGTTGAATTCTCGATGGAAACAAACAACTGATCAGGGACGCAAGCTTGGCTTGGCACTGGCTTGGCCGTTCATACAGAGCCAAAAGCCGCTGCAGGAAACTGGATTGCGGATCGTATTGAGACAAAATATTTTATACAGTTTTGTTTTTTTTTTTATTTCTCTAATTGCTCTTGTGATCGCGTGGACCGCGCTTCGTGATCTCATGTACCGGCGCACTGTTTTTAAGTTTAGTATGGCGCACGATAATACATGATTGCGTGCTTTAATTTAAAAAGGTTCGCGAGTATGGCAGCAACACTGCGATGTCGGGAAGAGGATAGTAGTAGAACCAGTAGCAGCTGCATGCCCGGGTGGAGCGACTGATGCCCAGATGGAGGAATGTCAACCCGATGCCTTTTGTGTTGGCCGTTCTGGCAGTTCCGCCGACTTTATAGAAAGAGACGACCCCGTCGCTTGTCCTCTTCTCTTTTTCTTCGGGCATCGGCGACAACATTGACGGACGACGTGTTCGACTTCATCGTGCACGTGAGTATAGGTTGGTTTTTCATTTGAGTGAATTCTTGTTCAGATTTGCAACTTGTCGACTTCATCCTGATCACCTGTCACCGGCAATAAGTCACATACGTGTGATATTTAGGTGAAATAAATGATAATGCACATTTTCTGCTCCATTTGCTTGACTTAGCTACGCCAGGACATGAGGTAAAGCCTTTTTCGCCTAGCCACTAGCAGGCAAGATCGATCACTCGCATCCTTCAATTCACGAATCAACGCGCCTGCCTTAAAATTAGTAAGCTGCTCGCAAAGAAATCTTACCGAGGCAATTTTGTTTTCTGTGAACAATGCACCGTAGATTTGTCTTGAATAACAAAAAAAAACTTGAAAAATAAATGTCGCGACCTTTTAGAAAACGCCGTGTCTAAGAGCTAGACGCGGCATTTTGTAAAAGGCTCATTAAATTCAGTATTTTTTCGTAGTTTCTGCTTGAAATTATTATTGTCTATGAATTTCATGGCCCAATCTTTTGCTTTGGCTGAAAATCTCGGCGGCAAAAACTTTGTTCAGTGTCCCTTTAAGGGCAGGTGTAGATGCCATCATTTCAGTCGATAATTTTTTGCTAGTCGGTCGGCTGGTTAACAATAAGGGTACTAACTAGAGTTCCAGATTTCATCAGCAACACATCGTCATGGCTTCATCAGATGCTGCATTATATACATTCTATCCTCGTTTTTAAATAGGTGTACCGTATGGTCCACTGTTACAGGAAACAAGCGAGCTCCTGGACAGTGAGCCATGTGGTGCTAACTGGCAGCGAGGCTTGTGAATGGGACGCATGCGCATAGAATCGGGGTGCGCCCAGTTTTGTCTGCCATTTCTCCGCCTGTACGCATGACAGCATTGGAAAGCGCATCCGTAATTTAGCTGCGCAATTTATCTAGCCCAGTGCCTCCTGCTTCAGGGATTTCCTGTGAGCACAAAAAATGCATGATTTTAATCGTTGCTGCAGTGTTTTGCAAGTTGTCACCGTAAAGCACATCATATTTTTCGCATAATGCTCGCTGCAACTAGCAAGTTTCGATGACTCAAAATGCTGTTCAGGTCTGATGTAGCAAACATTCTAAGCTCGTCCTCGTGACCATGAAATATTGGTTTATTAAATAATGGAAGGCAGAGTTGGTATCAGTTGATTTACAGTGTGAAAATGAAAAGTGCGAAGGACCGTGCCTCGCAAGTAAGCCCCGAGAGCATGAGCAGAGAAGTAGCCGATGAGGATGTTCATGCGCTGCATTTCCAAATCTCACCAGCACTAATGCTTGACGGACTGCTGGCCACGCACTAGCATGTTCTTTCTGAAACAGGACTTTGGCCCTGTAAGCAAGTTCTTGAAGGGCATAAGTAAAACGTAGAATGGGCCCCCTAAATGCACCCATCCTTGAACCATTGGGCTTATGAATTAGTGCCCTTTTCAAAATACAACTATTCTGAGCTATAAATTGTGACAGAACAGTGCACGAAGTTTAAAAATGGGAAAAAAGTCTTTAAATGTCCCCTTTATACATAGTGTTCTTGTGATGTCACTTCTGCCGTTGTCACCCTCTCCCGCCACGCCCGGGTAACTCCCTGGGTACCTACGGCAGTTCACGTGCTGCAGTGCGGTTTGTTGGGGGCTCGTCATCTGTTGCTGTGAACGATGTGGAAGCATTGTGGTTTTTTGTTGTCTTACTTTAACGAGCTCATTGGATTAGGAAGGCCTCGCTCGTTCACTCGATACAAGACCAGATAATCAAGATGTGCGACACATACACCAGCCACGGCGTACACCGGCTGCCCGCCACAACCTATGAGGGCCTATTATCTTGCTTTCACTACAAATTGCCTGGCCCAAAAACAAGTGAAAGCTCAAAATCTCTCGAGCCGCAATTTTAAGAGTGGATGTGCGAAGCGCAGCTGCTCCCATCGAAAACTAGTCGTGCAGAGCTAGGCAAGTTTACAAGAGATATAATATTATGAATATATTGTCACGGCCTACGCCACCAAAGTAGCAATGCCCCCCCCCCCCCAAGTGTTTTAAACAGTGCTGATGTTGAGCTTGAGCCTCTTTGATTGCAATTTGTGGAAATAGTCGAGGAAAATATTATACAAGGCAGATAGCGACTTTGCGTGGTGTGTGCCGCGGTAATGCCAGTCATCACTTTATTTTTCGCGTATGCTTTAACACACTTTTCACTTTGTATTTTGCTTTTGTTGTACGCTAATGTACAGTGGAGTCACTGAACACGATAGAGACCGTGTATAGAATTAATTGACTAATTAAAAAAATCCTGACGCCCAACTTGAACCGATCGGCTATACTTCAAAGTGAACTAATATTATTTCCCATTCTTTATAGTTTGTTTCAATGCAGTACCAAATCTCCGCGATCGCCTTCACGATTTTAACCGCCTTCCTCGCCATCATGATTTCAACTGCGGACAAGTTTGTATGTACAGTATCTTGATAAGCTATATCTGTTTGCAGGTAAATACTTGGCTATGGCACTTACCCGTAGTGAAGTTGCACCTGAAGATGCAAATATTGCAAAGTTTCTTCAAGTAGCTTTTGTTAATCTGCACCAGCCAAATACGCTGGTACTTTTAGGAAATTCGGAATGTGCGTTCTCAATTTTAGGTTATAACTTTCAGCGAAGAAACACCCTAAGCTCTGCTCCCTCTGCGTGGACTACTAAATCAACTTGCCTCACTAGCAGCTCATAATTTCTCAAACTTGCATCGTGAGGCAAAACTAAACGGTTGCAAGCACGGGGAGACAACATGGCAGTTGTAGGCGATAGATTCGGTTGGTGCCCGGGCATGTTGGTGGCGCATTTCGGAAGTGACGAAAAGGCGCTGCGAGATGCACGTGCACACTTTGTATAGTTGCTGTATTGGACAGCAAACTTTTTTTCTTATCTGAGCAGTTTTACCAAAGGAAGCTTCATCATATGGTGTGATAAATGAAGCGAATGCACAGGTTGAACCACATCATAGCCTCACTGTGCTTTTGTACTTTTTTTAGCTCGCAAAATTTATTTGTACGTATAAGTGGCAACTTGCCAGTAATAAGGCAGCACTTGTTTCTTTATTATATGATCATCTCCGGTGTGCTGCTGCCTCAATATTTCAAATTCTAAGCATTTACACCATTGTATGCTAACTTTTCCTTCAAAGTGAGACAAGCCACATGTGTATCGTAGATCAAGAAGCATGCCAGTTTTGCGTACTTGCAAGGTAAACATCAGAAATGCACAGTTGATCAAAAATACTAGTTTAATGGTGCGTCTACATAGCAAAGCACCTGTGGCACCTCGGGAACAAGATAATGCCACATATGTTACAAGAGATAAATAAAAAAGACACGGAACGTTCCGTGAACAAGTAGAAACAAAAATAAAATGGCACGTGGCAGCGAGCGAAGGCGGCAAGGGGGGGGGGGGCCGTGGGACTTAAGCGGATGAACGTAAGGTGTGTGTTTAATATGTGGAAGAAAAAAAATCAAAATTTTGGCGACTGAAATGAGGGTGACTTAGTGAGTGCGCTCATGACGAGAGTAAACACGGTTATTTATTTATTTATTTTTTTCAAATCCCTTTTGAAAGACACAAAAAATCTGTATGTGGTGCAGCCTAACAGAAGGTCCGTGAAGGCAAATTATGAATTTGTCGTTGTACAAAGGTCTATTTTTTTTTTCATGCGCACCATCCCCGCCGCTGTGGTCTAGTGGCTAAGGTACTCGGCTGCTGACCCGCAGGGCGCGGGTTCGAATCCCGGCTGCGGCGGCTGCATTTCCGATGGAGGCGGGAATGTTGTAGGCCCGTGTGCTCAGATTTAGGTGCACGTTAAAGAACCCCAGGTGGTCTAAATTTCCAGAGCCCTCCACTACGGCGTCTATCATAATCATATAGTGGTTTTGGGACGTTAAACCCCACATATCAATCAATCAATCATGCGCACCATAAATAGTGCTCAAAATTTAATTGCATATGTTGTTTTCATCCTCGCTGTTTTCCGTGCTGTTTATGATGAAAAAAAAAAGTAGCACGCTGAAGTGGTGCTGCTTTTGGGCAACAGTTGAAAATGGCGGGGTGCATGAATGCGGAATACTGCCGCTTACACTCAAATCACTCTTGTGGTCACCTCCCACTGTTTGCAGCATGTGTTGTGTATACACAGCTGCATATTTCCTAGCTAGAAAAATTTGATTTTAGGTGTTTCACGCCATTTTCCATGCAACTATTCCACAATTGCACACACTGATCAGCAGGCTTTCAATTGCGCTGAAGGACACAGGTGCCATAAAATTCATAGTCGATTCTTTCAAGAAACCGTATGTAAAGGCTGAAGCTTCATGCGTACATACACACACACATACCATATTGTTTTTTGTACTTTATGAAAGCTGCGAAGGTCTCATGTGCCTCCAAGCGTAACCTGTCTTATTTATTCTCCATCACCGCAAAAGTTTTGTGAGTTTCAAATAAAACTACTTTGCGCATGGCCACGTTTGGGTAATTTTTTTGTGTAGGTGTTATTTGAGCAGCCTACAGTGTTTACTTTATAAGCCTGTATGTATATGTTGCATTATAAGGATGCAGAATGTGTGTAGCTGTACAATATAGATGAAGTGTAAAAATTAAGTGTGTCTATTGTAGTGTTCTTGCAACCAATCTTACCCCCGTGTTCTAGAACGTCCCTCCACTCAACGCTTCACCTTCACTTGAGATGGCTGATGGGAGCGCCGTCTCTAAGCAGAGAAAATTGCTGCATGTCAGCAATAATCTGCTGTGATTCTCGAGTAGCGCAGCGTCGCTTTCAGACGAGCAGTGGCACAGTGCTCAACCCTGTCAAGTGAAGGGTGAAAGTCGAGTCGGGGAGCGTTTATGAATATGGGGGTTAGTTTTGTTGTCTTGTTAACCTGCCATTAACACTGGATTGGTGCTACTTTGCTCTAGCTGTACAGCGCTCTCCAAGGTTCAAGGAGGCACCGCACGGGGAAGGCTCGGAGCAAACCATGCGTGAGTTTCCTTTCATTGTTACACTCTGCACGTATTAAGTGATAGACTTTCGTGTATGCTATTTGTATTGTGCAAGTTTTTGGGGACATACAACTTCCAACACTTATATGTTCTGACGAAAATCACGCAAGAATGAGACAAGCTTGTGCAAAAATTGTGCAATAGTGTAAGAAGCTTTTGCAGAAGTCTGTGAAATGAAGTTTTGAAATTTTGTGGCAATGTGTCATTGTACAGTTGTCAACAGTCTTGCTCAGCATGCTTGACTGCAGGGCTCCCGGCTGCACAGGCGCATCTACGGAGTGCCTAATGCATGATGGGCCAAATGTCAGCCTGCACACTGGTGCCACTTATCCCCGTTTGTCTGTTACATCAGTGTCTCTTCTAAAGGGGATCAACTGTGCTACCTTTTTTTTTCGAATGTAATGAGTTCTTTTTCCAGATTATTGTTGTTTTAAGGTAGAGCCTCACATTTCTATCAAATACTGAAGATTCTATTTTTCCTTCTAGATGCTATGAAGTCACTCCTTGTGTTACAATAGAGTGAACACTGTTATGAGAAAAGCTACTTTATGGAGTTAACTCACTCCATATTGACTTAACACACAGAATTGGTGAAAACTACACTCTATTCCAGCTGCATTAGGAATAATATTCATTTGCATACTAATGTTTCTTTTGTTTGTTTGTTGGCTGGAGGTATGGAGTATAGGGTGGCCAGAGGGCACGGTGTAGTCTTTCTTCATCTTCCCAATTTTGTGAACATCAATTGATAGCCGTATGGGAAGCAGCCAGCATGCTGAAACAGCGGTGCAAGCATGCAAGATGTTCACCATTGCATGTAGTCAGTTGCTGTGAGCAACCTACTGCATACAATTAACTGCGAGTGGTGAACTAACGTTGCACTATGTGTGCCTCCTGGAATACTGCAATAGTAAAGTGCCACAATCGTATAGTAACATGGATAACATCGCAATTTCTTTGTTGAATAATTTTGCAACAGAATCAATGGAGTTTTAGATAAATTTGTGTATCTGCCTGGTTCATCAAAGCTACAGAGTCAAATGCGGTATATACTCGCGTATTATGTGTACTTTTTTTGTCAATCCGGTCATGTGCGAAGCTAGTAGGAATCGCTGGCCTAAAAGCTCAACTGGGAATATATGTTGCAGGCGCTGTCACAGCTGTCTCAAAGCGGATTGTCATTTGTTTGCTAAGCCTGTTCAAATGCCCCCATTTTCTTGAAGTTCTTCTGAACAGTGCTCACAAAAACCAGTTCCCACGACAGGGTTATACCATAGAACATAAGTACTCTCCAATAATTGTCGGGAACCCAACGTAAAGTAAGATGCAGACAAGGAAGCGCGATGCCAACACAGTGCTGTGTGTGTCGCCCTTCATGTGTGTGTGTGTCCATTCCTTGTCCCAGTCTTCTATTGCGTTGTGTTCCCTCCGATATCTAACCAACACACCCAAGCTTCTATGCTAAGTCTTATTCAACGCACTCTTCTGCTGGCTCCCATACTGAATATTGCATGTCGAAGAACTCCACGCTGATGTGCTTAGCGGTAGCACGGTTTCAGTTTTCTTCGGTAAGCTTTATAACAGCAATCTGCCTCGTATATAATTATTGTGGCCTGTCACAAGGAACGGTAAAAACGCAATGGCCAGACGGCGAAACTGAAAAAAAAAATGAGTGCGAAAACCTGCCTCATCTAGTTGATGTGACAGGTCCTTGCACGCGTTCAACATCTGTGCTGTGTCTCGGGAATACATTCTTGCCGTGGAAGAGGTGAGAAGATAGGAGGCAAACCTTTAGGCATTTCGGACTACACATAAACAGGTTTCAGTTTTCAAGTTCGATATTCTAGGGAAAGCATAAAAGTTAATGGAAGAAGGGACCTTGCACTCAGTCCATTTTGTGTAAGACTGCACTCGCCTGCTCGACAAGAGATGTGCCTGACCAGAGCATCATGAAGTCAAATGTGTCTGTGTGTGTGCTGGCAAGGTGGCTCGGGCTGGTTGGGGAGGGCAAAGTATGCGAGCAAAAAGTTTCTTGTAGTAAAGCAGGCTGGCTAATTATACTGGTGAGCAAATTATGTGAGGATGCAAATTGTGCGAGTAAATATGGTATGTACTCTTGTATGTTTCAGCTCTATTGCTACGGACCCTGCCGATCCAACTTGGCATCCAGCAGCAACAAAGAGAGGTTCTGCAGGAGGTGCGACAGCTGAAGCACAAGGTACGGCTCTTGTCCGTGCCTCAGCACGCCCAGCCAGCACAGCGCCCCTCTGGCCTTCCCCGGCTGCCTGCTGGTACAATTGTAGAAGTGGAGGCAGCAGAGGCAGCTGTGCAGAGTAAAGCTGTGGCTGCGGCTTTGGTGTATATTTCTTGATTTTTAATATGCCTATGTAACATGCAGAAATTTAGTACTGCTTTAAGATACTGTGTTTCGGGAAACAAACTAGTCAGGTTATCTCATGAGCCACTGTACTACAGTCGAATATGAATAATTCGTACTCAAAGAGGCCAGAAAATTTGTTCAAATTAAAAGAAGTTCAAAATAATGAAAGTTACCGTAATTACTTGAATCTAACACGCACCTTTTTTCCGGTTAAGAGAGTTCCTAAATCGCATGTGCGTTAGAATTGAGTACGAAAAAAAATGAATATGGTCATTCTATTGCCATCGCCACTTACAAAATGGCCGCCCCCTACGTGCGTCGGCATGGCGCGTCGGTCATTTCTGCCTATGTGTTTCCCATGCGCGGCACTTCATACGTGTGCTGAAGAGTTCGTCATCTTGTAGTACATTAGCATCGACGGCATGGTAGGGCCGACTCCAAAAACTCGACGAGTGCACCACAATGCTGCTTCTAAAAGAAAAGTCGTCGCGTGTGCAGAAACGGACGGAAATCGGGCCGCATCGCGGTCATTCGGAGTTCCCGAAACGTGCTTGCGGGACTGGCGGAAACAAAAGCAGAACATTCTCGACAGCAAATATTCACGCAAAGGCTTCAGTGGACCACAGCAGGGTTGGTTTCCACAAATTGAAGAGCTGCTCGGCGAGTATGTGATTAAGCAGTGAGTGGCACAGCGGCCCGTGACGACAGAACTGCTCCAAGTGCAGGCTATGCAGTTAGCCTAAAAAAAGGGCTAATGCAGAGCCATTTTAAAGCGAGCAGGTGCTGGCTAACGAACTTTATGAAGAGAAAAGGCTTTTCCCTCCGAAGGCGAACGGGCATATGCCGGAAGTTGCCGGAGGAGTACGAAGAAAAGCTTCAGAGTCTTCAGAGGTTCCTCCTAAACTTGCGGCACAACAACGGCTACCTGCTTGGGCAAATCGGGAATGCCAATCACACGCCTCTTTACTTCGACATGCCTGGCAACACAACCGTCTAGGAGAAGGGGGCGAAGCAAGTTTGTGTACTGACATTGGGCCACGGTAAAACTAGAGTGACAGCAATGCTCTGTTGCACGTCAGATAGGCATAAGCTTCCCCCGTACTTCATATTTAAACGGAAGACGCTCTCAAAAAGAGTCCTTTTCGCGAGTGGTGTGATCAAGCGGGCCAACGAGAAAAAAGGGTGCGCGTTGCAACCGATGTCTTAGTTTTTTTTTTTTTTTTTTTTTTTGTCGTGGAAACCGGGCGCGCGTTACAATCGAGGGCGCGGTAGAATAGAGTAAATACGGTAAACGAGTGGAGGGCTCACCATGCAGTGATGCATGTGCACGGAGAAGTTTTATTCACAAATTACAGGACATCCGTCATTAATTAAAGTAGTCAATACATGTCTGTACACGTTGGCCTTGCAACGAGTCAACAAGTTTTGCGTGCTGTTTGCAAAGCATTTGTAGTTCGGCTTCAGTATTCTCCTGGCAAAAGAAGTTGCGCGCGGCAATGTCCAGTGCTGACACTCTTCGAAGACAACTGTGTTTCCACTGTTACCATCTGCGCTGCAGCCGGAGTGTGGCCAGCACATGATGAGAATCGAGGAGCGTCTCCACCTGGAGAAAAGCAGATCGGCATTCGTGAGAGAAACACTCCGCGGCAGCTTTTTTTTTTTTTCTCTTCATGCGCGGTGTTGAAAGGAGAAGAGTCTCTACATAGCAGGAACGAAAAACAGGGAAGCGTGACACCGGCGCGTTGCAGATCGGCATGAGAGAGCTAACTCTCTGCGACAGATTTTTTTCCCCTCTTTCTCTTCATGCGCAGTGTTAAGAGGAGAAGGGTCTCTACGTGGCAAGGACGGAAAAAGCCGAAGCGTGGCACAGGAATGTCGCAGATTGGCATTTGGCAAACATTCCATCGCAGTCTTTTCTTTCCCTTTCTTCATTTTCTTCTTCAAGCACAGCGATGAGGTGTCTGAAGTGCCACCGCAGGATTGGGCGGGGTGCTGAGAGCATTTTCGGAGCGCGGTATAGCTTTGATAGGACCACAGCGTCAGTTCGAATTAAGTGTGTTGAAATTAATGAGATTCGACTGTATTTGCTATAGTCTGTGAAGTCCGAGTGAACTGTCCTAAGCTAGCAGACGATGTAGGCGGCATCGTGTGTTTGATGGGCAGTGACTAGCAATAGCCTGCTTAAAACAGACATTCAGTAATTTTGTTCATTTATCAACCTATGTCGTGTCCGCTGTGGCTTTCTCTACTTTGAGCTACAGTTCACCCTGCCTTGTGTTAGCCGATTTCTTACTTTTTTAAAAATCTAACATGCACCCAATTTCGCAGTGTGAAGAAAAATGCACCTTTGTTTATTGTGATGAGATTTCTATAGCGACATGCCTCTTTGTTGGCTATCACAGAAAAATATAAACAGCAAATGGTGCGACCATCTAGTGCGACCTTTATTTTTCTATCAGTTTGATCTATGACCAAGATTTGGTCGCTCTATGGTTGCCTCATAGTACGCCTTGATCATGTTCATTTATCTTGTTGTGCTCTGCTTACAATGCATTGATTAAAAACATGTCCAAGCTTCTTTTTGAATTCCACATATTTTATTGTTTTTCACCTGTAGAAGCTACTCCTGGTCAACATTCAGGCAAAGACATTGTAACCTCGAAGAAACATGTATTGGAATTTGAGCACTGTACAAAGTAATTATACTATTTCATAGCTAGAATCAATATTTATTAAGGGTTATAACAGTGTTGTATTTGATTTCAAAACAGCGAAACTGCATTCAGAGAAGGACTCTGGAAGGTTCTCACACTGAGTGTGAGAGGGCTGATGTGGAAATCATTTTAGGTCAAGTGAGTTGAAGTTAGCGTAAAAAAACAATGAAATGTTGTGATGCCCAAAAATTCAAGTTGTTGTTTTCAGTGTCCTCTTCTTGCAGATTTTTATCATGAAAACATTTCGATGTGCTGTTGCGTTTGCCCCATCTATGCTTCTTGCATTTTTTTACAGCGCAAGCACCTCCTGCAGATTGGGGGACGTGGCCTCCGAGAAATTGGTGTGAATGCCATGAAGGCTGTATTGGCACATGACGTGCAAGTGCTGTACAGCCTTCATGGCAGAAAAGGGAAAAGCGCCTTTGTGAACCTGAGGCTCTGTAGATTAGTGACAGGTTAGACTTGTTCATTGTTTTATGTGTGTGTACCCTTGTGTATTCTCTGTACTGCAGTGCTTCATGTGTACTATGGTATTTCTGTTCTTGTATGCAGATGTCATCTGCCAAAAAGCAGGGTGCGACCAGGCGGAGGCCCTCAACTTTATTAAGAGGTGGCTGCCAGGGTCTGGTGATCGTTGTGGGGGCAGGAAGCGGTGCTTCAGAGAAGCATTTGTTGTGGAGCAGCCCGATGATCCCCACTCTAAGAGTGCAGATTATCGGCTGCTCGCGGCAGCTGGCTTCCTGCCCAGCCAACGCAGCCAGGGCCTTGACAGCACTACTGTCACTGTGCCCCCAACGCAACCTGACCTGCAGTAGAGCGGGCCTTTTTTAGTTGTGTATATATATTTTTTAATGTATACATTTTTTCTTGTACCAAATAAATAAAAAAAAACAAAGAATAAATAGTCTGCAGACTGTCGGTGGTGCACTGTTCGGCTAGCTTATGCTGATTCGGAAGCACCATCACCATGTTTTAGTTACAAAAAAATGCTCTAAACTATGAATATTCTCGATTACCATGTGGGGGACATATGTGGGGATTGCAAGTGGGGGACATACGCTTTCAGCATTTCCTTCCTAACGACTTTTTTCGATCTGCTGTACCAAATACCAGTACCAAATAAAGCACTCGCTATTGCAAAAGATAAATTGGTAAAAAAATAAACTACACTTCTAGTGTTAGCAAAGGGAATGAGGTATAAAAGATGAAATAGATCGAGTAACTGCTTTCAGTTCTCAGCATTCAATTTTCTGTTGCCCCAAGTATACAGGGCTGCAAAGCTACAAGAGCGGGTCATTGAGGCATATTGTTTAAATCTTCCGGTAAGAAAAATTCCCTACTAATAATGGTTACATAATGGCAAGCCAAACAGTAGCCAATATTCGTCGTGCAGGAAACATCGGTGTAATAACGGCATTTGATTGGCTGCAATGTGGCCCTGGATTGGTCCAATGTCGGTCGTACATCCGTAGCCAATATTCGTCGTGCAGCAAACATCGGCGTAAAAAGGGCATGTGATTGGCTGAAATATGGCCCAATGTTGGCCGAACATTGGCAGCTTTGTCGGCAATACGATGGGCCTTCGTCGGCCCAATGTTGGTTGCATACTGGCTAAAACATCGGCAAAACGTCGGCCCATCATTGGCTTGAACGTCGGCCCGACATTGGAAGAAGTTGCACTTCCGACGTCGGCTCGACGTCGGTGCCGATGTTAGCCGATGTTGGTCCAAGATTGGTCCAACGGCGGCGTGCTGCCTGGGACGCAACGATCTGAACTTGGATCCTCTTATTGCCGCCGCACGTGCCTCCCAACACAACGGTCGCTTTACTGTCCGAGACAAGTTGCTCTATAAAACTAACAACTCCAGACCTGGAGCACGTTTTCTTCTAGTTGTCCCCGAGAGCCTTCGCTCCGATGTTCTACGTGCCATGCATGACGATGCGACGTCCGGTCACTTTGGCTTCATACGAACGCTGAACCGCAAGCAGGAACGCTTTTACTGGCCCAAGATGTACGAAACGACGAAGCGTTACGTCGCTATCTGCGAGACGTGCCAACGTCACAAGCGCCCGGCCACCGCATCACCAGGTCCCCTTTAGCCGTTAACACCACCCAGCACACCTTTTGAACAAGTAGGAATTGACATTATGGGTCTATTTCCGTTATCTAACAATAAGAAGCGTTGGATAATCGTCTGCATAGATCATCTTAAGCGGTATGCCGAAACCGCAGCTATTCCCTCTTCTACCGCTGCATCCGTGGCGGACTTCTTGCTTCACTGCGTGGTCCTTCACCATGGTCCACCGCGTGTTATTATCAGCGACCGTGGCCGCCAGTTCACTGCCGATGCCGTTGAAGAATCACTACGCATGTGCACGACACAGTTCCGTCATTTCACACCGTATCACCCGCAGACGAATGGCCTCGTTGAACGGACAAACAGAACGCTGACCAACATGCTTGCCATGTACGTTTCTTCCAATTACAAGAACTGGGATGAAGTGCTGCCTTTTATCACGTACCCGTACAACACGGCAAAACATGAAACAATGAACTTCAGCCCATTTTACCTGTTGTACGCCAGGTTGCCACTAAGCCCTCTAGACACTTTCTTACCCTTCATTCTACACCAAGACGACTCTGTATAAAACACCCTGTGCCTCGCGGAAGAAGCCCGTCGAATCACTCGTCTTCGTACTCTGGCCTCTCAACGTCGTTCGAAGGAACTATACGACGACCGTCACGAACCGGTTTTATTCGAAAAAGGTGACTTGGTGTTACTTTGGACACCGCAACGCAAGCGTGGATTGTGTCAAAAACTTCTGTCACGATATTCAGGTCCATTTGTAGTTTTGGAGCGTCTAAGCCAGCTCACTTACGTAATAGCTCGTCTTTTGTCCAATGGTCGACGATCGAGCAGAACGCAGCCCACTCACGTTGCTCGCCTGAAACCTTTCTACCCTCCTTGTGCATCATAACTCGCCCTACGGGCTTCGTCTGCTTGCGGGGTAATATAACAGACTAGAAAAAGGTAGAGAATAGAGGCAGAGGAAGACGAAGAGTCTTGGCACGATCGCAGTGTGCTGCCGCAAACGACCATCGTTCACCTCCTGTAATTAAAACCATCTTATCACAGCTCGCTGTTACAATATTATTTAAAGGGCTGATACCCGGGAATGGAAAACGTTTGAGATGTATTAGTGACCACGTACGTTTCTGTTAGCATTATTGCCGTGAAAGATACATTCATGCGTTCTAGAATGGTTTTCCGAATCATCTGTTTTATTTACTGAAGAACGAACGTCTGGTGAAAAAAAAACAGCACTGGTAGTTTCTTTTTTACTAAGACAATAATTTCGTGTAATAAAAAGCCCATAACTGTAACAAAAACAAGAACAAAGCAACAAGCACAAAATAAGCTATTGCTGATGACACAGAATGCGTACAGCGCCATCTAGTATATCATCACGCAGCTGTAGTTTGCATGCATATCTATTGAACAGCGTCATCTATTGTATAATAACGGAGATACTACAGGGTAAGCCGAAAGGGCGAGGGATCGCCCTAGGCCATAAGGAGCTTCGTCCCTAAAAATGTATTGTTTCACTCAGTGATGCGCTGCTTGGTGTGCGCACGTAATTTTATATAGCGAGACTTTACATATTTGGGAGTTCACGTAAAAAGCTAGTTATTTTCTGGTGCACCGTCATTTTTCAACGAATACCGAAGAGCCTAGGGCCAACATTATGCCTAATTGAATATTGTTTATTCTCTTAAATTTTACGTATTTGTGTATAGGTGGTCATTACGGCATTGTTCATTTTCGCGTAGTATTTTGCATAGCATTACAATATGATGCTTTAAACATCCAGCTGTTGTAAACAGCGTCTAAACTATTTGCAGTAGATGGTAATCGAAATAACGATAAAGGAGGCGAACCATAACTTTAACAAGCATCAACTGCGAATTACTCGAGGTAATCACGTGAGATTGAGCGCAGTTATAGTTAATCACCGCCGCAACACAGCCCTCTATGACATCCGAATTCCGTCAACAAGTTTAAGATATCGCAATAAGCTCACACTTTTCAAACAGGCGGTTTTCGATTATATAACCACGGTTAAACGAGCAAAGATAGACGTTCATTCCTTCTTTGGGAAGATGAGTTAATGGGTACAAAGTGTTTTGAGAGCTGAAGAGGTAAAATGTGGCGGAAAGGGAGAATCGAAAACACGATGCCAAATTTCCGAGATTCAGTGGCTCGTTTTCCTCTCGCGAGGTCGCGAGGTCGGCAGCTTTTCCGACATTCGGGACGAGCACGAATACCACTCCGGATCCGGCGAGGCGATGGCACCGTATGTCACACTCCTCGCTGGGGAAGGGTTACGCCGCCTCCGGTCGTCCCTGCGCTCGCGTCTGAAGGCGTTGCGCTCCAGGGACAGAGCGTCGACGCGGGAGTCATCCACGATGACTGACTCCATATCACTGGTCTCCACCACCGAGAAAGATGTCGATGGCTCAGGCCACACGCGGGGCAGCACCACCGAACTGGACACGCCGGTACTGATGGCGGCTGGCTGCGATGACGCTCGATCAGCGTCGTTGCTGAAGGGGCATCGGCGGTCGCCAGCACAGTGGCGCGAAGGCACCACCGTCTCTTCGGACGATCCACCTTTGTCCGTCGGAGTCGTGGATGACGAAAAGAAACGGCGCGGTGGCAGGATACCCAGCTTGGTCATGATCACCGACAGTCGGAGGCCGTCGGGAATTCCGCTGGACTCCGACCTGACGCTGGAGGCATCGTCACCTCCCTCGCTGTCACCGTGTCGGCCGAGAAAGAAGTGCGGCAGAGAAGCGTTCTTGCGAGGCACCTTCTTTTCTTTCCCATTAGCCGCTTTCGACTTGCTCCCCGAGAAAGACGCTTCGGCGACAGCCGTGGTACCTATTGTCGTCTCTCCCGTAGCCTGGTCGTCGAACTCGCGCGAAGTTGGCATGTAGCGCTGCCGCCTCACGCAGATGGTGCCGCTCGCATGTGTCTTGTCCGTGGACTCCGTGAGCGTTAGTGACACCGGGAAGGACGTGCTCGGTGAGATGCAAGGTGTCGGCGATGTCGTTCTGACCGTGAGTGTCTCGTCCAAGGTGGCGCGATCTGTCATTATCATGTTATTCCGTGACGTGCGCAAGACGCTGCTGATGTTGCTTGACATAATGTCCTTTATCCTTCGAGGCAGAGGCACTGGTCGCTGTGGGCCGGCAGCTTCTGCTGACAAGTCGGCTTTGGACTTGCGGCTCTTGCACTCCTGCGGAGGAACCGCGTTGTCTCCCACAGCAGTGTCCGGCTCCTTCATAGCTTCACTCCATTGCTCAACGCGCGGTACAGCTCGTGGTGCCATTGCCACTTGCTCTGTTTTGCAGGCGATCACATGCTGTGAAGAATTGTCGGTCGATACCACCGGGTGGTGAACGTCTGTCTCACCGGTGGTGCCTGCGGCATCCAGGGAACTCTCTGCAGGTGACAGTAGAGCGTAAGCGGGAATGTGGTGGCGGCTGTGAGACTGGCAGAGACTAGAGGACAACGTCGGGTCATTGCACGTGGTCCTTTCGCCCTGTCTGCTGGTGACGGTTAGCGTCGGTATGGAAATCGGCATCAGAGCGTCGGTGTCGTAGGTGCCCTCCTCCGTGGCCGTGCCACCACTGCCGATCACCGACGAGGAGCGCGTGTTGACCGAGTCTAACTCACTCGACCTGAAGGGCGAGTAAAAGCTCCAGTCATCGCCTAGATTGCTGATCTTGTGGGAGGTAGCCGGGGAGACTCTTTTTTGAAGCGGCTCCGAGAAGTGCTTGCGCATCGCGAACGGTCTCCGTGCTCTCAGCGGCTCGGAGCGGACGTTGGCCGCTCGCACGCGGGGCTGTGTGGCCTGCATGGGTTTCTCTGACGTGTCTTTGTTATTTGTGACGGCATCCAGCGCGACTGCGATCTGCGATAAGAGAGCAGCACTAGAGTTAAAACAACCGTGCTTGCTGAACATGTTTAACTTCTCTGTGTCCAATGTGTTAAGGAAGGAAGGAACACGAGAGAGTGCAAAATCAGGGAGGTGGGGTAAAGCGAGGGAGGTGGAGTGCTCATGTACACAGTCACACACCTCCCTGTCACGATATCGGCATTGGCCTATAAACGCCTGCGCAGGTCGAACATTTGAGCACTGCCGTCGTCGCATCCATGCAAGATGACCTCTCCAGAAGATATTACAAAATTGTGTCTGCTGTCTTTGGTCTGTGGTTTATGCAACACAGAATGATCTCAGGGTGTTAAGTGTGGTATACTCCTCATACAAAGTTACATTTCCGATAGTTTAATTTGCCGTTAGCACACGCATACCGGTATAACTCGAAATTGGTCTTGCACCCCTGAATACGAGCCCTCCATACAAGCTTGAGTCGAATGCGATATTTAGATTAGAATATAGTCTGGATGCATGAGTGATGTTGCTAAGTCCCACAAGCGAGGTGTGCCCAAGAACACCATGCTGGGTCGGATGAGTTTCGACGCTGACATGACTTACTTATAATAGATGTAACATGGCGGCAACGCAAGCTGGACACCATCGATATAAAGTGCGTAAAACGTATAACGACCCAATTCCGCGAGAACGACTTGTAAGCAATGTCATGAACACAAAATTCTCTGCCATTAAAAGATATGCCATACACAAAGATTCCAGTAGCACCTAAGTGCAGTGCCTCCTAAACAAAGTCTACAAAATGCAACTGCCTGAATGCAAGCCTCAGCTAATAATAAGGAAGCCATACAGACAGTAGCACTGGTGACGTACTACAATCGCTGCAGCTATGTGAATTAACCGATAAAGACTTCAGCTTTTTGTTGACAAGCTTCACAAACGTATCTATTTGTTGTGTAGCCATCTCAACGCGGTAATTACGGCAAAGACACTGCTACATGTCCACAAACAACAGCACTCACTCAGCTGACATGTGAAGTCATAGACGCCATAATGTGACGTCATGGCGACATCACGATGTCAGCATTTCGACACCTTGTGACGTCGTACGGTGACGTCACTTGTTACGGTTGATGGCTCATTTGGGGCTCTTGCCTTAATAATCAAGCGTGGCTGGCACACAAAAGAAATTATCCTGATAGGTCTAACAAGTGTCATCACATCAACAATGGTGACACGTATATGACATACTGTACTACTACACCTGTAAACTTCTTTTGCCATGTGTCACCGAGTCATCCCTCGGAAAAAGACAGGCTCACCAAAATGGCTCCCACTCACTCACTTCATTGTTTGGATGGAGTTCTGTACCGTCGTTCTTAGCGTCGCCATATGTCCTCGCTTTCGGCTCGGAAGGATCCTTTCCTTCCAGCTCGACGTTGCACTCGACACCGGCTGGTGAGAGAGCTACGGCTTTTTTCGGTGAAGCTTCCCTGTGCGCCTCGCCTTCTCCGAGCACGGGCGTCATACGCGTCAAGGGTGTCGGTGACAACAATCGCACGCCGTGAAACACTTCGGCGATGACCTGCAGGACAAACAATATGCCTCTGAGGTGCGAGAATAGCCATGGGATACAATGACTCTCCAAGACTCGCATATGTTTTTTTAAGTAATGTCTGTTTTATTGACATTAAAGTGAAAAGCGACTTCACCTTTACGAGCCTATGACGCGGTGCTTCACCTATGACGCGGTGCGCGTGCTCACCGGCGTTCAATTCGACGCGTCACGCCGGCGTTGCGGCGCCAGGTGACAGTCCTGCCATATACTCGCAGACACCCGCCACACTGCGTCGTTTTGACACATGCGCGATTCAGCGCGTCCGGCGTCCCTCCGTCACAAAAAGAAGGAGACGCAGTGTTGTCAGGGTAACGCATCGGCACGAAGTGCAGTATGTCGCATTTCGCACCGGTTGCCGTCGGGCCACGCCGATGGACGCCAGATGGCGTCAGACTATAGAGTGCTCGCGTTTTGCTAACGTAGCTTCGCTGTGCCCAGCGTGCGCGCGCGTCCACGCTATATTGGAGTACATTGGGCCCTTCAAGATGCACTCGTGGCCGTTTTGCTAGCTCCACATATACCAAGTTTGGTGTCAGGTGGCGTCAATGGATGACAAAAATATATGACTCGTGCAAACATGATCATCCTGCCACGCGTGTCATGTAAGAACACTACAACATACCCCGCTCATAGCGTGCTCCACATACACTAAATTTATTATCACGTGATGAGAATAGATGACGAAGGCAAACGACTCATCCAAACATGATAATCATGACATGCAAGTCATGTACGTGATCATTTACCTCCACCTAGTAATGTTGTGCTGATTTTAAAGTAGCATAGCAACCTTTCTCATTTGTGCAACGCATTTAATCGAGTCCCACCGTACGTGGGATCTGCCATTTTTTTCCCTTAATGTCCTTTTGAAGCGAAGCTTGTCTTGTACTGCCTCTTTGCTAAAAGTTCATCCGGAGTGTTCCTTCTGGAATGGATAATCTCAATGAAAGAATTTACTTGCAGCCCATTGTGGTCACCCTGAACATGCACCTTTGGGCAAACTTTGGCATCATTGCTCAAGTATGGCTTTTTGAGAACAAAACGCTATTTGTGAACAATGCGCTAATCACACTGACAGCCATCATGAAATGTGTTTTGTCCATATTGGCAAGATGTCATCCAGATACCCAACCAAATATTATCCCTAAATATCTCCCCCCAAAAAACAAGTGTGACATTTGCGAAGGAGCTCGCAAGAACCGCTGTTGAATAATTTTTTTTCTTTGTTGACAACATTTTCAATCCATAACGTATGGAATCATTTTTTTGCACGGCGTGGGATACTTGATGAAAGAAGAAGGACACACGCACAGCGATGTACAACTCCATACGTTACGACTACCTTCCATCCTAATGTCTGCAATATTTTCATCGACCAAAAATTTACTCAAATACAAAATTATGGTAACAGAATAATCATCATTACCTTGCACAGCGAGAGCTCACGTTAACTTTTTAACAAAGTCCCTCGTGTAATGTACACTAAGTTCATTGCACATTTGCCAGTGCGTAAAAGCTCCGCCGCGTTGGTCAAGTCACAAAGGTACTCGGCTGCTGACAAGCAGGTCTCGGGATCGAATCCCGGCTGCGGCGGCTGCATTTTCGATGGAGGTGGAAATGCTGCAGGCCCGTGTGCTCAGATTTGGTTGCACGTTAAAGAACCCCAGGTGCTCGAAATTTCCGCAGCCCTCTACTACGGTGTCTTCCATAATCACATGGTTGTTTTGGTACGTTAAACCCCACATATCAATCAATCAATGCGTAAAAAACGTTACTCGACAAACGTGCATAGTTCCTCCTCCAACGTGTGTTTGTTGTCGGCGCTTACTCAAAGTCTTCGACAGACGCGATATTACTTATTGTAAGGAGCCCAGCAATAACTATTAGCTGAAAATCAAAATCGCGAAAAGTGACAGCGAAGTTCAGTCAAATAAGAAGCCACGATCTATTTATTCAAGGGGCAACTGGCTACAATGGTTTTGCCGCAGTATTTTTTTTTTTCGACACGCAGTATTATCATGATGGTTGACAGTCGTCGAAGTTGGTTTAAGGTCAGAAGTGTTGAATTGCGAAAACAGGACGACGACCGAGGCGACGACGACACGCACTGCGCTCTGTCTGTCGTTGTCTCTTCTCTTAGACGCTGTCCCGTTTGCGGAATACATTTTCGGGCGATTTAGTTTTTCGACGGCTCTTCGTCTGCAGCATGTACAACTCACCTGCAGCTGACTCGCGGTGGTCCTCCTGAAGCGAATGGACCTCTTCAGTGGCACGGGACGACACACGGAAGGCACCGCCGGAGCCACAAGACGACGTGAAGCGGTTCGCTCCTTGTGCAGCTGCGCCAGCGACGGACAATTACGTTGGACCAATGGCTTTGCTGCCACGGTGGCCGTCGTCGAAGACAACAGCCTGTCTTCAAACTTGGCTTTGTCATCGTGGCTGCTCTCAGACTGAATCTCCGCGGGGGTTTCGAAGTCACTCGACCGACACGCATAGCCTTCACCGCTGGGTGAACACTACGGAGAGAAAACGATGCTCTTTGTAAGTGTGGGTAATTGTGCTTTTTGGTTAGCGAAAAAAAATGAAAGTGTGCCAAGATGAACAAGTACAAGGAAGAACCGGTTTGTTCTTCCTTGACGTCGCTCTATTACGCCGTTTCTGTCTACTATAATTGCTCCTCTCAAACCTCCTCGTATCTCTCCTAATGTACTCGCTGCTGCTAGTGGTCTTCGCGAACTACAGGGAGCAGATAACTCACAAAAAGGACCTACAAGGGAATTGGCATCCATAATGTATACACGCATTGAGTCCTAGTCATTATGGGGCTCAACTGCTGATCGCGGGATCTAATCTCGGCAACAGCAGCCGCATTTCAATAAAGGAAGAACGCTAGAAACTTTGGTGCACGCCAAAGAGCACCATGTGGTTGAAATTTCCGGACCCTATATGCTACGCACTTTCTCTTAATCAGGCCTTGCTTTGCGACCAAAAACTCCAAGATTTACCAATATCGCCACACTCCAAAAACTCATTTTAATTTCGGTTTGTTCTTCCGTGGGTGGCCAATTTCTTAACTGCGTGTTGTCAACGTATACTGTATTAATTCTGCGTTCACAATATGAACACGGATCACGGTGCTGTGGCATCAGGGTAAACTTCAGTCAGCAGACACGGTGAACCTCCGTCAGTTTTGTCGATGCTAAGTCAGGTGCTTACCTCAGTGGAGTACTCTTTGGATTCCCTGAGAGGCGTCAGCGTGGACGTTGCCTTAAGCGCTGGCTCAGCAGTCAGTGCGGACGGCAGGCTCGGTGGCAGCCATGCTCTGAACTCAGCGAGAGCCGCTGCCGTCTCCACGGCTGATCTAGTCCCCCCAAGCCCGGCTCCAGTTGCCACGGTGGGAAGCGCTGTGACTGAGGTGACGGCTGCTTTCTGCCCCCACGGACCCGCTGCGAGCCCGTGTTTGAAAGGCGGCACGAAGCCGTAGTCTCGGTGCAGGGTCCGCTCGCGTCGGTGGTGCTCGTTGCCAAGCTGGGTTATCTGCACAGAGACACACTACAAGTCACTTCAATCACTCATACGGATTACTGCTAAACTTTAGGTACGAGTGTAACGTGTTTGTTTACGTGTGATGTGTCTCTGTTCCTTAAATGTATGCTTATTATACCAAAGGACAGTCTTTCGAAAAAAACGCATTATTTCCTTCGAGTAGCTTACTGGTAGTGACGCAAGCTGCACAGGCGCAATCTAAAATAAAGACACCCAAGTACAGGGCAGTAAAAAATGTACACGAGTGAAATGTTGGAAAACTGTATCATGATCAAGTATATTCTTGAAATCGACAGAGTACAGGCAAAAGGGCACAAATCTCAATTCCGGATAAGGCAGGGGTGGTCTCACCTTTAACCTGTTGAGAAAATCGGCGAGGTGTTCGATATCAGTGGAGGATGACGTGCACTCATCTGATTGCCCTGACTTGCGGCGGTCCTTGAGGGTCCCTGCCGGGGGCTCCGCTGCGACCGCTTCGAGATAAGTGTCGCTGCTTGCAACGGCAGGTGCCTCCGTTTCCGCAGCTTCCTTAGGCACATCGTCTACAAGAATGGCGAGACACGAAGCCAGTGAGTAGCAGCAACACAGCAATTTGGCCTATAGTTGGAGTCCTTTTATGTTTAAAAAGTTCGAGGGAAAAAACTCGGGGGCGAATGCAAAGAATACGCACAGGACTGGTGCTTTCCAGCAACTTATTTTGGCTCAACTTCCTTTTAATCCCTAGAAGGTTTCTGGGCAAGAGGGCGGGGTATTCAGTCCAAGGATCCACCGGCCTTTGCGGCTCGCTGGTCGTGGTCCAGCAAAGCCAGCTGGCTTTCCCGCTTTTTGCTTGTAAGCCAGGCCTCAAGACTTTTTATCAAAACAGAACTGAGCAGAAGACTGCTGGCACCACACCCCCGCACACCGCGAAAACAAGTGAAAATACAATCACAAAGGCGCACAGAGTTTGTCAACTGTGCCCCGCCGCGGTGGTCTAGTGGCTAAGGCACTCGGCTGCTGACCCGCAGGTCGCGGGTTCAAATCCTGGCTGCAGCGGCTGAATTTCCGATGGAGGTGGAAATATTGTAGGCCCGTGTGCTCAGATTTGGGTGCACGTTAAAGAACCCCAGGTGGTTGCAATTTCCGGAGCCCTCCACTACAGCATGTCTCATAATCATATGACGGTTTTGGACGTTAAACTCCACATATAAATCAGAGTTTGTCAACTGAAGGGTAATTGCTTTTGAATAAAGCACCTATCTGTGTGTATTATCTGCTTTGTCCCCGTTTCTTTTTTACGCTTCTTAAGCATGGGCACGCAAATACAATATTTGTAGCATGCCACGTTCTATTGTGCCCGATAAAAGTTTGAACACCAAAGCGTGATAGAGCTCGTTTCTCAAAAGTCGTGGTTTTGGCGTCTTTGCTAGCAATAAAAAATTAAGTTTTGTTCATGAGTGAAACTTCGTGATAATTAGAAATAAAGAATTGATAAAATCTGTTTCGCGTGGTAGTCAAACCCACATCTTCGGCGAGGCACGCTTGTGTTCTAGAGACCCATGCTCAGTCTTGGTATTTTACCAGGAAAAACAAACCCAGTACGAATGTCCTGCATAGTGAAGAGTATTCTTAAAACCTGTAATATTACGAGGGAGTAGTGCACAATCACCCCAGGCCTCAAAACATACGAATCGCTTAACGAGTGGTTGGATTAAAGGGCAACCAATTTGAAAGCGCTTAGGCATAATTATTTATCATTACGAGCAGCGCAATCAACGAAGTGTGCAACTGCGCAGATGCGCTTGTTAGCTTTCGGACGCGCAGCACGTATTTCGCCAATTCGAAAAGGCATTATGGCCTAGGACCATTCGCTACTGTACTTTCAGTACGTATTCTAGATTTGTATGAAATGGGAATTTTACGCTCGTCAACGTTCCTTTCCTTGAATGATGGTTCACATGTTCACCAGGAATTGATTAAGATGACAATAAGAATGGGGCCCAATTACTCTATCGCGTTCTACTATTGCGGGCGAAGCTCAAATACTTTCCAAGTTTTGAACGCTGGATGCGTGTTCGAACAAGGTGTCTACAGTAAGCATAATATCAACTCACTTAATCGCAGTTCAACTATGTTCAATGCGCGGTAGTTGTCACTTTTGTCCGTTAAGTCGAAACGCTTTTCAGATTAGCTTAAATTATATTTAGCTCCACATGAGACTACCAGGCGACACCAACGAGGCGTATATAGGAATGCGCAAGTAAATATGAGAGGCTGAATAACACTGGCCATAAAGTGGCTTTCAACATTCCGCACCCACGTAGTGTTTGAGCTGTTTAGACTCTGACTCGGTATAGATTACTAGCTACCACCGCCAGCCCAGTGGCTTCTTAGCCTGGAAAATTTCTCGTGCTACGCTGTCGCTTACAAACCTCTGGGCGCCTCTTTCACAGCAGCCGACAGAACCTGCTCCTCAACAGAAGATGACGATAGTGTCGGTGATTCGACCACTTTTTGTTCGGAAGATAAAACAGGCTGCACAGCGACAACACACGTTGCCTCCATCTCCTCATTGGCAGCACCAGCTGGTACGTCCTTCACGTCCTCCTTGTCGCATGGTTCCGTGACACCACTGGGCGCTAAGGTGGCGCCATCGTTCGAGAAATCTCCGTGCATGATGGACGCCATGAAATCTGACACGAGGCTGGAATCATGCTGTTCCTGCGAAACGGAGTCAGTGGTAGCTTCGTTGTCTCCCGAACTCTGAAGCAGGGCTTCCGCGAACAGGCTACCGCTGATGTCAGGTTTGGGCAGCACTTCGAAGCTGGGCGAATATGACGACAGGAACGAGAGCGGGATGGATTCCGACTCGGCCAGGGAGCCCTCTTCTGGTCCCACGAAGGGGGTGCCCAGGCCGAGGCGGTTACGCTCACCCCGCGACAACTGGCCACGACGGTGCTCTACCCTGCAGCGCGAATAAGCGAGGCAGCGAATTTGTGAGCCAGACATGCCCTTATTCCCTTAGCACACTTTGGCCCTATCAGATTAGAGCATGTGTAAGCTTGGAAGACTAGAAACTAAGATATTTTATATTTGTTGAATCATACAATACAAATGATCATAAGACTGCTTGGACCCGTAGCCAATGGCTAGTCCTGGGTCCAAGCAGATACTGAAGTATATCCCAAAATTTTACCGTACGGTGCCCCTAGAACTGCAAAATGCAATGCCATCAGTTCGGAGAACTCGAAAACTAATAGTTTTTTAGCACAAGATCCTAATTAATGAAAAAACGATTCAAATGTGCCACGCACATCTCTTGTAGTGAAAAACTTTGAGCTAAGATGAAATTGTGAACTGCCAATTAGCTCAATTACACACATTGCTATGTGAATCAAAATAAGGAACAAGTTCGGGGGAAGATGGGAAATGCAAGTGAAGAAAAAAAATGGCAGATCCCACGTAAAGTGGGAATCGATTATATGCGAAGCACGAATGAGAAATGTTGATATGTCACTTTAAAATCAGCAGGACGTCATGATGTGGAGGTAAACGATGTCGTACATGACTTCCGTGTCATAATTATCATGTTTGGATGTGTCGTTTCCCTTCGTCATCTATTCACGTCAGGTGATACCAGATTTAGTACATGTGGAGCTAGAGAAACGGCTGTGAGCATGCTATGAGCGTGGTATGTTGTCATGTTCTTACATGACACGCGTGTCAGGATTATCCTGCATTGCACCTGTCATATAACTCGTCATCCTTTTACGTCACCTAACACCAAATTTGGTATATGTGGAGCTAGCAAAACGGCCACGAGCACATCATGAAGGGCCCAATATACTCCAATGCAGCGTTGACGCGCACGCACGCTGGGCATAGCACCGCTACTTTAGCAAAACCAATTTTTCCGTCATTGTTTTCAAGCAAGTACTGCATTGGCTACGGAAATCAGCTTTGAAAGCATCCCACATCAGCTCATGCTGGGAAGCCCATATTTCCTCTAACAGCTGTTTTATGTAATAGTTCTTTTTTTCATTTTCGTGATCAATATCAGATTGAAATGATCTACCAAGTTCCTCGTTCAAGCACCCCCTGTTCGTCATTGTCTAGAAAAGTGTTTATTAATATGTGATACCAGTATGTTTTTGGTGACTAACACAAATTTTTTATTCATTTTTATATCTGTTCTACTTTAAATCTTACCTATGATTGCTTCATTGTGATGCTGCTCGTGTATGCAAATGTTAGTAGGCCTTTTTTATGAGTGTTTAAATTTTTGATTCGCTTGTTCATGTTAGCTTTGATATACATGTATGCCTCTCCTGCTTAAGGTAGGCAAACTCAGCCAACATCACCGTGACTCAGCCCACAGTATGATGAAATAAAATAAACAAATAAAATTACAACACCTATTCCTCTACGCACTTTTTGTTCTGAACCGGTAGGGTGAGATTATCTCGCAAATGTGGCTGCGTGGCCAAAATTTGTGACAGCGTTCTAATCGCTCTTCTCACTAAAAGCTCAGTCAATAATTAAGTTCACAGTGGTCGACTCTAGAAAGTGCTTCAAAATCTACAAAAGCCAAAGGCCTTCGAACAAACAACGCTAAGTTTCCTTGTGCGTGACTTCGTAATTTGTACAGATTTACTGTGTATAAAGAAATATACCTGTTGTCATTCTTGTCATTATCGAGTGCCGTGATTGTCTGAGCTTGTTTACTGCAAGCAGGCTCAGACTTCCGAGACCGCTGGTGTCCGCTGGAAAGCCTATTCGCTGCGCTGTCGGGAACCAACTCGTTCTGCCACAAACCACACGTCTCCGCTTTCAACGAGCTTATCTTCATACTGTGGTCTTGCTCCGCGACGATCGGGCAACGCTTGGCCGTCAACTGTCCGGCCGTCTTCCCTTCGTCCAGTTGAGAGTAGATGGCCCCAGACATTGACGATGCGTCGTCCAAGAATGTGACGTTCTTGCTCTGGCGGAAGGAGGAGAACAGGATTTTTCCCGACAGATCATCATCTTCTGCACCCTCTTTTGTGCCATAGGACTTGCCCCCAGTAGTCCCTGCTAAACTACCTCGTCGATCCCGTTCGGACGACGTTCCCCATTCGATAGGCAGCGAAGAACATTCGCCCTCTGGACATATGTTTCTATTTCGGAACGGAAGCACCTTGGGCTGCTCCGTGTCGGTCACCGTAAACGGCAGGGACGTCTTCTGAGGCAACCTCGACGACTTCGACGGCGAGGCGGGCGTGTAGTCCCCGAAAACACGCATGACAATGTTGTCCTCAACAGAACTGTCGGCGCTTGACGAGAAAATCTTGTTCTTGAGCCACGCTCTCGACATCTTCGACAGCAGCGGCTGCGCCATAGAGCGTGTGGCCGCATTGTCCAGCATCTGGGACGACTTTGCAAAGGGTACCGGAGGCGTCAAGCTCGACGTCCTCAACGCCGTAGTCGTGCTCGTGGGTCCCGGAGAAAAGGCGTCCGGTCGCGACTGGTCTGGTGGCACGCGAAACAGGCGCGTTATAGGGAACGACGGGGACGGCACACTCGTCCTGTTGTTCGACACGGTTGAGTTCGGCTTCTTTGACCGCAATGATTTCAGAGGTCCACTACGCAACGAAATGGAAGTGGTCTGCACTCTGCCTCGCGCGGAATACGAAGAGACTATGTGCTTCTGATCTGGTCGTCGAGAAGCGACACTAGTGGTGGTTTTCTTGTCGCTGGAAGAGAGCCTGCACCAAAAAAATGCAATATAAGTTTTTTTTTTTTTCAGTCGACTTAACAATTCCATACTTTCTTGTTTTGTGTAAGTATGCTACTCATGCATCTGACTGTTGCGTTCTTCATTTCAGCGACAAAACTTCAAGAATAAAGGAGTCAAAAGAGCGTCATGGAACACTGCCTCTGTCCGGTTGTCCAGATGACCTATTTTGGAATGTAAATGCAAAAATGTGAGCTTCATTTTCTTCAAGAGTGCCTTGACTTTCTTGAATCCCGTTTCAATTGGCTTCTGCGTTGAAGACACCGCCATTTATACATACGTATCACGCGACTGGCCTTTGGCACCGTTCGCATAGGTTGTGTGCCATGGCGCCGTGTCTCACCGACTCCTCCTCCTTTCTCTGTCTCCTTTGCCTCTTAGTGTACATTACGTGTCCTGTGGTTTTGTCATGTTCTAGAAAGCATGCACATCTTTGGTGGCGGTTTGACAGCGTATTGTACGTGAAGGATCCGCGCTCGAAGTGGAGCTTGGGGGGCTCATATCTGCTAAAGACATGCATTATGATGCCATTGTCAAAAACGCGTGAAATCCGCGTGGCATAAGTCCAAGGCACTAAGTATTACAACCCAAAAAAGAAATTGAATGGATGTGTTGTTCTTCGCGAGTATCACTAATTCAAGTGAATCAGCGTTCAACTAAATACCGAATTATTCTTCTACCAGCAAGCTTCAGTACTTGAATAAAAAGAATCGCCTGTTAGGCCCGAAATGCATGCACAGTTTGTTGTTGTTGCTGTTGTTGTTTTTGTTGTTGTTGTTGTTGTTTTTGTTTTTGTTGTTGTTGTTGTTGTTTTTGTTGTTGTTGTTGTTTCGATGAGTAGCAAGGTTCTACACTCCCTTTGTTTGAACAAGGTGACCGAGAAGAAGAGGTCTCACGCTGAGAAAAAAAACCCACTGAGGCCTTCCTCACCTTCGGAATAGAAGTGCACCGCCGATGCCAACGACGACAATGAATAAAAGCGTGGTCGGCGTTACAGCAGTAATCAGTTTGGCCAAGTTTGGTTTTGCTGCAGAGATGTAAAAAGATGCAGCAATGAAGCGCTCACCTTATGGCGAAGTGTGAAGCGCACTATTTCAAACTGTTCTTATGTGTATCAAAAAGGAGTGACATTACCAATAAAACATCTGCTGCTCATTTGGAATGAAAATTCATTAGGAAAAAATGTTTTCACGTTCAGTTTGCACTCAAAAACATATCTAGCGTACGAAGTGGGTCTATATGAAACACAGTGCAAAAATATTGCACCCGTGTAGATATCTGGCCACTTGACAGTAAGCTAGTAGGAAAACTTCCATTTAAGAACGTGCGCACTGATGCCTTTATTTCTATTAAAGCCACCTCACAAGAAGCATTGTGGTAGTCATTAAACAAACGGTATTAATGGGCAGTGCACAGATTATGCGTTTAAGAACCAAAACTTGTTGTATCAAAGCTTTAGCCCCAGATGCATGTGTGGTACTACTGCTAATTCATTGGGGTTATCGAAGGCAAGAGTCGGGGGAGACGCCCTGCTACATCCACCACCTTTGATTATACCCTGAGGTACACGAGCGCGAGACGAAACTTCTTAGCTTACTCTATGTTCCTGTAAGCGTGATAGCTACTAGAATTATTGGTTCATTCATAACTAGTGTAAGTTGCATGTTGTCACGCTCCCTTTTAAAAGCATTTCAGGACCTCGGCTTGTCATCCAACCATAGACCTCATATGGCGTAGCCAAGCTCAAAATAAAGCGCTCAACACAGGTTTAAAGCATGACTAGCAATGCGGTAAGGTGCGATGCCAATGCGCCATACCACATATCATATTACCGATGGTCGACGCTCTGTTCTCCAATATGTGCAAGGCAGATACTGCGTCCACCCTGAGACTTTTGTTTCCTATTCACAAGCTATAGCCCAATGAAGAGGATCGTTCTTCATTATTCCGAGCGCCATTTTCTTCCCTGTCACGACCACGAAGCGTGAAGGAACGTTTTATTTTCCAAAACTACACACTTTTTTAATACAACACTGCCGTGCAGCAGACAGCCAGTTCTGTAAACTATGAAAGAGTGAAGGGAGAAATAGGGCGAAGATAGGTCTATACACGATGTAATTGGAAAATAGGTCTATACACGATGTAATTGAGTGACCGCAATCTGAGTGTTCTCGAGGTCGTCTCATCCACGTGTTTCGTGGCTCAGCCTACAAGATGATTGGCGCTTGCGACCCACATGAAACCTCTACTAACTTCTAAGATTGAAGCTTAGATAATCTTGCAGGCGCGATAACCATATAGGTACCACCATCTCGAATCTTGCATATGATCTCCTATGTATGATCTCCGACACGAAAAGCGTGAATTACGTTTCACCTACGACATACATGTGATACTTTTAAGCTATAAAGACAACCACAACCTCGCTGAATCCATGAAACGCCCATGTCGAAACTAAATGGGTTCAAAAGGCGACACTGCTTCACGCTATGCGTTTGCTTAACCTTGGCGGACAAATAACTCTGCGAAATGCAAAGGACATTACTTCCCTCGGAAACACAAAGACCGACCGGAAACTCGTTTGTACTCTATCTACAACATTCGTTTCCAGCGCAAATACGCGCATAAGGTTTAAGCAAATGTATAGGTGAAGTAGTACACTCACGGTCCAGACATTCCGTTTTTCCTCGCAGCTCAAAAGGCAGTGGACAGTAGCAGAGAAAGTCGATGCAGCGCATGTTGGCGCTCCGGTGGCTGCACTCCTCGTTGTACTGGCACGACTCGTACAAGGCCTTGGCTGCGCTCACAGAGTGAAGAAAAGAAAAAATCGGCATATATATTCATACGACAGGAGATCCACACAAGACAGACGTTCAGGGGAATGCGGATGAGGAAACATGCAACGGGGTATGTCACTGGAGCCGAGGCTTTGACACGTGGTTTTGTCGCTGGCCTTGATGTCTTGACGAGGACAAGATCACATGTCGGAACACTCACCCTAACGACATTCCCAAACAATTTTAACCCTGACGCAGGGCTGCCCCACCACGGCGGACTAGTGACTAACGTAGTCAGCTGCTGACCCGCAGGTCACGGTATTGAATGCCGACTGTGGCAGCTGCATTTTTGATGGGGGCGAAAATGCTGTAGGCCCACGTGCTCAGATTTGGGTACACGTTAAAGAACACCAGGTGGTCGAAAATTCCGGAGCCTTTCCCTACGGCGTCGCTCATATTCTAAAAGTTTGAGTTCGTTCTCGCCTTATGGTATATATATATATATATATATATATATATATATATATATATATATATATATATATATATATATATATATATATATATATATATATATATATATATATATTTATATACGACGGGAGATAGCCGAGATTGTTCATATAATTGTGATCGCAGTAATAATATTGTCACGTGCTTGTCAAAAAGAAAGACAATGACAGTTGTGCATGTGCCATGAAGTACAATGAAATGGATGAAAAAGAAGAACTCTCTTGCGCGTTCTATTAAAAGAACCTACCTGCTTCTGGTGTCTCAGTTTCTGCCGCAAGACCTCTGTTTCGACGTCGTGACACTGGTGGAGGTGCTGGAGCCTACACCCTGATGCAGGACAGTCTTACTCGGACCCGTTCACCTAGTCCACAGACTCAGCCCCTCGTCACGACTCCAGTGCACCGATTCAGTCGGCGCTTACTAGGCCTAAGTCCAGAGTCCGCACCTGTTCCGCCTCTTTCCAGCATGGCAGCTCCTACGACATCCACGGTTATCCCGCCATCACAGACCACTCTTCCCTCGCAGGTAACTCTTGAACATCCTCGCGTTCCTGAAGTTTTCCGTGGGGAAGAGTACGAGGATGTCGAAGACTGGCTCGAACAGTTCGAACGGGTCGCTGTATCTAACAACTGGAGCGAACAGCACAAACTTGGCCGTGCATATTTCGCACTGGAAGATAGCGCACGCACGTGGTATGAGAACCGCGAGGCTACATTCCAATCTTGGGAATACTTCCGTCGAAAGCTCCTCGCTACATTTTTGAACTCGGACCGACGGAATCGCGCACAGCAAGTGATTGAGGCACGCGTGCAAAAACCCAATGAAACAGCCGCCATGTACGCAGAGGGTATGATCCATCTGTTTCGACGAGCTGACCCTGACATGCCCGAAGCGAAGAAGGTGAGACACCTAACGCAGGAAGTTAAGAAACAAGTGTTTGCGGGCCTCGTAAGAAATCCACCTACAACTGTAGATGAATTCATAAGAGAGGCGACAGTCATCGAGCGCGCACTGCAACAACGACGCCGACACTTTGACCGCCTGCAGAACCACACAGCAGTAATTGCTGCAGCTCAGAACACTGCCGTATGCGAAAGTTCCCTGCGGCAAATGATTAGAGAAATACTGCGTGAGGAACTTCGGCCCTCTTCGTTCCCCCTGCCCAACCGCCCGTCACATCTGTTGCCGAAATCGTCCGCCAAGAGTTGAGGCAAGCCATTACACCACCCGCGCCAAATCCTGAGCCACATCCAGCGAGCTACGCTGATGCGGTCTGTCGTCCTCCACCGACATTCGTGGCGACGCCCTTCCAGCCACAACCCACTGCCGTACCTTGGTGGCAACGAGATTCTACGAGACGACCACCAGTTCACCGAACTGACTTGTGGCGCATGGCCGACCGTCGACCTATTTGCTACCGCTGCGGAGAACCCGGTCACATTGCCCGCTATTGCCGTCCCGGCGATTCTGGGTTCGGGAACTTTTCTCGTCCCGCTTCTTTCCGCTCCGAAGACCGTCGTGCCCACGATGCCGATCAACTATCGCCTGCTCAAGCAACCCCACCACGTCGCTGGCGATCTCCATCAGCTGCGCGTCACCGTGACTTCCCTCAGAGCTACGCGGACGTCACCACAGGCCATTCGCCTAGCCCGCGCCGGGGTAACTAACTAATGCGACCTCGGGGGGCAAGGTTGCCAATCGTCGACACACTGAAAAGTTCCCCCAATCATCGCAAGAAGGTATGACGACAACGACGATGAATACGACGACGAATAATAATGCTGAAGAAGCTGTACGTGCCGATCTGAGCGTTCTCATTGACGGACATCACGTTACAGCACTCGTCGACACTGGCGCCGACTTCTCAATCATGCGAAAAGAGCTCGCCGACCGCCTCAGAAAGGTCAAGACACCATGGACAGGGCCGCACATAAGGAGTGCTGGTGGTCAGCTGATGACACCCACGGGTAAATGCACCACTAGACTTCGCATCGGAGATTCTAGCTTCGTGGTCACTTTCGTCCTGTTGCCAGACTGCTGTAAAGAGTTAATTTTGGGCATGGATTTTCTTCAAGATCATGGCGCTGTTATCAACATCCCTCAACGTATGGTGACGTTTTGCGCTCATCCTTATACCGACAACAGTAGTGAAGAACCACGCGGCCGTTTGCGAATAGCCGACGATGTGACACTGCCACCGAGATCCTGCTGCCTTGTGTCGGTGTCCAGTGGGTGTCCTTGCTATAAAGTTGTGATAGCGGAGCACATAGTCACTCTTTTGTTCACGCAAGGCAATTCCATCGCGAGGGGCGTCCTGGCGCTTACTGGTGGACAGGCGGAATTGCTGCTCACAAACTTCAGCAACGAGCACCGTCAAATCCAGAAAGGTACCGCAATTGCCTACTACGACGATGTAGACCAAGCCGGGGATTGTTTCACCTTGCAACCAGATGATGTGGCTGTCCCCGCTTCGACAACTTTGTCGGTAAACATCTGCTCTACGCTACCGCCCTCTGATAGGAAGCGCCTGCTTGAACTTATACACCAATTCAAAGACTGCTTTTCGCGTACGTCAAAGGTACAGCAAACACCATTGACCAAGCACCACATCATTACTGAAGACAACACGCGACCGATTCGGCAAAACCCCTAACGTGTGTCTGCAAAAGAGTGCGAGGAGATTCAGAAGCAAGTACACAAGATGCTCGCGGATGACGTCATACAACCTTCGAAAAGTCCTTGGGCGTCCCCCGTGGTTTTGGTCAAGAAAAAAGACGGCAGCTTGCGCTTCTGTATTGATTATCGCAAGTTGAACCAAGTCACGAAGAAAGACGTCTATCCACTGCCCCGCATAGACGATTCACTCGATCAGCTGCGTCATGCGCGCTATTTCTCTTCAATGGACCTCCGAAGCGGCTACTGGCAGATAGAAGTCGACGAGAGAGATCGTGAAAAAACGGCCTTCGTGACGCCCGACGGCCTCTACGAATTTAAGGTGCTTCCTTTTGGGTTGTGCTCGGCGCCAGCCACTTTTCAACGTCTCATGGACACCGTACTATCAGGCCTGAAGTGGCAAACATGCCTGGTCTATCTCGACGATGTTATTGTATTCTCAGCAACATTCGAGGAACATCTCAGTCGTTTATTCACTGTCCTCCAAGCCATACGTTCGGCCGGCCTTACTTTAAAACCGGAAAAATGTCATTTTGGTTTTAACGAACTCAGCTTCCTAGGCCACGTCGTCAGTCACGAGGGTGTTCGACCTGACCCGGCCAAAATAGACGCCGTAGCGCAATTTCCTGCACCATGCGACAAAAAGGCCGTGAGACGCTTTTTAGGGTTGTGTGCCTATTACCGGCGATTTATTGAGGACTTTTCGTCTATTGCGGCGCCATTGACACGACTCACACGTGAGGACGTCCCCTTCTTTTGGGGTGAACAACAGCAAATGGCGTTCAATGAACTACGACAACGCCTGCAAACACCTCCAGTCCTCGCGCACTTCGACCAGGAAGCCCCTACAGCACTTCACGCTGACGCCAGCAATGTAGGTCTGGGCTCCGTTCTGGTGCAGTGGCAAGACGGCTGTGAAAGAGTAATAGCCTACGCCAGCAGAACTCTCTCTCGCACGGAGGAGAACTACTCGACTACCGAGAAGGAGTGTCTCGCCGTGGTGTGGGCGGTCATCAAATTTCGTCCATATTTGTACGGCCGCTCCTTCAAGGTTGTTAGCGACCATCACTCTTTGTGCTGGCTCACCAACCTTAAAGATCCATCTGGCCGTTTGGCACGCTGGAGCCTAAGACTTCAAGAGTTCGACATGACCATCGTCTATAAATCTGGGAAGCGGCACACCGACGCCGACTGTCTCTCACGGCCGCCAGTGGAGACTGTCGGTCGTGATTACGAAAACATCGACGCGGCATTCTTGGGAGTCGTCAACACGGCCACTATTGCACAGGAGCAGCGCCGTGACCCCGAGCTGTTACCGCTCATTGAATATTTAGAAGGACGACGTAAGGACGTGCCGCGGTTATTTGCCAGAGGACTGCCATCTTTTTGCTTGCGAAACGATGTTCTCTATAAGAGAAACTTCTCACCAACCGGCAACCCGCACTTGCTCGTCGTGCCTGCCTCTCTTCGAAAAGAAATTATGGAAGCGTGCCATGATGAAGCAACTTCGGGTCATCTAGGCTACACCCGAACATTGTGCCGACTGCGATGCAAGTACTACTGGCCAAAGTTACCCGCTGATGTTAACCATCACGTGCGAACTTGCACCGACTGCCAAAGACGCAAAGCACCTCCTAGTAAGCCAGCCGGTCTTTTACATCCAGTCCTAGCACCAGCGAAGCCGTTAACTCTGATTGGAATGGAATTCCTGGGCCCCTTTCCAACTTCCACAACAGGTAACAGATGGATAATCGTGGCCACCGATTACCTCTTCCGTTATGCGGAGACTAAAGCTATGCAGCGCGGCACAGCAGCAGAGGCCACTCAGTTCTTCATCGAAAACATCGTCCTTCGGCATGGCGCTCCGACAGCAGTGATCACAGACAGAGGACCTGCCTTCACCGCAGAACTTTTGGAGTCGGTTCTCAGACTCAGCGGTACAGCTCACCGGAAAACAACTGCTTACCATCCGCAGACAAACGGACTGACAGAGCGCCTCAATAGGACCCTCACAGACATGATCAGCATGTACGTTGACACAGAGCATAAAAACTGGGATCAGATATTGCCGTACGTGACCTTTGCCTATAATACCGCTCGACAAGAAACCACTGGAATGATGCCGTTCAGTCTGATTTATTGTCGCGAAGCCACGACAACGTTGGACGCCATGTTGCCGCATGAGTGTGACGACATCCATGTGGACGCCGAAGAGTTCACTCAGCGCACCGAGGAAGCCAGACAGCTCGCGCGTGTGCGCATCTGTCATCAACAGCATCAAGATGCACAACGGTACGACCCCCGACACAAGTTTATTAGCTACACACCAGGCGACAAGGTCTGAGTCTGGATTCCGATACGTCGACGTGGACTGTCGGAAAAACTGCTAAGACGATACTTTGGCCCATACAGCGTCACGCGACGCTTGAACGACGTGAACTATGAAGTTGTTCCTGACACTGACTGTAGTTCTAAGCGTAAAAATCATTTACCCGAAGTCACACAAGTCGTGCGTATGAAACCGTATTTATCCAGTTGACGCGACCACTTCATACGCCTGGTAGAGCGCCTAGGTTGCGCATCGGGACGATGCCTCTTTCGGAGGGAGGCAAATGGCACGTGCTTGTCAAAAAAAAAGACAATGAAAGTTGTGCATGTGGCATGAAGTACAATGAAATGGATGAAAAAGAAGAACTCTCTTGCGCGTTCTATTAAAAGAACCTACCTGCTTCTGGTGTCTCAGTTTCTGCCGCAAGGCCTCTGTTTCGACGTCGTGACAATATGTGGTGTTTAACATTCAAGCCACGATATGATTGTGAGAAACGCCGTAGTGGAGAGCCCCGCAAATTTTGAGTATGTGGTGCTTTCGAACGGTTGTTTGCAAGAGTGTTCCAATATTTTACAAAGCCACCCGTTCAGTTTGCATTAGGTGTTGTCCCAAGAAAGTGCATTAAACTACACGTTTTGCAGTGCGACGCTGCAATTTCGCAAATTGTTCCACAAGGCGTCCTCCCTTGACTTATTTGAAAATACGCGGGTACAAAGCTTATCTGACGAACCAAGCTAATTATCAAAAAGGACTCCCGGTTTTCAAAAAGTCTTTTTTGATAACCAGCTTTGTTCATTAGATAAAATTTGCTTCCGCGTATTTCATACTAAGTTATGGGAGCACGCCACTGCTGCAACCTAGAAATGACGCCACGTATAAATGACCCCTAATTCCGAGAGTTACAACCATGGAACAAAATTAAGACCAGACTTTTGCCAGCAAAGCTTGAAGTTAGTCAACGAGAACCGAAATGGCCGACTCGATCGCAGGTTGTTCTCTCGCGTCGGAGCAACTTTAATCGTCTGATTCCATATATAGCCGTAATACTCCGACTCCGAGTAGTCCTTCAGGTCACGCGTTATCTGTGACGTCATGATGTCGTCAACGAATGATAACATTCAGCATTTGTGTTGAAGTGCTCAGAGCGCAAAAATGGCACGTTGAAAGAATGACCACACGACACAAGCGCTGACGAACAGCTCTGTGTAAGTTTATCACATCAGAAAGTATATAGACGAAAAAAGAAACAAGACCACAACCATCACGTGCGCACAAAGATCAAATGCAACAGAAACCTCCCACAATTCGAAATGAATCTGCCACGATGAATTTGCCACGGTCATTCTTTCTTCGTGCCGTTCTTGCGCTGTTTCACTTTGAGTACCATGTACCAAATTGCCCTTCAAGACGCCCTTTTGCACTTGTCTTGGCAGCGATGATCTATCTTCGCGTTTGGTGAAACACCGAAGGCTCTTGCCTTAACTTACTATGTTGCCTAGAGAGGGAGCTGAGGGTTGTGATTTAACGACTCAGATAGGAGTTTTCTGGCGGACTGAAGTCCGCTTACAAGCGTCACGTGGCACAGTGTAAACAAATCTCGTCGTGCATCAGTACGAAGCATCCAATGAACTGGCTGTGCCATTGTACGCAAAAATTCGTCACGCTTGAGCGCGTTATACGATTCATCCTATGAATCAGTCTCAAACGCTGTGAATATCAGTAGAGAAAGAGATAAGTGCACTCGAGGCCACTTAGACACGCACGCTAACATTCTAGACAGGCCCCACCTGCAATACAGATGTCGATTCCTTGTACTTGCACTTTGACCGGGGAGCTAGGCGCGCACGCGCACACCCACTCTGTGCATGACAGTCCACGCCCAGGCAAGCAGTCAGCGTCTCGCGCGCACGGAAAACCCAGGCCCCTGCGGTCGTCTGGATCTGTGGTCATGGTATAAAAATTACAAACTAAGATAACTTTTCGAGCTGCCTCCAATAGCTGCCTTCACTGAAAGCATAAAAATTGACAGATCCCACGTAAAGCGGGAATCGATGTTGTGCAAAGCGTAAATAGGGAAGGTTGATATACGACTTTAAAACCAGCACAACGTTATGAGGTGGATGTAAATTATGCCGTACATGACTTTCATGTAGTGATTATCATGTTTGCGCTTGCCATTTATGTTCGTCGCCCATTCATGTCACGTAATACGAAATTTGGTATATGTGAACCAAGCGAAACAGCCACGAGCGCGTTATGAGCTTAGCATGTAGTCATGTTTTCCATGGCACGCATATGAAGATTAACACGTTTGGTAGGTTATTTGCTTTCTTCATTCCTTCACGTCACGTAATACCAAATTAGGTGTATGTAAAGCTAGCAAAATTGCCGCAAGCGCATCATGAGCGTGGATTGTAGTCTTGTTTTTTTTCATCACACGATGTCATGGTATGTCATGATTATCATATTTGTACCGGTCTTATACCTTCGTCATCCATTCACGTCACGTCACACCAAATTTGGTACATGTGAAGCTAGCGCAACGACCACAAGAGCGCCCTGAGCATGGCGTATAGTCAGACTCACATGACATGCGTGTCATGATTTCCACTTTAGGGGCCTTTACGCCCCCCATACAGTCATGTCATACTATACCCGTTTTGCCCGTTTTGCCCGTTATACCCATTTTGCAATATATCGTGTGAACGAAACCACCGAAAGAGCCGCAAGACCATGACATGTATGTCCATGACATGTATGTCCATGACATGTAAATCATTACAGTCATGACATACATGTCATGAGTTTCGTGTTATGACTAGTCACTTATGCTCGTCATACAGTCATGTTATGCCATACCAATGTTGGTACAGATGCCATTATTGAGACGGCCAGGAGATCTTAAAGTCGTAGGCAGATAGATAGATAGATAGATAGATAGATAGATAGATAGATAGATAGATAGATAGATAGATAGATAGATAGATAGATAGATAGATAGATAGATAGAAAGATAGATAGATAGATAGATAGATAGATAGATAGATAGATAGATAGATAGATAGATAGATAGATAGATAGATAGATAGATAGATAGATAGATAGATAGATAGATAGATAGATAGATAGATAGATAGATAGATAGATAGATAGATAGATAGATAGATAGATAGATAGATAGATAGATAGATAGATAGATAGATAGATAGATAGATAGATAGATAGATAGATAGATAGATAGATAGATAGATAGATAGATAGATAGATAGATAGATAGATAGATAGATAGATAGATAGATAGATAGATAGATAGATAGATAGATAGATAGATAGATAGATAGATAGATAGATAGATAGATAGATAGATAGATAGATAGATAGATAGATAGATAGATAGATAGATAGATAGATAGATAGATAGATATCAGTTTCTTCAGAATAGCTGGAACGTCCTATGCATGTTTCATGTGCGCTGTGTTGCGATCGAATTATTGAGAAGCACCGTGATTCTGGCACACTGAAATATTGCCTGGATATGAACGCATGAGGGCTAATGTTGCTTGTAGCAACGGAAGTGATGCACTGCTAAGCAGTTGGATGAAGGTTAAATTCCCGGCACGGATGAAGGAAACAACAGGTAGCATTGCGCAATGTGTCCAAAACGAATAAACAAAGGGGTAAAAGCAGCGCGTCAGGCTCGCAGGCTCCTTCGTTCGGCCTTATTTCCCCCGGTAGGGCAAGTACTGTTTTTTTTTTTTGTCAATTGTTTGATTCCGTATCCAATTCACTATGTCGAGATAGACAGCTCTAACTCGGTATACCTTACCATGTTCTTGTAGATAATTAAAAAAAGGAAAGTTTTGACATGAGTTTCAGAGAGGCGTGCCTTGGTCATTAACATTGGCCGACGTCATCGAACTGGCGTTCCTCGTAGTCCTTGCGACACCAGTGGACGTAGGTGGCATTGTTGCGTCACCGGGAATGGGCACGCTGCGAAAGAGAGAACAGCGATTGTGGCTTTCGATGTCTCGAGATAAATCTCATCACACGCAGATAAAAACGCAGATCTCCTTGACGCAAACGACCATCATAATAAAGGGCATCCCATAGTCAAGACGCAATTGTTCAGCTAATGTATGAGTATTCCCACCAACATTATCGAACACTATAGGCAAAATTAGCGATGATTTTAACAGAACACAGCCCGAGAAATGATTCATAAACTCCATCCTGTAGAAGCCATAAAGGGGGTACATAGGCACTTTTGTAGCATGAGATATTCTAGATCTTACTGTTAGCTACATTCAAGGGACATTGAAGCGAAAAGCTAGCACCATCATTTCGCCAGCGCATACATCGTTGCGAGAACCGCAAGGGAAAGCTTTATAACGACGAAAACCTTATAATAGCAAATCCTCGGCGTCACCGACGTTTAGAAGAGTGATGCGAAAAATCTGGCGCACTTGATTGTTTATTGTACGTTGCATTTACGAGAACTAGCATTATGCCTATTGGTGTTCGACGTCTATAGCACCGTTTGAGTTAGACGCGCGCACGTTGACGCCTATACTGGTACATTTCCAACCCGACAAATAACGTCGATGACCGTGACTTAACCCATGTGGTACAGCTGAAGTGGTTATCATATGCATGGACATAGCAAATGGTGAATCCCGCACAAGAATGGCATCGACAAACACATAACACTAGTACTCGACAGGCAGCCATTCGAAGCGTCGTCATTTGAGGATGGAAACGCCAAGTTGCGCGCTCTACTGGAATAGGGTAACCTACGCCTATGCCCTATACCACGCAACGCTTCAGGAACGCTAGACAGAGTTCGTAGCTTGAGCCGTGAACGCGGGAAAACGTTCGAATTGTGGCTTTCGTGTCACTACGCCAACTCCATCGAAGCACGCAGTGTGCGATTGTCTCCCGTCGACGTCGCTGTGTGTCTGTGCCACTTAAGGTCCCTAGATGAAACAAGGTAGCGTCACTCATTGTTCTCGAGCCGTCCTCCTCACTCTCCGATTACTCCTCTTTTTCTCTGTGATCCGCGTCTGTAATTGGTGAATTACTTGCACGTGATCTTGCAAATGGCTGGTGGTGTTATTTATTATTATGCAAAAGGTTCAAAACGAGTACGCATGCGCATATGGCTCCAGCCGGATTCTCGTCGTGACCAAAGACAAAATCGTAGCCAGAACATAAACTGATGAGGAGGAGCATTTCGGTGTGCGCTAAGTCGACCAAGATTGTCTCGCCACGCTCGTTCAATGCAACATCTGCGTTTTTCAGCAATGCTGCGTTGCCGTAAACAACAGAAAATGGTTTCGCTCTCTTCAACTTACCTCGTGCTTTCCGAGATGAAGCGCACCATGAAGTGCAACTATGAACCATTTCACGCGAATGCTTTCGTGCAACTCCGTCAACGTATGTCGACGCAGATCTGCGAAGCGAGTTCACTTGTCGGTTTTTATTGAAACGCCAGGCGCGCGTCTAATGCGTGTCTAGTGCATGCCAGTTGGTACAAATACATGTGGGTATGCACGTATACAGAGCAGCTGTAGGTTGTAATCAACACACCTTCAGAAACATTTCACTCTTGACCAGTTCCCGCTTGAGCCGAAACGCGCTGCTTCGAGACACCTCACCAGTAGAACTCTCACTTTTCAGGAAGTTCCCAGCACCGGATCAGAATCACTTGGCATCACGATTGTCCAAATGGGCACATTTAAAAAAAAACGTCATCGCAGTGCTGCTGGACGAGTGTTCGTACCAGTCTGGTCGTAGTTTTTTTTTCTTGCGTGTGCACAAGCCGGTTGTAATCAATCGTCACAACGTCACGCCCTGTGGCCACTTACAGGATCCACCAAGAAGCACGTTCACTCTGTCACAGCACGAACAAAACACAATCGGAGAAGTGGACTAGTTAGAACTGGACGAAATACCGCGGCCGTGGAACTAAAATGTACTACGCGAGACGCCATGGCTAGTGGTGTAAAGTATAGAACTGCACAACGTTGCCCGTTGAGTAACGCACATCCCGCTTGCTCTTGTGTTGTGCCGTTTATGTTCATAAAGGTAACTGTTTATTCTACGTCTTATTTCGTTCCATTTTGTTTCATTTACATCTATTCACCGTAGCAACGGAACCAAAACATTTGCTTTTGGATGAAAATTTAAACCTTCTAGGGGGCGCTTCAGGCAAATAAGCGAGGAGGAAAAGGGAGGGTGTCACTGCCTTGGAAACTTGTTTCATCTAGGGACCTTAGTGCCGCTTAGACACGTTGCTTTAAACAACGGTATTACCACGCCATAAACCATAGTGGAGAAACAACCTTGGTGCATTTTGAAACTACCCTACTCTGGTGACAAGTCGCTTAAGCGCTAACACAATGCGAAAGGCGAAGCATTGTGCTGCGTAGTTCCCGAAAAAAAATCGCCGTGTACGGTGCGTTGCACCGACACTATTGCAGTTTCTAACAATACACCGAAAGCCTTCGCTGAGCTGAAGCGCTCCCTGTCGGCGCTCGTTCACGATGCAGCACTAACCCTCCTATTCAAAAACGCTCCTCTACTCGACTTTCACCCTTCACTTGACAGAGTTGAACACTGGGTCACCAAATGGCTGAAAATGAAGCTGCGCTACGCGAGAATTGCAGCAGACTATTGTTGATATGCAGTGACTTGCCGTGCCGAGAGATGGCACTTCCATCGGCTTTCTCAAATGAAGGCGAAGTGTAAAGTGAAGGGAGGTTTTAGATTACGGGGGTAAGTCACTGTTTGCAGATGACAACTGTGCTCGGTACTGTGAGACACGCACGACGCGTTTGTGAAGCCCCATAAGTGTGCGTCAGTATGGCAAATGCGTAGAGCACCCGAGACCTATCATCGTGGACAGCGTTGTCGTGGCTTAAACTCGCAGGTTATCAGTGGGTGTAGGAGAGCTTAAACCCTCCTCCCATTTATTCAATTTTGCTTGCGTCATCGCTTGCGTATGTGTACAGTTGTGGTCACGCCTATGTCGCTCTGCGGAGCGACACCTTGGGGCAGACCCGGCATCTGACATGGTCAGCCTGACAACTAGGCCACGCACGGTCCCGACACACAGCCCCAAAACTGCCTCAAGGTGTCGACCCGCTGAGCAAAACCGGCTGCCCGCGCACTCTGCACATGTAGGCGTGGTCATGGCTGTACACGCACATATTTAAACGCATGCATGAACATGCCTCTTAAAGTATATATGATTGAAGCCTCCTCCCCTCCCCGAAAACAAATCTCTGGGTACGCCCCTGCAGGTTGCTCCCGTCAACGAATTATTTTCTGTGGTTTTTTTTTTTCTTTCTTTGTCGTCTGTTCTTCATTTCGTCTGTTCGTTCAGTCTGATTCCTTCTGTTCCCCATAAGAAAAATGACGTCAGTGAAGTTTTCGTTGACACTGGCATAAGATTAGGTCGGGTTGAAAACCTACTGAGTTTGCACAGGTATCGCGCTATCGGATAGTGTTGAAACATGAGTACTCCAAAAATATGCGATGAACACAGGTGCCGCCGCTTTAGGCTGTCTAATTTCTCACCTGCATGAGTTGGTTTTGTAGAGGCAGCACCGCAATTTTCCTCAACAAAATATCGCGTATATATGTAAAATTTATTTAAGGTTTTGTGTTCCATACGTACTCCATTGACTCTTTAATGATGTAGCAGAGTGCCCTCCCAACATGTGTTTAGAAAAGTGTTCAATGATCTAGAGTACTGGGTATATATTCTCTACTACAGGAGAGCAAAAAGTCGTCCCAGTCTGTCAAAACTGTTTGTTCAGAATAAATTGTGAACGACTTAGAGTACTTACTCTACGCGATGTATTCTACTGCCAGTGAGCCGTAAGCTAACCCGTTCCACATCACTTTTGTAGGGGCCAAGCTATTTAAGCCATGAATCATGCGTCCCCGATGTGTATAATAATAATAATAATAATAATAATAATAATAATAATAATAATAATAATAATAATAATAATAATAATAATAATAATAATAATAATACAGACGCATGAATTGATGGACAGACGGACGCACAGACAAAAGCATAGACCCACGGGCGGAAGAAAGAACGAATGGATTGATGGACGCACGGACAGACGGACGCATGGATGAACTGACGGACGCTTTGCCCCACTCATAATCGTTCACTTCACGTATATGCTGTGATTTTTTTTAAGATGAACGATTTAGAGTACTTGGTACTCTACTATGGGAGGGCATAAAACCGTCCCGTAGGCCTGAAACTTCATGAGACCGTGTTAATGAACATTCCGCCGTGAACTAGTTACGTGTTCTGTACGACCACCGCACCACAGTAATACTATACTCGGCGACAAATTTTCTTGGCATTGAAGCAAAGGCTACAGAGCCAAATTGTGGGCATCTTGCCACCAGTGAATGTAGTTCCCCAACAGCGCCCATATTTTCACCTTGAAATATAGAAGTTCCCCCTTTATTTTCTACGTGGAGTTATTTGAGACAGGACGCAGCTCACACCATTAGGATAGTCGTATTTTGCTTTAATTTATTCGTTGTGACGTCACGTTTTTGAATGCGCGAGAAAGTCCCGCCTTTATACGTGCACCTCAAACGCTAAGCGGCGTCTGCGTCTACATGAAACGTTGATGGTGCGCTCCGTCCATCGCTTTCCATTGTGTATAGTGAACTAAAATATGATCTAATGACGCGACCTGGTGGGCTCTGGCGTCAGCTTGCATGCGGCTTCTGCCAAGTAGCACGGCTGCTACGTTTCGAACTCTGCGCCATCAAGATGATGGTGCAGAGTTTTTCAAAGCACTGGGGTTTAGGGACAGGGAGGGCAAAATAGACTTTAAGCGGGCAGAATTAACTGCAAGGAGGTTATCTGATTGGTGGCTAAAGTCAAGGCACGAGTGAAAATGAAACCATTCACTGAAAAGTACGAATCCTCAACCTCACTATTTAAAGGGAAAAAATCTAATTTTTGGTTCATTAAGTATTATGGCGTGGTGGCGCTAGCCACCGCCCGATCTAAAGGACACAGCCATATTCATCCATCCGTCCATCCATGCCAGCTTCGGCTGCGTTGTCGGGTCGTCGCGGGCTCCGGTGAAGCTGCAGCTGTGGTTACTTCATGGAACGCGCGTTTGCTCCGTGGTTCAAGCAGACGTAACATTAGAAAGTTAGTTCGTGGACAACCTGAACACAGCGTTGGTATGGAAGATCCAATTTACGACGCCTTCAGAGTGCCCCGGTTACCGCATCGGCAACCTGGGGCGAAACAGTGACAATCCATTCTCCGCTTCGACATGCCACAAGCTACATGTTTGTTGGTACGGAATATATCACAGGACAGACTCTACCACGGTCCTTGTGTAGCAGAGTGCAGTGGTGCACGTGCAGTAGAGTAGCTTGTTAGAGCTGAAAATGCAATAATCCGGCCCGCAAGGGATGCTCATCAGCTTCCCTTACGCGACCTACAAGAGCACGGTACGAGTCCCGCAATAACATTGGTTCATAAGCGCGCACACAAACTTGGAAAATAAAAAAGCGCGTCTCGTGTACACAATAGGAGCTCCCTCTGGCCGTCGCTTGCCCTCTCGTCTTTATCACTCGGGCTAAAAGTTATTTCGAACATTTGCGAATACACAACACGTGAAACGAAAGAAAAGCAGCATATTTACTTTTCCTTGTTTTGTTGGGCTGACATTATCCCTCGGGATGGCCCGTATCTATGCCTTCCATGCGCCTTGGCCCGTCGGAAATGCAAATACATACACTCGCGGCCCGGATTCACGGTTTCCACAGAAATGTGGTTACAACACTTCCTTGGCCCCGCACCTGCTCGCAATCAGGTCACTTACCAACGAACACGAGCGAAACCGCAAGCAGCACACATCACAACTCCTAAGAGCCCGACGGCACACAGAGAACGATGCGAAATTCGTTGTTTCTCGTCGAAGCGCAGTAATGCAGCCGGTACTGCAACACCGATGAGAACGCGCCGCCGAACGCCGGCGTCCGTGGCGTTGTGTGCTACCCCAGCGCACAACGCCAACTAGCGTGGTCAGCCCGTCGACATGCGGTAGAGCTTCCAGGCCTTGACGTAGTTTCTTCAGGTGGCGGAGGCTCAGCGCGCCAAAATCACACACGTACTCACGCACACGCACTGATTGATTCCCGTGCTGCCCACGCTATCCAGAGAAGACACCGCCGGCGCGCGCTCGCCTCGCACACATGACATGAAAAGGCGCAGTGGCGCCGCGAGAAATCCTAGCGGCCGTCCGTGTCGTTTTGGACCGCCCAGACAGCAGCCGCGGCCTGCCAGCCGCGCCACTAGATTCTATTCTAGTTCACTATACCATTGTGTTATGAGTCACCCGCCAAAAAGGTCTACTTCGCGCAGTGCTACCATAGAGTAACACAGTAAACATAAAGAGTGGTCAATGGCTGCCTGTCGTGGCCCGAGGCCGTAGGGCTCCTTCCGTCTGTTAGGTGGCGCACACAAAAAACTAAACGTGTACCGATCAATCACGACGTTGCTAATAAAAAACTTACGCTATCAAAGTAATATCTTGAAATAATTAGTGGGTAGAATAGTTCTTCGTAAAATAAAAAAGGTGGTTGCCTTGGCTAAGGCGAATTCACATGCATTGCTGCTATAGGCCTAATCATACCTGGACGTCCTGTTGCCCCTGCATCACCACGGCGCCGTTCTCACCCACCGGCTTTAGCGGTACAAACGTTTTACGCATTCGACAAGAAAAGGTAAGCAAATCGAAATAATTTATATTCTAGCAACCTACTACAGTTGGCCCAAGGCCACAAATACGTGATGAAAAGCGTTTTTTCAAGCGATTTAGTATCCTCGAGTAAACGTTCCAGCCGCGTATGACAGCGTTGCTGCTACACGTCGAGCAATCCAAAAAATCGACACCGTTCAAACCAAAGAATCAGGTTTTATTGTGCAATAACACATACAGCATGCCGACAACTATACTGTTTCGCATAAAAACTGGTCAGAACCACCACGTATATACTAACCGGGAATCTAAATCCACCGTGAATCTAAATAACTTTCAATCTCCAAATCGTAGCGTAGTCGTTAGGGTAGTTGGTAAAGTGTACTTTCATTTATGCTTAACATGAATCCCGCATTCGGAACTGGAACGCATTAAAAATTATTATTTCGCAATAGAAGTTTGTTAGAGCTGATTCATTGCAATACTGCTAAAGTCGAGAACAGAATCAACGAGCAGATTTAAGATATTGTACTAAGAGGAGTAGAGCTAACATACCATGGTACACCGCTATTATCTCTGTTTTTTCCAACGTAAACAAAAAGCTGAAATACGACCTTCACATATTTCTCAATCTTGCATAGACACACGTAACTATGGCGAGCGAGGCACAAGTTTGTCTTTACACCACGGTGACTCCACCCCCACAAGGACAGCTGCTATTAGAACGCCGCAGTGCCAAGTCTTATTCGCCTAAGACATGCATTACATAATGCTGGGAGAACGGGACATAGTAAACTTACAGAAAACTTCGATAGCTAAAATAACCGGACTTTTTCTTCGTCCCTCTTTGAAAGCGAAGGCCACTTTCCATAAGAATACCACAATCCAACCCCTTCCTTAAGAATGGAGAAAATACGCTTGTAGCACGGGAGCGGTGAAATACGATCTGGAATATTTTTCGCCATAACACCCGCATAAGTGAAAGTAAAAAAAAAACCCGCACCGTGATGGAAACTTTGGTAGAATTTCGCATAATAAATGTTTGCCCCAGATCGCCTATCTGAATCAGCCCCCGTGGGAGCAAGCAAGCTGGAATACTCACAAACTGGCCCACGCTTGAATAAAGAACGGCACAGTACGCACATCAATATCACACAAGGCGCCTAATATCCCGAGTACGGCGCCCCTCTTTCTTGATTCATAGAGCCAATATAAATTCCAAGTAGGCCCATAATAATCACTGCAGGCGGCATCACCACTCCACCAGCGGCCAAAACAAACCCCCGAAGGCAGGCACGGAACTTTCAACAAGAACGACGCTACAGCAGCTGTACGACAGCGCGAATGCAGTTGGAAATACACCATGCACACACTATAAACGGACGAGGGCCGCCGCGAAATAGTGCATGCCACATGGTTTTCTCGCGGAAGCACCATAGTGAAGTTGGCGACACACGGCTTGAAGTGGCCATCGTGTTAGCCGTTTTCTTTTCGTCGCTTTGCTACCACTGCAGACACAGAAGAAATCTCACGCCTCAAGCCGGGTTCGCCGGCTCAGACGAGTTCCCAACGAGCTCCCAACGGTCACGGCTTATGTTTTCATTGGCCGCCGGTGCGTGCGATTTCGTGGCGTGATTTGTAATAGCCAATAGAGTGACATAGTAACCTCCTCATACTATTATTTCTTCCTCTGCGCGCAAGTGAAGAGGGGGCAGAAGAGAAGGGCAAAAGACATGGGTAGATATTCTCGTCTCCTCTTCTCCGCTTATGGAATACTAACCGAACTTGTCGTCAGTAAGTCTATATAATGCGCTCTCTGCTTTGTTCTCCTTCTGCATCCGCTGGGCGTACGAAAGGCACTCTCTCTTTGGCTTCCGCTGATGGGCAATAGCTATGCGTGGTAGCGTGTTAATTGTTTAGCTATCTTGGTTCAGCCGTGCGCTGTAGAATATTGTGTTGTAGTGTAATAAGTGTTGTAGAATATTTTGAAAAATCGTGATATCAATACCTAGAATACTGAAGGTAATCTTCCTAAGCAATATGGTTCCGTGTTCAAACCGAACGAATGAGGCATACATAAATAAGTTAAATGAGGCACATTTATAATCCCAAAATCGCAGGCTCACCACTGCTGAAAATGGCCGTGGCATCAGTAGACAGCTCCACTACGCCTCACCGTAATGAGAAGAAATGACATCAACTTCCTCCGAAGAGGCATGTAAGATCTACCGAGAAACTCCCACCCTGAATTTCACCTCAATCACCCGAAACAAAGAGCCAAGGAGCTAAAGTGCACCTATGGCCAAGAAGTAGGAGTTCATTGTGTTGACGACAACGCCTACTTCATCAAACATTGCTATAACCTTGCTGTCGTGGACAGTGACAGCTAGATTGTTTTTAAGAGCAATACTCGCGGAGTTTTGGTTTTCATGTAGGTTTCTTTATAGCTTGTCTGATTATTCACGCTGATTCTTGCATCAAAACCGAGTAAAGTTAAAAGCCTATTTAGCTATAGTAAGACCTCCAATAAATATGCAAGTATCATATAGGGCCCTTATCAGAATGAACTAATCAATCAAGTTGAGTGAGTTGCTGACCGGCAGGTCGCGGGATCGAATCCCGGCTGTGGTGGCTGCATTTTCGATGGAGGCAAAAATTTTGTAGGCCCATGTGCTCAGATTTGGGTGCACGTTAAAGAACCCCAGGTGGTAAAAATTTCAGGAGCCCTCCACTACGGTGTCTCTCGTAATCATATGGCGGTTTTGGGACGTGAAGCCCCAAATATCAATCAATCAAGTTGAGCTAGCACAAAGAAGAGCGGCTCGATTTATTATTTTAAAATACTCTTGAACTATTTCTGTGACAAAGATGTTGCAACTAAACTTACCCACCCTTTTGGAACACCAACGTGTAGCCAGAGTGAAATTCTTGTTTTTGCTTTTTCAAAATTCGTTTAACTTTGATGTAGCGCAGTACCTCGTTCCGCGACCTGTCCAGAACCTACGAATTTACTACCACAGCAACTTTCAAATCCCCAAATTTCGTATGAAAACATACGCATACTCTCATTTTCCTAGTACCATAAAAGACTGTACGGAATTGTGAAACGTTAAAAAGAATTCAAATTCAGAACTATAAAAATTTTGTAAGTAAATCTTTGTGAATGCTAGGTTTTTTTATTTCATTGAATGTACCGAATCACATAAATTTCGTGTGACATGTATTGTGATGTTTAATGTTCTGTGGTGAAGGGTGCATGGTTATTACAGGGGGGTGGATCAAAATAATGTGATGAAATTTTTTTGTATTTTTTACGCCTGTGCATTGCTTCTTTATGCTTGGCATGATAGTTATGTCAGAATTTGTTCACTGTTTATATGTGATGACACATTGTGGTTTCTTCGTGTTTTTTTATAAGGTGTTCCTTGCTGTTTCATCTAAGGAATGATTGGATTTATGTCCCACCCTTGTAACGGCCCAATCAGCCAACAGCACCTGGAAATAAATTATTGAAAGAAATAAATAAATGATAATTTTTTACAAAATATAAAATTTTACTGATGTGTTGAAATGATCGTTTTGACAATGAATATGCTTGCGAATATTATGTACCCTTTTTACGGTAGCTTTTTCCGATGGTGATTAGGCTACATAGTAATGAAAAAACACACTACACTGCAGTTTCTATAAATAATAAATGTTATGCATTGATTGCTCAAATTTTCAATAGAAAGGTAATTTGCTACTTAAAAACGCCTGTTTAGCTGATTTAAAATGATTTTTAGGTACTGCTGTCTGAATAAATGCTATTTATTGCTAAAGTGGGCGTGCAATTTTTTTTTTCGCAAGAACTGCCAACAGATGAACGTATTTGCAATAGCCATGCCCGCAACCTAATTGACCCTAAAAAGCAGCTAACAAAAGCACTCCCAAATAACAGTAGAAGAAACTTCCGACCCTCACACAAGAATTCTCAAACCGAAACTGAAACCACTGTGGCACGATGGCAAGGCTGGAAGAGGAACCTCGTGACAGTTTAAAGCTGGTCGCTAGGAGTGCTAGCAGTCATGGGGGCCGCATGGTTCAATGAGAGTTCCCGCTTTTTCCGTTTACTATGTTACTCTACGGTGCTACATGGGCAGAAGCCTATGTAGCACCATATCACCTCCGCCTCTCTAGCTTTCTCTCCAGTGCCAAGAAAAGTTGTCGTCGAGTATACCGGAAAGAAAGAGGTTGAGGTGAGGAAAGTGCAACTTCTGCAGCCCTTGAACTCAGCGCCTGTGCCGGTAGGGTATTAAAAGATGTCTGTTTAGAAAAAAGGGCTAACGACTTAGAGTACTTGGTACTCTACTATGGGAGAGCGTAAAGCCATCCCGAGACGAGCTTCAAGACACAAGGAGTGCTAAGGTATTTCACCCTACGAGGTCTCTTTCCTCACAACCTGCGTACAAGACCACAACACATAAGCTGGTTCTTGCCCGAACAAGTTACAAATATATGATTTATCGAGTAGCTGGTATTCTTTATTACCAGTATACCACTGAATTTCTAGTACATAATGCACTAAAGCTTTATTTGACATTTTCAATAGCGACTCTGACTGTGCTCTTTGAAACGCCAGCTGTTGGTGAGTTTCGTGGCCACCGTGTTCGCGGCGCGTATTTGGCGTCTCTTTCGACAGAAAGGAGGAAGGAAATGTCGTAGCGGCGGAGTGGCTGAGCTCACCTCGAGGCCGTCGAGCGCGCGCTTCTCCTCCGCTTGCCGTTGCCGCATGGTGGCGCTGCGCGAGTAGACAACGGACTGCGCGAGTAGACTAAGAAATGAGACGAGCCTAGAGCAGAGTTTTATAACTACAGCCCAAGGTGCCAGGCTAGAAGGGGGCGAAGCTATTGAATATATAAAAGCAAGGGTGACAGAAAAATTTCAACAAAAAAGTACTTTATGCACCACAATAGACAAGGACGAATCAAGTGGTGCAATGGCTTCATTTTCACAACGAGAGTGGGAAAGGGCTGAGAAAAAAGTTCCTAGTAGTACATCAACAGGCCCAGATGGCATTCCAATTAGGCTGATAAAGACATTAGGTCCGAAGTCTAAGCAGGCTTTGAGAGAGGCAGTGAGCAAAATAATAATCGATGGTGAAGTTCCCGATGGATGGAAATTTAGCAGTATGAGCATGATCTATAAAGGAAAGGGGGACAAAGCTGACATAAACAACTACCGTCCTATAATAGTGACATCAGTGGTCTACAGGCTGGCGATGCAGATTATAAAAGAAAGCCTGCAGGCATGGATAGAAGATGAGGGGGTGCTGGGGGAACTGCAGAATGGGTTTCGGAAACACAGGAGGTTGGAAGACAATCTGTTCTCACTGACGCAGTGCATCGAAATAGCAGAAAAGGAACACAGGCCCGTGTGGCTAGCATTCTTGGATATCAAGGGAGCGTACGATAGCGTGGTTCAAGAGGAATTGTGGGGAATACTGGACAGACTAGGCGTGGAACATGTAGTCACTAATCTTTTAAAGGGTATCTATAAAGGTAACAAGGTAGTTATAAAGTGGGAAAAACAGGTATCCAAGCCTGCAGAGGTAAAACGGGGGCTTAGGCAGGGGTGCCCCCTGTCACCCTTATTATTCATGATGTACCTACAAGGATTAGAGGCAAAATTAGAGGGAAGTGGGCTGGGCTTCAACCTCTCCTTAGTCAAACAAGGAAAACTTATTGATCAGGCACTACCAGCATTAATGTACGCAGATGATATAGTGCTAATGGCCAACAACAAGGAAGATTTGCAGAGATTGATGGACATCTGCGGTAATGAGAGAGATAGGTTAGATTTTAGATTCAGTAAGGAAAAATCAGCAGTCATGATATTCAATGACAACGAAGGTAGTGAGCTTAGGATACAGGACGTCACGCTAAAGATAACAGATAAATACAAATATCTGGGCGTATGGGTAAGCAATGGGACCGAGTACCTGAGGGAACACGAAATATGCGTGACGACTAAAGGTAACAGGAATGCAGCAGTGATGAAAAATAGGGCACTGTGGAATTACAATACGTATGATGTTGTGAGAAGAATATGGAAAGGGGTCATGGTTCCTGGGCTGACGTTCAGCAATGCGGTCTTGTGCATGAGATCAGAAGTTCAAGCAAGATTAGAAATTAAGCAACGTGGAATAGGTAGGCTTGCTTTAAGAGCTCACGGGAATACACCAAATCAGGGAGTACAAGGTGATATGGGATGGACATCATTTGAGGGCAGGGAAGCTAGCAGCAAGATAAAATTTGAGAAGCGATTGAGAGAAATGGGGGAAGAGCGTTGGGCTAGGAAGGTTTTCAGCTACTTGTACATGAAAAATGTCCATACAAAACGGAGGAAGCGAACCAAGAAGTTGACTGGTAAATACTTAGAAAACAGCAGGTGGCCAAACCAAAAAGAACTATCGGTTAAGAAAAAAGTGAAGGAAACGCAGACTGACATGTGGAAAATGGGCATGATGAAGAAGTCCGCACTAGAGATCTATCGAACTTTTAAGCAGGAAATTGCCAAGGAAAGGATCTATGATAATACTCGGGGTAGTTCTCTACTGTTTGAGGCAAGGACGGCGGTACTGCGAACCAAGACATATCGGGCCAAATACGAAGGGGTAGACACAGTATGCAGTGCGTGTGGAGAGGAAGAAGAAACTGCCGAACACTTGATAATGTTCTGTAAAGGGCTTCACCCTATAGTTCAGGATGATGGTGCAGAGTTTTTCAAAGCACTGAGGTTTAGGGACCGGGAGGGCAAAATAGACTTTAAGCAAGTAGACTTAACTAGAAGAAGGTTATCTGATTGGTGGCTAAAGTCAAGGCACGAGTGAAAATTAAGCTTTTCACTGCAAAGTACGAATCCTTAAACTCACTTTTTAAGGAAAAAAAATAAATAAATATAGTTTTGAGTTCATTAAGTATTACGGCTTTGTGGCGCTAGCCACCGCTCGATCTAAAGGGTACAGCCGTATCCATCCATCCATCCATCCATCCATCCAACGGGATGCTCGCGCTGAACGGCCGCACGTATTGGGAAGCTTGCATGCTCGTGTTTTCATGCGAGTTGATTTGCCGTCGTGCTTCTTGATGGCTTCACGCATGCAGGGAGGATGAAAAGTAACAAGAACATAGCGGCGCGCTGTTTTCACCGGGCTCTGTCTGGCCGGGCTACCGGTTCGAAGTGTTCGAGTTTTATAGCATTTGCGTTTTATTTTATTTTTCACGTTATTGAAGCCCGATTATTTGCATGCCTCAGTATATTAATACCGCTGTGTACCACTCTGCATATCTGACGAACAAAAAGAAACAGATTGTCTTTTTTTTTTGTTTCTCATCAAAAAAATGGCAGCATATCCACGGAGTGAATGATGGAGAGTGGGGCGAAGCATTCATCCATTTTTTCGTTTTTGCTTCCGTTCATCCATGCGTCCGTCTGTGTGACCGTCCGTGCGTGCGCCCATGCATCCGTCACTGCGTCCGTCCATGCGTCCATCCGTCTGTGTGTCTGTTCGTCCACCTATTCAACACTCCAAGTACTACCATCTCGCACCTTTTCATCATATTTTCCTCATATAGAAGCACCGTCATCCAGCGGACATTCCAAGGACTAAACGAGAGGAGGCACACGCACACTTTCTGACGGCTTGCGCTTCGTGTCTACTGCTCACCTTTAACCACCTCGAGTTCATGGTATATACTAGTTCACTGTATTCATGGCACTGCGGCCCAACGCTCGCTAAACCTTTCAAAAAACCAAGGAGGTTACACCAAGCGAGTATAACTTAGCAACCCTTTCTTGTCAGATAGTGCTCAATGTTCATGCCAATGGCTGCTAAGGGGTAATGAGAGAAAGAAGAATTCGGCTTTTAGTGAACGTGCACGCTGCGATTTTTTTTATTGTTCAACAATGCACAGAAAAAATCTCCCACCAGCGCCACCTTTGAGGTCAAAATCTAAGACTGGTTACACACTACGACTACGACTACGAAGGATGAACGGGTGCCGCTATAAGGAGCTTCGCCCCTAAAACATTGCAGTCCTCTTATGGATTCACCTGCGACGACTTGTTTGTTTGTTTGATTGTTTGTTTGTTTGTTTTGAAAAGGGGTTTATTGGTGTGTATTGCGACGGTGGCCCTACGACGAAAATACAATCCGGACAGTGCAACGGTCAAGCAGATGGCAGCGACGATCAGCACGAGGCGAGCGAAAGAAGCTCAGAACCCAGTACCCAAGCGGTGGCGATGTTGCTTGCCAACGATGCGTTTTCTTCTTCACAATTTTCCCCCGCAGAAAAAGAGCCATCCTGGCGTCCTAAGAGTATGGAGGCAGAAGAATATGATATAGCTTATGGTGGGCGACGTGGACGATTTCACGTCCACGCCGGCGCATGTCGTCAGAAGGGGAAAGGGGGCTCAATGAGGAAATTCACCGGCGAGGTTTGCTCCAAAATACGGTAAGGGCCCTCGTACTTCGGGAAGAGTTTTGAGGAAAGGCTGAGGGTTTGTTAAGGAACAGCCAGCCATACAAATGATCCTGGGGAATATCTGTGGCTTCGTGTTCTCGTGAACTTAGTAGTTCTCGAGGAACACCATGTCGTAGTATCAATCGATTGAGGACGAAGTACGCTACGTCCCGCGCAGCGGCTCTTGGAAGGGCGGCGGTCTCAGCGTAGCGTGTTAAATGGTTGACAGCGACTATGATCCACCGATTTTGATCTGATGCTGTCGGTAGAGGGCCATAGAGATCAATTCCGAACCAATCGAAAGGCTTGGCAGGGCACGGAAGCGGTTGAAGCGCACCGAACGAGTGGAAAGGCGGTGATTTGCGGCGTTGATTGATTATTATGTGGGGTGTAACGTCCCAAAACCACTATATGATTATGAAAGACGCCGTAGTGGAGGGCTCCGGAAATTTAGACCACCTGGGGTTCTTTAGCGTGCACCCAAATCTGAGCACACGGGCTTACAACATTTCCGCCTCCATCGGAAATGCAGCCACCACAGCCGGGATTCAAACCTGCGCCCTGCTGGTCAGCAGCCGAGTACCTTAGCCACTAGACCACCGCGGCGGGGCGATATGCGGCGTTGACAGTCGGGGCAGCCCATAACGAATTTTCGAACAAAACTATACAATCCGCGCCAGTATACGCTATGGCGAATGCGTTCGTAAGTTTTGAAAACTCTGGCATGGCCACACTGGGGACCGTCGTGAAAGAGTGCATATTTGTGATCGCAAGCTGCGGGGAACAACCAAGAGCCACTTACGACCTTCAGGGGCGTAGTTGCGTCGAAGTATCAGCCGATCACGAATGGCGAAATGAGCAGCTTGACGTCGGAGTTCGTGATACCGCAGTGGTTGACGATCCAGAGAGACAGTCAAAAAGGGAAGCGATCCAAGGGTCCTTGTGTTGTTCACTGGCAAAGGAGTCGAGGTCGAGAGATGAGACGGAGTTGGTACCAGTGGTTCCGCAGGCCGAGTCGGGAGGTAAAGGTGAATGGGACAGGGCGTCGGCGTCAGAATGTTTGCGTCCGCTGCGATAGATCACGCGAATGTCGTACTCCTGGATTTGCAGCGCCCACCAAGCTAGGCCGCCAGAAGGATCTTTCAATGTGGCGAGGATCTTTCAATGTGGCGAGCCAACAAAGTGCATGGTGGTCCGTTACCAGGTCGAATGGGCGACCGTACAAATAAGGGCTGAACTTGCCAAGCGCCCACACTAGCGCTAAGCACTCTTTTTCAGTGACGCTGTAATTGGCCTCAGTGAGCGTGCGACTCGCATAAGCGACGACGTATTCGGAGAAGCCCGGCTTGCGTTGGGCGAGGACAGCACCAAGACTATCCCCGCTATAGCATCTGCGTGGACTTCCGTTGCAGCTGTTGGGTCGAAATGCCGAAGAATGGGAGGAGATGTTAGCATATACTACGGAGCGTGGCGAACGCGTCGTTGCAGTCAGGAGACCAGGATGAAAGGTCTGCGTCACCGTGTAGGAGGTTGGTCAGTGGTGACATGATCGACGCGAAATTTCGAACGAAGCGCCGGAAGTATGAGTATAGTCCGATGAAACTGCGTAATTCTTTCAGTGTAGTAGGTTTCGGGAACTCGGTGACTGCTCGCAGTTTTGCCGGGTCGGGTAGAACACCATGCTTGGACACGATGTGCCCTAAGATGGACAGCTCTCGCGCAGCGAAGCGGCACTTTTTGAGGTTTGATTGGAGCCCAGCGTTGGCTAAACACGTCAAAACCAGTTGGAGCCGAAGCAGATGTGTAGGAAAATCGGGAGAGAAAACGACAATGTCGTCGAGGTAGCATAGACACACAGACCACTTCAGTCCACGCAGTGTGTTGTGCATAAGTCGTTCAAACGTGGCCGGGGCATTACAAAGCCCAAAAGGCATTACATTAAATTCATACAGGCCATCTGGTGTAATGAACGCAGTTTTCTGGCGATCAGCTTCTGCCATAGGGACCTGCCAGTATCCATATCGTAAGTCTAAGGAGGAGAAGAATTCGGCTTCTTGGAGGCTGTCAAGGGCGTCGTCAATGCGCGGTAATGGATAGACGTCTTTCTGCGTCACCTTGTTTAATCGCCGGTAGTTGACCCAAAATCGAATTGATCCATCCTTCTTTCGAACGAGAACGACAGGAGATGCCCAAGGACTGTGCGATGATTGAATAACGCAACGACGTAGCATCTCTTCGACCTGGTCGTTGATGACGTGACGTTCTACAGCAGAGACACGGTACGGTCTTTGACGCAATGGCTGGTGCGAAACGGTGTCATTGTACTGGTGCACTGCCGAAGTACGACCCAATTGCGGCTGAGAAACGTTGAACGAATTCGCGAAGTGCTGGAGGAGATTAAGAAGCTCGGCGCGTTCTTCAGCAGTTAAGGTGTCGACGATGGAACTCGAGAAGGTGTCACTCGACGAGCATTCCAGTGGGGAAAGGGCATGAAGTTCGGTAGAGGCGCTACTGCACAATTCGTCTGGCATGTTAAGGAATAAAAAAGAATCAAGGTAATCCAATCGACCGAGACATTCGATGGCAAGTAGCGTAAGCGGTGCAGAAAGGGGGTTGTGGACGAAAATACTGCTTCGGCCAGCAATGACGTCAAGTGTAGCGAAAGGCAAAAAAACGGCTCTGCGGCTCATGAAAATGTCGGAAGGTGTAAACGTTACAGTAGCATCGTTATGGTCATCGCAGCAAACAGGGACAACGGCAAGAGAGGCTGGCGGAATTTCAGTGTCCTCACGCACGACGAGTTTTGGTGACCGCTCAAAGGTTTCGTGCGAAGGATCGTCACACAGGTGCGAAAATTGAACTTCAGCGCGTGCGTAGTCGATGATGGCATGATGATTTGACAGAAAGTCCCACCTGAGGATAACGTAATGCGAGCACATCAAAAGGACGATGAACTCGACAACGTACGTAGAGCCTTGGATGAATGTGCGGGCTGTACAGGTGCCGAGAGGTCGAACTGGTTGTGCGCTAGCTGTATGAAGCGATAGTTCAGAGAGCGGCGTGCTCACTTTGCGTAGGCAGTGGCAGAGCTGGGCGGCTATAATAGAAACGGCAGCACCTGTGTCGACGAAGGAAAAGGTATAAACACGATCGAAAGGTATGGCGACGACGTTAGCAGGTGAAGTGCGAGGACTTGAGCATTTCGACGACGACGCAGTTCTTGCCTCTGGAACTGCGGCGTTGAGTTTTCCCGGTTGGAAGAAGCGGGTCGTGGACGCATTGGGGAGAGTAATTGCCTGCGAGGAGATGGGGAGTGGGGGAGTGAGCCTGAGGTGGGGGCTGGGGTGACCGAGACTCGGGAAGGCTAGTATATTCATACTGCGGTGAGGTATAGGGAGCAGGTAGGTGCATGTGCTGTTGGTCATATGGTAACGGCCGAGTAGCGTCGTGGAGTGGTTGAAAGTGACGGCGACAATATCGTGCCGCGTGTCCTGGAGTACTGCAGCCGTAACAGATTGGTCGATTGTCAGGAGTGCGCCAGGAATTGCTGACTCGTGGTGCGGCCCATGGGGTCGAAAAAGGGGCGGAGTGGGGAGCAACTGAAGACATGGGTGGCAAATGCTGCTGGCGGGGTCTGCTGCGTACCACCTGGGCATAAGTAAGAGGCGCAGCCACGGGCTGCATAGCCGGCGCATGGGACAGGCATGGCCACAGGCTGCTGGTGGGCAGCGACGGGAACAGCCTGAGCTACCTCTTCGGAAATAACGTCACGGAGTGGTGAGGGCAGGCGAGAGGACGGCGGCAGCTGCGTGAAGGGAATCAATGACAGTTGCCGAGCTACTTCTTCACGCACGAAGCCTTTAATCTCTTGCAGGGTTGGTGAATGGTCGGGAACGGAAGTGAGACTGGAGAGCGAGTCGGCGTGTGAGGAAAGTGGCCGAGTCAGGGTGCGCTGCTTCCTCAACTCGTCGAAACTTTGACACAAAGTGACAAGTTCCGCAACAGTGGCAGGATTACGGGCCAGGAGCATCTGAAATGTGCCGTCATTTATCCCTTTGAGGACGTGCTGAATCTTCTCCGACTCGGGCGTGTTGGTGTTCACACGGTTTCAAAGACCAATAATGTCTTCGATGTAGCTGGTGAACGATTCCGTTGGCTTTTGTGCGCGAGTCGCAAGCGTTGTTCGGCTCTGGACTTGCGGACAGCGAGTCGGCCAAAAACGTCAGCAAAAAACGTTTTAAAGGTGGACCACGTCGTAATGTCATTTTTGTGGTTGTTATACCCCTTTTCGGCCGCGTCAGCGAGGTAAAAGATGACGTTACTCAACTTGTCCGCGTCATCCCACGTGTTGTTTGTGCTCACCAGTTCGTAGTTGGTGAACCAGTCTTCCACGTCGGTCTCATCAGCTCCGCTAAAGACCTTCGGCTCTCGCGAGCGAAGAACGCCGGGGTTACTGGAAGATGGAGTGGAAGAGCCAGGTTGCGCTTTGTTGGTGGCCATGATGGGAGGTAGCGTTCGGTTGCGCAGCTCCAGGTTTAAGCGACGGCGAATGGCAGCACCCAGGTTCAAGCGACGGGGAATGTCAGCACCCTCCACCAATGGAAAAGAGGTTTATTGGGGTGTATTGCGATGGTGGCCCTACGATGAAAACACGATCGGGACAGTGCAAGGGTCAAGCAGATTCCGGCGACGATCAGCACGAGGTGAGGGAGAGAAGCCCAAGACCCAGTACCCAAGCGGTGGCGATGTTGCTTGCCAACAATGCGTTTTCTTCTTCACAGTTTGTTTGTTTGTTTGTTTGATTGATTGATTGTTTGTTTGTTTGTTTGTTTGTTTGTTTGTTTGCTTGTTTGTTTGTTTGTTTGTTTGTTTGTTTGTTTGTTTGTTTGTTTGTTTGTTTGTTTGTTTGTTTGTTTGTTTGTTTGTTTGTTTGTTTGTTTGTTTGTTTGTTTGCTTGTTTGTTTGTTTGTAGCCTGCAACCCATGGCACATACCCACTCTGAGGGATTGGTCAAGAAAATGTTTAGTATCCTACAGACGGTAACTGCACTATTGCTTACAAAAAAAATGTACGAAAAAGATGTAGAAGGAAGACATTATCGAAAAAGCAAAGAGTCAGAGAGTGAGAAAAAATAATAAAATAATTACTCATACAATAACTATTCCTTGATTTTGGGAGCCAACCAGACAGCTGATTGTGCCAAACATGAGTAATTTTGCTGTGTGTCTCTCATTTATTGACATTTCAAAAATTACCTCCCGACTCTTCTTTTTTTGAGTATTTGTTAAAGTGGGTCTTATGTCGAAGTACGTTTATTGTCTGGATGAAATTGCACACCGCATCAAATACGTCTCAGTGGCAATTTCCCAAAACAGAGGCACCAAAATTTAGAACAGTTTCTGTAGGTAAATATAAACCTATAGCTTCGCAAACGGAATAGCTAGAAGTCTTTTCCTAATTACTGCGTCGTTATGGCATGAAACAAAACAATGTTCAATAGTTTCCGATTCTTCGCAGAACGAAAAAAGAGGGGAGATTGTCAAACCAGCTCTGTGTAAATAAAAATGTAATGGGAAAACACGGCACCGGAATATGGAGATAATAACTTAAAGTGTTTTTTCGACGGACTCCACAAAGATTTACATAAAAATTTGAGACGACTGAAAAGCAAAACCTATCCTCGTTTTTCTTCCGATTCAATGAACTAAATGTTTCCTACTATCCTCCGTGATATTTCTGCGCCCAGCATGGATTTCCTTCTGCCTCAAGGATTGGAGACAAAACTAGCTTTCTGCCCCTCAGCCGATTATGCGCTGCCCTCATGATCGGCCCATTTCAACCAAGCGAAGATATTATATGATGCCATCAAATTATGTGACCTTCCCATACGTGACAAACATTTATGATATGTGACGTCATATGATGACGTTTTCACGTAAAGATTTCTTGCATCACTCGTGTTCACGCCTTCGACGCGAGAAGACGCCGGACGCCGCCAGCGATCAATTTTCGCTTTTGATGAGAAATTTAAAGCTATTGCGTTAATGCTTTGTACGTCTGTATCTCCGTGAAATTGCAGCTTCCGCTGGCATTCGGGGGAGCGTGCTTGAATTCATCAGGTAGAGCAATTGGTCTCCTAATAAATCTTCGTACTACGCTCTAATATGTAGCCGTCCTTTACAACCTGAGTCTTTTATAGATTATGAGCAGTGGCGGCTGGCAACATGGCAATTGGAATCACTAAACGAGAGAGCGCTGCATCCGAACAGTCAACAAATGAATTTATCAGTAGCAACGCTGCCTCGCGATGGCTGCCGAGTGCAACGCCAACATGACGTCCCGAAGCTGAATGGTGGCCCATGGGCACCACACAACCACTTGGCGTCTACTCTGCTCACTACCGAATTGAAATGCTAGAGGGAAGCAGAGAGAAACAGAACTGAGCAGCTGGATATTAAAGCCACAACAATCCGTTCACGAAAACACAGACAAGTTCAAGCAACTGACCACAGGCCGCATTTTTCATGTCTGTCACCTTGGCTGAAGTTGAGAGTCGGCATTATACTTCAGACTTTAACAGCGCCTGTTCAAAACACATGCAACAATCGCAGAAATTGCGCCGCGTATAGATATGTTCTTGTTTATTTCACGATTATTTCGTTGTTTAAGCTCTCCAATGGTGAAATCACCTGCAATATTTTTTTATATTTACTGACACATGCTATTTCTCGGTGGCAACACATGTCAGGCTTTGCGAAGGGAACGGATGATGACCTATATCCCTTGAAGCAGTCTAGTGACATTTTGTGCTATTTAGTGCATGAACTCCAGGTTTGCGCAAAATGGGCTACGCCACTAGAGAGTAGCAAGCATCGGGGAACATTAGGCACCCAAGGTTTTAATATTAGCTCCTGACAAAGACTTGCCTCAAATATCTACTTTCACATAGTCAAAAAAGCAACTCTGAGTCTATCGAGCGCCCCGGTAATCAAACAATATTCTGCAGATTACTCGCATGAGCTATCTCGTATCGGCCTAGCTAGCAGACGACGCGCGAAGGCATCGATCAAGTAGTCACGAACGACTCAAGCCTTTGAAATGAGCTAAGTGCCCAAAACAACAAGTGCTTCGTGATTCTCGTTTCAAAGTTTCCCTTACACATTAAACAATCCGATTACAGCCGAAAACCAAGAGATAATACAACTTCGAATGCATCCATGGCATTCGCTGGCGCGAGGGACGACACGGCGCCATCTCTACTCCAGTTGCGGCGCCTGGCTGCGAAACGTCACTCCGACGGCCGCTTCCCATAGAAATCCACTCCTTCACTCGGGCACTGAAAAAAGAGGAGGCGCTGTCTTGGCCAAATCTATAGGATATGGTCGGCTAAAGAGATTTTAGATGTGTGAAGAAGAAAACGCATCGTTGGCAAGCAACATCGCCACCGCTTGGGTACTGGGTGCTGGGCTTCTCTCGCTCGGCTCGTGCTGATCATCGCCGGCGTCTGCTTGACCGTTGCTCTTACCCGATCGTGTTTCATCGTAGGACAACCATCGCAACAGTCGCCAATAAACCCTTTTTCAATTGGTGGAGGGTGCTGACATTCCCCGTCGCCTGAACCTGGTTGCTGCCATTCGCCGTCGCCTAAAACTGGAGCTGCGCAACCGAACGCTATCTCCCATCATAGCTACCAACAACGCGCAACCTGGCTCTTCCACTCCATCCCCCAGCAACCCCAGCGTTCTTCGTTTGCGAGAGCCCGAAGTCTTTAGCGGAGCTAATGAGACCGACGTGGAAGACAGGTTCGCTAACTACGAACTGGTGATCGCAAACCACAAGTGGGATGACGTGGACAAACTGACTAACGTCATCTTTTTCCTCACTGACGTGGCCGAAATGTGGTATAACAACCACAAAAACGACATTACGACGTGGTCCATCTTCAAAACGTCGTTTGCTGACGTTTTAGGTCGACCCGCAGTCCGCAAGTGCAGAGCCGAACAACGCTTGCGGACTCGCGCAGAGAAGCCATCTGAATCGTTCACCAGTTACATCGAGGACATTATTGGTCTTTGCAACCGCGTGAACAACGCCATGTCCTAGTCGGAGAAGATTCAACACATCCTCAAAGGGATAAATGACGGTGCATTTCAGATGCTCCTGGCGCCCAATCCTGCCACTGTTGCGGAACTTGTGACTTTATGTCAAAGTTTCGATGAGTTGAGGAAGCAGCGCGCCCTGACTCTGCCATTTTCCTCACACGCTGACGACTCACTCTCTAGTCTTACTTCTGTTACTGATTACACAACAACCCTGCAAGAGATCAAAGACTTAGTGCGTGAAGAAGTAACTCGGCAGCTGTCGTTGATTCCCTTCACGCAGCAGTCGCCGTCCTCTCGCCTGCCCTCACCACTCCGCGACGTTATTGCCGAACAGGTAGCTCAGGCTGTTCCCGTCCCTGATCACCTGCAGCCTGGGGCCATGCCTGTTCCCCATGCGCCAGCTATGCAGCCCGTGGCCGCGCCTCTTACTTATGCCCAGGTGGTACGCAGCAGACCCCGCCAGCAGCTTTTGCCACCCATGCCTGCAGTTGCTCCCCACTCTACCCCTCTTTCGACACCTTGGGCCACACCGCGAGTCAGCAATTCCTGGCGCACTGCTGACATTCGACTGATCTGCTACGCCTGCGGTACTCCAGGACACGTGGCACGATATTGTCGTCGTCACTTCCAATCGACACACAACGATACTTGGCCGTTACCGTATGACCCACAGCCCACGCACCTACCTGCTCCCTATCTTTCACCGCAGTATGGCTACACTAATCTTCCCGAGTCTCAGTCACCCCAGCCCCCAGCTCCGACTCACTCTCCCCGATCGCCGTCTCTTCGCGGGCGATCTCTGTCCCCAATGCGTCCACGACCCGCTTCCTCTAACCGGGAAAACTGAACGCCGCAGTTCCAGAGGCAAGAACTGCGCCGTCATCGAAATGCCCAAGTCCTCGCACTTCACCGGCTAACGTCGTCGCAATATCTGTCGATGGTGTTTCTACCTTTGCCCTCATCGACACAGGTGCTGCCGTTTCTGTTATAGCCGCCCAGCTGTGCCTTTCCCTACGCAAAGTGACCACGCCACTCTCTGGACTATCGCTTCGTACGGCTAGCGCAAAACCAGTTCGACCTCTCGGCACCTCTACAGCCCGCATTTTCATCCAAGGCTCTATGTACGTTGTCGAGTTCATCGTCCTTTCGGTGTGCTCGCATGACGTTATCCTCGGGTGGGACTTCCTGTCACATCATCATGCCGTCATCGACTGCGCACGCGCTGAAGTTCAATTTTCGCACCTGTCTGACGAACCTTTGCGCGAAACTCTTGAGCGGTCCCCAAAACTCGTCGTATGTGAAGACACTGAAATTCCGCCAGCCTCTTTTGCCGTTGTCCTTGTTTGCTGCGATGACCATAACGACGCTACAGTAATGTTTACACCTTCTGACATTTTCACGAGCCGCAGAGCCGTTTCCTTGCCTTTCGCTACACTCGACATCTCTGCGGGTCGAAGCAATATTTTCATTCACAACCCCCTTTCTGCACCGCTTACGTTACTTGCCGGTGAATGTCTCGGTCGAGTGGAGTACCTTGATTCTTCTTTATTTCTTAACATGCCAGACAAATCGTGCAGTAGTGCCTCGACCGAACTTCATGCCCTTTCCCCACTGGAATCCTCATCGAGTGACACCTTCTCGAGTCCCATCGCCGACACCTTAAGTGCCCATGAACGCACCGAGCTTCTTAATCTCCTCCATCACTTCGCGAATTCATTCGACGTTTCTCAGCCGCAGTTGGGTCGGACTTCCGCAGTGCACCACTACATTGACACCGGTTCGCACCAGCCATTGCGTCAAAGACCGTACCGTGTCTCTGCTGCAGAACGTCACGTCATCAACGACCAGGTCGAGGAGATGCTACGCCGTCGCGTTATTCAACCATCGCACAGTCCTTGGGCATCTCCTGTCGTTCTAGTTCGAAAGAAGGATGAATCGATTCGATTTTGCGTCGACTACCGGCGATTAAACAAGGTGACGCGGAAAGACGTCTATCCATTACCGCGCATCGACGACGCCCTTGACAGCCTCCAAGGAGCCGAATTCTTCTCCTCCTTAGACTTACGATCTGGATACTGGCAGGTTCCTATGGCAGAAGCTGATCGCCAGAAAACTGCGTTCATTACACCACATGGCCAGTACGAATTGAACGTAATGCCATTTGGGCTTTGTAATGCTCCTGCCACGTTTAAACGACTCATGGACAACACACTGCGTGGACTAAAGTGGTCTGTGCGTCTATGCTACCTCGACGACATTGTCGTTTTCTCTCCCGATTTTCCTACACATCTGCTTCGGCTGCAACTGGTTCTGACGTGTTTAACCAACGCTGGGCTCCAACTGAACCTTAAAAAGTGCCGCTTTGCCGCGCGAGAGCTGTCCATCTTAGGGCACATCGTGTCCAAGCATGGTGTTTGACCCGACCCTGCAAAACTGCGAGCAGTCGCTGAGTTCCCGAAACCTACTACACTGAAAGGATTACGCAGTTTTGTCGGACTATGCTCGTACTTCCGGCGCTTCGTGCGAAATTTTGCGTCGATCATGTCACCACTGACCAACCTCCTACGCGGTGATGCAGACCTTTCATCCTGGTCTTCTGACTGCAACGACGCGTTTGCCACGCTCCATAGTCTGCTAACATCTCCTCCAATTCTTCGGCATTTCGACCCAACGGCTGCAACGGAAATTCACACAGACGCTAGTGGGGTTGGTCTAGGCGCCGTCCTCGCCCAACGCAAGCCGGGATACTCTGAATACGTCGTCGCTTATGCGAGTCGCAAACTTACTAAAGCTGAGGCCAATTACAGCGTCACTGAAAAAGAGTGCTTGGCGCTAGTGTGGGCGCTTCGCAAGTTCCGCCCTTATTTGTACGGTCGCCCATTCAACCTGGTAACGGACCACCATTTACTTTGTTGGCTCGCCACATTGAAAGATCCTTCTGGCCGCCTAGCTCGGTGGGCTCTGCAAATCCAAGAGCACGACATTCGTGTCATCTATCGCAGCGGACGCAAACATTCTGACGCCGACGCCCTGTCGCGTTCGCCTTTACCTCCCGACTCGGCCTGCGGAACCACTGGTACCAACTCCGTCGCATCTCTCGACGTCGACTCCTTTACCAGTGAACAACACAAGGACCCGTGGATCGCTTCTCTTTTTTACTGTCTCTCTGGATCGTCAACCACTGCGGTACCACGATCTCTCCGACGTCAAGCTGCTCATTTCGCCATTCGTGATCGGCTGCTACACCGACGCAACTACGTCCCCGAAGGTCGTAAGTGGCTCTTGGTTGTCCCGCGAAGCTTGCGATCAGAAATCTGCGCCTCCTTTCACGACGATCCCCAATGTGGTCATGCCGGAGTTTTCAAAACTTACGAACGCATTCGCCATCGCTTCTACTGGCGCGGAATGTATAATTTCGTTCGAAAATTCGTTAGGGGCTGCCCTGACTGTCAACGCCGCAAATCACTGCCTTTCCACGCGTCCGGTGCGCATCAACCGCTTCCGTGCCCTGCCAAACCATTCGATCAGATCGGAATCGATCTCTATGGCCCTCTACCGACAACATCAGATGAAAATCGGTGGATCATAGTCGCTGTGGACCATTTACCACGCTACGCTGAGACCGCCGCCCTTCCAAGTGCCACTGCGCGGGACGTAGCATCCTTTATCCTTCATCGCTTCATACTACGACATGGTGCACCTCGAGAACTACTAAGCGACCGAGGTTGAGCTTTCATATCAGAAGTCGTCACGTCTCTGCTTTCTGAATGCCATGTTGTTCATCGCAAGACCACGGCATACCACCCGCAGACTAACGGGCTCACGGAAATATTTAACCGCCCCCTTGGCGATATGCTCGCCATGTATGTGACATCCGATCATACTAACTGGAATCGCATTCTTCTATTCATCACGTTCGCATATAAAACCGCGGCAAAGTCTACCACTGGATTTTCACCTTTCTTTTTTCTTTATGGACGCGAACCATCCCACACCATCGACACTGTCCTCCCATACCGTCCTGACGCATCCGAATGCCCATCTGTGTCCGAAGCTGCCTGAAATGCGGAAGAGTGCCGTGAACTCGCACGCACCTTTACGTCACAAGAACAACAGCACCAGAAAGAAACAACGCCAACTCTTCACAAAGCCCCAGCTATTTCCCGGGATGACTTGTATGGCTGGCTGTTCCTTACCAAACCCCCGGCATTTCCTCAAAACTCGTTCCAAAGTACCAGGGCCCATACCGCGTTTTGGAGCAAACCTCGCCGGTGAATGTTCTCATCAAACCACATTCCCCATCTGACGACATGCGCCGGCGTGGACGTGACATCATTCATGTCGCCCGCCTTAAGCCATATCATGGCCTTCTGCCTCCAGACTCTTAGGTCGCCAGGATGGCTCTTTTTCGGCGGGGGCAAATTGTGAAGAAGAAAACGCATCGTTGGCAAGCAACATCGCCACCGCTTGGGTACTGGGTGCTGGGCTTCTCTCGCTCGGCTCATGCTGATCATCGCCGGCATCTGCTTGACCGTTGCTCTTACCCGATCGTGTTTCATCGTAGGACCACCGTCGCAACAGTCGCCAATAAACCCTTTTTCAGGTGGTAAATACGGCGCGGTTTGATGAAAATTAGCTCTTTGAACGCAAGAAAAGACAAACTAGCATTTATTCCGTGTACTAATAAAACCGATGAGTGAAGCTCCATAGATATGAATGGGACTCAAATGACTATGCGGACTCGCTCGCTGGATTTCGTGCCAACCGATTGTGCCACCAAAATCTCCGACGACGGGGCAGCTCTCGCTGACCGACTCAACCTTCACCACCTCCTGACGTCGACAAGAGCTCTCGCCTAGTGGTGCCCCATCCTCGGACTCCGGCGACCATGTCCATCATTCCTATCTTCTCCTTATTTCCGTATGTTGCTGTTTCTGCACCTTGCTCTCTCCTTCCGCTACCTCTATCTCTATACATTTTAATCCTATCCCTTTAATCCCACCTTATCTCCACCCCTCGTGAGCTACTGTTGAGGTGTCCTCCCCGTGAGAGACAGTTACGGGGCCCACTTTTCTCTTCTTTTCATTTAAAGTCACTCCCCCCCCCCCCCCCCCCCCCCCGAAATGACTATGCGCCTGAACTCTCTGCTGGTTTTCGTGGAAACGCGGTAAGATAGGGAGCGGGTGTAGGGAGTGTATTCGCAACTTACAGATACCGAGGCGCCTCTGTGTAGCGGCAGCTGGAAGCTCTGTTGAGATGATCTATGTTTTAGACCAGCTTCAAACAGCTGCAGTTATTGCTGCTTATTTCCCGCGTTTGTGGTCATTTTTCAATGTTGTGAATGGCCTCGATAATACCAGAACCTTTTGAGTTTCTCAAGTTGAAGAGAAAGTAGAAAAAAAAGAAAAAACCCGACTGATTTCAGTCGACAAAAGCCGACTTATTGCAAGCCTCGATGCCAACAGCCCTCATACACAATAGGGAAAAGTAGAACCCCCCGTTCTAATTAGCGCCCCAAAAGGCATGAGTGGTTAATAGGGTTAAAATTAACAGCCAAATAAAGTCCGTAAATGTATGCAGCACCCATTTTGTGTGCGAGTACAGCAGCTTCCAGGTTTCCATGTTTTAGAACTTAGATCGTGTGCTCGACACGGTCGCTGTGCAAACAGTAGCAAAACTAAATTGAGAATGCGTTTCGTCTCTAAAATATAATGAAAGGACCAGTTACAAAACGTTCATCGCATCATTGCACATCTGAGGTGTCTGTGAAGTGCCTCCATGACATTCATATCTGCAGCAAATTGTGCTTGGTCTTACTTGCTGATGGCGCTGTTTTTTTTCTTTTTTTTTCTCGTTTCTGCCTCGTACCATGCTATATTTCGTACTTCTGAAGCACCGAAAGAGAATGGCAACGGGAACAACCCCTCATATAAATGCGGACATGTTCGCTGGATTTCGTGCCGACTGGTTGTGCCCCCGCGATATCCGACGATGGCGTAGCTCTTGCCGACTGACTCGCCCTACGCCATCTCCTGACGCCGACAAGAGCTCTCGCTGAGTGGTGTCCCGTCCTCGGACTCTTGCGACCGTGTCTATCTTTTCTATCTTCTCCTTAGTTCTGTATGTGGGTCACTCTGCCCCGCCCCTTTCTCTATCTTATTCCCCCTATCCCTTTTAATTTCTCCTTGCCTCCATCCCTCGTGAATACCTGTTTAGGTGTCGCACCCTATGCAGACAGTTACAGGCCTCTTTTACCTTCTTTTCTTTCATTTCAGAATCACTTCCCCTCTCATAAACGTGAAAATTGTATATTAACCACTTGTTCCGTTTGTGCTGCTTGCTGAATTCATTCTTTTCATATTCTGTTGTTTTTATTGTAGTCAAGAAAGCACCGCGAAATCATATTGCCAGTAATAAGACATGGTGCTTGTGCTTCGGAATTGAAAAACAACTTTTTTTTGCCATCTTACTACGCTTCGCATATTTAGGTGAGCTGCACAAGCTTTGCTCAGAATACAATGCAAGCAAAATTGTAAGACAAAGCGCGTTTCCAAAATGTTTCTGACATTACTGAGAAATGTGTACTGAGACTCCCATTACAACACTTTTCCAACATGACACCAGTCGTTGCGCGCAATTACGCACAATGCCTGGTGAAGATCGTACGTGTGTGCCTTATTTACAATTTTGCGCATGTTTATCTGCCCAATGTGCTACCCAGCATTTATTCCCTTAATTATTATGTTACCACTCCCCTACTTTCTCAAAAAACATAAATGAAAGGGCCACCAAAGCGCGCAAAATTGCGGTCTCCGCCAGAAGTGTACTTTCTGGTACTGTCTCTAAGCGATCATCTCAACGGCAGCCATGTTGGATGTAGAGTCGCGCCATCTATAGGTCGTGAAAGCGGCGAATACTGCGCTCGGTGACGGGAACTATGCTGAGCGAGTGAGTGTGCTTCGCGCACGGTGCAGCGCGAACCATGTGTCGCCGCCCCTGCACTTCCACTGCGAGTTTTGCTTGGCGCGCTTGCCCGGCGCAGGGAGCTTCGACGGCGCAGTGCGGGCCTTCGCTCCTTAAAAAGCATAAGTTAATCTGCAGTTGCCGGCGCGCGCGTTCCTTACCACTTCTGTCAGCCGCCTCATATATGCCTCGCGATGTATCCCTCCCTCCGTGTAGAGATGGATCAGTGTTCGGCCTGCGTCGTCGTGGCAGCATACGCGATGTAAAGCCCAAGATTTATTCCATAGTTGGCGCTCATATAAAGCAGCGCACAGTATGGTATGACAAATTGTGAACTTGCAAACACTCAGTGTAGTATGCACATATTCAGATTGTGGATACTATCATTTCCAGCAAGTCAGCTAGGTCGCTAGGCATTTCATTTTTTTCATCTACTCGAGATTATGGGACAGCTAACCTTTTTTAAATCAAGAGCATTTCACCGAGACCTCGTTTCACCCAAATACCACTGTCTCGGCGTCAGTTCCAGCAATGTTTATTGTGAGTCCAAATTGGCATTGGCCATGAATGAAAAATCCAGGTACATAAAAAAATAAAGAACGAAGATCTTCGGCTCTAGTGTATAATTCGAGCCCAGGCCTGCTGCGTGGCAGGTAGTTGTTTCACCACAGAGCTAGGCCATGGATGAAGTTTGCTTCCGGAAAAAACCAATTTAGGCCTCATTAAGTGGAAATACTGCTGCGAATATGTGTAATATAATGTGACATTTAGGTAGAACCGAACTAAGGGTCACGCATTTCGCAATGGGTGGGTCGCGTAAAGGCCTACCCATTATAAAGCACTCCGGCAATATCTATCCCAACCAGCCAACAGCCCCAACAAAGTGTGCAGCGTCGCAGATGTTTCACGACTCTAAACATTGTCACACTGTGATGAATGTAAGGTCGAGAAGGAAGCTGCTGCGACTGAAAGTAAACAGCGCTTTGGTCTAGTTGACTTACTGTCGCTGCCTCTCGTGACATACTGACGGAAGTGTTCAGTATTCATCCTAGCACCCGTCACTACCAGCCGTACTGCCCCGGTCCCCTACAGCCTGTGCAACCGGTTCACGCACCTTTTGAGCAGGTGGAGATGAATGTGCTCGGGCTGCTTCCCACGGTCTTCCATTAGTATATAACCGCTCAATTGATGTCGCTATTACCATTTGAAAGATAGTGAGAGCTGTTCCAAGAGCTACTGCTTTCAATGTGGCTCAAAAACATCGTTTTCCCTCATGGTGCCCCGATGTCATCATCACTGATTGTAGTACGACATTCCCGGCGCAGTTGCTTCGCGATATTCCGCAGCTGACTGATACCACATCCCCTGCAGGAAGTCCGTACCAGCCATACCGAGTGCCTCAACTAAACTCATGCACATTTGCTTTCAATTCATGTCGATAACAAAAATTGGGACGAAATCCTCCCATATTTCGCATTTCCCTACAAATATTGCTTTCCAGGACACCATCTGGCTTGCACATTTTAGCCTGGTGTACGACTGTGACTTCACCACAATGCTCGACGTACTGCTCCTACCAACTTCGTCTGACATGACTGCTCCAGACACACAGTTTAGCGGGCTGAGAAACAGAAGCTTGCGCGTTTACGCATTCTGCCTCTGAAAAGTTCGGATGCTCTCCGAGACATCTATTACAGGAATGAAGCATACAAGACTAGTGACCTAGGTTGAGTTTGGAGACCAATACAATCACTAGGCCGCTCAAAAAAAACTGTTGTGCCTGTATTTTGGACCATATACAGTACTTTGCCTCCTCGCTTGGGTGAAGTAAACTATACGAAGTCGTCCCAGCCGAGACACCATGCCAGACCCTTTTCATCTGACTTGGTTCACGTCGTCAGGATAAAGCCGTATTATTCGCGGTGACCGCAACTTACAAACTATGTGGTACAGAGCCTGCCCTCATGCGCACCGTATTATTTTTTTCTATTATCTTTTTCTTATTATTTTTATCCTTGTGCTGTTACACTTGTTGCTAACAATGTATGGTTCAACTTTCACTCTTGTTTCAAGCTGCAACATCGAGACGTTGTCCATTCTTTTTCTGAAGAAAGCGTAATGCCGCAATGTAGTGGCGGTAGAGATCGCGACGAAAAAAGTTGGTGACTGCCGTGGCCGTAAGTAGTCAGCCGTTTCCTCTCGCGACAGTACGATGAATCCCGGTGTATGCGGACACTTCTCAAGAGCATCCCGGCAGATCGAGCTTCAAACGGCCAACGCTACGCGCCTATGGACGTTCTTTTTATCCCGGCATGGTTGAGGCTACCACTGAGAATTGGAGCCTGTAAGCGGGTGAAAAGACCATGCGGACAGTGGTCGGTCCCACTGTCGCGTTCTACTCTAAACAGCGAAGCTCAAGCGTCCTCAAGTATTTTTGTCCCCACATATACGTGTGCGGCAAGCCTTGGCCTCCGAGATGATTAAGTATACATAGTTCGGTTATCGTTTACCAATCGCCATACCCGTTCATCGACGGGCACCACAGGAGTGGGAGAAAGAAAAGCTTAGGCTCGATAGAGATGTGAACCGGTGGTATATTAGTGCGTACCGCTGTTGTACTGGGGCTCAAATCCATAATTCGTTCATCGATGTCGAAGTGAACAACTCTAGCCTCGAAACACCGTGGAGGGCGAAGCGCGGTCACGTTTTATTATTTTGTTTTATTTTGAACAAACCATTTAAGCTACGGTACGAGATGTTCGCGAATGCAATGTCACGTAAGAAATTTCGACTGTTGCCGTAGCAACGAACTTACAGGAGGTCGTGGAAGTTTCTGTCCGCGCAAGTCGCTTGAAAGAGGCAGAGCACCGCTGCGAGGACAGCGCGCATCTTCTCAGTCGAGGAACCGGGCGCAGAGATTCGTAGTCGTTCGATGATGGCGGAGCGTTCGCGAACAATGGCTTACACCCACTACGGAGAAAGCGCCGAAAGTCAGATATCGCGAGCAAAAAGAACGAAGGAGGCAATGTAATAATACTAATACTCTGTGAATCGAGGTGAATATGTAAATTAAAGGAAAGTTGCCTTTGAATATCGACTCATGCAGTGAATATTTTCGTATTCTTAATAAAGTGATGCATGAACTCTGTGTGGAACGGGTCCCACAACATTCATGCATCAAAAGATAATCAATGCATGAGTCGGTATTCGAGGATAATTTTCCTCTAACTTTCATATTTACCTATATTCACCGAGTATTAGCACTTGACAAACCTAGTTACAATGTCCATCAGACACTATCACTTCTTTATTCCAAATACAATTTAAAAAAACGCTGGTAATGTGGCAGAATTACACAAAGAAGAAAGCAATAGAGGTAGCCAAGCGAAACATTACTTTACTACAACAAAGACATAAAATAGATGCAAATATATACATGAGAATAAAAATAACCTGCCTTCACAAAGCAATTATACTCGAACAGTTTCAATGATCATGACACATCATGCACTACTTGCAGAAAGCAGAGCATAGCCATTTAGCTGATACGCTATACAGCTAAGCGTTGCATAACTAAATGGTGATGCCCTGCTAGCATTATATTACTTATACACAACTTACATCTTGCACCGCATGCACAAGCACTGTGCTAACTACAACCAATGGTGAGGTGCACACTGCACAGGTGACTAATAAAAAGTATCAGTGCAGCTTCCGAATCACAAAGACGAATCACAATGGATATGTAGGTCCCACAGAAAATTAATTTATCGTTCAAGAAACTATTCCCTGTCCGCTCCTGGCATCATGCAATCTATGAGTGATATTCATATATATGCTTAGTCTAAATCAAAAGAGTGGAATGCGCAGTGTACGCCGTCCCACAATTGCTAATTTATTCTTTACAAATAACTTCACTACTTATTCACTATTTGAATACCACTTTGTTCCAACCTAAACACTTCACAAATACGTGCAAGGTATATGAAAAAGAACCTTTAAAACTTGTGCAAATTTACATATGTCAACACCCCGTGAAAACTCTACATAGGTGCAACTGCTGAATTTCACATTGTGCCTCAAGGAAAAAAAGTGTTGGTGTGTACGAGCATTAAAGCTCACCTTTGCCTTAACAGTGCACCTGAGCTCAACTGCACTACACCAAGTGACACCATTAGGACAAATTACAAGCACTACTTCACACATTCTAAAAGTATCACGTCACAAAGCTTTATGAAGCTACGTAACAATGCTGAGAAACGAGACACTCGACACATGGAAATCTAGGGCCTCTAGGAATTTTCCCAGCCTTTTACAATTTTCATGATACGAAACACAGTATGCGAAAAACTGGCAGCACCCGGCATCACCACTGCATACTGTGAAAACCTTGCAAGCTTCAGAGAGAGTCTGAATTGCTTCTCGCAGTTCCGTCCACATCATAGAGTGGGCGCTGCTCAAAGCTATATGCTGCCGCCTCTAGGGCACGCAGAGATTCCCTGTGCTGCCGCCGAGCGCAGAACATGACAGCCTGCTGAGCAATTGGTGGTGATGAGTCAACCTCGCCCAGCTTGTAGAGACGATACGACTCGGCGAGTGCTGCACCAGCCTCGTCCACAAACACGCCCTGCTTCTGAAACACCTGGAACACCCTGTAAACATCCAACAAGGCCAACACCAACACATCGTCCTCAGGAGGTGGCTCTTCATTCATCAAAATGTCAAGCCGCCGGCTAGCCAAAATCATAGCAGTCTCAAACGCTTTCCGGGCCAAGTATGTGCGGTCCACATCACGCAGATACTTCTTTTCTGGTTCTGGCTCACGATTCAGCTGGACTGCCAACTGCGCCAGCATGTCCACATCATTGCATCGCTCTAAGATCTCCAGCAGCAGTACGATGGAACGGTACATGTGCGTGGCAAAGCTGCCGGCACGATCTATCTCATCACCCGGCGTGTGCCAGATGCCTGTAAAGAAATTTGTGGTCTTCCTTTCGGCAAACAGGCCAGATATGGGTGGTGCTGAATCCAACCCTGCTGCAGTCGGCCGACTCAGTCCAGAGTCCAGCAAGTAGTCGCGCGCCAGCTGCAGATTGCATGAGCGCTTGGAGTGGCAGTAGAAGCGCGCCAGGTAGTAGACGCTCTTGAAGTGCTGCGGGAAGCGACTCAAGCATTCCTTCATGGCATGCACGCACGTCTTTAGCAGGACCTGCTTCATTTCAGCCTCTTCAAGCTTCAAGAATGGATCACTGCTTGAAACTTGGGACTCCTGTTCGGACCCCTGTACTTTTTCTGATGTGTCAGAGGATAGACCAGGTGTGGCCTTTTTGTTGTCACTGTTGGCATTTGTCACACTTTGCTGATCATGTAGCACTACTGTGGCCAGCTCCTTTGCAGGTGTTTCACGCTGAGCATCGGTACACTTCTCTTGCTTCACTTCCAGTGGGTTTTCTACAGGACAAGGGTCACTGGAAGGTGTGACACCTCGATCATCAGTGACCATCACTGCTGTGGACATATCTGTGCGGTTCAACGAAGCCTGCCTTTCTTCGGCTGCTAACTTTTCACTGACAACTGACAGAAGACAGTCAAGAATTTCCTTTACAACTGACAATTCCTGCTCATCTGCTGAGGAAGGAGAGTCAGTAGTTGAAGCCTTCCCCTCTGCACATTTCTGCTCAAGGTGTGGCTTCTTTGCATTGTAGTAGTCGTGATCAGTCTCCAGGCTTCTTTTCTTAGCTTGTCTGCTTGTCTCAGTGGCCTTTTCTTCTTCAACAGTTTCATCACTCTCTTCATCATTTTCCGATGAGTGATAATCCATGAGCTCAGCTTTCTCCTGGAACTTTGCAAATGGGCTGCTTCCTGCCTTTTGAATGTACTTCCAAATGGCACGTAGCTCATCCTTCGGTGCTGGTGTATCCTCATACTTCAGTAAATATTTGATGGAAAGAGCATGAATCTTGTAGTAGAGCTCTAGTGATTCTATCGAAAGTTTTGGTGGTGAGTGGTACAAAATTCGCCGTGGATATACAGCATACATTTCATACAGATGCTGCAACGACTGGTACAAGTGATCCAGGTATATGGCTGGTGAGTAGCCAAGCTTGTGTGTGATCTTTCCGAGAAGGTAGTGGTTGAGCCACATCTCGTCAGCCCGCCTGCAGTCCTCCTCACAACGGCTGGCCGACTCATAGCAATTTTTGGCAGTTTCCAAAAGTTCCTTTTTGCGTTTAGCAAGAGCTTCAGCAGCCTCACCACTCAGCACAAATTGGCTGCTTTGCTTCAGCTGTCTGGAAATGTTTGACTGCAGCATGTAGACACATGATCCATACTCAATCCACAATGCTGAGTTACTGGCATCAATCTCAAGAGCACGTTTAAAACATCTAAGTGTTGATGCAGCCCTCTTCTGAATAGTCGACTCATTCCTTGGCTCGCAGGAGTTAATACGATGCTCTATTTGGGTGTTTCGAGAAAGTGCAAGGCCCGCCCAAGAGTCAAGTCGGTCGGGATTCAGGCAGACATCCAGTGTGTAGTAGCGTATGGCTTTTGCAAATTCCTTGTTCTTGAAGTAGTAGTCACCAAGCAGGTAATACAGCTCGAGCACCAAAGGGCTAAAATTACTTGTGTCTGGAAGTGTTGGAAAAGTATCAATACTACCATCAATGTACGCAGCTATTGTGCTTTCAATGTTGCTGGGATCCTGGTCAGAAGGAACCAGTGCTACGATGCTTTTCAGCAGCACCTCAAGCTCTGATGAAACAGTGCTGGCTTTAAAGCTGTCAAAGCCAGGCAAATAAGGAGGCTTAAAGAAGTCAAAGACCTTTTTGCAGTTGTCCCATGTGAGACTAACTTGCTTTGCATTGTGCTCCTGAAGGTGTTTCACCTTGCCACGACGATGTGGGTGTCCATAAAGACAATAAAAGCACTGCTCGATGCCATTGTTAAGATCTTCATAGAAAGCAGTCGCAATGGCAGACTTCTTAGAAAGCTCCTGCATTACAACATCTACAAACAAGTACAACAGCACACCATCAGATAATGTACACCACGACCGTCTGCCCAGGTGTTCATGGGCTGTGAAGAAAAGCATCAAAGATGAAGGCATGGCGCCAGTCATTCCAGCTGTCTTTCCATGCTCTCCAAAGCTAGCCACGCCCGACTGACTTTCAGATCGTGCTGCCAAAAGCTGTATCTTGTCTTCTTCATGCTTGAGTATATAATATAGTATATTCCATGACAGAACGGTGGGCACTGCCATCTCATTGCTGGACTCGCTGACATCCATCTGCACATTTATCAGCTTGATGATGTTGTGGGCCATTCTAGTAAGCTTTGGGCTCTCAAGACTACCTAGCAGCCCCATGTCGTGCTTGATGCAACGATGAATATCTGACAGAACTAGGACAATTGTGTTAGACCAGTCACATTTGAGAGCTGGACTCGTCGCTGAAAGATACTCGTTCAAAGCTTCATTTAGTGAAGCCTCACCCCAAATCAGACAGCCAGAGTAGTCCTTCAATTTCCATAGGGACTCTTGCAAGAGTATGAGCTGGGCATGGCGTTCAGGAATGTTTGCTTTAGCATGTAGCTTGCGACTTCTCGAGCCTGGCTTCTTAAATGTCTGAATTAACAGGTCAGCTACAACCTTATACCTACCAAGCTCAAATAGACGATGCACCTCTTCAAGAGACTGGCATCTCTGCAACGATTCGAGCTGTTCCTGAACAACCTCTCGAGAAATAACATCATTCATTTTACAATTTGTTATGCGTATTGTTAGAGGTTGTTTGTCAGGTGCACTCTCATAATCAATCCTACAAAGAACATTTTCTAGCACTTGCACAGCAGATTCAGTTTCACCACTAAGCATCAAAAAGCGTGCCTCTGCCCAGAATGACCGCAGAACAAACGGGATCCATTTCTCTTCAAATACGCCTTCTCTTACCGACATCTGAGCAACAAATTCCAAGTCACACCCAAATTGAGCACTAGGAAACTCTGGTCCCAGTTGATTGCCCGGACTCCTCGGTGACACTGAAGCAGATGGCTGAGCCTGCGCCTTAGCCACAACAACCTTGTCCATCATAAACTCACAATACAGCAATGTCGACATAGAATGTCGCAAAATGTTTACAGCTTCTTCATGCCCTGTAAAGATAGATGGTCTTTCTATATGTGGTCTTAAGCTCTTGTACACATCAACAAAGATATCACACAAACGAGGAGGCCAAAGAAGATCTTCTCGACTGCTCAGCTCCCACAGGTAGTCTTCCATCAGGTCCATAAGGGTATGCCTATCCCCATGGTCATTAATAAACCTCTGCACAGCTTCTGATTCAGTCTTTTCAATGCCTTCAATGTCACTGACTACCTTATCAACATCTTCCTGAAGAGTTCCAGTCGGAGTCAAGCCATAGGTGTGGTCACTGTTCAGGTCAGAGAAGTTCGGGATGCTGTCTTCCCTATCGTCCTTGCCCTCGTATGCCAGACTAGATGGTAGGAACTGGGTCAAAAGCTCCTGGTAGTTGACGCTCTCCTGAGTCTTACGCAGCGTATTTCGAACCCTCGCCGAGCGTCTTTTCAAAGATGGATCCAAGTGTTCTAGAGAGAGACGCTTGCGCTTCCCGCCTCTCCTGCCTCTGCCAAGCGTCAACCTCGAACCGCCGTTCTCATCGGGTGTGGATAACTCCCGAGTCACAATGGTAAGCTGCTCGGCCAGCGACCCCAGGTCCGCTGGCTGCGCTAACTGCTGTTCCACAGGTTCTGTCTGGGGTTGATCCTCGGGTAGCTCGGCCTGTGACGTTGGGTCGCTGGGAGTGTTCATGCAGATGATGAGGTCACCCGAGGAATTGCCGCTTCCCTGCTGAAGGCTGTCCGAAGGGGACTCCTTCTTCAAGTCGGTGACTTCGGCGACAGGCTTGTTGTCGATCTCACTCCTCAGCAAGTCCACTTTACACGCCAGCGACATGTCGCTGTCACGCTTGGCGGTGGCTACGAACTCGTACAGTTCCAGCATCGCCTGGCCCAGGGCTACCCAGGACATTTCGCCGAGTTTATTGCGCAGCGGTATCCTGGGCAACTTTCCGGGCGTGTAAAGCTCGCGTCGCTTCTCCCTCAGCTTCCGAGCTTCCGAGAGCACCACTTCGGCGTCTTCCTTACTGACGGCTCGCGTGAACACCGACGGGTCGCAGCCTTTGAATAGGCCGTCCTGATAGCTCTTCAGGGCTGGATTCTCGCGAAACACAGCTTCTCTGAATGCCAAAGCCTTCACGTAACCGGGGTCTAGGCGCAGCGCCCGTGCAGCATATTCTAGGCAGCCCAAGTCGTCGTTTAGTACGTACAGCACGGTCATCAGGTTGCTAAGGCAGGGCCAGTGTTGCGCGCTGCAGCGCAGCCCTTCCTCGAAGGCGATTCTCGCCAGCGGGTAAAGGTAAAGGCCGAGAGCGAGTCGACCTATCTTGTACCAGAGCGTGACATCAGTCGAGTCGATCTCCGCGGCGTCCAGGTAGGCGGCGACGGCTCCGCGGGAGTCTCCCAGCCGCACTTGGATGGCGCCGAGGTTCTTAAGCGCCACGTACTTGAGCATGAGCGCTGGAGGAAGCGTTCCGCCAGCGCTTCTCGCGACGCTGTTGTCATCTTGAGGCGGCGCGCTGCACCGGCTGATGAATGGCAGCGCTAGGAGCTCGCGGAACGACGCGAGGGCCTCGTCGTGGCTTTCCTGCTGCAGTTGACCGAGTGCCTTGCGGTACAAGCCGAAGGCTTCTTCCTCTTGGGCCTCCCTGGTAACCACCGGAGAGTCGTCGTCATCCTGAGGCGACGATGTGTCGTTCGAGTTGAGCGCGCAGAACTTGATCATCGCCGCCACGGGTCAGAGCTGGCGACGCCGTCGGTAGCCGGGGCATGCCACGGAGCAACCACGAGCCACCCAGTCAATGCACAGTGGCTTCGCTTCTTCCAGCACTCAAGCAGGAAAACGTTCACGAGTGAAACACCAACGCGAAACCGCTGCAGACAGCTAACACGAACTTTCTACAATCAAGGCCCGTGGAAAACCTCGTTCGAAGCAAAACAAAAGCTTCGCGCTCCGCCTGCTTGGAAATCGCTCAAGCTTGCCCGTCTAGACAAACAAAACAAGCCGCCACGAGAGAGCAGCAAAGACATAACAACATTTATTTTGCCATTTATTCAAGGTTGACTTGCGTAATATATTTAGGCATGCATAAATTACTCGGTATGTTTGATACAACTTAATGCATACTTGTAATAACTTACACCTAGTTATTCAAACGAAATGAGCAGCAGACGACAAACTTTGCGCGGTACGAACTAGCCTGACGTCATGGCGGCTTGCCGTCAACTGGCGACAGCGCGCAGGTAGATAATTGGTATGTGACATTCACAGAGCGATGGATAACGGTGAATCGACGTTGACGTCGAACGGTAATGCGAGCGAAGCTAGCACGGCGACTCCGAAGGCAAGCGCGAACGCCGAACCGTACTGCGAAAAGTATTATTCCTTGCTCAAACGTTACAACGCTATCCAAAAGGTAAGTGCGACTGTCGCTGCCTAGCGAAGCGCGACATCCCAGCTGGATTGCGTGTTTCGTTTTTGCTAGAAATGTTTCCTCGTTCAACTAATTACGGGCACTTCGTTGCTTTGTTTGAACTCAGCAAAACTACCACCTGATGTACCGGATACAGCGAGTCAAGAAGCTAACGACAAGATTGACCAAGGAGAAAAGGTGCGTGAGATTCGATTTTTGGTCGATCGATTGAAACGCAGGTGTTTTGCTTCGCCCCGCGACGAAACATGAATGCTCAATCGATGTAAGGTTTCATGCACGAAGATTAGCTTTGCGTTGTTTGGGGTTTCCACATTTCCATGTCCTTCGCGAGAGAACTGTCGTGTGGATGCTGCGTTTGCCGGTGTCATTACCCCGGTTACGGAATATTAATGCAATGGTTATTCGGTGACGTTGTTTATATACGACGTAGCGAAGTTGTGTTGTGTTAGCTATCGCTTCACTTTCGTTGTCTTATATGTCGAAAACGTATAAACAAGCTCTCCCCCATGCAGTTCGTTTCCTTGCAAGATCACATCACTGTGACTCAGTTATGGGTAGCTTGGTGTGGCAATAGATTTAAGTTTTCTTATTTACTAGATAACTGTATGACAAACGTGTATCAGTACCTCTTTTGCACTTATGTTTATGCCGTTATGTCGTATTGGTACTGGTGATTTCGTTGACTTTTCTTGAATCTTGTATTGTGCTGCTGCTGCAGATTTCTCACACAACGGCTCAACAACTACAAACAGGAAAAACAAGCAGCCATGTCCATGACTCAGTACGCTATGGTGAGTTCAATGATGCATTTTGTTGTCCTTATATGTTCACCCTCGTACAAGGTATAGCTCATTGGCTTGGCACTAGAAAGTTCCTTCATAACTTGCTTGTGCTCGTCACAACTAATGTTGAACTGTAGGAGGTATTCACTGAGTTCCTTCTGCCAGGCGGCACCAGCAGTGGTTGTTCAGCGATTCGGCAGTCTGATGTTTAGTGGCACTGCACCACACAGTCTTCTCACTACACCATTTTCATTGGAAGAACATCTGAACAGCATGTGCTGCCGAGAAGTTTAGGCATAGTCCAGTGATCATACCCGTGCGCACGACCACGAATGTGGCGACTTCCGCATTGGTGCCCCTTGCGTCATATGAATACCTCCTATAAAACGACAGTTTGATGAAAACAAGCTTGGTGTGAGTGGAAGCACTCAAGACCAACTGCCGTGCATTGCAGGACGACAGGCAGTTCCGGAGAATCAAGCAAGAGCCCATGGATCCACAGGCACATCATGCGGTCAATGAATACCTGTGCCGGAAACGAAAGGAAAAGTGCGTCAAGACCAGTTGACATCCACATCCAAACAGTTCTCATCCCTCCCACAGCCTCATTACTACAAACATTCTGCGCACCTGAACTGTGTCTACTGTGCACCCCATTGTTGTTGCCCACCCTGCACTTTGACTTTTTCGGAAAAAATGGCAAAGGACAATGGTCTCATGACATTCTGTTCATTGACTAGCTGGCGAAACTTTTTCTCGATCCATCAGTCACCTGCTTTGTTATTTCTTATTCTTAATCGTGTTTTTCGTTCACTGTTGACAAGACGACATTACTGTCAGGCAGTGCTCAAGATTATTGTGTTCGTGATGGGCCAGAGATCTATGGAATTATATCAGCTCTGTGATTTCATCCAACTTCATTTGATTTCATCTCACACGTGTGCATCGATTTGCATCTGCCGAATTGAAGAACTTTTCTTGTTTTCTGTAATGCGTTTGTTATTCTATGCTTGTGCAGAAGAGGCACAACTCAAAAACAAATTGTGATTTGTTTTATGTACATCATGCGCGTTCATTCTCCATGTAGCGGTGTAGTATATTATAGTATCAGATTTACAGAGAGCACCAGAAAGGCATGGGTTAGGTTATATTGTACATAAAACTTTGTTTTATGTGTTTTATAAAAGGCTTATGTGATGGCCACTACAACTTGTTGCATGCTGGTACGCAAGTTACATCACTGAACTCATGGTATGTGATTGCAGTGTCCTTGAATTAATTCTTGCGTAGGCATTACAGCCCTCTACACAAGTAGACCAGGCATTAGCATGTCAATTGTTGATGTGTCTGTGCAGTTACCTTCTTTTTCTTATTATTATTTGCATGAATACATTCAAATATCTAACATACTAAATACAAATTTAGTCGTCCTTGCTATTTGTTTTTCGTTCAGGAATTCAGTATTCGAAGTTGTTTGATTATAGAACGATAGATGTGAGAATTATTGGTGGTTATTTCTTGGCTGTTGTTGTAGCCCAATGGCCCGACTTTAATGAATGTGAGAGGCTCATGACTTCCATTCATTCAATATTAATGGGTTGCTTTTTGTGGTACAGCCCAAGTACAGTTCTGGTGGGAATTATTATGTGACCAGCATCGCCATTTCCGGTCTCTTAAAAACTATGTGCGTAAATATCGTTTTTCTCTCCTACGGTGAGCACAATACTGTATGTATACCTAATATCATGTTTTGTCAATGTCATCATTTCCACGTATTATTAAAAGCATTAATCGTTTATCATGTTCGAGCTCCTCTGTTTTTCCGGAGTCCAATTTTTATGAGCACATTACATACCTTTGCCAGTTTGTGTAAGCCCGCGTCATTCTTGTTACAAATGCTGTGTAAGCTTCGTATGTGATGCTGCTTCAGAAGTATGAAAATTCAACTCCAAGTCTGTTTTCTTTTTTTTTTCTATCATTTTAACCAATTTTTTTATTATTGCTATTTGCATACCCCTTACTCATTATTGGTGCGAGAATTCGTTTCTTTAGCACACTACAAGCGACTGAGGTACGACTAGTGCTGTGTTATGTGATTGGTTTCTGGATGCTCGGCGTTTCTAGACTGCCTGATAATATCAACCCTCACAGGAATGGCAATACTACTACCATTCACATTACGTGTTGTAATATGTGAAAGCTATTGTAGCTTTCCATATGTTGTAGCTTTCTATATGTTGTAGCCTTCTAATATGTGAAAGCTATTGTATTGTATTGGCGGGGGCACAACATCATTGTTGTGCCCCCGCCAAACGAAAAACCGCCATGTGGATTGCAGTCCATCGCGCTCTGCAATGTGTAACCTTAGCGGCTCCAGTAATTACGGAAAATCACTGTGTTGCTTTCATTTTGTTGTCTCTACCCCGGCAAACTGAACAAAAGCCTAATTTCATGTTATAGGTGATAGCCTCATGTCTTGTTCTAGGAAGTAGTTTTACTAGCACTGATTTTAAGATGTTGGGTATTATCTGTTTAGCACATTTAAGGTTACAACAATGTTAATGTTAAACATTTAACATTGTTAAATGCATTGGAAAAAATTATTCGCATTCTCTAACATTTTCTTAGGTAGATCTTAATTTCAAGCCTGCTAAGAAACCAGCACATCAAATCCAGCTGTGCTGTTGTCCCTAAATATCAAAATGTGTAACTTCCATGAAGATGTCGGTCATAGATGCTTGGGCACTTAGGGTTCATATATTAGGATATAATAATTTATATCTTTTGGACTGCAACTGTTTGATGTGGTGACAGGGTACAATGTACTGTGTAGTGCCTGTAGTATTACGTAAGCATAGTCGCACAATGTACGTTAATTAAAACTACCGCTACGTTAGTTTCATTGGACCAGTGATAACTGTGATGGTCTCCGCAAATAAAATCGAGTGTCTGCTTCCTTTGTGCTATTGTCAATTTCTGTTATTATTTTTTATTATTATGCGAGGCTGAGCTCGCTGATTTACTAGAGGCTTTATAGTTGGCGATCTTTTAGTCAAGTATTTAGCTCCGAAAGCGAAACCGGAACTGATACATATCATCAGAACAAGAAAAAAAGTTTCATGAGTACAACCATAGGTGTTCTGTGGTACACCTCTAGGCCAACCTCGTATAGTAGTAAAGCTCTCTGCTACTTATAATATTCATAATCAAATAAAAAAATAGCGGTGCTTCACATTACGTATTTTGGACCTAGAAGATAAAGACTTGCGATTTGCTTCGAATGCTGGTGCGCTAGGCATTGACTGCAGCAAAAGTAAGGGATATAACTCTATCGTACAAATCTGAACATAGATGTTCGTATGAATACGCGAATCATCCTGCATGTATGTACCTATTGAGGAAGGACTAGTATAATTTTCATTGTAATTTTGTCAATTTTCTTGAATGGCTTGGATTGGATGCCATCTTTAAGAAGAGCCACATTGAGGCCAACTCAAGTTACTTTTTGTTTCTTGTTTAATTTCCGTTGGGATTGTCGTTCGGATGTAATCCAGCAGACCGGACACAAGGTGAAGCTCTCATTTTACGTTAAAATTGTGGCCTGAAGGATTATTGATACCGTGAAAATTTCGTTGATGACGTTGATGAGCTCTTCTTAAGGCCGACTACGTGAAGCCGCGACGCAGTGAAGACCGACCGTTTTGCGGGCGTCTCTCGCCCTTTCGAAATTGAAAGCCCCGTTCCCCAGATTTTCATTGATCACGCGTGTGTTACTTGCCCTTCGCGAAAGGTCGTCTATCTGTTCCTTTTCACAGATCGTGTCCGTTCACGTGGGCACTGCATGCGAGCGCGTTCGAAATCGTGTTACGTTCAAACTGTGTTGCAAGTTCATTTCGATACCCGCCTACTTGCCAAACGAGTTACCGGTGTTTCGTCGTAACAAAGGGATCAGCCTGTGGCATTCGACGCTGTCGACGTTTCGCGTCTGCTGTTGCATGGTTAAAGACAGATTAATTCGGAACTTGCTTGCGTATTCCAGTTTGTTCAGCCACAGCGTGCATCCTTATCGGTCGCTACGCGTCAGCTGAGAGCAAGGAACGGCGTGACCTTTGATACTTTAATTGCGAACAGCGTGCGAACGCTTCGCCTAGGTCGCTTCACTAGCTTTTCAGGCCTAAGCCACACGCCTTGTGCTGGCGAACGCTTGGCTTAACATTAAAAAGAAACAGAAACACTTGTGGCGCGTGTTGTTCCGTTACGAAAACGCGATCCAACGCCAGCGTCAACCTTGTGCGTAATAAACGAGAGAGCAAGGTACTTTGCATGCATACGTTCAAGCCAGAGGGTCGAGTGATCTCACATGCATACGACACCACTCATCCGGACAGAATGTTCGTTTTCTGTGTGTGAATGTAAAGCTGCATGTTCTGTTTATGTCACATCCTGCGTCATTTCGTAGCTTACAATAGTCCTACAGCCGTAATTATGTCAGTGTGTTCTTATTTCTAAATACAATTAAAACGCGATTGCACAAAAGTCAGCGGCAAAATATGGCGCAAGCAGTGAATTGTTCATTTCAGTTTTTAATCTCTTAAGCTTTTGTTTGGAAGAATTGCTTGCGGGAAACTGTGTACTCTGGTAGACGCCTCGTGCAGATTTAGTAAGAAGCTCTGTCGTGGGTCATTAACCTGCTGAAATCATTCATTTGTCCTAGATAAGTGCCTAAATATTGCTAATGGATAAATTTATCCTCAGCTTTCTCCCGTCCTCATAGCAGGGTGATCAGAGGAAGAGTATTTAAGAAGTTGTACTCTCTTCAGATCAAAACTTGAGGTGTTCAGCGCACTTTGAATGTTAATCGATATTAAGCAGGCGTGACACCTTCTTCATGCAGAAATCGAAACCCCAAAAGGTAAAAAAAATTAATTTTTTTCATGCCCCCTTGTAGCCACAACAAAAAGCCTTACAGATTTCTCACGAATAATAGTAAGCGAAAAATTTTCTCTCCAGACAATATTCATCTGCGGGGAACACTGCGCTCAGCGGCAACAGTGGACTACTCACAAAGGAGAACAGCTGGGATAACAGCTGCGCGTTTGTGATAAGGCTGACGGGGTAGGGGGTCATACAACAATGCCTGCAAATGCCCGGGCTTGCATGGTTGGGAGTCATGGTTGTGTCTTCATTGTAGTTCCCCTGAGCTCTGTCTAGTACAATGCAACAGACACGTGATTGCCTTTGCATCATTTTTTGTGCATATTGTTGCAACTTAACTATGTTGGTTGTATTACATGGACTACTGTAGGCTTGCTTGTGCAACTGACTTCACCGTAGATGGATGTTCTTGCCTTCTTTTCTTAATGGTACCCAAAATGATGTAGGATTTTGGTTTATCATGTTCTCTTATCACGGTGTCTCTTTACCATATCCTTGACTCCACCGACCCTTCTGGCTATGAGTTCCGCGTAGAGCCTGCATTTGGTGTTTTTTGTGTGGCAGTAAACCAAACCGGACAGTGTTCGAACTTTTTTTCTCATATAAATGTCTTAGCATCACGGGTTGGCATCATGGTCTGATACACGATACCTCTTTGTCTTGCCTAGCTAAGCAATACGGAAGGCAGAATAAAAGTTTCCTTTGTTTAGACTGCTGTCTGTCACATTTGTGTAAAATTATCTCTGGAAGGTTTGCATAACAAGGAAAACACTGCTTGGACAAATTCATGATCCAATTTTTTGTTACTTTATTTTACAGTCCAATAAACCGGCATTGAATCATGTTTTTCTTCTCATTTATCTAGGCAAATGGTCTTCCATAGAGCTAAGTAAGCATGAAAAAGGTACAATAAAACACTAAAGCCCCCCCTGTTTCAAATCCAGAGGCTTAAAAGAACTTTGGGATGATAATTCTAGTTTTCCACATCTGTTAACAGTATGCTATACCTACATTAGCCAGCAAACTGTCAATGTGCTTATCTGATTGAGTGCGTTAGGGTGCTCGTTTGTTTCGTAGTCATATTTTGTCCAAAAAATGTTTCTGTTTACTGGTTCAACATTACAGCTGGATCAAATGGGTTACAGTGGATACAATTACGGCTGCTGCAAGATAAAGGTCGTCCGTCCTTTTCTTCAACGATTGCTGTAGCGTGTTTTCTGTGCTTCTTGTAATCTCCTCACCAAACTATCACCTTTTGGTTCTCTAGCATCGCCAGTGACTGAACAAGTGTTGTCAATCCACACTGTTTATGTCAAGTATTTCACTGTGCATTGAAACAGTGAGAATAGTGTCAACAGCTTGTCATTGTTTATTGTCCATTACTCATAGCACAATTGACACGTGGTGTGTAGGATGTGGAGTAGTTAGATCGGGTGCTGAAATCGATACACAGCCTTCATTTCAGGCAAAAACTAGATGAAAGTAATGAATTCGATGTGTTTTTCAAAAACTTCTGCGTCTAGCGGTCATGCCATGAACTAGACGACATAGAGTTTGGTCAAAATTTCGTGCATCTGAAACAGGCTTTCCTACAACGCCAGCCATCAGCCACGTCCCTCAACCCGCTCAACTACCTCTGCAGCTTTGGAAATCGCTGCAGAAGGCACCAGCGTCGAACAATGCTCCCGGCTGGAGTAAATTCCCTAAATTGTGGGTCAAATCTCTGCACCTTCGTGGACGGGGAAGAGTGAAATGTAAAGAAGAGGTGAAGAAAGGAAAGAGAGGGACAGGAACAAATACGTCGTGGTGAACGATGTCACGGCTTGCACTGGCATGCAGACCCCCCCCCGTCCCCACATCGTGCTGGAAATCCACCCAAAAAAAAAGTTACATAATTCGAATAGAATTTCAATGTTTTCATCAGTTTTTTCAATTTTTGTTCAGTATGTCGTCTAATGTTATTACAACAGAGCTACGTCTGGCACTATCCTCAGTGCCTTCATTATAAGCAAGCCTGTTAGAATAAGTGCAAAAGAAATACTACAACAATTTCACCGGGGCAGGGATAAATCACTTGATAGCAGTGGTCTGTCAGTGACCCTTTGTACCGTGGTGTAGCACATGGAACATTGTTCAGTTGCAAATTGGCCATCTGCATCATTGCTAAGAAGCAGTTGTGCAGCTGTCGTAATCACATAGAGTTTGCACATATTATTTGCTGGTGTGGACCAGCCAAGCCAAGTTTGTCGTAAAAATTGATGGGTACATTTAAAAGAGGCTGCCTAAACTACCTCTCACTCGGTGTTATACAACTGTGCTGCCAGAAAAAAAATATATTTTACTGCGACAAAACTATTGCCTTTGCTGTAAGCAGTATTAGGTTGGATTTCACTTCGTATTTTGTTATAGCAATACACTACTTTTTGAAGTAACTGAATAATTTTTAGGTTTTCATTGCATCCAATAATTCATTATGTAGATGTTCAGCTGTACCCTCCGAGTGTGTTCCTCAGTTGTGCTCTAGCATATTTGTGCACTGGTACTTGCACAGTGTCCCATATATACAGTTCATAACTACTCTATGTAACTACAAGCTCAGCAGCAAAATTTTGTTGTCCTTGAAGCTACAACTATGTAGTACAGCATGGTGTTTAGTAAGTTGGAATTGGTTACTGTTACCATTCGTGTTTTGCTGTTACCCTAAGCAAGTGGTACAGATGGTTACGTGCTTAGGCACCAAAGAAAAACATGTTTGTCCTCTAGGTACTTTAGATTATTTCTCTTGGCGCCAACCAAGCACAATCATTTACAATGTGTTTTGTACGTGTTAAATGAAAACATTGTCTTTTGCAGCCATGTCAAACAACCCGAGTCCAGTCCATCGGTTCTCGGGAGAATATGATGCCTTCTACGATCCAGACTTCACTGCAGAAATCAGTAACAAGATGCGCGTCCCACATCGTATTAGCGTCTTTGAACGTGACGACAGTGAGAAGGACATTGATACACTGCTCGGCAGGGACAAAATCAACGAGCAAACACTGGCCATGCACGTGCCAGACCGGATCCTTGTGCGAGGTGGGTAGCATTAATTTGCATGGGCAATGTAAAGAAGCATGATAAATTTTTAAAGTGGACAGTAGGATGACTGCCACTTCAGCTAAATTGGTAGAGCATTAGATCTGTTATCCAAACAGTGGCTGATCCAAAGAAGAGGGTAAGAGCAATCGCCCCCTTTAAAGCCTTCGTCAGCACCCCCGCACCCCTCCCTTTAGTGCCTATTGACCACCCCTGTCATCGTTGAGAAGAAATCAGTGGGACAAATAGCGGTATTTATAATTGGTTCCTGTGAATATAGTAACTACCAAAAGATAACCCCCTCACTTTCGGATTTTTACTTCAAATGACCGACCCCCCCCCCCCCCCCCTCCTATAAGGAGTGACTTGGTCCACTTCTGTATCCAAAGGTTGAATGACAGGTATACTGTAAAAGAAAGTGTAAATTTAAAGACCTGTTTTCTTTGTTATATGCAATAATAATGAGAACTAACACAATACGAGAGAAAGTATAGGGGATATTATTAGTAGTAATTGTAATGTAAATGCGAAGAAAGAAAAAGTGGATGACAAGATAACTTGCCACCAGCAGAATCCAAACCTGTGACCTTCAAATAACCCGTACGATGCTCTACAGCTAGGCCATGGTAGAGTGCACTAGAATAAAGGGAGTGCGTAGACCGAGCTCCGAAAATTGAAGCCCAAACAGGGTCACTCCGCTTGTGGCGCTGCGATCGGTAGTCTGCAATGTTTCGTCGTTTTAAGAGCCGTGTGCAGTTCCACCGAAGTGGTCGAGGGGTAGAATGCTCGCTTCCCACTCAAAAGACCCTGGTTCGAAACGCAGCTGTAAACGATGGATTTTCTTTTTTCTTAATTTTACTTGCACAGCTTATTGGGTGGCTTTTTTTTTTAATCTGGCTTCAGTTGTCACATATTGCTGCAAAAAATCACGCGAAATATGAAGTAAGGAAAAAAAACATGACAACGAGCGCATTTTTTTGCAGCGCCACCGCACAAGATTTAACGAAAACTTTAAAGCATGGCTTCCGAGATTTCGGCGAATAAGAGAGACAGTGTGCTTTCACTCGCCTGCGATGAAAGCACACCGTCATATTTCGCTTGATTTTTTGTAGCAATATGTAGCAACTGAAGCCAAATTAAAAAAAAAAAAAACAAATGCACCCGTGCAAGTAAAATTAAGAAGAAAGAAAATCCATCGTTCACAGCTGCGATTCGAACCTAGGTCTTTTGAGTGTGAAGCGAGCATTCTACCCCTCGACCACTTTGGTGGGGCTGTGCGCGGCCCTTAAAATGACGACACATTGCAGACTACCGATCACAACGCACAAGCGGATTGACCCTGTTTGGGCTTCACTTTTAATGCATTGGGGCTGCGGCCGTTCCGGGCACTCCCCTTGTTCTAGTACACTCTAGCTACGGTGACGGTCATCCCCTCGTCCACTTTATAGGGTATGTATGTGCATTTAAACATAGAAGCGCCATTTAGTGTCACCTGCTGCCATTATGGTGAATGTGGAACACTTTCTTGCCTGTTTGGCGTCGCACAGTACGCGATCTTATTATAAGATGGCGGCTGACCATATACACCCTCACATGCCACCTTGAGGCACCAAGTGTGCCAGTACCAGACCCTTGCTGTGAATGAAGCAAAGTGTAAATTTAAAGGCTCGTTTTTTTGTTAGGAACAATATTAATGAGATCTAGCAGAAAATAATGCCAGGAAATGTATAGGGGATGTTATAAAAAGTAATTGTCGTGCAAATGTGAAGAAATAAAAGTGGACAAAAAGATAACTTGCTACTGACTTGATGCCTTGAGATGGCATGCGAGGGAGTATTGGTCAGCTGCCATCACGTAACAAGATCGCGTACTATGTGATGCCAAACAGGAAGGAAAGAGTGTTCCACACTTACCATATTGGCAATAAGTGGCACTGGCTGACGCTTCCACATTTAAATGCTTACACATACCCTATAAAGTGAACGGGGGATGGCCGCCATTGTAGCTCAGTGGTAGGGCATTGAAAGCGTTTTTCGAAGGTGAGAGGTTCGGATTCTGCCAATGGCAAGTTATCTTTTTGTCCACTTTTCTTTCTTTATATTTACATTAAAATTACTTCTAATAGCATCCCCTATACTTTCTCTGGCATTATTGTCTGTTAGTTTTCAGTAAGATTCAGTATACTGTGAATGACATGTATTGTGATTGACCGCACTTGTGTCTGAAGCTCGCTTGTTCGCACTGTAGTTCTTTGTTTTGATGAAACAGGAGTTGAATGGACACTAAAGGAAACTATTGAGTCGACGTTGATTGTTGAAATAGCGGTCGAGAAACCTCGTAGTGTTACTTTTGTGCCAGAGAAGGGCCTATTTTGAAATAAAATCACGCTCTAGTGGTCTGGATCGGGTTAGCCCACTTCAAATTACCCGCCTCAAGAAGCGGACTGACTCACGTCACTGTTGCCGTTACAACGTTGCTCGGCTTTACTGTGCTAGTAGCAGTAGACCGAAAGCAGCGGGAGCCACAGTAGCAACAACGGCCATTGACCAATTTCCCGCCATTGGCTCCGAGATTGCAGACGTTATTAGTTGAACTGTGCCCCGCTAGATGGCACCACCTGTCTGGTGTAACTACGTGAAAATTTAGTTTTTGTATTGCTCGCGCCATTCTCCATAGTAACGTCGGGCGGTTCTTTTTTACATGAATCAAACAGAAATGAACAAGCAGCATTTTATTGCGTCTCTTTAATTCACGGAAGGTTCTTTCTTTAGTGCTGCTAGATCGATTACTAGTGATCAATTGTAAACAGTCTGTCTGATGTCATTGGAATCATTTTGAGAATGTCCTACTGCGGCGCATGTGCTCTTGTGCATTTACCTCGATTTCTCGGTAAGTAGAGCACTGTTGTTGATAATATTGCCGATTTAAATGTTGTCATACATTGAGCTTTCACTCTGATAAAAGTTATTTGACTTTAGTGTCTTTAGTAAACATTTTCCAACAAATGCAGTAGCATGTAACTAGCTTTTGAAGTAATGCAGTTCCTGTAATACCTTCACAACAGATTACTTCAAGTGTTATTGCTAGCTATGCAGTAGTGAGGAACTTCCAAAATAATGTCGACCACGTGTGGAGGCTTAACAGCCTAGTCAAAATTTATCCAGGCCAGTATCTAGTAGCACTGTCCATTCTGCTACTACAGCCTTTTTTTATTTTTCGCATTTGGCCAGTGGTCAGAGCAGTGGTCCGTCCACGTTGCCAACAGAACCACCTGTTCATGAGCAGCAGAAAATAAGACTGGTATAAAATCAAGCATGACACATTGCTGCAGGACAACCAGCCCGGACTATAAAATTGTATTGTGGCTTTTGCGTGTAAAACCTACTACCTACATGGCAGTCATCAAAACTGCAATATCATTCCAGCAATTTTAAAAACAGCGAAAGATGTACTTGCTTTACGCAAACTAACTCTGAGAGTTACTGTTTGTTACATTTCATGTGTGCTTTTTTTGGGGGGGGGGGGGGCATTTTCGATGAAGACCAATAAACTGATGTATCGCGTGCTTTTTTCTATACTTTGTTGCTGTGATTTGATATGTTAAAATTATACTAGTATTTCATGCAATCACTAGTTCATTTTTCTACTGTTGCTATGAATTTTTGACGGATACCTTTCGCTACTGCTCCTATGAAGTGTTTGCTAACATAATTGCCTTTGTACAGGAGGTCCCAATACAGTCTTCGAATATGGGACCTTGTTCTTTATACTGTGATGGGGGCCTGCCCTGTGTACGGCTTACCCGAAAACCTAAGTTAATGTTCTAGCCACACACAGTCATACCGTGCACGATTAACGTCCCCTTTTTGTAGCTCGAGTCATCGCAGCTACACGGGTTCGGGCGAATAACGCAACAAGCTAGGTCAACAAAACAACACTTTATTGCTGCATTAGTGATAACACAATGTTGCGTGGGGGGACTGTCCACTCTAGGACAATAACAAAGGGTAGATGCTTACGCCTTTGATCGTCGATGTCCTTGACTCACAGGGGCTATCCGGGGGTTGTCCTCCGTCTATGTGGCCAGAGCAAGAGAGCCCTCGTTTGACCAACCTCCCAGATTCCCCCTCCCCAACTAGGGTTGGTTCCATCTCTCAGGGAGGGTAACTCATGTAGCAAGCCGGGAAAAAGGAATAGCGTGCGCCAGCCGCGGGGTGACCAGTTCCTGCGAAGCAGGCTACATCGTCTAGTATCTCAGAGGACAGACATGTCCTCACAACTAGGCTGCCGCGCTGCTATAAAAAAGAAAGGAACCATGGGGGCATGTGTTTCCCCACAACTGAATGCCTGTAATTTTATCCAGCATTTAGTAATAATAAATTCTGATTATTCCAGGGTATTATGATTGTGGAGAAACAGTTTACAGGTTATAATAATTGAAAGCACGATACAGAATGTAATCAACCACTTATTCTTTTTTATATTACTCCTCCCAACAGGCGGCAACCAGCACATTGAGGGCAGGGACCCAATGCCAGAGATGCGGCTCGAGAAATCGATGGATCCACAGCCAGAGCCCATCCTCCTGTCTACTCCACCACGCACCTTGACGCTCGACACGCACGCCTACCCAGCCGTTGATGCAGAAGACGAGGCCGGGGACAGTGCCAAGTCCTCGCTCAGGGTGCGTCGCAAAACAACCTTGAGCAAGCTGCACAACGGCGACATCAGTCTCTTCAACAACAGCGGGTAGGCAAGCGCAATGCAACTAGCTATAAATTCCCCTTTGATACCTCATTCGATCACTGCGTATTGTGGAGTTTTCAAGACCGTGCAGTAGAGTCGTGTTGAGCACCCACCCGCCACGCTGGTGTAGTGGTTACGGTGCTTCACTGCTGAACCATAGGTTGCGGGATCAAATCCCAGACACGGCAGCCACATTTGGATGGAGGCGAAATGCCAGAGGTCCATGTATTTCGATTTAAGGGCTTGTTCAAGAATATCAGATGTTTAAAATTTCCGGGTTCCTGCACTTAGGCATCCCTCATCATCATATCGGAGTTTTGGGACTTAAACCCCAACAGTTATTATTTTCAGTGCACAGGAAGGTGCTATGCCCAACAAAGGATGCAATGCATGCTTCAATCACCTCGCCCACTCCTTAAAGCTACTTAAAGAGCCACTCACCATTCCCCATACTGAACTATAGACAGTGGAAGTTATTGGGTGTCCGATGAGGAACATTTTGCCACAAGAATTTTTCGAATCACTTCATCACGAGCGGAGAAAACAGGTTTTTTGAAGCGGCGCGAAACGAGAATGACAGGAGGCGAGCTCGAAACCCTTGCCGCTCCTCTGCGTAGCCTTCGCAAGCCAAATCTCTTCCCCACCCTCTCCAGCATCCGACCGTGAGGTGACGAGCGCATGACGTACCCAAACAAGTCCAACCCCGAGCACGCGAGCAGCGTTGCTTTGCTGACCAGCGTTATTTTGTGGTCTTTGTGAATAATGAAATCAAGGGTGCCTTTCTCAAACTTGCCAAGGTCTCTGTTCAGCTGTTGCAATGATGACAACTTTTGTTCGCTGCACAGTGCAGTTTGTAAAAGATTGGCTTGCCATGCTCTATAAAAGACAGTTTATTCATTACGCAGCTGCTTTTGTTTACATAAAAAGATGTTGCTGAAAAAGCAAGGCTTGAATAAATCATATTTGTCCACAGGTCAGTGCCAACAACTCCGCCTGGTCCGCTCTGCATCGAAGACGAGGTACTGACATTGAGGAAGCAAATTCGCAATGTGAGTCGGCGCCTCATCATCATCGAGCAGGAAAATCAGCAGCGACAGCAGCGTGAGATTGTCCTCTACTCGGTTGGCGTGCTCTACTTCCTTCTCAAGGGACTGATGTGGCTGGGCCGGCATTGGTGATCGGCGCGCACGGCGGGGGCACGAAATGACAGCCGCGGAGCAGTGCACACAGCGCTGTCTGTGCAGTGTGAGACGCAAGAAATTCAGTCGAGATGAGGCAGGTGCCGAAATTCGAGGGCGAGAACAGCCGTTTCAAGCACACTCTCGCTCCACAGTGCAAGTAATGAGTCGTGGCCTTCCGCCAACCTCCACGTGAAACTTTGATACTGAAAGCCGACAGCCACAACCTTCTGCTGACTTGTTCTGCCGGAGGAGGTTGGAGAGTGAAGATTTCAGCTGCTGTAGATAGCCTGCTGTGTTTTCTCGATGAAACGTTTATTGAGCAATGAAATTTTTATTTCACAATTCTGCGGCGACATTACAAAGGAAAAACGGACTTTAAAAGCTATCTGTCGAATATATTGCTTTTAGTGTTAGCTCTGTTGGTTAGCACCGTCCTACGAAGGCTCTTTTTGCCGGTACATGCTATTATTTTTGTTCTCGTTGCACACCATGTTTCAAGCAGTAAAGATGGCAGTGCGGCATTGGAGACTAAAAGTAGCACGTTACTTAGTCAATTTTTGTTACTTGCTGTTTATTTCACTGCTGTCCCACTTCAGACTTTCTGGATCCCATGCCTAATGCACTGAAATGACACATGATTCGAAGTGGGGAAAGAAATAACTTTTACAACAGTTATGTTTGCTCTGTTATCTATATTCTGTTAAAAGCTTTTAATTGTTAATAGCTAATACCTTCCGCGCTTTCTGGTTCGCACTATTTACCAGTCAACACCATTCAGAATGCAATCTGCAGTATCTTTGATTTAGTCATAAGTTTTGTCGCATGTGCTGAGTATTTTTTGTTGATTTTCATCTTTATAAGTTCAAGAAATTGGGTAGGGTGAGCCGGTCAATAAAAATGAGTATATGTATGGCAAATATTGTACATGTTTTCGGTAGAATCCTTCCCCACATCTAAGCGTAATGATGGTACATGACCAGCACTATACCAGCGAAACGTTCAAATAGTTGTATATCTTTTTTCTTGCCACACTACTGCACTATTCTTGTGTCCTTGTATATAAAACATGTTTAACGACTTTTCGTCAAATAACTCTGCAAGCACTGTGACCCACAATAGTGTTACCATTAGTGGAACACGATTATTTTCATACATTTTTCTTTACTCTCTTTTGCGCAATAAATGCCTCGTAGCATGGTTAGTCATTCCATCAAGCATAGTATGCTGTTTACTATTAGCTAGGAGAGACCAACCCATTTTGACATTCATTGTCTCGGCAGACTTGTTCAGCTGTCTATCTACAGAGCTAATCATTTTGATTCTTTGAAAGCCATGCATTCTTCTGTACACAAGCCAGTTTTTCTGACTTGTATACAGTGGAACCTCAATTAAGTAGAACTTATGGGAAATGGAGAAGTGTGTTCCAATTAGTGGCAGTTCCATTTGCCAAGAAAGATGTCCAGAGGCATAGATAGCACTGTCACACACCCTTTGAAAATTGTTAGGTAGGTTAAGTATAGAGAAGCTAATGTATCAGCTAGTTAGTGCGGCGATATGGGACATGGCCACTTTTGTAGGGGCTAAACCTTCCTAGTGTCAACTGCAAGAAGGCACCTGTGACGTATTTAAAAAAACAGCAACAAAAAAAAACATGCCGATTTAAGTGCTTTGGCTCAAGGTCGAATAGCACGCTGTTGTGCACAGAATCTTGGTTGCCATTTGTTAGAGATGGTTTTCTGGATAGAAGATCGGTGTCCCGAGAATGTACTTCAGTACCCTACTTTGTGTAAAATGTACTTTATAGCTTGCTTTTGTGCTTCTATATATGAAGAGCTGCAAAAACTAGGATTGAGTTAACAAAAGTCATTAACATAGATCAACTATAATTTATATTTTCCATTATATTTTCCATTCAACTGAACATGATTCTCTACTGATATGGTGTGACATTTGGAAAGGGGTTTGTTAAGAATTACTTTTTTTTAGGCTCATAACATACCTTTGTGTGGTATTGCGCAAGGTTCAACAGCTATGTGCACGTTTGCGCTGTCGTGGCTTGTAAGATTCATGTTCAGAAAGCTACGACTACGCGTGGTGTTCTTTTCTTTCCGTGTTTTAATGTAAACTTGTGCTAGGCTTCTTGAAAAGGAAAGAGTAAGCGATGTTCAAAGCAACTTGCTGTGTTTGATGGCACTGAAGGTTTGCTGAAACTTTGCGCACCTTGCCGACCGCTTGCCCTCAATGTGATTCGTGCCTGGCTTTCATGCCGAAGTGTGTGATTAGTGAAATTTTCATGAATAAAATTCACGCTTCTTCACCCACTTCAGCTTCTTATCACCCAGCTGTAGCTTGAGTTAGCTTTAGTATTGTGCGTATGAGTTAGCTTTAGTATTTAGTATGATGCTGGCTTCGATTTGGTGAAAGATGTGCATTTTTTTTCTGACAGCAAAGTCGTTAAAAGGGAGTTTCATAGTAGTTTCTATGCATTGATGTTGGCTGGCATGCAGCAGTGTGCTTGGTAATTTCAATTGATTAAACAGCAGCCAGAATTTGAAGTGTAGTCATCAGTGCTCATAAAATGAATGCTGCCTTACGTGTGCTGCATTTGAATATTAAGCAGATTACCTGTGCTGTTTATTACAGCTAGTGATCTGCAGTTTTTGTTTCTTATGTCACGCCTCACCAGTTCAACATTAGAAGTCATCTAGGAGTTTTTAAAGGCTGTTGTTGCGAAAGCCACCAAGCTTCCATAGGGAAGCCATCAGACAGACTCCTAAGGTGTACTTCCGAATGTTGTGAGAATGCAGCTTGACAGCTTTGCTGTTTCTTTGTGTTACTTGCTCATGTTGGCATAGACTTCTATTTGTTTTTTTTTTCTGTTTCCTTTGTTTGTACCCGCCGCCTGCAACTTTCCAGCGCCAAAACAACTTCGTGTCATCGCAGGGCACATGTACATTATTTTTAGTGCATAATGGCTGCATACAATTGTACATTACTTCCCTCCGCCACACACTAAGCCTGCTGGACAGATGCATTGGTCTCTCTTGTTTAATAATGAAGTGTGGTGACCAATAAAGCTAGTGCATTTTGCTGCACTGGACTTGGTGTGCTCTGTTTCTCAGCAAGCCTTTGTTGCTGCCTTTTGTGGCAGTGGCTGCTGTGGATTCGTCCAACCTCTGTGCAGCTTTAGTGTCTACAGACTGCGCCTCCTTCTGTAACCTCTGCTGTTGCTCGAAGTAGCCACACTCGAAAACAATCGCAAGGCAATAGTAGCAATAAGATATTGCATGGATATCTCTTGCTTCTTGAAACTGCTGCTACATCAAAGCTTGGTTCTGTTCAATGTCTTAATGATTACAATTATGCAAGAGCGATGAAGCTGTCTCACTAGCACTTTCAATTGAGCCCCGATTGGAATCAAACTTTCAACCATGACTAGCTGAGAATTGCATCTTGTGAAAATGAGGCGTTTCCAATCGAGAAATTCCATCCCAGCCGAGGCATCATGCGAATAAATTAACGATTATCTTGGAGATTGACTCCAAGCTAACAGAAACCACAAATGAATTTTAATGGACCATCCATCGTCTCCCAAGCAGTAGAATAGCATTGCAGTGAGCTGGTAGGTTTCTGGCTAAACCACGTCTGCGCTCTGAATTCATTTTGTGTTAGGAGAGAAATAACTCTTGATTATTCAGCTCTGTCCGCCTCGATGGATCAGTGGCTACATCGCTCGGCTGCTGATCCAACGGTCGTTTGTTCAATCCCGGTCACGGTGGTCGCATTTCGTTGGAGTCGAAATGGTAGAGGCTCATGTGCTATGCGATGTCAGTGCATGTAAAAGAACACTAGATGGTCAAAATTTTCAGAGTCCTCCACTACAGTGTCTCTAATAACCGTATCATAGTTTTGGGACATAAAATCCTACATATTATTATTCAGGGTTGTACTGTGCCAAGCTCTCTGGGATGTCACACCCCAAGCACCTACTTCGCATTTTCAGTTTTCTCACCACAGCCTAGCAAACATTATCTTTGCTACGTTATCTTGCATTTGTAGGTCGGCGTGAATGAATCCATTAAAAAACCTGTGATTCTCGTGTTCGGTTACACACAAAACATTCATATGTTCTCGTTCAACAACTTCCAAACAGACTGAAATGGAACTTTTATTATTTTGTTTTGTTTTTTTTTTTCAAAGAGAAGATAGAGTGATACAGACCAAAGAAAGTAAGATATGCTTATTTGCAGCCTCATCGTTCTTGAAAAATGTTTATTCTCCTTGAAATGTGTTTCATAAGGTTTATTTTACGAAGTGTCCAATTCATAACACCGCATACTATTGCCATTCTCTAAAGCGCATCAATCTCAGCATCTTCAAGCAACAAGTAAATATGCGATTCAGCAACGTTAAACTGAATTCTTGCATTATTTATTAGAGTTTAACAATATTTCAACCTTATATAAGTGGTTCATTTTATAGCGATGTGTGAAGCCTTTGCTCACGTTCCACTTTTTAATCGGTGATGCACTGAGAACTGCAATATTTTTTTTTACTGTCAGGTTATCGAGCTGTGAACTTGCTGCTCCGATACTTTTGCAGATTACGTTTTGCAATGCTTTAACAAAAATGAACTGCAGTGGAAAATAGGTGCACCACATAGTCTGTATGTTCAAACTACTTCCTTTAATAGCAACTAAATTAATAAAAATCAGTGCAGTGAATACATAGCAAGAGGGTGTCATGATTTGCAGGTATTGAGGTAGGCACTAACGAGGATAATCTTCGTGTTAGGCAGTGGTGTTATTGCATCGGCGCAGAAGTCCGACAGGTTAGACCCAAGTTAGATGCAGTCACACATTCAATACGCCGTGTATAACGACGTCTAGCTCGAAAACTGTGTCGACACTGCTGCCTGCAAACACCTACTCGCCAGCTCTTTCTTTTGAGAAACGGTGCTCTAGCCCGACTTCCCGTAACAGACACACCAAACAAAATAGTAAACCAACTTAAAGGAACCCTGATACGGTTTAGGCGACTTTGCACAAGCACATTGGGCCAATAGACAAAGTCCCAGGGGCTATTTGAAGACCGCTTTGAGCTTTCTTCGTAATCTGTGTAATTTATTAAAGCGCTTTAAAGCAGCAGACCAGTGCATCATTGTGACTTGGCGAAGCACATTCACAGAGCCACATGCTCTGGCCACTTGACGATGCCAGAGCACAACAGCAGCCACGTCACCGTGGCTGCCAATCTGATTGGCTGTTATGGGCTGTAGAATGCGCAGATCGGCTGGTAGGGTGGCGGCACTTGTCAGAGCAGATATGAATCACTCCGTGACCCTCATCTCTGTTGCCACACGGCGTGCACGCTGCCGGGCGTACTAGGTGATGACCTCCGAGACCGCGCACAACCTGTCGGTGTGCCATCACGGAGTTCCAGACTGGTAGAAACTCAAATCATCTAGCGCGCTCATGAGAGCTCTGCAATTTCCAACGTGTCGCATGAGTTGAGGAGGCCAGGCAGACGTGAAAAGGAGGGTATGATATAGTTGTCCGCAGCAGCCTTGGCACACGGCGTGTCACTAAATTTGTGGTGTGAATGGTTTGATGACGCTCTAGCCTAAACTTTGACAAACCTTCAAAATACGGTTTCAGGGTAACTTAGGCACACTACTCCGTTGCCTCAAAGCTACGTGCTTAAATTATCACACTCGATGTTTTTAGTGAAAACATAATGTTACAGCACATGCTTAGCAATCTAGTGTAACTAGTTGACCATTTACAAGCATATTGCACATCAAAGCACTCTTCTCAAGAAAAGCCAATATCACAATGCCAGCCATGCTTTCGACCAGTTTATTGGTATCCGCTCAAACAGTCCACAAACACTGCCACCAACGGCTGCCAGGAAGACGCAATCCAACAATTTTACAAACATTACTTCCCACACCTTTACATTCCACAGCACCCGCTCTACACACTAGAAGTGTCAGTCCTCGATGTGTGTTTCACGAGGCAAAAATGGCGACTCAAACAACCAAAAAGAAGGATTTACTCTTGCCAAAAACAAACAAAGCACCTGTCCAACACTTTCAAAAAAGGTTTGGCCTCAGGTATTAGATGATTTTCATGGTATCTGCTGTCAGCAGTACGACAAGTACGCTGCGGATGCTGCTCTCACAAAATTCTACGACTGGCCACACTGAAAGTTCACACAATGACAGTCTAACAAGATATGCTAATTTAGGCAGTGCATACACAGGATAAAGAACATAAATGAGAGGACACTTTCATGAGGGACGGCACATATTCGATCAGTTCACCTTCGTCCTGGCATGTCACATTTATCCTTAATCTGCACCGCTCTTTAAGAATGAAGGACTCGTGCAGGCTAACAAGGCGCTGTTCACATTTGCTAGGTGTTTCGCACTGCTTCGGTCGACTATAAGTCGACAACACATCTGTCCATTAACAAACCCACTACTGCCACATACACGACAGCGATTACAGTAAAAGGCAGTGCGCAACAAACGCAAGCACCGAAAACACTGAGAAGGGATTGGCAGATGGATTAGAAGGACTCCACATCAATCATTGTTGAACCTCTCCCTCCAAAAGCAAGAACACCGGAATCGCAAAGTGAAGCAATGTACAAGCTTGCAGATGCACCATGAAAAGCATAATTGCTACCTCCACAGAGAAAGCTGTGCCTTTTATGTCGAGAAAAAAGCATATACTTTGCTTACCTGTTCAGAGGGAGTTCATTCAGTCACGGGATTTGAGCAACATGGGGAGATTGAACAGAGAGGAGAGCTTGGATCACCGGGTGAAATCTTTCATGTTACCGAGTAAGTCTCAAATGTACACTGGGGAACAATTCAAGGAGACTGCATATTGTTGTATATAAGCAACTAGACATCGTAGGCATGGACTACATCACTTTTACCAGCATGTGAAATTGTGTGAACAGAAAAGGCTTACAAGTTTTCTGCTGCTAATAAGTTCAACGGCCTCCCACTTCTGAATGGCAAAGTCCTGCAAGGTTCTTTTCTTAAGCATCGCAATCGGCCTCGCAATGAGACAATTAAAGAAGTGCAAATGCGAAAAATTCGATTCACTATAGCTGAAATCCATTACAGACCAGAAAGTTAACCAGAGCAGAGAATCACCAGTGACAGTACATTCATGTCGACTTAATACAATGCATCAACAATTAAATCAATGCATATTCTCTCCGTGGACAATAAATAGTTCCAAATAGTTACGCAAAGATGACCTTCACACATTTAAATGCCCTCGAACTAAAGCACTCTTACAGGCCAAAGAAGCAAAATATCCACTGTTCATGTTTCCAGCTGTTGGGATGAAATTGTGCACAGTGTGCACCTGCTCACACAGACATAATTTAAGCATTGAAAGTATTTTATACAGACTTGACGCTTTGTCACAGACTACATCAGAACTAATGGTTGGATAACAAGGAAATGGTGCGAGACAAAAACATACAGGTGCGGCACAAACCCAACTGCAAAAAAAGTTAACAATGCCGCACGCATGTTTTCAAAGATCAGAAGATCCACCACATCCCAGAACCACCTGTGGTATTGAGAGCAGTGCAGTTCAGAAATCACACTTGCTCGAATGCTCTTCAGCTTAGGTTTACCTTGTTGTGTAGAGAAATTTCTTAACTTGAAGCAGAAAATTTGAGAACCATTTAAGTAAAAAAATATTAACAGCACAACAAAAGGCTAGGCATCCTTTTTCTCTAATTAAGCAGTACTTTTTTTTTTGGCTATTAATGCATCATGTGTCTGAATCAAAAATTGTGTACACACACTTTGCTTTATACTTCTTTCATTTCAAGCAACCACACATCATATGAGGCAAAGTACAGAAATTTATATACAGGCTAATGAATGTTGAAAACAAATACTGCGAACGGCCTTGCTGCAACAAGCAACAGACCCATCCAAAACCCATCTTGCGTCAGATAAAAGCACGCTGTGCAGTAAAGCAAAATACGAGCAATTGCGTCAGCTCCATGCTCTTTACAATGCCGCTTCGGTCTCTCAAAATGGGAGCGACCTTTCTCTTCCAAAATGTCACGGCAATCAATCATCTGTTTTATTACTGTAACATTGCCTTAGGCCTGCCTATCAAAGCGAAAGGCCACTGTCTTTGTTCTCTTTTTCAGGCAACGTTGCTACCAATGGGCATGTCTCAAACAGGCCACCGATCTTAGTCAGCCCCCTCCCGAAGGCAAGATCACATTAAAAAAGGGCCGCAAAAAAGCACACCAGGTGTTCCGACTTAAATGTCAAAGAAGACGGAAGTAAAGCTCACAAAGATAAAAAAAGCGACATTCAGTTCAAATGCTAATCAGCCATGGGCTACAAGTGCACAGAGGAAAGCCAATGAACCACAGATGCCGGCAGACGTCACTGCTTGCATAGACAGCAAGTGAGGAATTCTGAATGCTGTCGAGCATATGCGGAGGAGCAGGCATAGCGAGGAACAATAGAGAATCGTGCGTCGCGTTCGGAGATGGAGCAGATCGAAAAGAGTCGGCAGAACATGCTGGATGAAAATTTGAGGAGGGAAGTGGAACAAAGGGCCACTTTAATTTTTTTGGCACAAACGCACGAAAGAAATCTATAACAAAGCCACGGAAAGCATAATTATTACACACAAATGGCCCACGACAGACAACATATTTTGCTTAAGCTCGCTTGAAGGTACTACCCAGCTGAAGTTGAACTGTACATGGGGCCCGTAATATTCCTGTATATTTAAACAATGCAGAAATGACGCAGAAAATTGAATGGAATGCTTTGAATTGATAGATAAAGAGCATTGGTAGATAAGCAATAATAGATAAGCACCTTTAATTTTGTATTCTGCATAATGGGGAGAGTTAGGGAGTGCTTGCACTAATGAGGGCGACGTGGAAGCTTTAGAAAGTGTGGGGGTGCAAACACCCCCTGTAAAGTCGTTTGTGCCTCATGGTGCATGCATTTGAGGTTCACAACTATTGAGCGGTAGCTGGCATTGTGCTCGCGAGCCTTTACTACCACCATCATCATCATGGTTAGCACAATAGCACCAGCAGTGACGCCTGGTGACAAGCCTGCGTGGCGACACATGAGAGATAAGCGGTCCCTTTGGCGGCTGCCTAGTGTTTGTCATGTTTTTGAGTGTTGTGGAATATCGTATACCGTTGTTTTAGCGTGTTGATCACAACTGATGTATTTTTAATCGGCTGACAATATCGTCGTTGTGAAAAGCAGTTGAATAAATGTGTTGTTTGGTTTGGTCCTACCACATCTGCTGTGTTCGTCTCTCCATTTCAAGACCCCACAAAAGTCAGATGAGCTCATGAAGGGGAAGAACCGCCTATATACCTTTTTGCTCGAAGTAACACAACTGTGAACAGAAGCAAAATATATTGTCGTAGTGGAGCAAGGCAATCATCAGTGGGAAGCGCCAGCTGGGGACGCCGAGCTCGTTCGGCTGTTTCTGGGTGTCCCAGCTGTTTACATGCTACCAGATGTTGTTAATAAGCCCCCTTTCCATAGCAACAATCTGCTACAGCCATTTGCGAATGACTTTGCAAAAAATTACTTCTAATACTTTAATCAAAACCACTCTGCCGTACAGCCACGGCAAAGGCAACAACAGAGGAACACATGCAAAGGCCGACTTCAAAATTCCGTAGTATTTCTGCAGCACAATTCCGAGAAGAGAAGACGACATTAAAAATAGCACCAGTCAAAACTCGGTATTTCCTTCACAGTTCTTTCATCCTCATCTGCTTCCATACTAAAGAGGTTTTATCAGGTGTGAAACCTTTCGCTCAACTGTGAAAACAAAGTATTCATTTGGCAACTGATTCAAGCCTCTATCCGCCATGACCAATGTTTACACAAAATTTTTTGCTGCCATAGAATACGGCTGCATATGAAAACTGCATGAAACTGAATGAGACTGCAGGAAAACGAGTGGCACACATGTTTCCTGGATTTCACGCACCAAAACCAACCAACTCAGTTCAGCATTCCAGGTCTTCATTTTAATCCTGCATACAGATGCACAACAACTACGTATCTGACAACCGACCATAACGTTTCATACCGTAAGGAACAAATGCAACCCCATCTGTCAGCAGTCTTTTACGCTTCAGAGGCGGTGAATTATTAGAAAGGCATCAGCACACTCATGAAATTAATTAACTAAAATTTAACAGCTACAAAACCAGCAGCCACTGATTCACATTATCAAACCTACACCCTCTCAAATTTTTTTAAAATGTTTTCAAATTATAGGGCATACTATGCCTTCACAAATATTGTCTTGAGCTTTGCGAATATGATTCGATTGTCAATATACAACTGCACCTTTAGAACTTCTTGAAAGGACGTTGAAGGGGCCTTAGACATGCTTGCCTTAGACAAGTTTCTACAAAGTTTATTCACGCAGCTTTCTGAAGCAGAAAGAATTGGGCACTAGCCTTTCTGATCACACACACGAAAAAAAAGGACACTGTGATCTTAGAACGATGTGATGATCTTCAAGCTCAAAATTTCGACGAGTAAGCCCTATCTAAAGGTAAATCATTGTTAATTGAGCGCACAATACCCCATGCGATATGTGTATGCCAAAGAAAAGCATTTTACAGTGGCGCTGTACATCTTTTTCTCTTTGTCTACGTGGGTCGTACAGAAAACTAGGGTGGGTATGTGCCACAGTTATTGGGCAAGCCCCACTACCAAGTACAAACATTTATAAGAACCATGTGAACCCATAGCTGGTGGAAAAGAGAAATGAGGGTGAGGAGAGAGGGGAGGAGGGGAAAGGGTAAAGCGCAGCATATCTTTGTCTAGCATATTAAGGCGGGTGAGGAGTATTGTGACGGTGAAGAGAGGAAGACGGTGAAGTATAGCACAGTGCTTGTACGGTATAGTACAGCAAGGAGTGAGAAAGTATAGTAAAAAGGAGGGAAATACTACCAGCTCTACCGTTCCCTCAGTCTGCACACCATCGGTGCTTAGCCGCACCAATACCGGCGCCAAAAGTGTGCAAGTAACTGAAAACATAGTCGCAATGCCTGAAATTTAACACAGTGATGTGCTCTCTCACATGAATTGCAATATAGGTGGGTCCTATGCAACCGAAATTTCGTGATTACAATGACAATTTCGTATTCAACAAATTCCTGCAGTAACATTGGAGTCCCGAGCTGCAGGCTCATGCCACAAAAAGAGGTCATGTTTTCTTGATTTTTTTTTTGTATCCCTCCATTCGCAATCTTCAATTTTGAACAGCCGGCCTCCAGAACCAACTTTCTTTGTCACTCATAAAATTTTCCTTTTTTACATGAGTTTCCAAAATAAAAACTGCTTTTGAAGCGCTATAACTGAAAAGGCTCTAAAATTATTGGTACCCAAGCATGTGTTCTAAAAAAAAGGGAAAAAAAAAGAAAACTCCGCATAGCTGGCAGCTAATCTCCTTAATGTAGGCTGCATATAAATCTTCTGAACAGGTGACAATATGTTTCGAGTGTATTCACAGTTTTTACAGTCCAGATCTTTGTCGACACGTACACACCGAACCAATTTTTCAAACTGAACGTCCAGGCGCCGACCGCAGAGTCGATAAGCGACATACTACGGAGCGCAGCAGTGAAATGATTTAGAACATGCACAGGCATGCAGCGAAAAGCTTGGTGCAGCTTTCGTCTGCCAGGCTGTAATGCGAAACAAACTCAACCCAACCTGCTTCATAGTGACTCTTTACTGTCCTGTTTTTGAATTGCGGCTGTATCTATTTTGCCTCGGGAAAGTGCTGTGTCAACCACAGGAAAACTTTTTTTTAAATGCTGATATGCAGATCGCATAAGCACCGGTTGTACCCCACATCCCATCCATCTCAAGCGCGACCACTTGACCTTTTCTTGATAACTTGACGACAGCGTTTAGAAAAGAGGACGACGATAACGGTGCTCTTAAAAAGCAAAGACGGTGGCGTCCAGCTCCTGGAACAGCCCAAAAGAAAGCTACACAGAACTGCTCATTGCGCACATGTGCGTATTCTCGCTTATTTCGCCGATGCACACCATTAAACGGCACTTATCGGCACGCCGGTCGACATTTGTTAAGATTAGGAAATTGGGACGGTGTACATACACTTTCACAAATAAAAAGCAGCTTCAGCAGCCCGACTTGAAAACAGTTTTCTTCACTTCTTTTCCTGACAACACATAATGTTGAGCGGCAGAGTGTTGAGCGGCACATAATTTAACAATAACAAGCACATGAACAATCCAACAACGACAGAAAAGTATTATGCATAAGCAGGTTAGAAATAAAATAGCGTATCTCGTATATTCATTACACTTTGCTGGTAATTTCATCGAAAAAGCCTCTCGATGCAAAGTACATCCATAGTGGAACAGCCCAAAAGTATGCTAAATGTATACTAAATGCATACTAAATGACTACAGAGAGCAAAGAATGTCTCAATCTGCAAGCATTCTTGAGACACACACAAATCACCGTCATCTTACCAACAAAGCACGCTGTTACAAGATGTTCTCAGCATGAAAGGGTCCAGCTAACCGGTATGCCTTATATGAAAATGAAATTGACCGTATCTCAACCAATAGTGCCTGCCGATTCCCACTGCACTCAATGCACAGCAGGTGTATTTCTTTTGTTTCAAAATCAACCACCACGTTAGTTATAGTGATGGTAAAGAATATGATGGATCAAACATTGCCCATCCCCCTCCGCAGTAGATGAGCATAGGTGTCCTCTATTTACATTACATTTGCATGATTTGGACTTGAGCATGCTGAAATTTCATTGCTTAGAACTAATGTAAAGATAATCGAACTGTTCTTTCTTGCCTGCAAAATACGCCCGAACTAAGATTGCTCTCAAATTAATACTGAAGGGCTCTTAAAGGTCCACTAAGGCAACCATTAAGTCCACATTGATTATTGAAATAGTGGTCCAGAAATATCATAGTGTTACTTTTGTGCCAAGGAAGGGCCTATTTTGAAATAAAATCACGTATTAGTGGTCCACATCGGGTTAGCACACTTCAAATTACCCGCCTCAAGAAGCGGACCAACCGGACCGAATCGCATCACTGTTGCCGTACACAACGTTGCTCGACTTTACTGCGCTAATAGCAGCAAACCAAAAGCAGCAACAACAGCCATTGACCAGTTTCTCACCATTGGCTTCGAGATTGCAGATGTTTTTTGGTTCAACTGCGCCCTGCTAGATGGCACATGTCCGGTGTAACCACGCGAAAATTGAACTTTTGAACCACTCGCGCCATTCCCCATAGTTACGTCCAGCGGTTATTTTTTCCACGAATCAAACAGAAATGAACAAGCAGCATTTTATTGTGTATCTTCATGCACGGAAGGTTCTTTATTTAGTGCAGCTAGATCGACTACTAGTGATTAATTGTAGGCGGTCCGTCTAATGTCATCGGGATCATTTTGAAAATGTCCTACTGCGGCATATGAGTTATTGTACATTTACCTTAGTTTCTAGGTAAGTAGGGCACTATTGTTGATAATATTGTCGTTTTAGATGTTGTCACACATTGAGCTTTCACTCTGACGTAAATTGTTATTTGACTTTAGCGTCCCTTTATGTTTGGAGTGAGCAAAAGAACTCCTATGATCTCTGACTGATTGATACATAAGGTTTAACGCTCCAAAACCACCATATGATTATGAGAGACGCCGTAGTGGAGGGCTCCGGAAACTTGAACCACCTGGGGTTCTTTAAAGTGCACCCAAATCTGAGCACGCGGGCCTACAGCATTTTGCCTCCATCGAAAATGCGGCCGCCACAGCTGGCATTCGAACCCACGACCTGCGGGTCAGCAGCCGAGTACGTTAGCCTATAGACTACCGGGGCTGGGCCTCTTGTGATCTCTATGACCATTACAACAACAAATGACAACACCGACGTTTAACGTCACTGATGTCAGGACACGCGCTTACGCTGCAGAAAGCCTCAGAAACAGTATGGTGCAGTAAAGAAGAAGTAAAATGCTCACTTGCTTATGAGATATGCCATGATCATTGCACAGAGTCGTGAGCAGCCAAGATTAAAAAAAGAAGGTTGAAGATGTTTTGAACAAGTGCTTCAGGTAGATACGTGGGTTGAAGCCCGAAAACTGCCCACAGAAGACTATTGTGTTGCCAAATGCACAGTGCTCGCATTTCCAGATAGGGTGCCAATATGTGTCTCACCAGCCCCAACGTTAACAGGCAACAAAACATACTTTCTTAGGACAATAATTCTCAAACCAGTGTAGTTTCAGAAGTGTTCTCGCAATAGAAATTGAAAAAAAATTTCCGCCCAGCGATATCATAAAGAGAAAACACACAACAGATCCTATTGATATGTAATGAAACATGAGCACTGTGAGATACGGTGAACACTGTGCGTATGCTTGCGCTTATAGCTGCTAACTAATTTGGCTCAGTTATGTGACTATACTCTGAGCAACTTGGATGGTAGTTGCCACAGCACAAGGGCGATGATCATAGATATGGTTTCCTTTATGGGGCTATGGTGTTGTAAGGAGGTCAGTCTCTTTTTCCACTTCATGACTATCCCTCGACTCAACCAATTCATACAGAACTGAATTCCTAAAAAGGCCTCCGTTTTGAACGGATAAGATAACAAGCACATAACCACGAATATCCCTCCACGTTAGCAATGCTTACAGAACTGAATTGCCCAAAAAGCCTCCGTTTTCAACGGATAAGATAATGAGCACATAACCACGAATATCCCACTACTTTAGCAATTCTTATAGTACTGAATTGCCTAAAAAGACTCCGTTTTGAACGGATAAGATAACAAGCACATAACAAGTCGATTATTAACAATTGTAAAAGCATTTTCAAAAACCCATTCATACAAAGGTGTCAACACGGTAAAAATAATACACCAATCCAACAAAAAATCTCAGGGGGTGCCTAATGTATTTGCCTAATACGACTCAAATGCCAAAGCCAGCTTCTTTTTCTCCGGGTCAATATATCCTTTTCTGCTGCCTTCCCAAGGCTCCCCACTCTCCTCCAATAACTTTCTGCACCTGAAGTGGTTCAGCACTGCCTCTGAAGGCAGAATCATTGCAAGTTTTCTGGACTTTACCTGGTTTTGCACTGCCTTTGTGATTGGCCCACCGCCTCTGACAAAGTGACGGGGTCGCACAATGACGTCCAGCTGACGTCGATTTTATTGATCTGTCACATCATAAAAACATCATATTGTGACGTCACCTCGCCATTTCTTCGTCACCCATGTTGACACAGACGGTCAATTTTGGCATTTGATTACGCATCTGGGGCTTTTCTTAATATAAATATGTCTAGACAAAGCTCCCGCTCAATGGCTGCAGCTTTCATAAACATGTACCACGGCTGCTTTCCGAACATAACCAAAGCGTGAACAAGGTTTCACTGCTCTCGGCAAGAAATTTTATGTTCCCTCATTACCGATATCTTTTTAAAGCTCCCATTAAAAGCCTTTTTTAAAGAAAACTCATTTACACTCAACTCATCTACAGTCTGAATGCCTTGTCAAAATCGCCCTAAATATTCATGTACCACGAGCACAGCATATTTCATGAGAGTTAAATGACAACCCTGCGTTATGAACTACTTAAATTAAAAATTGCAAAACAATCTTCACGATTGCCACTAAATATTTTTTTCGGACACATAAAGCGACTCATGTAATATAACAGTGCATCAGTTAAAAAGCCTTTAGGCTTATTACAAGGTCTATCTTGCATTGTTAAATGCCTTGATGCTCAATGGACAGCATACAAAATACAAGAGCTCTGGACAAGGCTCAATGAACAAACACTAAGGGCCAGTTAGAACTTTGGAATTAGCAGCTTAGCTAAGCTAAAGATATAGCTCGTGGACATTTCATAAGAGTTGTTAACTTAGTATGTCCCCATAAACGGGGTCTTCACTAGCACTCGGTGGTACACGGTGAAAACGCACTATTAAAAATCTGCAGCCGCCTGGCAAATCTGACACATAAATGAAGACAAACACGAAACAAATGAACTTTAGCGCATAAAGAGCTATGTCAATAACATTCCTCACTGCATTATAAAGAAGCATGCTAACCACTGTTGTCTTGGACAATAAGTAGTAGCTAATTTCAATTTTCTACGTATTTCACAAAAGCAAAGGCCCATTAGTTATCAAGAGATAACAAACACAATGACATATGGCCTAGAGTGGAATGCAGTAGAGACAAAGTAGGGCTGGCTTCTCTCTATGCACAATTCCGTTACGCCACCATTGATATGAGGTGATGAGAAATAGATGCTTATAACATTCAAAATTACCGACCTGCAGAAAATGCACTGCAAACCTGTGTAATATTTCATTTTATACTTGCACCTCATTACGGAGCGTAAAAAAGGTCCGTGAGAAACAAACACATTAAATACGTTCAGACATAGACACACCACATCTATAAACATATGCTGGATAATAATGGCGAAGAATCCAGAACACAGTTCTTGGCAAGATGGCCAGTAACACTGTTACGCATCAGTAAGGGTGGCGAAAGGCATGTGGCAGAGGAACCTGAACATGTTTCCAAGGTGCTCTAATCAGAAGCTCGTACGGTAGTAATCCTCTATCACTCAACACTAAAACCTGGAAACAAGGATCTCTGCCATACAAGCTCGTACACTCATCTGTGCTTCACACATTTCGAGCAAACCTTGAACAAGCTACAGGACCAGCTCAAGTGGGGACACCCAACAACTGCTGTTCACTCGCCCTCAAAAATAGCACTCAAAATGATGTAAAGATTTACCGGGATGCTGCCATGTGCAAAGCAACAAATGCATTTCGGCTGGCACACTGGGGTCGAAAGCATCGCACAAAGAATTTTTCGGATGACTCAAGTCTGCGAACGTGACAACTGCAATGGTGAAATTGCAGATGTGTAACGTATAAATCGCGATGTTGCAGTCGCAAACTTTACGACTGCAGCAGCCCTTTCAAGATTGACGGCTAGGGATTGGGGGGTGTCTGGAGCACGTTTTGCAGAAAAACATCGATGGGAGTGTCTCCGATGAGCTTGAAGAAGAACAGGTGCTCGAGGCATTTGAGGCCGATGCTGCGCAAGGCGGGCAGCCGCAGTAGAAGCTTACCAAAGCGGCCCGGCTGGTCCGGATGGTGGCGTTTGCAATGCTCCTCGAGGGCAGCGTACACCTTCTCACGGAGCGTTTCGACCCTCTCCGTGCTCTTCAATCCCTTGGCGTCCGGATTGAAGAGCACCACGGCGCGCAGGCAGCCCAGTTCGGTCTTGTCCATCTTCATATCACGCATCTTGGCGACAAGCTCGGCCAGCACACGGTCGAAGATGTCGCCCACGCCAGCGCTGTGCGCGCTGTGCCGCTGCACTACCAGGCCCGTGGCGAGAACTATGCCGTCGCGCGCGTTCATGGAGCGGTGGGAGAAGGCGGCGATAAGCAGCTCGTTCCAGCCGGCCTTTAGCAGGGCCGTGCGATCTTCGACAGGTAGCTCCTCGAAGTGCGGAATCCGTCGGGCCCACTGCACCAGCTCGTGAAGCTGCCGGTCGGCCGCCTGACACATACTGTTGACGGGATCGCGGCTCGACGCGTCAGCGGACGGCACAGACGACGCCGGCTGGTCGACTCGCATCTCGGCTTCGAGGATGCGGTCCAGCGGCATATCCGGAGAGCCGGGCCCTGCGCCGCCAATGCAGACGCTGCCTCCGCCGCTGGTGCTTTCAACCTCGTTGTCGTTGCGGTCCTTGGCCCGCTGCCGCTCCTCCTGGACGGCCTCGCGCTTCATGCCGCACGCGAGGCATTTCTGGTAACGGCAGTACTGGCAGCGGTTGCGCTGCCTCTTGTCCACCACGCAGCGCCGCTCCTCTCGACAGGCGTAAGTGAGGTCCTTGCGCACGGTGCGCTTGAAGAAGCCCTTGCAGCCTTCGCAGCTGTAGACGCCGTAGTGCTTGCCAGATGCCCGATCGCCGCAGATGGAGCAGAGGTGCTTGGAGCCGCTCAGCGGATGGGTGGCTGGGAAGCGCGAGTCTACGGCAGCCGCCGACGACGGCCCGTTGCTGAGCGACGACTGAGCATCGGCGGGAGCGCGGTTCACTGACAGCGGTGCCGCGTAGCCGCCGCCCGACAGGTAGGACGACGGCTGCGTGAGTAGGCTGCTCGAAACGCCGTTGGACGCACCGCCATTGAGGTTCCGCGTTGTTGGCTCTTGGTAGGCCATGGATGGCGTTCGGCGGAATTCAGGCCCCGAGCATGCGAGCCGACCTTGCGTGCGGCAGATCGGACGCGCGATCTCGGACAGGCTGTCCTCGAGCGGCAGGTGAATGTTCAGTGGGGCACCCGAGCGGAGCCAGGGCAAGCGACCCGACGCGCTGCCGATACCTGCCAAGGCAGCAACAGCCAGTGTTGCCGGACGCGCCGCGCAGGCAGATGCTGGCGGCGGCGCAAGCGCGCAGCTGATAGGCGGCCTGCGACTCTGCGAGACCAAGCGCCAATTGGGAGTTTCTGACGTACACTTCTGACGTACACTATAGTCGAGAGCAGCGTCGCGGTACGTTGTTTAAGCGCCAACGTAGTACACGGTGGATAGCGAACCTCCACATATTTGATAGTCGTGTTCGCTTCTCGGCAGTGCGCTTGACCTTGAAAACGTGAATCAAACAGAAGCGCGCTAAAATGGCCAAAGCGCAATTCTAACAACTGCCAGTTCCGTGTAAACTAATTCGTTAGCGCGAAGTTGTGTATGGTTGAGCGAAACCAAAATATGTCCCACATAGATAATAAAAATTTTTGCACACACCCAACATGGGGGAGTCGGCAAGAATTGTGTAGCTTCTATAAACTATTCAAGATATAGAAAAAAAGAATCATTTTTACTAAACGAAAGAAATTAAACTAGCCTTACTACTCAACCCTATTGCTTGGAGAAAAGCCAGCAAAAGCACAGGACACGAGAAATAAGCAAAGGCACACACGGCTCGTGCCCCGTGCTTTCGCAGGCTTTTCTCCAAGTGAAATGAAACAACTGGCCCAGATATCAACTCTTCTACTCAACACTAACCCACTAAAAATGAACAAAAGACACAGACAGAACTCATCAATTATGATTTCTGGCCAGAGGTAATTATTAATTGAGAAATACATTAATGAACAGCCGTGATTAACCCAGTGGTAAACATTGAGGCTGCACATTTTCACATCGCTGGTTACAAAGTGCTTGAGCGGTGGTTTTTTTCCAAGACTGATAGATTAAATTTACAGAGACAATCTCGATTCATACTTTATGTGTGCATGGAGCTGTTTTGAGAACAAATATGTATCAACTGCAAAATTGCACTTCATGCTGCAACAAGGCAATAAGCCATTTGCTGCTATCTGCTTATTGTGGACAAAAACAAACTGGTGCATGCTGGGAAAGAGTGGAAGCTAGTCCACTTATTTGTGATTGGCTAAGCCGATAGAAAACACAGGCAACAATCACACAGTACAGGCCATATAACGTAACGTATTGACAGTGCAGTGAGTTCACAAGTAGGAATATAATCAAAATATTGGTAACGCTTCCATAAAATGCTTCTCCTGTTCATATTTGTGGCAGATTACATAATGTGCAACAAGATTAAGGTCAGAATTCTTTAGGACGCACTTGATTTACACATGCAAATGGAAAAGCTCTGTCTCTGACAGGTGTGTATCACTGCCTCCTCTACACAGAGTACCATGTGGGCACCTAACATACACTGGCGAAATTCTCATTTTTCAATAGTTTTTATCTTTCTCTCTCTCTTAATACGAAATATTTGGCCATGAATAGAGTCAACAGTCGGGATAGTCTGCGCGGTCAAATGTCCAAATATTGTGGACAAAGTACCCGGCAAATACATAAGCCCTTGTTCATTCACATAAAAGGAGATATGCGTGTTACCATGTGGTCAGTGCATCAGCCCGAAACAGAGACTATGCCTCCAACTTGACAGATATCCCACTAGCTAAAAAGATTCTGTTATCTTCCCTCGATGCCTTTCTGTGAATTAATAAGTACTGCATGTGCCCTCCATACCAGATGGGTAAAAGATATGGTGTTGAAGTAAAGATTATCTCTAAAAACAAAATGAATATTTCGTTTTTTTTTTTTTGAAGAGAAAGGAGTACACCTGAGTAGGCACAGCAGACAAATGCACAGTAAATAACGGATATTAAGAGGAGAGAGTTCAAACGATATATTTGTAGAAATTACTGAAGAGTGACAAAATAGTAATCTGTGCAGTGAGAATGTACAACGGTGTAATGGAGCAGCATATGGTATGCAAGACATTCGAAAGCTTGCGTATTAGCATAAATTTATGGGACTCTTTTAAGACCTGCTAGCAGTGATTGCTGTTTTGTTAGCCCTACTATAGCCAAAGTGCAAGAAACTCAGAATACAGCTACTTACAGGAAGACACACTAGAGAAATCTCAGTCATTTATGGTCGCAGTGCAGTTGCGCACAGTGTTTCGGAATAAATATATACTTGAAATTGTGTCGAACTCATTGCTTCGGAATAACTTTGCTGTTTACACTGAAGTACAGATGCGATCAACACTACACTCCATATTGATACTGGTTTTCGTGCAATAAAGGCCTACATTCTGGAGACGAACATGCATCCCAGTACCAAAATATGTACTGTACATACAAGCAGTAATGCCAGCATTTTAATATTAGCAGCTGAGCTGTTCTTACACCCTGTTTCAAAAGTGCAAAAGTACTTTGACTGGGTTACCCACCACGGTGGTCTAGTGGTCGACTGCTGACCCGCAGGTCGTGGGATCGAATCCCGGCCACGGCGGCTGCGTTTTATACGGAGAAAATGCTCGAGGCTCGTGTACTCAGATTTACGTGAAGGTCAACGAACACCAGGTGGTCAAAATTTGCGGAGCCCTCCACTACAGCGTCCCTAATAATCACACGGTGGTTTTAAGATGTTAAACCCCAGATATTATAATTATTATTTTGGCTGGTAATGTAAGAGCAGTAAATGGGGTGTGGAACCACCACAATATGTCTAGTAGTGCTCCTGGGAGCAGGTGGAACTAGCACAATTGGTCCGTTCAATTCACCTACACCAATCAGAACTGGTTCATGGCTGTGCACGCGAAGTTCAAAAATTGTGCAGCACTAGCTCAGTTTTGAAAACACAGCGCGACACCCGAAACGAATGACAATGTGCCAACAAAGTTCAGGCCTTATTTCTGTTCGCTTAATTTACATCGTTTGACTAATATTGAGCGATGGCGAACCGTACATGCAAACAGTTTACGAGATGAAAACATATTGGCAAAAAACATGACGTTAGTAGATGTTGTACTGCGCCTACACGTAAGTGCTGTGTGGTCTGCTCAGCTGCATGTGCGGCTGCACCAAGCTGGCACCATCAGCGTAGGAGGTGCAGGAAAATCGTGAACCAGTGCTGCACCTCTTCTGCACCTTTCAAAAGGAATGGTAGGGTTGAGACGTCGTCAATACTGCACCACTGAAATTAATGGCAAGGTGCAGCACCTCGTGAACTGGTTCATGTGGTTCAGGTGAATTGAACGGACCTAATATGTTTGGGAGTACTCCTGGGAGCTAGTAAAATGCACTACTGGAGCAGCTAAATTACTGTTTCAGAAGGAATAGACAGGGCATAGCATACTTCACTTTACGTTAGTAAGACATGCATCACATACCAAAACATAAACCTAACAAGACTGTTCAACAATAGGCTGATAACCTTAGGCCATTTTATTGCATTAAGGGCCACAGGTGAGCTATGTATAAGCACACTGTGCAATCACTTTACTGTATTCTGCATTGAAAAATAACTAATTAGTAAAGCAATTCACTGCCATGCACCACGAAGGTTGATATATCTGTCAACAAACATCACTATGTGTCCTTTGTGCAGTTCTGTAATGCCTGTTTAAAAAAAATTAAGAAAGAACTTATATACGAGTGCATTCACAATGCAAGTTCATTCATATAGCACTGAAATGACTAGTTGTCCTAAGTATGGTCATTACCAAGCTCACTTTCTTCATGAACTTCAATAACGCCCATGCCCTACAGACTTCTAGGCGCATCCTTGGTATTTCTGCTACCTTGGCAAAGACACGACTATTCCTAATGTCACTGGCAAAACACAATTGTGTATGCCGCAAGCTCTGGAAAGCATGCAGACTTCAGCCAGAGCCAAACTTGGCAAATGGCATCATACTTGAAAAGTAATCATTACACAGTAGTCACAATTGCTACGCCCATTTTGAAAGCTCGTGTGTGTCCCGTCACGCAGTTGCGAGAGCAATTATATGGACACTCCAGACATACTTTTGAAGTTGCCGTGAAGTTCTATAAAAGACCAAAGATGATAACATCCCCCTACGCATCACATGTTGCATGTGCAAATGTGCAAGGGCAGCTGATGATCCCATCTCAAGCAGGAAGGAAACATGCTGGTTGTCTTAAAGCGTTCTGGAGTTGTGGATGCATGGCTCCAGCAGAAGCTACATGGTTTTTCTAGCTGGGTGCTGTTTTGCACGCCTGTCTTGATTCATACCTCTGCACATGCTGTATTCTAGCCACTAAGTTTGCCCTGAAGTGATAGGCAGCACAAAAAGTTACTTCACCAGCAGCCGTGGGTGCAGCTCGTTACACCAGCTTTTTTGAGTTACACCAGATCGAATGATAAAGGCTTACTTCAGATAACACTTCAATTTTTTGAAATTGCATTTCTTGCTTTGCCCTTGCAGCCAAGCTGTGATTTTTCAGCAAGTAAAATAGCAGCCCTTTTGGATGCTGCTGGGAATAAGCGCCACAAGTTTTTTTGGTCTTCAAGCATCTTCAAGGAACGCGTCTACCAGACAAAAGCAGAGCCCGTTCCGGCCGCTTTTCAAGCCGCCAATTTCGAGTGTCAAAATGTTCGAGCATCCTACCAGAGAGCGACGAAAGTGCTACTGAAGTCGCGGCTTTTTTTTATCCATTCCTCTTTTCTTTTTCCCTCGCTATCTTTCTTTCCCCTTCCCCATTTCATGGTAGCAAGCCAGATAATTTTTTCGTTAACCTCTCGTAACTTTATTCTCTCTGCAATGTTCGCTATAGGTAACGCCCCCTCTGATATACTCGTCCATTGACAATCGACATTCCCACAAGAACAGTGTGCCCAGTACGAGTTGAAAAGTAAAAACTGCATGACCCTTTACCTTTGCCTTTAAGAGTTGAACCTGACAGCGATATCCTGTCCCTAGTGCGTACTCCAAACACGTAGTGCATGAAATCTTTTCGAACTTGCTATGCACCTGCTACATAGCCTTAAGGGTGCAGTAGCATGTGTGCCTTTTGTTGTGGGTGGCTTTAAACTATGAAGTCATTGTGATAACCCAATGTTCTGACACCCGATGGCAATGTACACTTGTACCACACAATATTACGGCAATATTTTTTGTATTGCGAAGCATATATACAGGACGCGTGTTTGTAAAGCATGAAAGTTACTTTCATTGCATTTCCAAGCAGAGGAAATTATTAGGAATTATTAGAAACATGGCTGTGTGTGTGGTACAACGCCTGCTTGCCACGCAAATGACCCGGGTTCGATCCCTAATAAGACCCAGAAGTTTTTTATTATTTATTTCCATTACCACCCTTCTTGATTTTTCGCTTACAACCAACGACGTTGACACCAGAATTTCTGCAAATCAAGCCCTTTAACGCTATCGAGTAAAAAACACACTAACCTTTTGAATTAGCATATGGGACAACCATATGCTGTGGGTATAGCTGAAAAGCAAATGCGAAATTAGGTAGCGTCCCTGATTTTCTCTTTCTCTTGCCTTTACTGACGGTGCATGTTTAGATTTTGATTGCAAGAGTTAGCCCCCAAAAATTCAGACTTTTAAATAAACCAGGTTCACCAACACACAATTCAAGGAGGTACTTTGAAACAGCGACACAGGCAAATTACTATCGGTCATGCTGACAAAAGGCTGAAGGCCTACTACCCACTTATGACCCCTTTCAACGACGCATACCAGTGCACCCAAAATGACCCTTGCGCTTTCGTGAGCGTGTGCTTTCCCACAGTTAAACAAAATACATGACCAATGGCCTTGAGGTGTGCTTGCCTACTAATTGAAACAAGCCTAATGCGTTCTTATTGGTAGCAAGATTTTGTGCAAGGCTCAGGAGGTGCTGCACAGAGTCTTTTTCGCACAAATGGCATATGATAAAGCAGGAATTCTTCCCCCCACCCATTGAGTAAAAGTATGTTGACAGCACACTCTTTGTTGTTAATAGTGCTGCTGGTCTCCGGCATTGCTTGCACTAATGCATACTAAAACCTCAATAAAACAAGCACGAATATAATTAATTACACAAACACAGGCATAGACAGTGTCAATTTCTATTGGTATTGGTGGCTTGCATCTACAAGCACGTGCATATGTTCAAGCATATATAATACATGTACGTAGATACAGTGTAAAAAAAACGTTTTGGGAGATGGCAGAATTTCATCTTCAGAGGCGTTAGAGGGGCGGGAGGAGACACTCTCCTTTTGCAAACTCTCCCAAGGTACATTGATTAAATTATCGAACACAATGAAGTAAATAAAAAACTATTCTTATTGGTTGCTTGTAGCCCCACCCCCCCCAATACCACCAGAAATTGTAAATAAAGTTTTTACTCGCTTACTCAGCAATACAATGAATATACTTCAACAAATAACCGAATATAAAGGGGACATTTTAGTAATTAATCCCATCAAACCGTAATGAGATTCTATCTAAGAGTCATTCAGAAGGGCTTTGCCTCTGGCCAGCTAATGTTTTCATGCGAAAGGAATGAGGCGAACGAAAGAAAGGGGGAGGAAGCAAAAGTGACAACGATGGTGTATCGAGTGAACTACAGTTGAACCAGGAGGCACTGATGTAAGCGAAAACTGGGTATAAGAAACACCAGTGCACCCACCATGAGAAGGGGATTGATCAGAAAATTAGAACATGGTAACGAGCTTATAAGAGACCCTTTGTACAAGGAACGAAATCTCCTCTATGGTGCGAGTCCATATAAAGGGGCGCAACTGAGTACGTAAATGTGCGACATGCATGCACATTCATTGCAAATCCTTATCTATCCTCTCCTATACGTCTCAGTCATTGAAAACCTGCACCTTTGTTGCCCACAGTGTCATTTACCCATACTCCAAGAGAGCCCAGCAGAATCCGACATTAGGAGCTGGTTTGCAAGCAAAAGAAAAAAAAAAGATTAGCGGTGGGAAGATTGTGCAGTAATCAGCTGCTTTGACCTTTCTGCTTAAAGTTCGGAAATCAATTTTTTTTAATAGTACACAAAAGCAACAATTATGTTCCTTATCATTGTGAATCGTTCAAGATACTTGAAGCACTGAAAGCCAAACTTGTATTTACCTATAGGGTAGTATTTTTACCACATGTGTAACCAAAGTCCTTGTTTGCAGACATTCATTTTAATTTTTGAAAGTGAAATTTTTATTCTAACGTTTTTTTTTTGCTTGCACTTGTGGAACGACGTGAAATAATAATTTGCGAAGAGCATCTCATTTTCTCGCCTAGATCTTTGTTAGGTAGTGAAGGGACTATGCCGCAATATACGGGAACTAAGTTTTGGAGCCTGGAGGGAAGGCCGACTACTTTAACAATGTTGACAGCTTTTTCTTATCGCTCACAGCTTTATTTTACACTTCGTTGTGGACAGGCTGTCCTGCGCTATATCCCATTTCTCGTCAGGAGGCCATTTCGGACAAAGGTTCCTCTTCTGCGCTTCCCCCTCTGCTGGCAACGGCAGCCTCCTCCCCCTCCTGTGGCATGGGCTCGGTCACCTCGACGTCACGGCACGTGGCGTGCTGCAGCTCCCAGCGTATCTCGGGCGTGATGCTGTAGTGCGACTGGGCACGCAGCAGTGCCAGCAGGGCCTCTTTTTGCTCAGAAGAGATGTCGCCCTTGTAGCGCTGGCAGAAGCTCAGCAGGCACTGGTGCCACAGCACAGGCAGCTCCCGCTGTTCCCGCTCAAACCTGGTGGCGACCAATTCGATGAATTTATTCACAAGAGAAAACCGTGCAGGCACGCATACATTTAACACTTTTAGGAGTGATATATTTTAAAATTTTCCGGATGGACAAATTACTTTATTGGGAATTTCGCATGTGTTATATGTGTTAAGTCTGGAAAAAATGACAAACAAAAAAATCAGGAACATCATTTTGGTGTCAGCATCACACATAACTGCAATTCATTCAACAGTACTTCAGATTGTGCTATTTCTTGCAACGCGAATCCGGAAATTTCGACCACCTAGGGTTCTTCAACGTGCACCCAAATCTGAGCACACGGGCCTATAGCATTTTCGCCTCCATAGAAAATTCAGCATCTGCAGCCGAGATTCGATCCCGCGACCTGCGGGCCAAAGCCAAGTATTTCAGTCACTAGACCACCGTGGCGGGGCAAGAAAATAACACAATCAAATTTTAAACTTTTCTAGTAAGCCTCAGGAGGCGGCAGCACCTCCCAGTGAGCGTACGTTTTCTGTTCTCATTAAGGCATGAAATTTCAAACAGAGGGTCATAAACATACCTGTACAGCAAAAGGCCTCGCAGGGCAGGAAACTGCCAACATACAGTAAAACTTCGTTAATTCGAACTCGTTATTTCGAAATCCCGCTTAATTCAAAGGATTTTCGCGGTCCCGTATTTTGCAATGGAAGTTCGAGTGGATAATTTCAAGCGGCCGGCACCAGTCCGGTTAATTCGAAAACTTTGGGTGCCATATGCCAGTTCTAGATCCCGATTTCGCCACAAATCCGCAGAACGACGGCTATTAATAGCCACAAGGCAATGCAACGTATCGATACTAATGAGTGGCAGCTGAAGCACCCCAGCCTCCTTACTTCCAGCGCAAAAAAAAAAAAAGGAAGAAAGAAAGAACGGCCTCGTGGTCAACCAAAACGTGCACCTGCTGAAAACGAGCCGTGCTTCACTGCAGCACAGCGGTGACACGCGGGCAGCTGATTGCATGTTTCACGCAACGTCAGCAGGTCATGGTTTACCCATGCTTTTGGGAATTGCAAAAAAATTAATAAAGGATTGTTTAGCAGAAATCGCGATGTATGCGAACCTCCGATTGCCGGTTGCTCCAGCAATTCGCGTCTTTGCAATGCTGGCGGAGTTCTTGCCAGCAACACCTACTTCGAAAACTAAGTTCGAAAGTTTCAAACATCATTTCTCCAGCCAAAACAAATCTTGAACTTTGTCACACTGGCCACTATTATAGTCGTAATTGTAATAGAAGGAATATGCGAATGGTCGCATCATGACGTGCTGACGGCGCGAGAAGCAAGCAACATGCTGCCCGCATGTCACTACTGTGTTGCAGTGAAGTTGTCTTGTTTTCTGCAGGTGCACATTTTAATCGATTACGACTGCGTGTTCTTTTTTTTTTTTTTTCGGTGGAAGCAGCGAGGCCCAGCGTTCCTCCACGTTCACGGCAAAATAAAGACCAGGTATTGCTGGAATACATGACTCTTGAAGCCGCAAGCTAGCCGGCACAGCAAACGACCAGCACTGATTACTTTGAATAGTTCAAGTTCCTTGCATCCCACTTCTTATATGTTCTGTTGATTCAAAACCAGCTTAATTCGAAGCTTTCTCGCGCCCCAGTGACTTCGAATTAACGAGGTTTTACTGTACATGTACAGCAGAAACCGTCAAATTGTTGAAGGACAAACATTTAAGTCAATTTAGACACATAAGTTATTCCTTTAGAACCCGACTGTCTCTAGTTTCATGTTTGACGTTCACACCAAAACCTCAGCACATGAACATCAGTGCGACGTCAGAAATTTCGAAGTCTCTATTGCTTATTTTGGTCACACAAGTTCAATGAAACTTTACTAAAATTACTATGTAAAGAGTCAGCCTCTTGAAACTCAATGCATTCACGGACAATTTTATGCAGAATAAAGTGCAGTAACTTGCAAGAGAAGAAGCTGTCACTTTGTTCATGTTGTGAATGAATCGGCATGTTAGCGCATGTTACAATTTCCGAAAACCATTTCGAGACCTGCAACGCATTATATATGCATTAAATATGTTAAATATGCATATTCCACATTTCAAATGATCGGCATTTTGAACTATCTCACGAACCTCTTCAAGTTCTATATATCCAAGATCGACTGTATAGGCATGTGGGGCACATCTGACCCATTCTTAGTCTGCAATAAAAAGACTTGGTTTCAGCCTATCTTCGTTATCGCAGACCAATTTCAAAGTGTTGTTTTTACGACATGAAACTCATTGAATGTTTGTTCGTGTCACAAACCCAGTCGAAACTTCCTTAGCTTTTCATGCAAGAAAGGCTTAAAGTCTATGGTCGGGATATGCAAGGATAAATCACTACGTTCTGTTGCTATTGATGCAGTGGTCACATCTATGAGTAATATGCAATAACAGTTGAAACCTCTTATTAGGAAACGCTAATGCAAGCCCCAATTGGGAATCAGAAACACGGGTGTGCCTACATTGAAATAGGTGTTGATCAGAAAATGAGGACATGGTATCCTGTTCATAAGAGGCACCTCATGTAAGGGACAAGGACTGCTCCCTGGTGCATGTCTCTCGTAAAGGGGTTCGCCTGCACTTGTCCGAGTGTGGCGTAGGGTAGTCACATCTCGATGCCAGTAACAAACAGGGCTCACCTGAGAAAGTGGTGCACAACTGCGTCGATGACCCGGTAGGGGAGAGTGTACTTTTTGTCGATCAGCAGGCGCAGAAAGATGGAGTTCGCGCCTGTGTAAGGCATCTCCGCTATCTTCAGCATGGCTGCGCAAGCGTGCAGCATGGGCACAGAGTTCTTGCTCAACACACTACCAACAATGATGGCCTCACGTAGGGTGCAAGTTCCTGACTGCAATGAGAAAAGTTTGGAGAACCAGAGTGGCAGTGGATCCAACACGCCCTGTGATAATCCATGATTTCTTGCATATAACCCACACTTCCTCACTTGAAACCATAATATAGTAAAAACATCTTTTAAAAATGGCTGCAGATCCACGAAATGAATGCTGGTGATGGAGCGAAGCTAGGTCCTAAGATCTATAATGTCTACATTGAAGTCGCCAACTCGTATAAAGGACAAACAAATGTACGGACGCTTGTACAGATGGATAGATGCACGCACGGTCAGATGGACAGACAGAGTACAGCATACTTTTAAAACCTATGCAGGCTATGAATGCTTTATGTACGGTATATGTAACAGCTGTGTTTTAGCCTGACGGGGAACTACGACGGCAACAATGCACATCGTGCAAGATTAAGAAGCTTCGCTCCTAAATAAAATTAGTCTCGTATCTGCATGCTTCACTGCAAAGCATGTCGAAAGACGATAGTCTTCTGTCTGGAGGCGATATGCGAGATATGGATGCCATCTGGCAGTAATGTCAAGAAACTAAAGTTTTTAGAACGTAATTGGTAGGTGGCAGCATCATGTTGTTTTAGCGAAGTATAGGAAACACCCGCTTTTTTGTTCATTGTCAACGCTGTGTGATAAACACTGCGGTCTTTAGAACTATGTATCTATGCATTTTATAAATAAAGAAAAACACTACCTAATCTTACGTACAGATGTTCCGCCTCAAATATGCATAATACTTGCTTTTTGATTGGCAATGCTCACAAGTATAAATGCAACCATCAGACCAAGTTGGGTGGACATTGAACAAGGAGTTAAACTTTCACCGTGCGGCTGGATCGTTTTGACAGAAAGACAGGCTAACATTTCTGAGTTGAAGTATCTTGAGAAAAACTATCATCTTTAAAGATGTGTATTGAAAGGAGTCACCTTCCTTAAATTACAGCAAAGTCATGCCGTGAAGCAAGCTTGCACAACGTGATTCACGTTTTACATGCACTGCGACTTCAGCTCCAAATTACCAGCATATTTTTTAGCAGGCTGTACGCGAGAAAATATGGCATGCACAAAGAAACTCGCTTTTGCAACATGTGGGTGTACAGTGGTTCTATCTTGTGGCAACATTTCCCTTGCTCCACATTCCACTGCTCTGTCAGGCTTTCTTCATGTCTTGTGCTGGAGACGAACGTAACACATCTTTTAACATATTAAGCTTTCTGAATGTTCAAGAAGACAAGCTGGCCACATTTGTTTTGGGGTGGTGTGCAAGTGTGTAATGACAAGCTAATGGCGACCCATCAGGCTGCTGTTTTGTAGGACCGAGGTGGCTGAGCTTTGACTCCTCTGTCGAGGATCAGTCAGAAACCAAAATAGCACCAGCCCCAGTTAGATAAATCTGGGCAAGTTCACAAAGAAACACGTGCTTTGAAATAAATGAGGGAGCCGTAGGCATCACACAACATTCAGCAGTGGGCAGAAGCTCAATTCCCGAAACTAAGGAAATGTTCACACTAATTTCAAAATAGGCAAGCATATACAAAATCATTGTTACTAACTGTCATAACCTCTTTTCTTTTTGCATTCTTTACTACTTTCTTGGACGAGCAATTGCTTGAACATTTTATGTTTGCAAGTGTATTTAATAGACGGCCGTCTACGGAAAGGCATCCGTTACAGAAAAAGGGGAAGGGCTCTAGCTTTTTCCAGGGCTACATACCTTAGTGAGACAAATTATGGACCGGATTTTGTATTAGACATGTATGTAGTGCAATGCCCGAATGAACCTTGCACCAACTCCCATATTTCGATTACAACTGGGATTAACTTACTTTTTTCTGTACCTCACCTTCAATGCACCGTTGCCATCAAAATGCACCATAATTATGGAGCTGTGAAACATACCAATAAGGTTAATCTCGCAAAGCATACAGGCACAGAAAAAAAAAAAGATGGATAAGCGAATTACATAGAAGGGTAAAAGGGAGATCAGGCAATTTTCCTGTATCACGCAGAAACATACCTGCCAAGTTCAAGGATTCTGAATCCGGGAGATTTCCTAAAAGGGAAGGGGGGGGGGAGTCACGCAAAATTATTTGCTCCCATTTTTGGCACGAAAAGAAAAAAAAAAACAATGCGAAAAACAAGAGGGGAGAGGGGGGTCCCATTCATAAGCACAAACATCGGCGTTGCAATCTCATAATGGCATGGAGTGGCCGCACACACGAAGGTAGGGTTTTCCACTACGGTGAAAGTCTCAGAGGGGGAGCGCATATACTCTCGAAATTTCCCCTCATTAAAACGACTAGCAAAATCTATTTCCGTCACAACAGCTCGCATATGTCTTTCTGGAACACACGTGAACGGACAGAACAACGCAGCTGGCTCCTGCGAAAGCACGCTTCAAAGCTTTGCTCGCTACTAGATTATTGGGACAGAAATGCCAAAGCGCTTCCAGCCTTTTTAACGTCTTTACTCCCATTAATCTACCGCTGCGTTATCCGTGTGCCCTCGAAGCTCGTAGATCGTTATCGCGCCGCCACAACCACAGTTTTGTGCGCGAGGGTTGCAGCAAACAGTATTTCCATTTTCCATCTACGTGCGCTCGCTGCACACGTGCCTTCAAAACTAAGTTGTTTTATGCTATCTATGATCGAACTTGCCGCGGTTTTGTTCACAGAGTTTGTGGAAAGCAGCATTGCTTTGACTGTCCGAGTGTTGGACGCGCGCACACTTTCAGAGTTCTGTCAGTAATGTTGTCGCCATATATGACCGCCTCAAGAACGACGGCGGTTTCCTCCACAGAGGTTGTGGCAACGACAACCACATGCACTCTAGAAGACAGTGCATGCACTGGTCGCATGCGTCCTTCCAAAGCTTCAAGCAAGCTGCTCTCAACCTTTTGTTTCGGTAGTTAAGTTCACATCACCTGCTGCAATTAGGAAAAGTGTTTGGAACATTAGAATTTCGGCCCAGTGAACAGACTGGAATTTAGATGGGGAATTTCACAAATTTGTATCTGCCACCGTTTCGTATCACTGAGGTTTTACTGTACGCTTAGATTAACGTCTCCTAAATTCGTTTATAATAAAATGCGGTAGGCTCGCAAGAAGCCTGGAGCGGTATAACCTGCATTTTTGTCAATGCGGCCAGATCCCGCACAAAAATTTTGATTTCCGAGAGATTTTCATGACAACTGTACAAACGGAAGAAACGGTCAAAACCCGGGAGTCTACCGGACAATCCGGGAGATAGGTAGGCAGAAATAAATTCTTGGTGACATCGGCCCCTTTACGTTTTGTACAGATCTCATGGTTATATTTGTATAATACTTTTTTCCTTTATGAAGTCGTGCATCTATCTGCCATGCTTTACCTGCAACCAGGTAGTAGAATCTCGATGATATGATTACGGTTGATGCGAATTTTGCGATGATATGAATCTTAAGGTTGTTTTGGATGGACTACATTATATAGAATGCGCCGTGACTCAGTGTTGTACGAATGGTTTCCCTAGCCACCGCGGACGATACGAATATGCGATTGACCGCTGCATGCCAGGGGTGCAACGCGACAAAACACGCCACCACGCCAACGCAAAAAAATCAGTCCGAGACCAATTTTCTCGCCACGCGATAGCATCGTATCCCGTTTTTGCTTCCCGGCTTTGGCTTCACCGCCTGCTTTATCGCTCAAACCACGTGATGTCAACAACCAGCTGCAAATCAACATGGCGGCGAAGGCATCGGCAGTAGGTCGCGTCGGCGCTGTCGCGAAGTACCCGAGCGGCCATAAAGTTAAGTGGCACGTCAAAGCTCACGACCTTGACAAGGACGCGGTCGTGGACAGCCTGGTTTGAATTACGATTGCTGATAACACCGGAAGTAGAAGTGCAGCAGCAGCGAGTTGGCTTGCCCGAACGTGTCTTACTTTTGCACTGCCGGCTGAATCCGTCGCCGCTGTGTTTGCTCATGTCATTTCTGCTGACGTGTCTTCCGAAATAACGTTAGTAAAAATGTGAACTGTTTCTTTTCAGTGCCTTGTATGCATATTTATAACTCCGTACGAACTTCAGTGCCCAGCAAATGGACAAAATGGAATGAATTCTCAAGCGGCGATGGCGGCGGCGGGGGTGGCATGTATACGAGGGGCAGAACAAATGTGAACATTTCTGGCGGGCGCGGACGTGGTTTTCCAGCCGCGCTCGGACTTACGCTTGAATTCTCCAACGCGAATTCTCTAGGACTCATTATTTTTCGTGTCAACATCGCGGCGCGGTTTTCTTTCTGCTTAAGCGTGGAGGCGAATGAATTTCCAATGAGTTTGGCCGCTTTTGCTCGCTCTGATGGCAACTGTGAACGCGCTGGGCCAGCAGCATGAGCGAGAAAACCACGGCACTTAATTAAGAGGCCGTGAAGGCAGGAAAGTTACATCACCAACTTTTTTCAGCAAGGTGTAGTTGCCAATGAAGTTCTTGTTCATCATTTTTATCAGCTTTAAGTTGTTTTTGGTTCATACGAATTCGGGCTGATACGAATATTTTAGGCGATCCCTTCGAATTTGTATCATCGAGATTCTACTGTATAATAACCTTACCACGTTATCAAAGAAAAGCCTCCTTTATCACCCCCACCTCATCTTTGCAAACATCTATCAAGAACATAAATATATATACAAATATATTTGTTAAACATCCATAGACAAAAACTAACAACTTAAACAAAAATGAACTACAGTTAAATACAATAATGTTCTTCATTTTTCTTTATCTTTACTTGCCACAAAGCACTGCCCATCAACAGCACTATTTCCCAGTAGTTTCTGAAAGTGGTGACTGAACGGCAAGCAAGCAGATAACTCCAACAGGCATTTATGCGTTACATGAGGCAGATCACTGCATGCATGGTTCATATGACCAATTAGCAATGCTACCAAGACATCCAGGATTCATAAATAGTTATATTCATGCTGTTGCATATTTATTACATACGTTTGGTGCTAAAGCCCAAAATAAATTTGATTAGATTTCAAATGAACGCTCACACAAACGCCACCCCTCCAATTAGGTCTCTTCAACAATCACAAACTGGTGTTGGCATGCATAAAACACAGCCAGATTCCAAGAATTATGTGAAGAAAACACCACAAGAGCTCGATTCATGAAAAAGATGTACAAGTGAACCAACCTCGCACAAAGGAAGTATGATCCCCTTGAAGAAAGCACCCGGTTTGAACAGCGCTTTCCGCAGGGCCTGGAAGAGCAGCAGGACAGGACACGATGAAATCAAAAATTTTAAAAAGAAAACTTAATCAGTGAGATAACCACACCGTTCCCCGAGCTGGTGACAGACGTGCAAGTAAGTCAGTCATCCCTGCCCTACATGTGTAAACAATGCACCTGCAGTAGATGCATCTCACCATACTATGAATTATTTATATCTATGTCACACAGGCGTATGTAAGACCTTTCAACCGATACTCTACTGACCCAACACATGACCCACAGGCCCCCTTTGCTAGCAGCACAACCTGCACAAGACTGTGTTCATCCCACTTTCTAGAAATTTTCTTAATAACTATGTTCGGGAGCTGCACAGACTTGAATGGTCTCAAGCATCTTTTATGCGAGGCATACCATCCAGTCACCATGTGTCAAAACATAATAGTAAAACAAAACCTGTATATTTCCGAATCGATGTCCAAATTTCAGTCATCCTGGATATCAATATCGATGTGTTTATCGAAACCCGATGCTGAATCCCCTTGAAATTTGACATGTATAGTAGATGTGGCAAAAATCTTAACCAGTAACGATAGCTGGCAGTTTGCTGAAATGGCAACCCTCCTCCCAGATCCCAACCTTAATCATCCCAGCCCACCGGGAGACTAAGCTTAGAGACTGTCACCTACTAGCTGAGGCGAGTTTTAGACCCCTGAATGGCCAAGCATGAGATGATGCACGTGATGCTTTGAAAACTGCCAAGTCAATAGCGCAAACAGTGTAATTTAACAAACTACCACTACCCCTTGAAATGTGGAAACTGCACATGCTCCTTACAACAGTGACATATTTGACATCACTGTTCAACTCAAGAGTTAAATATGTGTATTCATTACAACGTACAATCACATGAACCATTTAAACAAAAATAACAGACATGTTTGTACTTTTAACATTTGTATTATTCAAATTTCGGTGGAATGAACACGAAAATGAAGATCTACAGCAGCACACAATCCTTACAAGAAATGCCATAAGCACTCAACGGCCGTCCGAAACTGCCATGCAGAAAAGCGATAACTCCGATGGATCGACAGAGTTTCGGCATTTCGATAGCCATCAACTTTATGGTCTTTCAAAAATGTCCTTGTAACAGATGTATTACCCCTGTATATCAACGTCTCGCAAGCAACTGAGGCCACAAAGAAAGCCAATGCGCTAGTACACATTAACTTTTTTTTTTCCTGATAAAAATCTTTTCTCTATAATTATTAGTTGGCATTCTTCCAACATGTCCCAAACACATAGCTGTTTTCACATCTTGAAGCAGTCTTACGTTTTGTTTCGTTCTTTTTCTTTTTTCTTATGAATCCAGATTGCCCCTTTGAGCCAAGTCACTAACTTTCACGACTTTTTTCTTAACTATGCGTATTCTTGAGACGTGAACATTCATGTTATTAAAGTTGCCAACTATACTACCGCCACTTAATGCAAGAGCAACGGCTCCGGGATATACCTGGTACAAGTGGTAGTTCAGCTTCTTGTACTCAGCTATGTCATCTCGCACTCGTGGTAGCAGGACAAGATTGTAAAACCTGGAAAAAGAAAGAAAAGAAAAATTGGGGCTTAGAACAACTTGTAACTACATAACATTTTTCTTTACAAAAACAAGAACAAACAAGGTCTGATTGCAAGTACACTCAAATCTCACTACAGCAAGTGCATCAACAACAAAATTCCCATTCATCATAACAAAAGACTACCTGATCCCTGTCAGCTGGCTACAGAAAACAATACAAAAAAGTTTCCCTAAACAAATAGTGTTTTGGACCTACAGTCGAACCCCGCTACAACAAAACTAACAGGGCGTGGAAAAAATTTCAGTGAAGAGAAAATTTCGTTATAGTGAAATCGAAAAAATATAGCTGATCTGAGCTAGCAAAACAAAGAAAAGTTTATTCTTAAAATTTAAAAAAATGTCCGCTGCTTCCTATTCTTTCCCAGCAGCGTCACGGCGTCATTCTCACTCATGCATAGCGGGGCCACTGTGAAAAGCACGCTGAAAAAAATGCCTAAAACTGCCTTCGTGAACGAACAAACAGTTGCATTAACACGTTAACACCAGCAGCTGTCCGCCGTCAAAAGTATCCGACGTCGGCATGGAGGCAGGGTATCGTGGAGCGGCGATTTTTGCATTATTCCATGCCATTCTTATCATCCATCACTCGCGGCTACCTCATTTTGTTGATAATGTAGACAAACAGCTACTCTGATTAGTGACCACACTGGCCAAGCGCGAACATAATGATAAGCATTAGAAAAGGCATCGTTCCGCAGTTGCACCCAGCAGCTGCATGAAGAAAACCATTAACTACCGAGCTTCAGCTTCGGATCATCTGTGGCTCAAAAGCGGCAAAAGCAGGGCCAGGGCAGTCTCATTGCCATCGCTATCGAGCAATGGCGGCGGCCATGCTTGCTGAAGTGCGGCGGTATAGCGGCGGTTTCTGGTGGTGCCAACACCTGTTTTAGACTTCGTTGACGTATTTTCAGGCTCTGAAAATGCATCGAAATGTTAAAGATTCGGTTTACTGCATAGCAAAAGGTATCTGAGCCTGGAATCGCATCGTAAAATTTCATTGAAGCAAGGCGATCAAAGAAAATGTGTTCATGTGGCGACAATATTTAGGCATTGACTCCTATGGACTGCTAACAGAGAATCGTGAATTTTTCGTTGTAGCGGAAATTTCGTTGAAGCAGCGTTCGTTGTACTGGAGTTTAACTGTACACTCAAACCTCAATATAACGAACCCATATACAACGAAATATCTGTTATAACAAAGTGAATGAAAGTGTTATAACAAAGTCTTGTAGTAGATACAGTGTTAAAAATATACCTTTAAAATAAATGTTTGGATATAATAAACTTCATTTTGTGTAACATGCAACTTTACTATAATGAGGTTTGAGTGTAGTACTATTTCCACTTTAATGAAATTTTTCCAAATGCAACTGGACACAAAGGAGCATTTCTCCAAGATAAGTATAAAATTCATATAGCAGCAACACAATTTCATAAATGCTTGTGGCTTCCTTTACAAGCTGCCTGCATCACAAGTCTTGATATTAACACAACAGTATCCACCTGAGATGTGCTATGCACGCATGCCAATTAGTAGTTGACTGTCATTGAGCAGGTTGGCAATATATTGGCCATACATCATGATGCAGCTGGCAAGTTCACTGTGTATACAGGCCACAGGAGAATCTTACTTCAACCTCAGTAAATTCTAACATGTCTTCCACATTGCATGCTCAGCACATCGTGTCACACCCGCATGCCGACAAACACACTCATGGCTTCACTCGCACTCACCCACACATCGATCGGGCCGCGAGTCTGACTGAGCTCGGGCGAGAAATGTTTTGATGAGTCTGAGTGCAAGCGAGCCCCAGGAGCAATATATATATTTTTTAGCGAGTCTGGGCGAGCTCCACATGCTTGCCGACCTATAGTTACAGCAACGTGTTGCAACGAAGGTGCTTCTCGCCATCAATACTATCCCAATTGTGGCTCACGACCACAATTTTCTGAAGGCACGTACACTGAGTCGAGGTGGGAATACATATTGCCACAAACGCAGTGAAAAGGGCAATCGTACCAACATAACTATGAAAAGCGTCCACCCCGCTCCTAAAACTGCTGTACACAGCCAATGTGCCCAAGCCGAAGCAATACTGCTCGTCAAAACTTCTCCAGATGAAACCTCTATAAGTACCGATGCAATCATAGGTGGCACGGCCAACATGCAATAAATCCGAAAGATGGTGCTTGCTGCAATTACTATAGATGAAAGCAGAGTCATAACCCATGCAATCATGGATACTGGCCGGTCATGGTCAGAGGTGGCAATGACGCACATAAAGTCAAACCAGGACTACGATTTTCCACAACTGCTGCAGGTGAATTCACAGTAAAAAATGTCATGTTATCTCCAGTGACCTCACAGCTCTGACGACATGTGGCTAACATGGCGGTTGATTAAATCAATAATGCCATAACAAAAGGAACTAAGTGTTTCGGCTTTACAGTTGTTTACAGGTAACTATACACCTTTTGACAGGAGGAAAAAAAACACCGCCATGATGGGCTGTGCGCGGGAGTACAAAGGCTAAGGGCACAGCCTTGTCAGTGCATTTTTGAGGGGTCAGGCCAATTTGCACAGCCCAAAAAGGACTTTGGCGGCGCCCAGGGAGACATTTCTGAAAAGGTCTATAGCAGTCCATATTCCAGCACTTGGTATTAGACTGCCACTATAACAGCTCCTGCATCGCACATTTACTGTGTTCAGTGATGCTATCAAGGTCTTCTGAATTGGAGCAATTTTTGGAGCAGCAAAATTTTCATTTTGGAGCACATTGGAGCAGGTAATATTACATCTACAAGCACTCTGGAGTAGAGATGTGCACGGGCCGCAATTTCGTGGCCCAGCTCGAGCCCGATGCTCGCCACAGGCGGGCCAGCCCGGCTTGATGATGTATTGAGGATGGGCCGCCCAGGCCCGGCCCGGCGTCTTATACCCAAGGCTCGGCCTGACTCAAACGACGCAATAAAGCACATGACAACAAGAAAATCAAAATGCATATATATTAAGAAAAAAAGCATGCCGCCCATCCCTGTAGCTTCTTTTTTTTTCCAATTGTTAAAAGTCGAGAGTGAATGCAGAACCATTCACAAATTATCATGCAGAAAAAAAAAGGTTGTCCATCGATTCGGGCTTCAATCGAGTGCGTCATTCGTGCATTACATATCCTGCAGCAGTGTTCGCTGCTGGCACTTGTAGCTGGAATCGCCAAGATTTTTCTTGCAAGTTTGGCGAGTTTCGTATAGTTCTTTTCTTTCCCTTTCCAAAACTCAAGAAGTTCAAATTTGGAGCACGCGCTTAGTGATTCTGTACGCAAGTACTCCCTAACTTCATGCCGGTTTCTCTCCAAATAAAGGACACATATGAACGAGAATTCCGGCATATCATCTATATTTTTGGCTTGATTCCGGCCCGATGATTCAACAAGGATGCCCGAGCTCGGTCTGGGCCCGAGGTGAAAAGACGCCGGGCTGCCCGAGCCCAGCTTGTGGGTCGGGTCGGGCTACCCGGAGCCCGTGCACATCTCTACTCTGGAGCAGCTAAACTCACATCCTGGAGTACACTGCAGAAGCAAATTGCATTAACATTCAAGGACATGAATAATTATTTTGGGGCTCCTATGAAGAGCTAGAAATATGTCCATTCATTGCAACCCTCATGGAGCCAATCATCTTAGGAGCACTCCCCATTTCAGACGTGTATGCAAAAATAATGGTGCAAGGTGGTTGAGCATTCTGGAACAACTTGTTCATCGATCATTTTCAGAGCAAATAAACATAATACTAGTTCAATGAAATCATACTGTATCAAATAACATTATAATACGCCTGTGTGGTTGTCAGCAGACATGGCCCCCAAATGCTGCGACACACATCGTCTCAAAGCTAGAATGATAGTGTTCCAAATGTATTCCCCTAAAATGACCCCTAGGAGAAAGGGAGGCTCTTTTTCTTCACTATCATTTACTATACTGCTGCACATAACATGATTGCACTTAGGTAGCCTCAAAGAGCCAACCTTCTCCGGCACTCCCTTCTTTCTCTGTGAGGCCTCTCTTAGCTGGAGCAAGGCTATTCTCACCGTGCTTCCATACTATCAATTGCGCATGCGCTAGGCTAACCATATGTAGGGATTTGCTTAAATTAAGCTTACGTGACAGCGTCAGGATGTATGTTGAAAGGTGGACAACATGATTTACCAACGCAACTTCGTTTTCCTTTTGCAGCAAAAGTGTATATGGCTAGGGAAGTGGTTCTCAAATGGGGGTCTGTGAAGCCACTTCTATAATCCGCGAAACCCTCAACTGCTTTTTTTTTACATTTTTTGGAATTTAGTCCGGCCGTGACTCAAAGTAAGTACCGAAACAGGTTGATTGTGCCTGCAAATGTGCAACTCTGTTTAAGCGCGACTGTGCCACGTATTGCTGAACTGTGCAAAATGAAGTGATATGGCACATTTGTTTGATGTATTTGGTAGCAGTAAAAGGCGCCTGTCACACGCTCCAGTTGCATTAATTTACCTACGTACCCCCCCCCCCCTCCTTCCCCTCCACTGCAAGGGGTCCCTCATCACTTCCACGAGTCCACAAGCAGCCCCCAACACATCCATGGCTGAGAACCACTGGGCTAGGGAATTCTGCCTGTACAACAAAAATCTGCTAGTGCCCTCAGAAAGCAATGGCAAAAAAAAAAAAAAGAAACTCACACGGGACTCGTATGCATTTGCCTAAGACGACACTCGAATGCAAAAGCTATATTTTTCTAATGAACAATAGCAATTATATGGGCAGTCTGGACTAGTTCTTGCTGTCATGTTTTGTGTACTGTCCAAATCGATAATGCCCCCCCCCCCCCCCCTGGACATCGTATGTTTTACATACTGTGTGCAATGGGTGACGATCGCGGCTGAGGCACAGATAAAAAGAGTCGACCTATCTCCATTGCACGGAGGGCGCCTGCGACAGCATCAAGCCGCGCGCCAGGCCCGCCATCGATTGCTACTGTCAGAAAGGAACGCAAGGTGGGATGGGGGGGGTGCAGGGGTTCTCAACCATGTTTGTGCCAGGGAACCCTGTTAAGCTACATTAGATAAGTGCCAAGAAACCCCACCCCCACAGCAGTGAGTTTTCTTTCATTTTTATTTTCAATAAATTATGATTTTGTACTGCAAAAAACTTCTGGGGTAAACTCTACATGCTTGGCCCTCTTGGTCATGTTAAACGACGCACAATTGTGTCTACAGCACTGCGCATAGCCCTCTGACGTGCCTGTGTGGCCATTGGTGGTGGTGGACAAACGAGCGTGGCAGATGCGCGGACACTAGACATAGAGGCACCTATTTTCAAATAGCCAAAATACGCATTGTGTTAAGACAAGGCCCCCCCAAGATTTAAGCCACCGGGTGTCTCATTTTCAGAGTCTGGCTGGCTACAAACTGCTGGCGGGACTTAATGTGCAGCTCCCACGTTTCTGTTACACACCGAGATGTGCTTATTGATGCTCGGGTGAGAATACTATAGAAAGTTTCCTAAATCAATCGCACCTCGGGATCGCCCTCTATGCAAGTTGAGTGGGTGAGTGCAAAACCACGGAAGATTTACAAGTGGCTCGCGGAACCCACTTCGAGAACCCCTACTCTTGAGCAGCAATTGTGAACCTTGACTTTAAGGACGCGGTCGCGATTGCTGGCACAAGCGCTATATCGGCAGGCATCACAGCTTGTACAGCATTCTATACATGCTGCGCTCCCGACGCAAACTGACTGTGCTTCGTTCCCTTTGCACTGAGCGGAACACCATCGTCAAGCCATTTTGAAGGTCTATTTGTACTCACCGTTCGTGCATCAGCGTGCAAGAGGCATTCCGGGGGTCTCTAGTAATCCAAGTCACTGCATTGATCTCGAACACAGTGTCAATTAAATAATACACATACTACTTTTAGGGGCGAAGCTCCTCATAGCGGCACCTGTTCGTCCCTCGTAGCCGTTGTAGTGTGTAACAAGTATAACATTTTGACCTCCAAGGTGGTGCCGGTGAGAGATTTCTTCTGTTGATTGTTGAACAATAAAAGATAGTGCTCAATGTACATGCCAATGGCTGCTAAGGGGGAATGAGAGACAGGAGCATTCAGCTTTTAATTAACGCGCACGCTGCGATCCCCATTAGCAGCCATTGGCATGTACAATGAGCACTATCTGACAAGAAAGGGTTGCTACGTTATACTCGCTGGGTGTAACCTCCTTAGTTTTAGAAAGATTTAGCGAGCATTGAGCCACAGTGCCATGAATACAATGAGCTAGTACATACTATGAATCAACTCGAGGTGGTTAAAGGTGATAAGTAGATACGAAGCGCAAGAAGTAAGAAAGTAAAAGCCAAATTCTCCTGTCTCTCATTTCCCATTAGCAGCCATTGGCATGTACATTGAGCACTATCTGACAGGAAAAGGTTGCTACGTCATACTCGCTCAGCGTAACCTCCTTGATTTTAGAAAGGTTTAGCGAGCGTTGGGCCGCAGTGCCATGAATACAGTGAACTAGTATATACCACGAACTCAAAGTGGTTAAAGGTGGGAAGTAGACCCGAAGCGCAAGCCGTAAGAAAGTGTGCGTGTGCCACCTCTCGTTAAGTCCTTGGAATGTCCGCTGGATGGCGGTGCTTCTATATGGGGAATATATGATGAAAAGATGCGAGATGGTGGTACTTGGAGTGTTGAATAGATGGACAAACGGACACACAGACAGATGCATGGATGGATGCATGAACGGACGCAGGGGCGGATGCACAGACGCACGCAGGGACGGACGGAAGCAAGAACGAATGGACGGACGAATGCTTCGCCCCATTCTCCATCATTCACTCCGTGGATATGCTGCCATTTTTTTTCCTCTGAAGGGTCTGCGCATGAATATCAACGCAATGAAATTTTGCAACAGCAAACATTTTTGTGTCCCACAATAGTTTCATTGTAGAAGTATTCCCATGCACGAGCAGAGTTACTCACCTCTGAGCCATCTTTTCTTTCAGGTTTGAAGCAAAGATGCGGGTCGCTTGGTACATCGCTGCTGATGACCACGAATCAGGATCAGTCAGGTGCAGCACCTGCCAAACAGAGTGTTGTCGACACAGAGACCAATATTTTGCCAAGTATGATTGAAACTATGGAACATAGTATAAACAGTTTTTAAATAATATAAAACAACATTTACATTCTAATACTGAAAACTTTAGCTAGTCACAGTAATAATGCAGCATGTTACAAATTATGAAAGGTCAATATGTAGCTGTAAAAATGAGCACTTTGTTCACATTACCATTTTCTATAAATAGAAAGTGATTGCAGTTTTGAAGAAATGTGGCTCCCTGAGCCATATACCAGTTTTCCGTAACCACAAAAAGGGAGACGGATCAACTGCTTACCTGTTCCCAATTGGAGAGTGCAGGGATGATCTTGAACGCTTTGGGTAACTTGCCAGAACGGTACCGACTAAGCACTTTCTTCACACCACGGTACATCTCCACGACCTTGGGATCAAGGTCAGCCATTTGCATACTTCCCGCATCTGCAATGATTCAGATATTAGAGCAACAAACAAGGAAGCACTGCAGCAAGCAGCTAAACGTCAGTGAAGCCAAAGCCGGACCGGGTCGCCTGCTGTTACAAAGACAAGCAAGCATTGTAATCGGGGTTGCCTTTGATGGCTACTTGGCTACTTTACGATCCCGTCTGGCTGCGAAGATTTTAGGTTGGCTCCATCGCCACTTTCTGGCTGCTTCACAACTTCTCTTATGGTGCATTAAGCAACCATCTTTATTATTATTTGCACATAAAAGACGCTGTTTCTAAGCATTTTCTGTCGTGTCAGCCCATGCATTTGACGTCCTCCCCTCCCCCCCAACAAGCAAGTTCGTGCACATTGGCCAAATGCAACACACAGGGTGACTGCAAATACAGAGTGTTGAAAATTCATGCGCAATGGGAAACTTATGGCTGGCGCACTGCCCGCCATGTATGCTGATGCTACACGCAAGTTCTGATGCGCAGGCACACTCTAGCATGACAAAAGAGAGATACATCAACATGAAGTTAGGCTGTTCACCTTCAAACAAATTTCACTACTCCAAGCTGGACTGGCATTATAGTAATTATAGTAATCTACTAATGAATCGCAATCAGCAGCTCCAGGAAAACTCTGTTTAAAGATTCCACGTTCCTGCAGTCTTGACGGCTGGAATGCTCCAATATCCCGCTGTATCTGGCAAGAACTCGAAATCCATTCCACATTATCTATATGAGGATGCACCGATATTATTTTTATTATTATGTCTTGTGGCTTGAAGAACGAGAAAGAGGGAGGAAACCACAGGTGTACCCTTAATGCTATGGCCTTGATTCATCAAACTTTAGTTACTCATCATTCAAAAATAAAAATTGTTATCGTATTAACGCCTTTGTTCTATATAGCTACAAGTTTGGCAATAAAAGTTTAATGGCATGCCTACTTCACCTACATTTAGGTTTAAATTCTGGCTCTTTTTCAAATCTACCCAATGGTAACCTCGACAGCATGTGGTGCACAATGAGCTAAATGCGGATAAGTACCGCATTAACTCGCATAATAAGCACACCCTTAGTTCGGTCACGAGAAATCAGTTTTCTTTTTTCCCCCCGCATAATAGACACACCACGAACTTGGCCTCAATCAGTAGTTCTGTACCGTATTCGCACAGTTGCAATTAGATGCCCTCTTACATTAGCTGGAGCAAGGAAAAAAAAAAGACTGCTGCGCGAGCTTGCCAAGTGAGGAAGGGCAGTTGCCTGGCCATCCGAGTAGCCTTTGTGCCGGCCACACGCACTACGCATGGAACGTGCGATCACGTCCCCATCAAGAGCGCTTTTGGTTTCCTGTCGGGAAAAGCATTGTTGTTATTGCATTTTCTGTCTCGTCCGCAAATTTAAAAGCTTTTCGGCTTTCTGACGCGAGCCTTTGCTGCCACTACAGTATACGCGAACTTGCATTAGCTCAGCAGACCTTTCTGGGCATCGATTTCCCGGCCGCGAACCTAAACATCGTATCACACGTGTTACTCCTGGATAAGTGCTTGAATGCGATCCTTTCCATGCCCAATCTTCATGTTGTCTTGTACAAACTTGGCATGACAGCATGCCGAACCCTAGGCTAGGCCTAATCAGCATTGGTTACTTTTCGCTGGCAATCATGGACAATCGAAGTTGCGGTTTTGTACGGAATCAATGTAACTTTTTGCGGTGGCTCTACTTGAAGGAAATGGGGCGTGGGTAGCGCTTATAACACTCAAATGGTGGTCTGCAATTCGGTTGCAGTGTTGTTGGATATGGGGTGTGAGCTCGTGAAATTCGAACAATCGTATTGCTCAGCACACAAAATTACGGTGGCAGCTTGAAACGTAACCAGCAAATTCCCGCAGTCAAGCTTTCTCTTCATAGTTTTTTTTTTTTTCCACCTTCATTTAGATGGCAGCGCTGGTCTTTCGAGGGTTATTTTTGGAAAATTTGAATGCTTGTAAGCACATCACATCTCATGCCTTGATTCTTGGACACGAAAAACTGCAGGCTCAACACACTTTTCACCAGTGTAGCCTATGAAAAAGGTTGTTTCGACAGTAGTGAGGATATTTGTGACTTTGGCGGCTTACGCTATCGGCTGCCTATGCAGTAGTCGAATATAAAATTTTCTGGAATTTCGCCCCGAGTAATAGGCACACCCTGAACTTGGTGCCAAATCTTCTGGAAAAGAAAGTGCGCCTATTATGTCAGTAAATACCGTACATAAGCTTTTGTGAAAGACAGCGATTTTCCAATATGGTGCATTCTTCAAGTACAGTGTGTGCCGAGTATGCGCTTTTGTTCATGTGTGTGCATGAGCACAGGCAGAGTCAGACAAGGCCATCAACGGCACAGCCATGGCAGAGGAATCAAGGTGGTTTCAAAACCCAACCCCCTAAGTTTTTCAATTCTGCATGCCTGAAGGCCATAAGCCATATACTATCCCCTACACGCTTTATATATGGCTGCGCATGTAAGCAAGTGAAAATCCCAGAACTCTCTGCAAACATGCACGAGCAAGTTGCGTGCGAGTCTTACTGACGATGTGCCGTACAATTATGCAGGCGTGTTCGTAAATAAATGTCACAAGCAAAACAGCAATGAGCAGCCTCGTGCTAATCTTAGTTGTTTCAACAATCCAGATGGCAACACGACACCTTTCAACAGCAGCCTGAATAGGCAGATGCAACAAGGTGATAAGTGGATGATTTGCCAAAACGCACGAGCACTCGCCTGATAACAAGGTGGCCACCTCTGTCTCGTGCTCCTTGAGTTTCTCCATGATGATGTCGGCCAGCGTGCGCCGAGCCTTGCTGTTCTCGCTCATGAACAACTCGAGAGCCTTCTCATCCGCCTCGTCAATCTCCTACAAAAGGTTTTGCAAAATGAAAAATCGAAAACACCCACACCATGCGCCCTATTCAAGAAATTCATAGCAGAGCAGATATAAAATGGTCACACATGAACTTTTAAGTTTCAATATCGTTTTCAATTTCAGTTTATATATATATGGCATTAACATCTTTAAGGCCTCACAAGTTTGTTTGTGGGTCCCAAATTAAGAATACAAATGATTTCGACAACTTTGACAGCAATTAAAAAGAGACAGTATTAATGCACTGAGCAGTTAATAAACAGCTTAGGGTTTTTTTTTATATATACATAAATAAGTGGGAGGAGTGAATACATGTGGCACCAGAATTCATGTTATACGAATTTAAATTCCAAGACATTCCAAAAAATATCGACCATAATTACCATGCAATTTTGGGAACAGGAATCAATGCCTATAGCATTCATTATTCAATGCAGATTGATATAAAGTAGCTGTAGTACCCTGGATTCCCTAGTATACTAGTTGAAACATCAAGAAAGCAGAGTAATGAGTGACCAAATCATAGACATAATAAGCACGAACACCAATTTTTTAACTTGCATTTTTTCTGTCTTCAGCTTAAATGGCGAAGCTGCCAATAGCAAGAGCCAATGTGCACAGCAGAATTTCCACACAATAATTTACAATCTGTGTGCTTCACTACTTTTTATCCCCTTGAGGCGCGAACCATGACACACTGTCTGCAAAAGTGTCAAATTCACATGGCATGATTTCACGGCCCTCAATATTACACTCCAAAAAAGAAAATTAAGGAATGAATTCTGTTGCGCGAGCTTTGGTAATGAATGCTAATTAGCATGTAATTAGCTATTTAATTATTCTGCAGTTAACTTCAATTCTTGCATAAATAGAATAAAATATTAGGCCTCAAATGCATGCCGTTTGTTTTTGGTTGTACTCGAAACGGGCACAGAAAAAAATGCTTGACTTCAGTCCTAGAACGTCGCAAATCGAAATGGAATGCGGCACATCGAACGATCATCGAACACGGTAGAGTTGCCGTCAAAATGGTCTTCTGCAGCATGCAGCACACTGAAGTTAAACGACAGCTACTTCTTTACTCAGGAAGTATGCACGAATATGCCCATTGCGTTTCAAGCTATTTGAAGGAACACGCAGTGCGTGATGTACCTGCGATGTCCATGTGAATATTTGCTCATATAATGTGCCCGAAGGAGCTATACACGATAAAGCAATGTATTGAAAAATAGCAGTTTTTACATTTCCTTTTCAAATTCATGCATATTTATTAAAAAACAAATGTTGAAAGGGGCCCTGAACACTATTTCAAGTAACCATGGAATAAATTCACTGGAAGAGCTTATTGTCTCACGAATTCAACGCCGCAAAAATTTTAGTAATCTGTCCAGTGCAAGTAGAGTTACAAAGGTTTGTCGCATGCTGCAATTACATTCTCTCTTCTCTCGTCCCGACGAAAGCACTAGAAGCTATGCAGGGAGGCATGGCAGAGCCACAGAAAAACATCATGCGCGCTTTACGACCTTTAGCACTTTTTTTTCTTTTTGTTTCTTCGAATGCACAACTTTTTCAGTGTGATCGCGCGTGCGTGTGGACAAGTAGCGGTCTCTCGCATCCATATCTGTAACAAACGAGCGCACCTTGTTCAAATCAGCAAATGGCTGATAGATGGGTCGTTGACATGTGATTTTTTGGCATATAAAGTGATTTGTCAAGAGAAGAGAAAGCAATTTTTAGCTGAATTAGATAATTTATTGCGAATTCAAGTCCGCGTGCTGTGCTATAATATTTGGCTCGCGTGTTGTCGGGAGCCTCTACTACCGATCGGCAGCGCTTCCTGACCATGCTCAAAAAGTGTTGCAGGGCCCCTTTAAAGCACTTCTGTTAGTACTCCTCTATTTGCACTTCTGTTAGAACAAATGCTTTTTTCTCTTGACCACTAAGATTGCACAATAATTGACGACCTGCGACAGTAGAACTCACGATCGTCTCAAAAAATGTGTCATCCTCGGGAGGCTCCTCATGATCATCTTCTTCATCACTCGACGCGCCCTTGTTGACAAGCAGCCGTGGCTTGGCATCAGGCACCTTAAATGCGACTTTCGCTGAGCTGCAAAGACAATAGAAGTTGCTCGCTTCCATTAGCACGACAGCTGGTACAGGACTTGAATCGCACGACTTTCAGGTGCAGAATAAGTACGTCAGATACGAAAAAGAGGCACTTAGTCTGAACAGTCCTATGATTCTACGAAATTGATCATTAATTATAACTAACAGACAAGGAAGCCAATGAAAGTATATAGGAGGTTATCTGTAGCAAACATGACATAAATGTGATGAAAGTAAAGTGGACTAAAATATAGGGCGACGCTGCCAGGCACTGAACCAGCAACTTTCGTATATTGTGTCCGACGCTCAGACAGAATTGAAGTTGCTCTTAACAATGACAAACTGGCCCTTAAAATTTCCTTTCTTTCGTATGTAATTTATCAGCTGCACACAGGCAGGGCAGATCAAGGATACGAAATCTCTGGTAGATTTTGCTGCACTAGGAAATGCTGACTTTTCACCCCATTCTAGAAAAAATAATAGGCCAATCAATCAATAAGCTTTATTCATTTCAGATAAGAAAAATACTTCCCATTTGTTTGAACTAAGACAAAATTTTAGCTGTCGGTTCAAGACAAACTGCATTTACAGGTAGGCCACAGGAACAAATCTAATATAATGTAATCAAAACAAAAAGAAACAATAGCTACGTAAATATTATAGGCATTGCGATAGGTCACTTGAATTTTATTAAGGTAAGATAGCTCACAATATAATTTCAAGCTTTTGGGAGGTTTTTACTGTAAGAGGCAATTCATTACAAACCTTTGCACTAGGGTACAGACTAATCTGTCTGGAAGATACTTCTGCCAAAAAGCACTCATGCACAGAGTGCAGAACCATCTAGCCTCTTGAGAATGTTGCCAGACCAGAATCATTAAGGCTAAAAACATTAAAAGAACACTACCAAATATGTCCCGACATACTCGCAACCAGAACAGATGTCCTTTTTCATCTAACCAACTTGGCGCAGACTGATCAATGTCACCTCATATCACACATTTTTCCAAGCAACATGTCGATTTTTTAACTGTGATATTACTTGGTTTGTTCCGATACTGAGTCATGTCGGCACATACTACAGTATCTGAATCCCCCAAAAGACACGGGCATTGTAACAAGGTACAATGCCCGACATGCCGTCTTTAATGAGCACATTCCCAAGTCATGCACAGATATGAGCACCTTTTTGCCAAGCAGAAACTGGAAGTATACATAGTGTTCATGTGATGTCACTTTCGCCGTTGTCTTCCTCTCCCGTCATGCCCGGGTACCTCCCTGGGTACCTACGGCAGTTCAGGTGCTGCAGCGCGGTTTGTTCGGGGCTCGTCATCTGTTGCTGTGTACGATGTTGAACGGGAAGCATTGGGTTTTTGTTGTCGTACTTTAACGAGCTCATCGAATCAGGAAGGCCTCGCTTGTTCACTCGATATAAGACCAGAAAATCAAGACGTGCGACACGTATACCAGCTACCGCGTAAACCGGCTGCTCGCCACTTCCTACAAGGGACCATTATCTCGCTTTCTCTACAAACACTACAAATTGCATGGCCCAAGAATAAGTGAAAGCCCAAAGTCTTTCGAGCCGCAATTTTAAGAGTGGTTGAGCGAAGCGCAGCAGCTCCCATTGAAAACGAGTCGTGCAGAGCTAGGCAAGTTTACAAGAGATATAATATTAATATATTTCAGTGGCCCGCGCCACCAAAGTAGCAACGCCTCCCCCCTAGTGTTTCAAACAGTGCTGATGTTGAGCCTCTTTTGATTGAAGTTTGTGGAAACAGCTGATGAAAATATGCGAGGCAGATGGAGACTTCGCGTGGTCAGTAATGCCGGTCATCTCTTTTTTTCGTGTATGTTTGGACACCTTTTTCACCTTGTATTTTACTTTTGTTGTACGCTAATGTACAGTGAAGTCACTGAAAATTATGGAGACTGTGCTAGAGAATTAATTGACCAATTTTTAAAAATCCTGAGCCCTCCCAACTCTGACCGATCGGCTATACTTCAAAGTAAACTAATATGGTTTCGCATCCATTTTCACAGTTTGTTTCAATGCAATACCCGAATTTCCGCGATCACTATCACAATTTTCACCACCTCCCTGACACGCTGACTGTGTACACAGTGGTCGTGGACAAGTTTGTATGTACGGTAATCACGGTAAGCTATCTCTGTTTGCAGGTAAGTGCTTGGCTATGGCACTTACCCGTAATGAAGTTACACCTGAAGACACAATTATCACTGTGTTCTTCAAGTAGTTTTCGTTAATCCACGCTAGCCAAACAGGCTGGTATATTTTTCGGAAAATCGCAATGTGCGTTCTCAATTTTAAGTAATAACTTTCGGCGCAGAAACACCCGAAGCTCTGCTCCCTCTTCGTCGACTACTAAATCAACTTGCCTCACTAGCAGCTCTGAAGCTTGCATCGCGAGGCAAAACTAAATGGGCGCAAGCACGAAGAAACAACACGGCAGCGGTAGGCGACGGAGTCGGTAGGTACCCGGGCATGTCAATGGCGCATTTCGGGAGTGACAAAGGGGCGCTGCGTGACGCACGTGCACACTACGTTATTTTCTTTGTGACTACTGATAGCATATGCTGCAGCAAATATTCATAAATGCATGCCCCTCCTCGCAGCCTCTGTACGACGATCATGGTGTGTTAATGGACACTTATTTTTCTATTTATTTATATATACTCTCTTACCCACATCACCATATAAGCCTAACAGAGTGGGTAAGATGAAGCGACGCAAGCAATGTGTAGCACTCATGTAATAAACATCTGCAGACTGTGTAGTATAAAATATTAATAATAATAAAGGTAGCCAAGAACAAAAGCAATAAATCAAGGTAGCAATGTACACTGTCAACATAAACGCAGCTACTAGGACTTTGGTAAACCATAAACGGGACCATGTAACTTCACAGGCACTATTTAAATATTCACAGTAGCCTCAGTGCATAATAAATAGAAAAATGAAAGGCAGCTGTTTAACACCGAAGCAGATACAACTGGCGGCAAGCATTGATACGAACGGTGCCGACCTGTGTTCCAGTGAAACTAAATATTTTAAGAAACAATGTACGTAACCAATTTGACATGCTTTCCCAACCGCGAACAATGTCATCACCACCACGTGCCAATACAGCCGATTGGCAGCTAGTCATGTTAGTTCAAGCTTAACTGTAAGTTTTCACTGAAACAGTTGCAGGAGCATGCATCAAGCAGCGAACAGTACAAGCCACAAATGGCTGTTTTGCGTCGTGCAAAACAGCCATATTCTTGCGGCTTATAAAGTAACATGAACCAACTAGCCTAGCAAGGAGTACGTCCAAAAGCGGCGAACTGTCGTCCGCGTTACCTGGATTGCAGTCCATGCTCTTCTTCCAAGTCCTCCTGCTGCTTGCGGGCCTGGTCAAGAATCTTTTTCGTGAGCTTGCCGTCGACAAACTATAACAGAAACCGACGCAGTCAGATATCTACGAGGCGGCACCGAAATATGCGCTTGATTCGACATGACGTAGTGTCTGGAGTTCCTTACCTGTTCGTCTTCATCTTTCCGGTTCCTCGACTTAACTCTGGCTTTTCTTGCCGTCCCGTGCTCCTGGAGCTGCTTGTCCAGAGGCACTCCGTGGAGCTGTTTGCCGACCTTTATTTTACTGGCTTTGCCCATTTTGCGGCTAAATAAATACGATCACAGAGCGGTTGTGCGCATGGAAAACACGCTTGCAATGTGCATGAGAAAGAGGGGTAACAAGGCCAGGTTGAGGCAAGGATTGACTTGGATAGCACTTTTTCTGGCCATAATTGGCTGTGATAAAATCTTAGTACGAAACTAGCTTTGTTTTTTGTTTTTCGCAAAACAATATCTTAAGCGAATTCAGATTAGTTGTAATAAAATATGTTTTATAAAAACAAAAACTGCGCAGTTTATAATACTGAACACATGTGCGAGACATTTTCAATTCGGGCAAATTTTAGGTCCGTTCGATTCATCTGCACCGGTCGGAACAGGTTCACGGCTGTGCACGCGAAGTTCAGAAATTGTGCAGGGTGAGTTCAGCGGTGCAGGCACAGCACGACACCCGAAACGAATAACGATGTGCCGACAAGGTGTTGGCCTTATTTCTTTTCGGTTAATTTACAACATTCAAAAAACACCGATCTATGGCGAAACGCACATGCGGACAGTTTATGAGGCGAGAACATCTTGGCAAAAGACACCGCATTTGTAGAGGCGAGTACGGCGCCTAAGCCACCTACGTCTAAGTGTTGCGTCGTCTGCTCAGCTGCACGCGCGCCTGCACCAAGCCGGCACCGTCAGCAAAGAAGGTGCAGGAAAATTGTGAACCGGTGCTGCACCTCTTCTGCACCTTTCGAAACGAATGGCAGGGTTCAGCGGTCGTCAATGCTGCACCGCTGAAACGAATGGTAAGGTGCAGCACCTCGTGAACTGGTTCACGTGGTGCAGGCGAATCGAACGGACCTTATAGCAGACGCATATGACGAGTTCACGGATGGCATGGTGACGAATTGCATGACTTTTCATTTTAAACGATCAGAATGGCGCGTTCTTCGCTTCTGCAGTTGAATTATCGAAGTAAAGTGGCCTGTGCAACTGTGACGTCAACTGGAAATGTGTGCCCAAGTTGGTTATGTGAAGAACATAAACGGCATAAATGCTGCCGTGTGCACCTCTGTGGGTAACGGCGTCAAGATATTACGACTGCCCAGAATATTTCCAATATTTTCAGTATGTGAGGCACGTATTTTGAAGCGAGACTGTTATATATGACCTCGCTCGCGGCGTCTTCGACGTGACGATAACAGACCCTGCCACACCGCTGCGAGGCACATTGCCATGGATTATACGACCGCACGAGTGTTTATCTACGAAATAAGTGTTTATTTTCGAGCGCAGAGAGACGCACCGGTCTTGTCAGCGTGGCCGAAGGGCGCTACAGCTGTAGCCAGTAAATTCTACACGCTCAACGCGGGTGTGCAAATTTACACACCGGGTACAACAGTTGAGAATGAGAGCTCTTTCCCACTCTCCTCCTCCATCTCCGCTTCAGCGAGAGTGGCGAGGAGTCCACCTCAAGGCTTCGATAACTTCGATTCGCATAACCTTCTCAGTTTCTCCAGTTTTCTCCTCCGCCGATTGTGCGTGCGACCAGCAAACAATCCCCACACGCTCTTTCTCGTGCTACGTCCCGTCGGCGCGCGTTTTCCGAACTGGCTGAGCGTGTTCGCTCTATCTTTGGCCGGTGCGAACAACATCGGCGCCGACGACGAAAGGAGGCGTGAGCTGCCAGAGCATCCGAAGGTCCGTTTGACGGTGCGACATCGCAGAACCCGAAACACCTCAATCGTCAACGCGCGACATCGGGAGCTTCTCGATGATAAACACGCGCAACGGACGACCGAACCACGACTTCGGGAGTGGTGACTCCGGTGGCAACAACGACAACCCTTCCACCGGCATGATACTGTGCATCTTCAACTGGCTCCTCTTCAGCGTCGAGCTCGCACGCTTGTTCGTCCGGCTCGCGCTGGCGTCGGTCGAGTCTCTGTACCGCACCCTCGTGCCCAAGTCGAGGAAGGACGTCTCGAACAGTGTAGTAGTCGTAACGGGAGCCGCTCGAGGTCTGGGACGCGAGATAGCATGCTCGTTCGCCAACCTGGGAGCCAAGGTTGTGCTACTCGACATCGATCAGGTGAGTTTGTCGGAGCGCACAGCTAAGGATTTTGTGCACTACGCGCAGCCAATGCGCTTCCGACAAAGCTTTAAGTCTACCAGCTCTTTTTTTCTTAACTATTTAAATGCTTAGTTCACCGTGATGACAACACCGCATTGTGCAGCTGCACCAGCCTGTAGAAGCAATCTCTTTTGTTCCTATGAAATCTCTCCCATGTTAACTTGGCACTCCGACTCCGCTCCCACGTTTGCGTGCACATAAATACCGATAAAGTGCTCTAAGGAACGACCGCAGCCTCGCTGCAGCCGTTGCACAATTCGATAGTAATAATTAAAAAAAAAAAGCCGTAGCTCTCATTTGGTAGAGCATCGGGCGCGTCGTCCGAAGGTAGCAGGTTCGAGCCCTTTCGGCAGCAAGTTGTCTTTTCTTCCTCTTTACTTTCCTTCACGATTACTACAACACTCTCAAAACAGTACATTAACTACTTCTCTACCTTTCCTGGCTTTATTATCTGTTTGTTTTCATTGAGTTTATCGCTAAAAGCTACCCGAAATAGCGGTGTGGTGTGCCATGTGTGTGGACAATCTTTTTAGTACTTTTCTCGCGCGCCTACTTGGTTTTCCTTTTGAATTATATTTACATCACTCGTCATGCTTACGACTGGCTAACGCCAACTTTATCTAAAGACGCGAGCTGTTTGTATAACCAATTCAAGTGCTTGTCCGTACCCTGATGGCTCTTTTTCTCGCGTGTATACCAATGCATGGACTTCCCTGTCGCGCGCCGTACTCCCCACCCTCCCCCTCTTTTGTTTTTTGTTTTTTCCTTATACGGTGTAATACCAACTTTCTCTCCCCGTAGCTGTTGCGCCGTCGATTGCATTTCTTGTCGTTTTCAATGCGCTTCCCCCCCCCCCCCCCCCCTCCGATTCTTATTTCTTTCCTGCTCACGGGCGCGTGCCCTTGAGTGGACGAGGAAGAAATCCACAAGCCATCTCGATACATAAGAATTTTTTTTTTGTTCTGGCGTTTCTTTCTCCTCATTGTTGTTGTTTCCTTCTTTTTCTTTTTTGCGCCTACAACTATTACGTCGCGACGATCGCTACTAGACAAGTTTAGAAGTTCACGGCAACATTTGATGCTAGGCCAACAGCTTCAGATGTGCGCTCTCTTTCATCTTTGTTCTCAAATTTTTTATATCCGAAAGGCGCGAAATATTCAATTGTCGAGTTATTTCACACCCTGAGAAAAGTTCTTTTGTCGCTTCATGATCATTGCGCTAGATGGCCCATCACACCGAGAATTGAGTATTGCAAGCACACTTTGCCTGGCGAGGTGACACTTGCTCTGGGCCTCACATGCTGTTGAATATGTCAAGGGTTGCTTACTACTTGTTGCATGATCGAAACCATTGCTCGTTCACCTAAAAATATTGTCATCATGGTCCATTTCTCCTCGTCTTTGTGAAACGTACATGCTGTTTATTTGGGAAAGTGGCATATGTTAACGTTGTTACAAGAGGTGTGTGAACAGGGATTTTTCAGACTGAATAAAATGAGATAACTAGTCCGTAAACAAGTAGTCTCTTGAATACTTTTTGACTACTGAGCATTTGCAAGTTTGTAATTTATAATTACAATAATCATAAAACAGTTTTCCTATACTATTATTGGTAGTTTCTTCGTTACAAGCACCAACGAAACACCTATAACAAATGAAGCAAATTCATCTCATGCACATAACTTTTCATGGGGTATGAAAGATTATTCCACCTACCAAAAATGACATAGCATGCAGGACCATGATGTCCTATGCCCTGTCTATTTTGTAGATTTGTACTAATTTTGTGTGTATTCTAATACAGTTGAGATTGTGAATTACTCTAACTATTTGAAATATATTCACATTTACGACTTCAAAGGAGCTTCACAGATTTTGTCTTTTTTTTTTTTTTGTACTTTCATGTCGATAAATGTGCGCAGATTTTCATCAAGTGCTCGATAGATGCTGCCTTGTTAGATTAGGCTCCTGCAAATAACTTCTCTTTGCACTGAAATAATTTAACCATAACGTAGGGGCGAGTGCATCCTAGATGAACCAGATTATGAGTGTATTCTTTGCAGTTGTCTTAGCTAACTCACTTTCAATGTTTACAAATTAGTTAAAGTTTAATTATATTAACTTCGTAACGTTTGCCTTAGATCATAGGTTTCATTTTAAAAGCTGCTGAACGAGCTTAGAAAGGCAGATTGAAATTGTTTGCTCACTGTTATCTTGTTTGTTTCTTTATTCAAGCTGAGAAGAAACCCCACGAAGTGGGAAAAAAAGAATGAGATAATTGTTCTCTCGCACTTTTAGATGATAGTGCTATCATTTGTGTTCCGAGGTGGCAAAGCAAGTTGTAAAAGAAAGGTTTCTGATGAGTGTGTTTGCATTCGGGTTCTTTGTTTGCCTATCTCTGATATCTTGGGACCAAGGCTCACTTCAATATTCAAAGCAAAGTGCTTGCTGGACGCTGTTATTGCTTGCTTACTTTCTTTCAAAATGTGCACGCAGCCCTTCTTTGTTTCGAGGCGTGTTTGAGAGTGTTGTCGTTTGTGCATTTGAGAGCCTGGTTCTGTAGTTCTATTTCTTGTACACCCTTTTCAGAGCCCAGAGAAAAAATAAACACCTTAGTGATAAGATCGAGGAAACAATTTTTATTATGTCGCTGCACGTGTGTTGCAACAGTTACTGGTACAACTTTACGCCTTGCAATGTACATTAAAATATTTTCATGATTAGCATTTGTTTATTAGCTCGTAAATTTCACTTCAGAAGTCTGCCTAAGTAGCTCAAGATAGCTGTGAACAATGCTCTGTTAGTTTCTTCCATATTATAGAAATGTATTTCAAATGCTCTTAAACCTAATACACCTCGTTGTCGATATCACATGTATTGGCAAAGAATTTTTGTAACAGTGTCTTCTTACATGTCTACATATTAGCTTCTCACCACTTTTGAACTTATTGTCAATTCCATAGGAAGTTTACTATATCAACAAAACAAAATGAAGTAACATAGTGACAAAGTTCATCACAGACTAACATAAGCAGGTCATTTTCTCTCTATATGTTTAAAACCCGTCATGCACTAGACATCTAAAGTTCTTTTAATACGAATGTCAAGTGTGCGTGTGTGTTTTTGCCTGCCGACAGCTTACGATGAATAAAGCCACTGCCAGTATGCTTGAATTAACAAACGAAGCTCATCTGGAGGGCATCTTCAACTACACTTGACTTCAAACCTAGTATATCCTTTGAAGTTTCTTCCTGCAACCCTGCCTCAAAAGGTTGATGCTAATTCACAATGTCGAGGATCAAAGATGCCTGTATTATACTGGTTATGAATGAATGTTAGACTTACTTTGCACCTTTCACAATCTTCTATGGCACATTGCAGCCTTTATATTTCTTTTTTGCTCATTTAATTCAAACTAAAGCTACATATAATTATACCCCTCCACTATAAATAACATTGGCCTACTACATCTTAATTGGCTCTTATTTATTGCTTAATTTTGATTATGCCAATAACCCAAGACTTAAACTATTTGATAATTTTGCAATTTTTCTTTCATACCTTTTGTGCCATATCGTATCTCTCTTTTAGCTTGTCAATGGAGAACCACTGAAATTCTGCAGTAAAGTTCAGTTTATCGGCAAGTTGGTACTACCCTGTACTGTGAAAGTTAAGCAATGTTCCTTTTTTTTTAATCATGAATCAGTACAATAAATTTCACGTCGATTGTGCAGGCACGCAACAATGAACTGGCCAAGACAATCCGGGCATCAGGCGGGAAAGGATTCTCGTTCACATGCGACGTCACCGACGAGGACCAAGTGAAGAACACAGCGCAGAAGATCGGCCGGCTCATCGGAGATGTGGACATTCTGGTGAACAATGCGGGCATCGCTCAGGCCATGCCCATCCTCAACATGAACCCAAACCAGGTCCGTCGCACCATGGAAGTCAACACCCTGTCCCACTTCTGGGTAAGTGATATACAGTAGACTCTTGGAAAACATACATCTATTCAGTGGAACTGCTGCTTAAATGAAACAACTGCCTCTAATATGATTGATTTCGTATTCGAATTCCCCACCCCTGTTCGTCTCAGTAAATGGAACCGCTAATTCAAGAAAACATTTTTCCTGGTCCCTTCAGGTTTCGTTTAAAGAGTGTCTACACTGTTTTCATGTCATGTAAAACAAAGGGAACTATGTGTAATTCTAGAACTGTAAACTTTTCTAAGACACCTTAAAAGGTGCAAGGAATAAAGATTGAGTTCACCTTCGCCCTCACTAGTCTATTATCATAAATCTAATTTCACATTAATATGACAAGAAGGAAATTCCAGGCTGCATTTTATCAACCACAATGAAAATTCTAGGCAGTGCATGTTTTGTTTTTTTACCTGGTTTGGACTCATTGAGGAAAGCATATTGTCAGGTTTGTTTATTCTTTCTGGTTCATTTGGGCAGTGTGTTCAACGTGATTTGTGGCAGAATGTTTGAAAGCCTGAATTGAGGCATTTATGGTCACACCTGGCACTAAATCTTAGGTAATCTCAATGAAGCAGCTGACCATGAATTATAATTTTTCTAATCATGTCAATTTGTGACGTACTGAAAACTACTAAGTTGGATAAATCGGAAGCTAAGGTGTCTTTAATCGTTGTCTTGCAAAGGTTTGAGGTTAGGCATTTACTTCAGAGACATGGATGTAAGAAGTCGTGGGGTAATCCTAAAGTTAGAAGGATCAAGTTTAGGCAAGTTCATTAATTTTGCACTGAATAATTGACCATATTGATGGTTCACATAGAGATATTGCCTAGTTTCTTTGTCATGAAACTATATGCCAGATGCATTTAGTGTAATGAAAATGTGGATTGTGGATCGGTTGAGCAATAACACATTGTTTCTGTCTTGCTTGTGCTCATAATATGGCATTATAACTTCCATAAAATCGAATGCGTCTTGAAAAATAACGTTGTCTTTCTATATATTTTGAGGGAACTTGGTTAACACAGTTTTGACATCTGAAAGATGGAAGGTTTCACAGATATAGCTGCTTTTGTATGGGCTTTATGCAGTTCATAGTACTGCTTTATGTTGCATGTCTTTCATATTGTGACGACATCAAAACAGAGGTCTTGCCGCAGAGATTGAGACACCAGAAGCAGGTCGATCTTTTTTAATTAGAACGCGCAAGCGAGTTCTCCTTCGTCCATTTCCTAGTCCTTCGTGGCACATGCTCAACTGCCGTCTTTCTTGAGCAAGCACGTGACAATATTCTTTCAGCCACACTAGAACATTTTCCATTGTCTGCAATTGTTACTGACCAAAAGATTGGCCATAGGAACAGTAAGTACTAGTTAATAATAAATTTTAACATGGAAAATTTTTCTGCTTTGGGTAGTACGAAATCGAAAAGTGAGCAGTGGGTGTGCCACAAAAACACTGAGAGTGGTATCTCGCTCAGCCCTGTCAATTTTACTAAAAAGCCTGCGAGTGCACAAGATGAGGATGGTAACAACTATGCCTGGTTTTCTTACAGCGGGCACTTATTGCAGCAAGAATGGGGACAGACCTTATTCCTCTGCTGCTGGTAGTTGTAATAAATTAATTATTCATTATTATTCATGAAAGTTGTGCATTTGGGTTTGTGATTGTGTTATTGAAAGCGTTGGTCCAAAGCAAGCGTGTTTTATTTTGGTAAACTTCGTTTGGTTTCAGATGATCCAGGAGTTCCTCCCCAAGATGCTTGAGCGCAAGCAGGGACACATCGTGGCGGTCTCTTCTCTCGCTGGGCTGGTGGGAGCAGCAAACTACACCGAATATTGGTGAGTGCAAGTACCAGGTCGGGCTTTTCACATGATGCTGGCTTTTTGAAGGCACTCTACACCTTTTCAGCAATAAGATTTGAGATGTTAGAATTCACCTCTGTCGTACCTGCTTGCGGTTTACGCTCTTCTTTCATACGTCCGTGGAGCCGCGCATTTGAATGCCACCAATGGCGCCGGCGTTTTAGTGGCATTCCCCAGCTTCTAGGTTTAGGCTTGCATTCAACCCAAATCGATGAATCAACGGGGTAAGGGTTCGAGCGAGTTCAGTAATTCGCAACTAACTCAAAAGAGCTCTTTTATAATGGCTCAATTATGCATACTTACGGTGAATGTGTCAAGTGGTCAGGAGAGGCTACAGAAGCAGGAAAAATTCATACCACAGGAGACAGGGCCATACTCAGGATTTTTTTTTGGGGGGACGTATATATATGTATAGAATAGCTAACTTTGGCAAATGGTGGTCAATAGGAAGACGTGTTGATACTTCAGTATCACTGGACAATGTGTCAAGACCCCCTCAACTCCTCCCTAGTTACGGCTCTGACCCTAAAGGACCGACCAGTTCTCTGTTGTCATTGTCAAACACGGTAGCACTCTGGTGTCTTGAACCCAGCTCACACACTGCCTTTAGTGGTGTTAACATTGTGTGTCATGTCTGCAGGTTATCTTTCATTTTGATTATGCATTCTGTTAACTTTTCTACAAATGTTATTTGGAAGTACGGTAGCACCATGCTTGTTGTGCTTTGTTTTCTTATCTTTTTTTACTCTTCTCTTTAACGAAGATCAGTTAAATTGACGGTGCAGTCTAGTAAGTTTAGCGTGAATAAAGGTGCGCCAGTCTTGAGCCTTGGAAACCGGGGCAAGAAGCTTAGATGTGAGAACCACTTGCTTTTATCAATCTGTTTTTCTCATCACCGGCCCAACCAAGCCACCTGATTGAGGTAATTGCTTTGCCTGAGTGTAAACAACTTCCCGTGATGAAGAATGAAGAAACAGGCAGGCTGTTATTAGTGTAAGGTCATAAAGGCAGTTTTGACCTGGTAAGCTGTTTTGTCTGCTTGCATTTTGCAAAATTTCTAGATTCTCCGAGTATAATTCTCGAGAGGGTAAGCATAATCATTTCGCTTGTCAAGGAAGGCGTGTACAGAAACTGAACCAGTATATCAGTGCAGTTTTAAGTCTAAAATATAAAACAAGGTTTTGCATCGTATGATAAGGCAGGAAAGATCTTTTATTAGAGCTCATCGCCATGTACTTGAAGACTTCGTCATGTTAAATGGCATTCATGTTAAACTTTCATGCGCCGATATTCGCATGCCCATTCTATTGACACTAATAAGTATCAAGAGCTCTCTATTACTTGAAGCCCCGCCGCGGTGGTCTAATGGCTAAGGTACTCGGCCGCTGACCCGCAGTTCCAAGGAAGGACCGAATCCCGGCTGCGGCGGCTGCATTGCCGATGGAGGCGGAAATGTTGTAGGCCTGTGCTCAGATTTGTGTGCACGTTAAAGAACCCCAGGTGGCCGAAATTTCTGGAGCCCTCCACTACGGCGTCTTTCATAATCATATCGTGCTTTTGAGACTTTAAATCCCACATATCAATCAATCAATCAATCTACTACTTGGAGGCTTGACTTGTTAGCCGCCACCAATGCGGCTATCAACTGTTTGGAGACCTTTCATAGGACCAGTAATGTAGACAACATATGCCACTGTTTACGTATGCCTGTGACTATATAGCACTATGTTATTGAATGCAAATATATATTTTCCAATAATCACAGAACGTAAGAACATCTGAGCAGCATGTTCCAATGACGTGCATTTAACTGGTGTATTTTTTCCCAGGCATTAAATCAAACTTGACTGCTTGAGTACCTGCTTCTAAGCTGTCAAGGTTCCTACCAGTTTGGTTAGGAAATCACTGGAACGCTACATTCACTTTCTACGTACTTTTGCAGCGCATCGAAATTTGCGGTGATGGGCCTAATGATGTCGCTGGAGCGAGAGCTTTCGCAAACCGAGGCAGGACGAGCCATCCGGCTGACCACCATCTGCCCCGCCGTGCTGTCCCACGGTTTCTCCAACATGGGACTGCCCTACCTGAGTGCATGGTGGGTGCAGCAGGTGTCATTCTTTCATAGGCTTATTTGTGGCGACCTTTGGCATAGCATAAAACATTTACTTAAGCATTAGTGTGCGTGTCAGCATCAACGCAGGCACAGAGTTTTCTAAATATACACTAGAGGGAGCTCTGATGCTGATGATGTCTATGGAAGCTGAAACGCATGGCGCTTCAGCAAGCATGGGAATTATGAGTATGACATGAATTTTCCTAGTCTTTGTATTTTATGTTTGTTCTGGCTTCGCGCGGCCAAAAAAAAAAGGCAAATGTTCCGCAGTTACGCTTCACCACCCTAATCTTTTAGGCTTGCCACTTAAAATCAAGTCACGAAGTGAAAAACAGTTTGTTCTTTCCTTCAGAAAAAAAAATCCAAAACACAGCAATAAACGAAGCCACTTGTGCACTTCGCCGTCGCCAAGCCTGAGGACCAGGCAAATTTATGTCATAACCTTATTTCTCATGGTCCCTGAACCATCGCAGCACCAGTGTTTCCTCTAGCTAATTTTAGGAAACTGTATGAATGCAAGCACATGTTGCACTGTGTGGCACAAGCTAGCCTTTTATTAACATATAAAGGAGTGAAACACCAACTCACATGGTGCCTGTGCGCAAAAACACCGTTTACCAACAGCCCAAATCTGTACAACTGCATTCCTCCTTTTCGTTTTTCTGTGGAAAATGGGCAACTGATCAAACTAAATAGAAGCAGTAGCACCATCTAGATGCAGCTGTGGTGAACTGATGTTGCTGTGCCACTGATTACGAGCGTATCTAAAAAAGGCAGCTATTTCATCGCCAGCGTGTGTCTGGATGTACATCGTTACTGAAATATAAAGGCAAGTATGAGAGCTAACGTAGTATGAATGAGTTGAGCGGACTAGGCTGATGACTGCAGAATGGAAGTGGATGGCTTATGCTTTGGTAAGCACCACTGTGTTGCTCTGATGGCTGCAGCTGGATGAATTTCTGATAGCAAGACAAACCCACATATGTGTTCCTTTGATACAGCTGCCATGTCGGGTTAACGCCAATTGTGGTTGGGTGCCATGCGTTCAAGTTGATTTATGTAGCAGTGTCCAGGGCTAACATCCTCGCAACCACACGCTCATCATATCAACTCATCGCTTCTGGTATTGCTAATACTCATTTTTCTGTTTCCACCATTGTGCAAGTGCAAACAACTGGATATATAAACATCTGCAACTCTTGAACATAAATCTGTGCATGCAACATTTATACACATATTGGGCATCATTTCATGGCGTGTCGCTCAAGGAACAATTACAGCATGGTCACCTTTCCTCCGCATGCTTTGCGTTCCCAAGGTACGCGGGATCTGCTGAATTTTTTTAATGTAGCGGTATAAAAAAACATGTTCAATGTATTTCTATCCACCACAGTCCTTATTTCATTGTTCTCTACAACAGTGTTCTTATCTGGACCAACAAGGCAAACATATTCTAGAATTGTGTCAGTTTTGGCAAGCTGTGAAGAATTTGAATGTTTATAACCAATGCAGAGGCTCGCTATTCCTTTTTTGGGTGTCCAAGGGTGTTATATTTTGTTACTTCACATTCAGTCTAACAAATATTGATTGCGAGAAATTGAACTTGTTACTTGTTTGGGTGTAGGTTCCCCCGAATCTTTCCCCCGGTGGATGCCAAGGTGGCGGCCCGTGCTGTTGTCAGCCGGGTGCTCCGAGACCAGGAGCTGATCATTCTGCCAGAGAGTTTCAACCTCATCATCAAGCTTTCCCTGTGAGTGCTGCTTCTGAAGTAGTCACAGTTGTTAAGGGACAGAAAGTGTAACTACATGCATACATCTTGCACAAGTTCAGCGGGCTTCATTGTCTCGCCAGTCTTGTGTGGCAACCTTGTACACCTCGTTTTGGGGCGGGAACACCGATACCTTCTAATGACTCCACTGTGTGGTGGTGCAAGGTCGGCAAGATAACTTCAGTAGCTGACAGAAAGGTTTATTGTAGCGGCACATAGAAGTACAGAACTTTATATTCTGCCTAGTTGGCTTGAATGTTTGACAAGGCTCTGGAGGGTTGTAACGCTGGCTTCTCCATCTTCTGACTTTTTTTTTTTGTAAGTGGTAAAAGTGTGCGGGATAAGAAATTAGTGTGTGGTAAATTTAATGACCATTTCAAAAGTGTATTTATAAGTGATGACAGTTGTCTACCATGCTTCTCTACAAAACTGCCTTCCCTTCCTGACCTTACTATTTCAAAACATGGCATTCTAAATTTACTGTTAAAGCTTGATATAAAGAAATCCCCAGGACCTGATGGTATCCTGAACTGTTCTTTAAAGCTTTACCCAGAGTGCTGTGCGAAATACTTTAATGTTTTGTTTACAAGATCTGTTAACAAGGAAACATTACCGAAAGACTGGAAAATTTCTAGGGTGAAGCCTTTGCATAAATCAGGGGATAAAGCTTGCATAAAAAATTAGAGGCCAATTTCATTACCTTAAACTTCCTGTAAGCTCTTAGAGCATATCATTTACAAACATACAATTAGTTTTCTCTATGAAGATAAAGTGTTAACAGATAGGAAGCATGACTTTACAAATGGCCACTCGACAATCATGCAGCTCGTTGAGATTGTACATGACTTCGCTAACAGTGTGAACAAAAGAAAACAAACAGATGCCATATTTATGAATTTTAGCAAAGCATTTGATAAGGTCTCTCATGTTAAACTTCTTAAGCCGGGCGCTGTGTTGAAAAATGAAAAAAACGATAGAATGGCTTACAGCCTAACTGACCGCTGTCAGTTCAATGATGTGGATAAAACCGTGTCAGATATAGTTTCTGTCAAGTCTGTCATTCCACAGGGATCCGTTCTTGGACCACTTTTCTTTTTGTTATATATCAACTGTGTGCTATATAAAGAAATAACAAATCGGAAAGACTAGGTTAGCTTAAACAGGGATTTACTATGGTAGTTCGTTGGTGTAAGCAATGGTGCATCAATTTTGAAAAGACTGTGTACATGCGGGTAACATTAAAAAAAGAAGTGCTAATATACCGCATTTACTCGCGTATTGAACCCACTTTTTTTTTTTCAGAAAAGTTGACGTCAGTTTGGGGAGAGGGTTCATTGCACAGGAGAAAGAAGTCATGGGAGTTATAACAGTGAAAATTTTGCATGACCGTATTGCTTATTTTGGCCCGCAAAATGCGCGAAGAATCATTTTTGTTGCTCAATGTTTTTTTTTCTCCCATAATGAATGCGCACGGATCGGACCTCTACATAGCAAGTGATCTCTCGTGGTTAAAACACCTTGACAAAGCGCTAGCAAATTGCAGACGTAAGTTATTCTTTTTAAGGTGTGTAATAAAATAGTCAACACCAGCAGTATGTTTGTTGGCATATAAAACACTCGTACGTCCTGCTTTAGAATATGCCGTCGTCTAATGAGATGTTCACTAAAACCGAATAGCAAACTTTCAAAGCTTACAGTAAAAAGCTGTTCGATTCATCTACAATATGTATGGCCGCACATCAATCACTAACCTTGTATCTCAAAGTGGCCTACCTACTATAAGTAATCGAAATCGTGTATGTTGTGTAAAATTCTTTTTTCAGTTAATAAAAGGTCAGTACAAAATAGACACGTCACACCATGCATATTCAACAAATTATGCTACCAGGCACACACACTCACTAGCTGTTACTTCATTCACTACAACACGTGTCAACTGTTTCAAGTACTCTTTCTTTCCTAGAACGATAGTCGAGTGGAACAAACTGCCCAATAAAACTGTTACACAGGGCTCACTGTCGCAATTGTAGTCACACCTTCAGTAGAAATCAGTTTCCGTGTCTAACCGAGATGCTTCATGCGTTTTTTTTTTCTTTCTTTTTTACTTGTGCTAACGGATATTCTGTGCAATTTGAATTAGAATAATGTTGCTTGTCTTTTTTTGTCTTGAAAGTGCGTCAGTAAGTATTTTTATATGTTTGTTTCCCATTGTTATTTTTCTGTTGTGTTCACCTGTTATGTACCATGCTGCCAAGATCTTGAAGAAAGATCGCAGTATCTATAAATAAATAAATGTTTTGACTCAACTCCACAATTAAGGCCAACTTTTGTTTAGGTACGATTTGACAAACTAGAGCTTTGATATCTCAACCTCTCTAACGTTACCATTTCTCTTGCCTTTTCCAGTATTCTTCCCCACAGTGTGGGCAAGATCGTGCAGGAGTACCTTGACTACATGGTGAACCCCATGACCGATGGTGGCACAGTCTTTTGATGAGCCTTGACCGCCTGTCGTCTCCCTCGCCTCTGGAGCTCGCACATTTGAAGTTTAAGGGTCGACAATGGCAGCGGAGAGAGGTAGAGTGCACACACATAGAGCGTCACTTTGCGCGTGCTCTCCTTCTGTCGATTGTCGTTGTCTCATGCTTTACATTTCTGACATGCTAAACCAACACGCCCAGTCCACCATTCTCACTTCAGGGCTCAGTCTTGAAGTCGCCAAGTCTCGACTCAGCTCGGCTGGGCCAGCTGCAACCTCACTCTACACACCGCCGTTCTCCACGTTCTCCGCTTGAAGGGCTTTACTTTGAGTCATAGAAGGTACGGAAATTTTGCATTTGCTGGCTGTAGACCACTTCCAGAGCCAATGTTCGCGATTTTTCGCTGAAAACAAGTTTACTGTAGACACATGTCTCAATCGCAGGTGCAAACACCAACGAACGCAGCTATGCCACTTGGTTTTGAGTTTTCGAACCTACAGACGAACCTTTGTTGCAGCTACTGGCAATCCCTCCAGAACCTTATCACTTCGGAGGGATTGCTAGTAGTAGTACTACTCAGTTGAAAAAATGTGGTGTGGCTGGCCTTGCTGGAAACTGAAGACAACAAGTAGACTCGCATAGTATGTGGGTTCATATGTTAACGTTTCACGTTTGAATGTTAAATGTTTTTACTTTCTTTACTCCGCAAACGATTTTCCTCTTTGAAGCATTTGTTTGTTTTTAGAGATTTATGCCCAGATCCATCATGTGTTGTTGGGCAACTGCAAGCAGAGGTGTGTTACTGACAAACTTCTGATTTCTTGTACTATATGTGATTTCTAGCACTTCAGGTGAATTTTTTGACGGCTGCCTTGTCTCCTCAGCCTTCAGACGTCTCCAGTTATGGTGTCCCATTTTTATTGTTTAATTAAGAAGTGATGCATATAAGGTAGTCATATAGGTATTTCTCGTTGCCACAGCGTTATGCAGCTGGCTTGAGGCACTAGCATTGTTATAAGGCAGCTCAGGAAACAGAGCACCAACATGTAGCTCAGGAAAGCTTGCTCTGTATGCAGGTCTCCAAGAAGTGCACAGAAGGTTCACATGTATTATATATAGTTATGTTACTTTATATGAAGCACTTAACAAATCCAGTTGATAAATTTTAGTACCATCATCATTTGTGGATTGAGAGTTGTCCATATATTAGTATTATTTTCACATCTTGTTTTGCATGGCATAGGAACTGCCTTTGCCTCTTTGTCAGACTCAACTGCTCAGTCTAGCGGTTCTAGCTCAACTTCAGTGTTTGGCATAGAGCATTGCCTGTGGTATTGTAAATTGCGTTTCGTTCTGTATCATCACTCTGGGGTTTTTTTTTTTTTTTCGTTTTTTTCATGTTTTTTTTTTTTTTTTTGGAGACTGCTTATATGATTGGTGGCAGGCCAGTTTGTCAGTTTTAATGTCGTGAGTCAAACAGGGATCAATAGACTTGGAAGTCCGCAGTGATTATCTTGTCTTCTTCAGTTAATATTCACAAGATGATCTGGTGCTCATTAAGAAGGTTTCATGGCCTAGTGCATTTGCTGGGGGTTAGAGCAGCACTTGCACCGGCTTTAAAATCATTTTACCCCCCCCCCCCCCCCCCCATATTTACAGCAGAGTGCCAACATAACGTTGTTCCTAATTCAATCAGTGCAGGGCAAGCTAAGGAGATACGTGTTTTATGCATTGTCATAGCCTACTGCGATGTGGATCGTCGTTGGTTTGAAAGACAAGGAGGAAAGAATGTGTGGTAGTATATCCGTCCTGTCGCCTGTACCCTTTTATTTCTTATATTTCTTTAGATTTGTGCATTTGCTAGCATCGGTAGTCTCTATAAATAGGTCTTAAACATGATGACCATATTATAGCGCCACACAATTCTTTTCCTAAAGAAAAGGCAGGCTTGTTCAGCACTTTATCGAAAGCATATTGTGCAGTCAAAATATTGAAAAATATGCATTACTTCTTTTGTTATTTTGAGCATGATATCAACATCATACCTCGCATTTCTTTGCACCACGTCCGCTGCTGTGGTGCAGCAATTACGGTGTTCAGCTGCTGACCTGAGCGTTGCGGGTTCGATGCCGGTCATGGCAGTCACGTTTTCACTGGAGGCCTGTGTTTAATAATGTGCACTGTGATGTCAGAGCACGTTGAAGCAAATCGTCTGGCCAAATTTCTAGTGCCCTCCCCTACAGTGTACCTCATAATGGTATTGTGGTTTTGGGATGAAAAATTGCAGATATTGTTATTATTGTTTGTACCACTCATAATCAAAATACCCAAGCAATACAGTAGCTTTCCATTTTAGCACTTCTTCGGTAATTAAAAATGTATGTTTGTTATGAATAGGTATCTCAGTGTAAAATACAAATGTCTGTCCCAGGCATCCTTTATAAATCTTATAAAAGAGATAGATGTTAGCTCGTTGTAATGTTATAGAAGCTGTGCGATTCTGCCATCAACCAACAATTCACATTTTCCGCTCATGTGCAAGCAGTTACGAAAGTTATGTGGATGTGTTTGGCACCACTAGATTGTGCAAATTTGTACCACGGCAAAAGTTGATCCTGAATTGTGGCAAATTAGTGAGTTTGTTTCGCTTGTAGCAGCTGCAGCCCACACACACTGATACTTAGAGAATCCATTTGTTTTACATTACATGTTCAATTCAAACTTGTTCTGCTGTGTAATCATGTTTATTTTTACTTTACATGTATTACAGGACTTGGCATGCAATAATTTGCCCCTGACAGCAAAGTCTTTGTAACGTGGTTTACAGTTATGCCACTTTCTGTTGTAATTACTGGCTGACTGACTTGTGCAGCTCCTCGTCTGGTCAAGGGTGCTTAATCTTGACGTGTTTTACGTACGGAGGGCACTGTGAACTCTCAGAATTTAAGGCGCTGCTTTGCATAACAGAAGGCTGTTAAGACAATGGTGCACATAGCACTTCATGTGGAGTGCATTTTCATTTTACGTGTTGTTTTCACCCGACTTGAACCATCAAGCAACCAGAATGTAGCTGGTAACACCTTCGTTTAGGTACCTGTTTTCTTTTATTCATGTATAAGTATATCCACTGTACAGCAGTAGTTTGCTACTACTGTTTGTTAGAGATGGTCCACACGTGCGTTCTATGGGGCCGGATGTGTTTGTTTTATTTTCATTATTGTCTTTGCTGCCTTATGTGTGTACATGGTGTATGAGCTGCGAAGTATTGTTTGCTTATGCACCAAGCTGCGTCTTCTGCTTCTGTTTAGTAGTTAGACCTTGGCAGTTTTGAAAACACCTGTTTGCGTACATGAGGCCTAAATGTTGAAACCATTATTAAGTGAAGGTTCAAGTCGAGCCTTTGCCTCGTGTTGGGATTCATTGCAAATATTTTTGTCTGTTCCATCCAAACGCAGTGTCAAACAGCGCGTGTCGAGAGTTGTCATCCCTATTCGTGCTGCTTGGTGATATTTGGTGTGGATTAGCACGCAGTTAGGTCAGGAGATTCTTCAAACTCACTCGCTCAGTAGTGCCACATTGATGGCCATCTGCAAGATTGTCTTGCTAGTGTGTGTTACAACTAGCTCCTTCTAGCACGAATTACAAGAGCTCACTGAACGCTGCGCACTTCAGGTAATGTGCTGATCTTCAAAGGTTCCTTCCTGAAGTCATTAACCAGCAGTATTCAGGCTTATGAACCTACTTTTTTTGTGTGTGTGTGTGTGTGTCACACTGTACAATGTAAGCTTCCGAAAATTATTTCCAGTTGATTGATAAAAGTTGGTAACATTCTATGAATGGATGGGTACACTCAGGAATCAAAGTCACTGTACACTGTATTGTTTCTTGTCTGTTTTGCATGGTCCTGTCTGCTGTAGCACCTGAGTCATTGTAGCCTCATCTGCTCTGAAGTAAGCAGCTAGTCTGAGGTGCCCACTTTTCGGCTTATTAGGAAACTTGTCCCATAAGGCAGAGCATTAGAACAGTTTAGAGATCAATCTTGAAACAAATGCAGGGGCCCCGGGTCGGGTGCTCTGCAGAGCTGCCTCAATGCAAAGCATTAACTCATTGCGTAGTAGGCAAGTGTGCATGGTAGGCAATATCCACCATGTTATTAGAAAAGCTTTCTTTATATTTTTATTGATTTGAATTCGTGAAATATAATATTAATGCCAGAGTATATAGCAGATGTTTCACGTTTCTACTTTTGTTCCATTTTATTCTTACCCCGAGATTTTATACATAGTTTGTTATGTCAGCATTATTCAGCATTTACCTTATAGCTTCAGTGTAAAGAAGTCATTTTTCAACATCCTTTCTTCTACTGTTTTAAATCAAAGAAGCTGTTTGTTAGCATAACTGTAGTAATTTTTTTTGTTTCTTATGGGCCTAGTTTGATGCCCAATTCAATTCTTTCATCTTTCTTTATTAAATCTTGAAGTGCAGGCATTTTATGTTAGTCTCGTAGTAAATAACTATCGAGAATGCCTCTTTTATAGCATGCTGATCAAATACAATCACTAGTGCTGTATTTACTTCAAAGGAGTACTGACACAAAATTTCGTGGCCGAGATAGCCTGCGGGATCAATTCCCATGAACATGTGTGTATCTTCTGCAATATGTCAGCATCATATATAGCTTTGAAGGTATTTTAAAGGTATTTTGAAGTTTGCAGCAGCGATCGACTTCATCGGGCTATTGACACCCTCAAAGGGGACCCTTGAGGACGCCCTACTTTCCTCACGTGAGCACGCTGCAGCAAGTTACGATGACGTCATAGTCGCTGTTTTTCTTAGGTCATGTTTTCCCCAGCAGACTATTACTCGGCAGCTGCTCGCGAGTCTGTGGTCACAGCGCAAGAGTTGAAAGTTTTCTGTTCGATGACATTGCTGTCCTGTTTGCTGTTCGAAAAAACTTCTAGATGTGAACCGCCCAGAAGTGTTCCACAGTTCTGAATGCTGACATGGTCAAGCATTGCACCCGCTAGATCGTGATAGTTGCACCCTGTGGCTTGTCATTTTTGAAACTTAAACTGACACTGGTCGGTAATAATGGGTCTGTAATTGATTATCTGCCACGCACTGCAGAAAACGATGGAAGACATTGCAGCAAAAAACGCAAGCCTAAAATTATTGTGTTAGTGCCCCTTTAATAGCTTAGGCCCTTTGGCACTGACAGTTAAAAGTAGGGCACCCTTATATTCACTGCAGCTGTTACATTGTTATTATGCATGGGTGGGCACATTTAATTATAGTTATTGCTTGGTGATGCTTATGTAGTCAACATTGGTTTTGTGCAGGCAATGCTTGCTCATAGGAAAAGTGCTATGTCTATATGTTTATGCTACAGGTGGTCTAAATGATGTTGTAGCATTTATTGTATGTTTACAACGTATTGTATTTTATACAAAGTCAACAAGGTGTGTTCAATTAGGTTTGCACTCCACTCAGATGTTCTCCTTTTTTTTTTTCATGTGATATTGCCAGTGGTTTGTGGTGTTGCGAAACCACGTAAATGTAGCCTCAGCAATTATTATATTACGGTAAAGGGCATTTTCTCTCAAATTATTGGTATTGTAGTCCCATGGGCTGTTACACTAAATAATCTGAAGGGCACACGAAAGTGGCATTTCTAGCTTCAGTTACCATCTTGCTTGTACAGCTACAACAACGATGGATTGTATGTATGTGCAATGTTAACGTGTACGCATTGACTGCCTCGCCGGCGAGCGCATTACAGAAAAATCAGTGAGGATACATGTACGAGCACACTGAACACTTCAAAGCAATTTTTTCATGCTTGGCTGCTCTGAGAAATGGACCAAACCCCATATTTTTGAGAATGATATTATTTTGTTCTTTCTTTTCTTGCGATTGGTGCCATCAACTTATCACTTCGCAGTTGCCTTTTATAATCCTTTCTTGGCAGTATGCAGAAAACGGAATGGAATGCGATGATATGCTCGTCAGGCTTTGTAGTCTATAGCTCTTGCTTTCGTTCCTGTGAGCATTTAGGACAAGTATTGTCGGCATCAGATGAAATGCGAACAGCGACAAGCGTTTGCTGTGGTGTAGTGCACACCATGCAGTCATCCCCATGGACAGGCATGCACATTCAGGCTGGTATTGCACAGCCCATATGCGTACCTGTCTATGGTAATGACGTGTACTATACCATTTCAAACACTTGCCAGTGTTTGTGTTTAATTTGACACGAATAATACATCTCAGCTCTACAGGCTGAAATGTGTTGGTGTGTCCGTTATTCCAAACAGCGAGAAGAGGGCACTTGTAGTGATGTCGACAGCTGGGCTAGTTGGTCCGGTTTCGTATTATTTAAAGTGGTGCAAATGACAAGACACATATATAGTGGTGTAGGCAAATTGTAGTGTTCCCGTTTGTGTTCATTTCTGCTGCTTTAAATAACAGAGAACACTTGCACTGTCCTGATCATTGCAGGCTTACATTTATCAATTCAGCTGTCAATCCTGGTTTCTTAATGCTAAAAATTTGATGTGTGTACATTATTATCATTGTGTTAAAAACATTTGAGTTAGCACAAAGATATTTATTTGTTCTAAGGGTTTGAATTCAACTTTCAGTTTACTTAGAATAAATAAGAACTTTGTGTGGAGACTACGGAGTAGCTATCTTTTGTGTAATGTGCCTTAATTATAATTTGTTCCACTTGCTGTAGTACATGTGCCCTGATGGAGCATTTTTTCTTGTTTAATGTTGTGATGGCTACTGTGAAAAAATGACTAAATCATTTTTGGATGGTTATTTTTGTGAGATAGCAGAGTGCTTTATTATAAGCAGGCCAAAACATTTTAAGTGCACTATTTTTGACAAACTGCTGTGAGAATTCTGTAAATATTGGTGAACAAAAATTAAGACTTGCTGTATAACATCGATACACCTGCCTGTGTATGTGCCGTGCTCAAAATTTACCATTTAATTTAACGAAGTTTTTTTTTTCCTGCTTTAACAGTGCATCTGATAGTCGGGAGTGCCAGAAAAACTCTGGGGAGTAAGTATAGTATAAAACTGTAATTTTGAGCTGTAGAAAAACAAACCCCCCTTTCTCTCGACCTTCTTAAAATCTTGTGCCAAGTGACTGTACCCACCTCTACTGAGGTATTTTTCTTTTTCCACATGATTTAGTCTTAGAGATGAGAAAATTGTTCATTTCTTCTTTTTCTTTACCTGTTGTATGCTGTGGCTTGCAAAAGAAAAAAAAGGCAAATAATTTGCTCCTCAAGAGGGGTAATCTTCCCATTTCAAAACATTCAGATACAACTTTAAAAAGCAGCAGCATTTCCCCATCAGAGGCTGTAAGCATACATGGCTGTACTAATTAGTGTACACTTTAAAATTACATCAAAATATCAACGGTTCGTGGCCCCACTGTCGGAGAACATAACCATGTGTATGGGCTGTATTATTTCCATAGTCGTACTTGGAATCAGCTGCCACACTTCAGCCATCTGGGCAAGGCCTCTCCTGTCTTTTCAAGCTGTATCTAGCTACAGTAATTGCCTTTGTGAACAGCTGCGGGTAAATTATGTAATCACTATAATGGAGATTTTGTCATCACATTCCGACCACCTTTTAACCTTTTGCACCTTTCATCGCAACGTTGAGGCATCACTCATCATTTGATCTCATTGTGTTCTTTATTATTGCACCACTCCGCACCTTGGGCTTATGACTGCCTTTGGAAGCAAAAACTGTCTCCACGGACAACAAACTTTGCACTGTTTTCGCCTGTCTTCCAAACTGTTAATACATTTTCTGGTTTTAGGTCCTTTAGGTTTAAGGACCTTGCCTGCTCATACTGAATGTATGGAGATGTTAAATAAAGCCGTTTTAGTCAAACATGCGAGGCTTGTCAATTTTTTCAGCTTGCACTTGCAACTTTAAGGCCAAGGTCTCCTTTAGCATTACATAAATGTTCAATATAGCAAAGATTAAGCAATGAAAAGAAGTATTAGTACTCTGGAATTCTGTTTGTAAAGTTGTGCCTTTATAAATTTAAAGCTTGATGCAAGCCTTCTAATATCTAGCTGGCTCAATAAGGTCAGCCATTTCGATCTAACCCTATCTAACTCTTTGCTACGGGTTTGTGCTCCTGGCTCAGAAATCTATAAGCATTCTGCAGCGTCTTGTGGCTTTCAACGCCTTCAACTTGCTAGTTTCATTTTATGTCATCTGCACACAGACTCCAGTTCCTTTTAGCCTGTTGGGTCCTCATGCTTCTTACGAGTGACAGTACATTGATAGCTGATAGTAAAATTTATTTGCTAGCATAACCCATCAAGTTGCCATTACGTTGTTGAGTTTATTTTAGAAAATTTTTTACCTTGTCGTGCAGGACATAGCTGAAGGCATAGTGAGGAGCCAAGCAACCCAACACGTAGCAACCATACAGTTTCCTAAAGTTTACTAGAGGAAACTGTGGCGCTGCAATTGTTCAGCGAACATGGGAATGATGGGTAGTACACAGATTTGCCCAGTCTTCGTACTTGCAGGCGACGAATCGTACTTGCAGCTTTGTTTATTGCTGGTTTCAGTTTGGTTTCGAAAGAAAGAACGAACCTTTTTGAATTCGGTGACCCGATCGGAAATGGTAAGCTTAAAAGAATATAGTGGCGAAGCGCAACCGCTGAACATTTGTTGATTTTCGTTTCGCAAGAAAACAGCTCCAAGCCATACGAACACACACGGAGCCAGAAGCAGACCAGAAATAGAAAAATTAGACAAATCTGTGTACCACCCATCATTCCTATGCTCGCTAAAGCAACATCTTGAATGGATAGTTAACTGAAACGTCTAACGGTTGTCCAGGTTAGACTTTCTAGCCGTTTACTTCTGCCGCCGTACACGAATTAGACTGGCGAACGCCACGCTAAAAGTTGGCTGAAAAGCGTTCATAAAAGACGTTCATAAAGCGTTCATAAAGACGTTCCTAAAGAAAAGCGTTCATAAAGACGTTCTCGGAATTTTGTGTAATGGCTTCAAGTCATGATATCAGTCCGCCGCGGTGGATCACACGGTTACGGCGCTTGACTGGCCCGAAGGAGGCGGGTTCGATCCCGGGAGTCGAAATGCTATAAAGGCCCTTGTACTGCGCGATGCCATGCACGCATCACCGGATGGTGAACATTTCCGGAGCTAGCCCTCGACTACGGCGCGCCTCATAATCGTATCGTGGTTTGGGCAAGTAAAACCCCAGATATAATTAATACAACATAAATATTAGCTAGATTTCTACATGCTCAACTCTTTTGATCTGTTATCTTTTTCACATTTTAAAAGGACGCTTTAGCGCGAGCATGAGACCCATTTTTCAGTCATAATCTGTTATACGCGGGTTAATGCTTGAACATTCACAGATAAACTGGCGAAATTTTAGCGTGTTTGGTGTAGCAATTAATTCATTAATGAATATTTTTACCAACACGCGGGTGGCCTGATAGCAATGTTATCGTACTCGCGAGCCGTGACGTAACTATCAGCTGGCTGTGCCAGCTGGTTGTGCATTCCGAAGAACGACATTGTTGTGTTCGTAAGCTGCGCATGAAGTCCAGATATTTTAGCTCTCGTCTGCTTGGCGCCGAAACATCGCAGCGGGGTGCAAAAGGGACAGTTGCCCTCACCTTAAGCCTCTTCAAAACTTGCCCTCTGCCAATTCTACGCCTGCGCTTTCCCCCTCCCCCAGCTGCGATGCAACACTGGTTTTCACCCCCCAAGAGAAGATCCTGCTGACGACCATGCACCGAAATTCAACGATTTGCAGGTGCTGAACCTATGGTACAAGACGACGGCACTGCTCATTGCTGCACGTGATGTCACAGGTAAATCACGGGCACAATGCCCAAATTAAAGGCGGTCGCCGGTGGTCGTTAACGCCAGCGACTTCTAAGGGCCTGTTTTGCACTTAAATATTCTTTTGCGGCCTACTTTTCATATCTGTATACAATAGACCTACATCTAGTCTTCACTGAAAACCTCAGTTTCTTATGTGATGTCGTGGCCCCTTTAATTGTGCAGGGTGGCGTCGCTACACCCATGCAGCCGGAGTCGCATGACCCTATCAGACGAGGTGTGACCGTACTACACCGTGTCAGCTTGACCCGTGAAGTGTCGCGCTGCTATACTCGACGGCGCGTGTTCGATTCCTGGCTTTGGCGACTACATTTACAGGGGCGCGAAATGCAATGAACACCCATGCTCTTAGATTTATGCGCACGTAAAAACGAAACCAAAATGTTGTCAACGTTACTCCGGTGTAGAGCATTGCACGGGCCTGGGCGGGCCTGAAAGCTCGAGCTTGAAAGTGCGGGCTTGAGCCGGGCCTGGGCTTGATGCTACAGGCCTGGGCCGGGCTTGAGGCTGCGGGCCAGGCCTGGGCCGGGCCCGCTCATATAAAGGCCAAATTCGGGCCTTCGAGCACACGCGAACGTTATGCATTGCATGGTCTAAGGTATTCGCTGTGATCTAGTCCATGCGAACGCAGTGCAATGAGAAAGATAACTTCCTAAATTCAAGGTGAAACCTGTTCTTAGAAGACGTCAATACGGCCACGTTGACGGAGGTCGTTGAATTCTCGGAGGCCTTCAATGACGCCATGCAGCGAAGAGCTTAAGCAGGACAAAGTAGTAACGCTACCCCTCGTACTGCTGTACTATCCAAAACTGAAGAAGCACTTAACTGCTGTTTAGACAGACTTACCATAAGTGTGCAAGCTCATGTCGAGGACGCTACAGAATCTCTTCAAATGAAACTGCCCCTGGGAGAGCTTCACAATATGGCAACGTTCTCATGGCCGCCTTTCCGCTATGCATCTTGATCCGCGTTCTTGATGATCAGGAGAGGAAAACTGTTCACGACAGAGAACGCGAATTGATGTACATCTGCGTTTGCCACAAGGAGAAGCGAGCAGAGACCAGCCAGATAATGAGCCTCAGACGCTGCGGAAAGTTGACCAGCCGACAGTGCACTTCACTGTTACCTCCGGGACAGCCACTTTTGTTGTGATATTGAGAAACTGCTTTAATGATGGGAAGCCCAGTGTAGAAAATACCGTGGGCTTTCGTTTCTTATGATAATATTCCAAAAAAAAAAAGGTACTTGCATCCCATCCGAGAGCGCTATTTTATTGCAGCTGGGTCCGTACTCCAAGACAAGAAGACCTGCTTGAAGCCGTACAGCCTGAACAACTTGCTGGTTTAGCTCAAGAACATGTAGATTTTTGTCTGGCCTTTTCACATTCCTGTTCCTATGGCATCATTTTCGGAGGGGGTCTTTTTGTGCCACTTGGTGTTATTTGAAGCGTATTTCTTATGTTTGTTTTGTGAAGAAGAGGGAAACTTTCATCAGAAATAGCATCAAGTATGGTCTGTATAAACTTGATTATGTAATTATATTCTACCTGGCGATTACGTTTGCGTGACGATGTTATAGTATGAACGATTTATATTCCATCTGCTTTGGGTGGCTGTTCACCATATATAACGTTAACGTTTCTTGTCTTGCTGCAACAAATTATTAATCAGGAGCCTCTTTGAAAAAAAATGTGTAAATAATGTTTACAATGCTAGTGTTCAATGTTTCCAATGCGCTTTCCAGACATTTTGTTTAATTTCTTCGAGTACTAAAACCCACATGGTGGCTGATATGCCGTAATGAGTATAATCGAGCCCCAAGATGCGATTAGAGTCACTCTTTGAAGACGCATAACAGGACTTATGGAGGTGTCTGGTTAACCAATGAACAAATATCAATATTTTGAAAAAAAATAATAACGCAGCACCTCAAATATTCTCATACTCAGCAAAAAAGCAAAAATGCGTATAGGCAACGGTAAAAACTGTCTTCGATCTTCAAATACAGTGTGATGTCATCAGCGAATCCTATCACCTTCACTGTACCACTTGCAGGTAGTGGGAGGCCTCGGACGTACGGATCATTAAGTATATGGGAAGCGCAGGAATGTTTCGAGACAAAGCGCATAAAACACTGAAAGAGGGGTTTCCTCTTTCAGTGTTTTATCGAACCTTTTTATAACCATCAAGGAACAACGAGCTGCGTTTGTGAGAGTATGCGTTTATGAGGAGCTCAGCGAAGTTTTGCGAGAAGCCTAATGCCGCCATTAGCGAAATGTGTAGCTGTGCTCAAGGCGATCGAATGCCTTTTATTGATCAAGGGACACCAAGAAAGAGCCCACGTGCTGATCTCGCTATCGTGTACACAATGATGTCGTGCGTAATAAAGGAGAGGCTTTGAATTTTTCTTCCCGTAATCAAACACGCCTGATGATGTCTTAGTGAAGGCATAGGGCTTCTCAAGCGCCGAGTGACAACCGCTGCAGGCGTAATCCGTCTCCATTCCTCCGGGTGAACTGAGGATGGGTTACGTTTCGGCATTTAAACAATACGGCCGTCATGAAAGCTATCCGGGAAACCAAACTTCTCAAAGCAACGCCAAATAATTAACAGTGGTGAAAGTGGAACCAATGTCATCCCAGAAAGCTAAATAAAACTCAACGGGCAACACATCCGGCCCTCTGCACCATGCACGCTTCATAGAAGGCGGTGCCTCTTTCACCTCATCGCTGATGGACGTGTAAAAAGTTGTGCTGCTACCTCTAGTGGAAATTGAGGCAGACCGCTAAGCATGCATTGTTAATGTCTCATTGGTATCATGACGCGTTGACATAGTCGAACAAGCCATGTCTTCGTAATGAGCCAAGCAGAGTGATCTATCACGTGCAGGTAGCGACGCAGCGGGAAGGGTATACCTCCGTAACGTATGCTGTCGGGCTAATTGGTGTGTAGCTGTGTAAAACATCGTTGGCGGAAACTTAAAAGAAGACGAGGGAAGAGAGTTTGAAATGCGCTTTTCCGAGTCTCTTCTCTCGTCTTCTTTCAAGTTTGCGCCAACGGTGTTTTACACGGTGGGAAGGGATTTAGCGGCTTGAGTAATCAACGGATTCGACTATCTGAGAATTGGGCTTTTCGCTAAGCGCAGGACTTAGGGTTCACTCGTCGATTACGTCTGCAACGCCAAGAAGTCGCGATGATGCTGCGATAAGGTGTTGGAAACGTCTCCGTAGATCGCTGCCATGCGTGCACCAATAAGGAGTTAGTCACTCGACGCGAAGAGCAATGCGTAGCTTTGTGGCAGTGCACTCTTAGGAAAAAGGTGGTAGTACTTGCTAACTTTGGGGTAGTAATGGTTTGTCACATATGTTACAACCCTGGTAGTAAGCGCAATTAGTAATGGCGAGGGTGGTAACAGTTACTACCTCTGCTGTTACTACCATCAGTTAGTAACTGTTACTACCCTAGCCGTTACCACCCATTGGTAGTAACTTTTAAAGGTCTAGAGAAAAAAAAAGTAGTAACCGATACTACGCAGGTCATGCATTTTGGCATATTATTTCTCCACTGTTAATATTGGCTAATTTCAATGTCTTACAACTAGACAAATTCGCTTAAGAAGCGGGGTGTGCCATAAATGCGAAGAATGTATAGACCAAAGAAGTTCACTATTTTTTTACGTTCGCTTGCTCTCTGGCGCGCCGATGCTGACGACTTGAACACTTGCTCAACTTAGGCGCAAACTTAACTATTAATTTTCGCTTGTAGACTCCGCATCTGTTTATTACTGCTAGGTTATTTCGCACGCAAGTGATCACGCCGAAACGTGATGACAGTACAAGCAAACATGCATGTTGTGCCAAACGAGGTTCTGCTGCCCGTCTTGGCATTAGCGGATGGCGCGAGTCTCATCAAGTGCAAGCGGTAGCTGGCTCTGGTGGAAACGATACTGCAACATGGCCATGCCAATTGGACAATGATATGCAAGTCAGAAATCCACCATGACGTTCTGCACGAACTGCTCGATGATTCATCTCCAAAGGATGAATCTCGACCTGTGCAAGTTGACTGGTTCAGTGTATATAAGTGTTGGTACAGCACAAGGGTTGTTTCAAAGCTTTCCTATCACATTCGCAACCTGAGACCTTTCAAAGAACAAGTGACGTGCCTCAAGACATCAGGGGATGTAACTGTAAGTGACCACACGTCAGGAGTCATATTTGTTTGGAATGCTCGGAACGGCTGACCGATAGACTTGATTGAAGCACGTGCAGATTCAATTCGGGTTCTCACATTGTTCAATCTTCGTGGCCCTGCTACAGACCAGCATCGGCGCGCCGGAGAGTGAGCGAAGTTTACAATTTTTTTTACGTATACATGTAGTAAGAAGTAAGCGTGGGGCATATATAACCCCTACTTTGCAGGGGCATGTCGGGCACAGGGGAGTCCTTGCGTTTCAGAATGAATTTTTACAAATATGAACCTATAGCTATATGTTATACTATCTGGTTACGTGTGTTTGGGGACGTAGCACAAGACTTTTAATCAGACATGCTTATAAAAATTATATATCATATTTATTTATTATAAAATGGCCACAAAAATTATGTACAGTGGCCAAAGCAATGTACCGAACTCGTTCTCAGTGCATTTGAATCCTTCACATGACTAATATAACTTTGTTGAAAAGGTAATAATCGTTTTAGGGGTTTGTCACACCAAAACAATGATAATATTTGGAGACACGCCGCAGTGGATTAACTGTGACTGTCCTCGAGGCTAATTGTGACCGTCTGGTTATTTTGATCTGCCGGTCTTGTTAATATGTGCTGTAATTTACTAAGTTTGTTGTGATTGTCCAATACGATACGTGTAGAACTTGCTTATGGCTCGTTAACTTGTACTTCTTCGTTGCGACAATATCAGAATGACGTTTACATATCTCGGTTGCGTAATTTAAAACAAAATGTATTTTCGTGATCTATGGATACCTTCTGCGTCATTTTTCTGTGTAATGATTATACGTCGAGACGATTCCTCTCATAAATTATCAGAATCGCATTCACACGCTATATATTGGAATAGATAGTCAAAAGCCGGGTAGCAAAGAGGTAGTAACGGGGCAAGAAAGGTAGTAACGGCTGCAGTTACTACCTCTTTCATTTCTGTTACTAACTGTTTACTAACGTAGGTAGTAAAGAGGTCGCAAAAAGTTAGTAACGGTTGCAGGTAGTAACTGTTTACTAACGTAGGTAGTAAACAGGTAGCAAAAGGGTAGTAACGGTTGAAGAAAGGTAGTAACCACTGCAGTTACTACCTATTTGCCTGCAGTTGCTACCTTTTTACCAACGTTTCTTTAAGAGTGTGTCATGCAAGTTCTTCCGAGATTCGCCGTCTCAAAGCAAGCCATTCAACTGAGCAGTGTAAACGCAACTGCACCTTGAGCACGTCCCATGATTCTGGGCTGAATCCAAAAAGGGAGGCGCGCATGAGTTTGTAGACTCTTTCATTGTTTATAAACACGGCCCCTTGATGACATCCGCTTTCGTCCACCGATGCGCCAAAATAGCATCGGTCGGCAAGAAGAGCTTTCGGAAGTAGCCCGCTGATTTTATACACTTTCTTTTCCTGATTTGGCAACATGTATTCAAATATATATTCTTTTGAGCTAGATAAAAATTATACGAGTTTCCCTTGAGCCTTACACACGCTTCCTTCATCTGAAAAATTGAAGAGAGACATTTATTACGTTTAAAAGGACCTTGAAAACGTAATTTCAGTTTCGACGTAAGGAGCTGGTAAATGAGGTGACCGGAAGTTTTCTGGGGTACAATGCTTGTGACCTTGAAACCGTCTATATAGACAAACTGAAGCGCGAACAAGCGTCATGCAGAGCACGAACATCGAGACGCCATGGTCTCACTGACGAAGAAAAGGGAATCCAACAAGACTCCAGTGCTACTGGTCGATAATCGGAAAACAGGGGATGATGGTGATGGTAACACATAGCATCGAGGTACACATAGAAAGCTAGCGCACTTGGCACGTAGAAGCGATGCAACCTGCTGGACGACGAATTTAATTTCAAGCTGTGTTCAGTCGAAGCCAATCCTGTGTTCGGAAGGCACTCTCTTCGCGCTCCTCTTCGTCTTCTGATTCGCTCGCCAAAACGTGCGCCCGAAGCGCGCTTCAAGCTTTGAAACCTTGAAACTTCGTTCATTTCAACATTCGAGATCTCGAATGCGCCGACTCTCCGGCGTGGGATGCAATAACTCGGATGGTCTTCGCCGTGGTGGTCTATAGTGGCTGAGGCACTCGGCCTCCGATCGGGATCGAATCCCGGCTGCGGCGGCCGCATTTTCGATAAAGGCGAAAATGCGTGAGGTCCGTGTGCTTATATTTGGGTGCACTTTAAAAAATCACCTGGCGGTCGAAACTTCCGGAGCCCTCCACTACGGCGTCTCTCATAATCATATGGTAGTTTGGGGACCCCATCAATTAATATAATAACTTGGATGGGCTAGAGAACGTGCTCATAGAGGGTACGTTCTCTCGATTACGAGACGCGTTTGAGAACGAATTGACTTGTAGATTTCAATTTTTTTTCATGCGCCTTTTGAGAGCATTCTTGGGGACACGGAAAAAAAATCTATGCAGCGCGAATGAAGGTTGTCATGTCCTGAACAGCAATCGGTGCTTTTTCATGCCGTTTTCCTCCCAGGAAGCTCTCTACATATTATATTCTCTTGTACGTGCAAGCCTCCCTAAACAAAGAAATATAATATATAATGAGTGTAAGTAAATGGTTCTATTAATAAGATTCTTTCTAAGACGATTCAATGCCTTCTTATCGCGTTTTGCCCTTCTCACATGCTCGAATTAAAAAAAAAAAAGTTTCCGCTTTGGATAACGGCACCAAATGAACTAAACTTTCTGTGGCGTGTAGTTATAGCACAGGATAACAAAATAACTACTTACGTCGCCGTACTGAAAAGCTTTCTGCACAGATCGGAAAAGCTGACCGAACAAAATTTCGCCCCTTTTTGGCGGGTCTCGAACACACATCAGCCGTGCACTTTTTCCCACGTGAACACTGTGAACAACCAGTAACTTTTACAACAGAAAACGTAGACAACTATAGCGACACTTATCACTGAAGTAGAAAACTAAAGAAAAGAAGTTTTCGTATTCGCGATAGAGGTCGACAAAGTCAAAATGTCGTGTTTTGACCCGTGTCTCATTTTACCCCACCGAACCTTAAAGTATAAGTGTGTGTTGGCCATAGTGGGTCAAGGAAATTTCCTGAAACTTGGTTCGTTAGACCTCTGAGGCGCTCAGGAGACAATGTACCTCATTTTTACGGATTGAAATCTACGTAAGAGCTAGTATGCCATGTCAAAATGTGTGGCGTCAGAGCGAATCGGCGCAGAGCGTCCATTTAAGTGCCGAGACAGTTCCTCTTAGAGAAACACATCGAAAATGTTTATGTATACGACGAGCTCTGCAAGTCGACTCGGCCTTGAATATTTGTAAATTTAGAAACCTTTTCGTTTTTCTCACGAAGGGTTAGTAACCTGGTGAATGTCTTTTTTTTTTCGTTGTTCTTCCTCTCCCCTCATGACTATGTACGGTGTTCCATCGCTCTCTTGATTGCATGTTTCCAGTGTTTGTTAATAACAGACTGTGGTCGTTACGGTTAATCAATTAAATGTACCGGGTCCTCCCCGAGAAGAGTGATGGAGAATAAGCGGCACCGTGCAGGCTTTGCTTGCAGGCGGCGGCTCCCCCATACGAAGTTAAATGTCCGGCTATATAATCGCTGACAAAATGGGCTTGGGCTGGCCAAGTAATGGCTCATTAACTCTCCCCACTGCGCCGCTCCTGGAACTCTCCGCACAAGCACCCAGTGCACGTGCTTCATACTTTACTGCAATTTTCCTTCTAACGTTAAACAAGCATGCCTGGAACCGCTTTCCTGTTCTCATGCTCGCGACCTTCAAGCCAGCATTTCATAAAGCAGTTTTGCGACCACAAGCAGCTTCCGTATAGGTAACTCTATACTATATTTAGTTGTTGCCTGAAACCGCCTCATTCTGCAATATCATACGAATGAATGAATGAATGAATGAATGAATGAATGAATGAATGAATGAATGAATGAATGAATGAATGAATGAATGTGTGGGATGAATCAGTGAGTGGGCGAGTGAGTGCAACTTAGCGGCGAAATTTAGAAACGCCAGCTTCTTCATCCTTTCAGCTCTGGGGCCATCTTTGATTGCAACATCCAATGTGTACCCGCGGATTATCATTGTCCCGCATTTAGAGTTATACCTTAGGAAAAAAAAAAGACATCCAGGATAGACAGAATCAGCGATAAGTTTCGCAGCGTCAGGTGGTCTGCATAGCGGACTTGTTGCCGTGGGCCGGGGTTCGATTCTTTGTAGATAAAAGCGAAATGAAAAAAAAAAAAGTTGGGAATCAGATTTCGCGTTACAGATCTCGTAAGTGTAAAAGCGCCAGGTAGATATTGTCTTATACCTACATGTAGCACGTAAAAATTTAACACGTGTGTGCCATAGTTTTTCAACCTTCAGAAAAAGCTCCTTCATTGCTTCGGGATCGTATACCTTTTTTTTTTTTTTTTGGAACTCCACGATTGGTCTCTCTGGAAGCATGCATGCGTGCTAATGGCACAGGCCGGCAAAATAAATTGAGCCCACCCGGACTCGCTCGAAAAAGACGCTTTTCGCTCGAGCTCAGACCCACGAAACATTTCGTGAGCTTGACTCACTCGAACTCAAGCTCATCAAAAGTTTTCTTCGAACCAACTCGCTTGAACTCACGAATATTTTCGCAAACCTGACTCACTCGTATAAACTCCGACTCACGACTCAGTTTGAGTCTGTGTGAACCTGAGTGGGCCGACTCGTGAGAAAGTTTGCCTACGTATGACTGACGGGCAGCCTCTTAATGGGAGCTTTTTATTTTTTTTACTTAGTACATTCTGCAGTGTAGATCAAGCAGGAGGGGTGAAAAAAAGAAACACAGTGGAAACAAAGTGAACAGGTTTGTACAGCTAGTTTTCTAACTATATATCCTACGCGACAACTGAAAAACAAGTACATACTAAGGAGAGTGAAATAAATATACGCTACTAACTACTTGCACACATTGCTTGAAACAGACTCAAGTGCACAAAAGTAAAGCAACACAACAGAAATCTCGAGATGACGTTATCTATAGCATGGTATTAACTATGTTGTCTAAGCGAAAAGATGCTCTATAGCATTGAATAAATGCGTAGCTAGAGTGAATAACGAATGAGTACGGTGGTAACAACTTTATTAAAAACTCCAGCAAATTTGCGGCTTTCAGTAGTTTTCTCGCAGGCACAGCGTTCTCAGGCAGCGCTGCCAGCCATTGTGACGTGTCAGAAAAGGCGTTCGTGAAACGCACTCCTCAATTCACATTCGGCAAGGAACTATTGTCTCGTTTCAGGATGGCGTATTCAGATGGACTGCGTAGCCGTGGAGGGGCGAGTGGATATGGTTGAGACTTGTGCGCAGAACGCCGGGCGTGTCACACGTGTATCGTGACACGTATCTCCGTGGCTTGATCAGTTCTTGGCTGCGGATGACAGTCCCTGTGCGGCAGCTTCGCCAGAACTCGTGGCATCGCTACTGACGTGCTCGTTGTTTATAATAATATCATGGTTTCGGCTCGTAAAACCCGGAAACTTAATTAAGTATAACTTAACCAGCGGGCTGTACGTGCCCGTGGCCCCCACTGTCTCAGTTGTCTATGACAGGCCAGAGAGTTCTCGCAGCCACCTGCGCAAGCTGCCTCGGTCGAGGCGTAAGAGGCTGGCCCTATATCGATCTCGTCTCGCGTATATACTTCGTGCTTCACGCTCGCCCGCGCGACGCTCAAGACCCCCGCACAGGGAGCGACCCAATGAGCCGTAATGAGCGTCCCCAAGCCGCCGTCAAGCTTCTCGATCCCTTCTCGCGGGACGGAAACGGCCATCACATCAGCGGACGGCGAGTTCTCTAGAGATACCGCGCGGTCCGCGGTGAAATAGAACAGCGCAGAAAGCTCCGCCAAAGAGACGACACGAAAATTGTGCTTCTTTACGGCCAAATATGATTATTTTATCGCGATAGCAATTTTGTATGGACACTCTCGGCTTAATTTTGCCGTCGGCGTCACTTACCGTGTATGTATGCGTATATATATTTTTCTTTTCTGCAACGAAGGAATGAAGGAATAAAGGGAGAAGGCAGGCGGCGTAAGCGCGCGTGGGTGCGTCTAGGATTCCACTACGAGAGGGAGGTCGAAGGTCTGTCACCCTTCACACGCACGGCCATGGCAGTCCAGTTTGCTACACTACGCTGGGGGAAAAGGAAAAGGGGAGTGAAAGATGAGAGAGACAGAGAAAAAGAGAGAGGAGCGAAAGAAAAGGAAAAATGAAGGAAGGAAATTGTCAATATATGCGTTGAAACTTAAATGGCGGTGGCACTGCAGCACAACAGTCACTGGTGTTGGCATATGGAATATAGCAAGACGATGAAAAATGTTCATCTTGAAGTTTTTGGCCCAAGCACAAGAGGACGAACATGAGAAGCACGAAAATGAGAAACACATGGAGGAAAACGCACAAAATGAATATGTTCCATGCAGCTAAAGGCTGAACCGCAGTTTTTGTTGAAAGAAACTGTCGATCCGCAAGTGCCCAGAAACTAAACCAAGAATCAATGCTATATATCATACGCTACCTCAAAGTGTCTCTGCGCTCGTACTATAGTTTCTATTCAGCTTTTGTCAGCATATAAATATATAGTTAAGAATGACATCCGCTACAGCATGAATTCTACGCGTAAAATTCTTTGGGGGTCCTAAATGCCTTTTAGCTAACATTGCCAAACGCTAAGTTTGGTGACGGGAAAGCGAAAGCTACGACAGATGACATTCTGGTAGCCCCCCATGCACCAGCTCATGATGAACACCGAGGCGGCATGCAAGTTTCAGAATTTGTTGGCTGCAGTCTGTATCTGTATGGAATGCTTGGGCTGCGTTTCATTTTTTTTTTTTTTGCGTAGCCGTATATATGTGTGAGTCAATCGTACAGTAACACTAGCGAATATGCCGTCGAGGTGTCAAAGCGTTGTTTCACGACCTCGCCATACGAAGTGCTGCATTAGAGTGGCCTCGCATATGAAGTGCTGTATTGGAGCGTGCAAGGTCGTGTTTTTTTCTGTATTAAATTCGCTTCTATATATACTGCAAAACCAACCGCACATCGAGCTACTCTGACGTGAAGAGATTCTTTGTACTATTCTCGCTTACAAGTTGTGCCCTCTGTGTAGGTAAATGCATCGGAACGCGTCAGTCACGGTACCAATCGTACACATATACCCGTGTAAAATTCGTGCCGTTTTCACTGATTGGTTGACCAGTGCAGAGCTGTTCGATTATTAAATGCGAAGCATTTCTTTGCGTTCTGTAAGCACTTCTGGCATCTATCTATCTATCTATCTATCTATCTATCTATCTATCTATCTATCTATCTATCTATCTATCTATCTATCTATCTATCTATCTATCTATCTATCTATCTATCTATCTATCTATCTATCTATCTATCTATCTATCTATCTATCTATCTGTCTGTCTGTCTGTCTGTCTGTCTGTCTCTCTGTCAGTCTGTCTGTCTGTCTGTCGTTTTATCTATCTATCTATCTATCTATCTATCTATCTATCTATCTATCTATCTATCTATCTATCTATCTATCTATCTATCTATCTATCTATCTATCTATCTATCTATCTATCTATCTATCTATCATCTATCTATCTATCTATCTATCTATCTATCTATCTATCTATCTATCTATCTATCTATCTATCTATCTATCTATCTATTTGCCTACGTGTGGGTGCTCTCATTATCACCCCCTTAACGTGGGATACACAAAAATTAGGATAGCAGGGTAAGATGATTTGATGATTGTATTGGACATCCGGTTTGTTTACCAATGTCCCTTAATAGCATCGGTGAGCAAGAAGAGCTTTAGAAAATAGCCCGCTGATTTTCTACACTTTTTCTCTTATTTGGCAAAATATATTCAAATAAATGTTCTTTTGAGCTACATCCTTGAACATCGTGCATGTTCGTTTTGTCTAAAAAGCTAAAGAGATACTTGTCTTATCCTAGAAAAAAAAACTTGAAAACATGCTTTCAGTTTCATTGAGTTTCGACGTTTGGAACTGGTAAATGAGGTAAGTTTTTTGGGGTACAAAGCTTGTGACCTTGAAACTGTCTATAATACCAAAACAACGTGCATACATAATTCTCCAAAGTATCTATGAGTCTGAGAGCGAATAATGGTTCGTTCGCCCCCGACCATTCGGGGCCAAACGCGCTGCTGGGCTTCGCGCCGAACGCGCTTCGTCTCGTCTGGGATTGCGAAATGAGGAACAAGGTACAAGGTGTTCGCCTTGAGAGGGACGGTCGCAGTTCCCGCAGCAAGAGGCATTTCCATCTGCCATTGTGCGCAGAATGCCGCCTATTAGTCTTATAAATACATCGCTATAGCCATGGAAAGTCTTGAAATATGCATGCCGGAGCGCCGTAAGAGGCCGCGACTGAATGCAGGCTGGTGACTGTTTCAATGCAGCAGGCCGCGGCGTACCACATATATGTGTTTCTGAATGGCATTGTCAAGATTAAGTAATAGGCTCTTCAAAAGCTTCCTTGCGAGCATAACTTTCAATAACTAAGTTGCAGAATGCTCGGTAGCACACTTAATGTAACAGTCTATAATATCTTGCACTTGTGCCGCAACCACGCTTTCTGCTTTCTATAAAGGAAGTTCGCACCACGGGCGCACGTGTAGTATGCGTATGTCAGTCAGTAATTGTTAAATAGACGGTATAGGATGATATGTGTATCTGTCCTTTATTGACACATTTTTGTGTGGCTGTGTTTGTCTGAACCATCGAATGTACAAGTTCTTTCCACGTCTTCTGATATCCTTGTTCGTGTGAACGAAGTCTGTTTTGTCATCATCGTTATTGTATGTCTAAAAAGAAAATGTAATTGACATATGTGACAACAAATTTTTTCTTAAGACAACAGGGCCTCATCAAGAATGAGGCCCACGGGCTATATATGTTCTCCCATAGTAGAGTACCTATAGTGCTCTGAATCGTTAACCACCTTTTCTAAACACACAGATCGTAGGCACACGGGACGGCTTCAAGCTCTCCCATACTAAGGTACTAAGTACTAAAAATAGTTGACAACTTATTCTAAGCGCAGGCTCCAGTAACAGTGCCGGAAGCCGGGCGTAGTGTCTATTGGTTCGCGCGGCAATTTTTGTCAACAGGGCGTCACCGTGTGTGAGGCCCCCGGGACAGCTTTACGCGCCCCCATAGTAAAGTACCAAGCGCGCTAAATCTTTAACATTTTCTAAACTCATGGCTACTTCAGTACGTGTATATGGACGGCTTTACGTTCTGCCATAGTATACAGTACCAAGTACTCTAAATCGTTAAACATTTTCTTCTAGACACATCATGTAGTCAAGGCACGGCTTTTCGCTCTCCCGGAGTAGAGTGCGAAGTACTCTGAATCATTTAACACTTTAATTGCGATATTAATTGTATGGACACTTTCGGCTGGATTTTGCCGGCGGTATATATATATATATATATACATACATATATATATATATATATATATATATATATATATATATATATATATATATATATATATATATATATATATATATATATATATATATATATATATATATATATATCTGTGCGTGTGTGTGTGTGTGTGTGTGTGTGTGTGTGTAGGCATGGTGGTGGAGTGGACGTAGCGTTGCAAGTAGTCAAAGTAGTCAAGTAGATCTTTCGTGAGCAGTCACAACGTGATTTATTCCGACGTTGCAGCTAGAGTCTGGCCTTCATCAGGAATGAGGATACAGTTTGTTGGTGCCTCATCTTTATACAATCTTAAAGGAGATAGGGCACGCGAAGAAAAAGAAAGAAAAATGCATTGAGCTAGAACATGAGGTTCTCATTACTTTCTCTTTTTCCTTTATTTTATTTCTTTGTTTCTTTTTTCGCATATCATCTCCTCTTCAAGTTTGTATAAAGCTATATATATATATATATATATATATATATATATATATATATATATATATATATATATATATATATATATATATATATATATATATATATATATATATATATATATATATATATATATATATATATATATTGCCCCGCCGCGGTGGTCTAGTGGCTAAGGTACTCGGCTGCTGACCCACAGGGCGCGGGTTCGAACCCCGGCGGCGGCGGCTGCATTTACGATGGAGGCGGAAATGTTGTAGGCCCGTGTGCTCAGATTTGGGTGCACGTTAAAGAACCCCAAGTGGTCTAAATTTCCGGAGCCCTCCACTACGGCGTCTCTCACAATCATATAGTGGTTTTGGGACGTTAAACCCCACATATCAATCAATCAATCATCATATATATATATATATATATATATATATATATATATATATATATATATATATATATATATATATATATATATATATATATATATATATATATATATGTATGTATGTGTGTGTGTGTGTGTAAAACTCCTGCGCAGGGAATCGAACCTCCGACCTCTTGTTTGTGAGAGTGAGCCACGATGGAGCACCTCTTTCGGCAAGCTATTTACATAAACCACTTTCCGTTGGCGATGGCTATCTCGGGGTAACTATCGCGTTTTCAGCATCACCAGCGAGATGGCGCAATGAGCGCGCGTCGCCAGATCGTCACGACGCGGCGGTGCGGGCTTTCATCTCCCACGGGTATTTTGCCCCGCGGAGAGGGGCGGGGGGATGGACGCTCACGCGCGCGCGCGCTCATCTCGCTTTGGGGTGAGCCGTACGCCTTGGGCTTTCAATGGAACGATTCTGTTCTAGTTACAGGGCGCACAAATGTCACTGCACTCGCTGCTGAGTCTCCGTTTGCGAAAAGGACGCGCTTTTCAGACACGGCGAAGTAACATCTGAGACGCTTATTCGCGTTCATCTGCATCTGTGAGTACGTTTTCGTGCAGGGGAATCGTGGGAGACGTTTCGATCTACTTGCCATTTTTCGCGTGATCTTCCAATTTATTGCTATCGCGTTCACTTGTTCGCCTTTACATCAAAGCTGTGACTTTTTTTCTATACACACAGTTTACTATTGTACGTTGTGTCACCGGGGCAGCCTGCTGCTGTCCCATAGTAGGGTTCAATTGCACCCTAAATCGATGCACGATGTTTCTAAGCACACCTCAACTTAATGATGGTTTTCACTCTGTGTGCATAAGGGACAGCTTATGGCCCTCCCATAGTAGAGTGCGTATATTGCTCAAAAGCGTTGACAATTTATTCTAAACACTTTTCTTTGTTATTCCCTGTGTGCGGGGACAGCTTACTACTCTCCCACATTAGAATACATTCTACTTTAAATCGTCGAAGATTTGTCCTTGACACACGATCGCAAATGTTGAACGGCGTGGACTGACGCGGTCTTCAAACTGGGACAACATATTGCTCTCCTACAGTAGAATGCATCGTACTCTAAATCCTCGAACATTTGTTATATACACATGTGGCTGTGAACGTACAAAATTTTTGTGGGTATTCTAAGCTTTTGGGAGGGCTTCCCCTCTCCCATAGTAAATTATCAAGTACTCTAAGGCGTTAAGCCCATTTCCTAAATACACAAATTACGCGGAGTGTGCATCACTTATTGAAACTGGGACAGCTTATTACCCTCTCATAGTAGAGTACGTCATGCTCTAAATCGTCGAACATTTGTTTTTAACACAATCTTGAGCGTATCTCGACTGAATTGACCTTCTTTATGAACGGCTTGGTGCTCTGATTTAGTAGAGTACAGAATACTTCGTGTAGAGGATCCCCAATGGTCCCCTTCGAGGGTTCACGCAAACTTCAAAATGAACTTAAAATATCTTAAGCTATATTCGCTGTTCGTATTTTGCAGATGATATAGGAATGTTCGCTGGAATCGACCCCGCAGGCTATCTCGGCCGACAAATTTTGTGTGAGTACCCCTTTAATGCTTTTAGCAGCGAAAGCTGGTGCGAGATCACAACATGGTTCGCGTGCGGCACCGTAGTCGTCCGCCGCCGCCGCGGGTGTCCGTAACCACTATCGCACTAAATAAAAAAGAAACTGGAAACACATAACCACCAAGGACATGGCGGGATTTTAACCCGGGTCCCCTGTGTGCCCGCCCAGTGCTCTACCATTGAGCTACGCCGGTGCTTGGAGGTCATTCGCTAACTGGCTTTATGCAGGCTTGATGTCGCGGGATGAATCGCGTTAGTATGAGTAATAATGTGTTTTAGAAAAGCAGAGAAAAAAACAAGGTGTCACACGATGCAAATCGCGCAACTAGTGGGTCGTCGAATGCTCCAACCCCTTACAAAAGCTTGATCTTGTTCACCCATCAACTATGGCGCATACAAACTGTGGGGGATTGGTAGTCAGCGCTCGTGTTGTCATCTGTGCCTTCCGTTCCTTGCCTTCTGTTCACTTTTCTTCTAGCACTTTCGTGCTTGCGCATGCAACCCTTATTGCAATAAAATTTAACCTGCTAGCCAAAATAGTCGCTCTTCTCCACAGCAGCATACGTGCCATCGAGGAGTAGGGGCGTAGCCACAAGCCAGACATCTTTTTCAGGGGGGGGGGGGGCAACTCTTTGATTTCGGGAGAGGCACCCTTTTCAAATGGTCATTTCTTTTATTTCTATATATATATATATATATATATATGCCATAGCGAAAGAAAATTGCGGGGGCAGGGCAGGCACGAGCTTTGTGTGCGGCACCCTGCATGGCTACGCCCCTGTAGATGCGAACGCAAGGAGGTTATGGGCGTACGTAACAGCTCCAACTCAGGTCAGATCAAGGAGGTTATACTAAAGCTTCAGTATAAAGCTTTAGTCTAATCTCCTTGGGTCAGATAAAACTTTTGAAGTCAGCGCCATTTTCTCTTTGAAGGCGAATGCTCACATGTCTGCACCTATCGGCACTCGCTACAGACTGACGTCATCAACTCGTGCTGCCAGAGGCCCCGCCTTCGGAGGACATTGCCGAGTGCATGAGCCAGATTATTTCTTTAGTATGGGAGGTGGTTCGCGGAACGCGCTTCGGTTGTCTTGGCGGGACAGACGCTTGCCTCACTCTGTTAGCGGGCTGGAGTGACCAATGTTTCGCAAGTTTCGGGAAAGTGAAATGTTTAAGTGAAGAGATTGAATGGTATGACAGCTAACATCACCATTTGCAAATCCCGTTCCATGTCTAACATATGGGTAATTTCTGATGGGAATCTGACATCAGGTTTCGAACAAGATATCGCTAGTGATCTCCACGGAGTGACTGGAATGCGGACGCCAATTCTAAAGTATAGTTTTTATTATACGGTTTCGTTTTAACACATAGTGACTGCATGAGATGTCTCATTAAAAAAAATGCTTGATACTTGAGACCAGTCACGCCCATGAACATGCTTTATTATTCCAAAAAAAAGAAGAAAGAAAACAGGACAAACTCACGTGCGTGCTGGGCCGCATATTTGCGACCCCTGCTTTGAGTTGTTCCTTAAATTGTATTGTATCTTAGGTCGCACCTTAACCTGTGCTTGGCGAGAGAGAGAGAGAGAGAGAGAGAGATTCAGTCCCACGTGCGTTTCGTTTTAGCACTGAATATGATGGGCTTCTTTCGAATAATTTCGAAGGCGAACGTATGTGAGCGCAGCGTGTAAACCAAAAGTCAAACTTGAACACCTTGTAGAATGAGTGTGCAAGGCCGTTCGTGACGCAAGCGCGCAAATGTCTGACGTCAGTCTAAGAATGCTGACGACTCACTGTTGCCGAGTACTGGCCAATCACTCTTTATTTTTCCGTTTTATTTCCGTTGACAAGGAAGTTCTTTCATGTTCCTGTGTCTGCCACGTGCTTTATAGGTTTGTACAAGCCATAGACCTTTTCACGGCCAGGCTGCGCTCGGAGGGTACAAAGGATGACGTCACGGCCTCGGCAGTGCATATTCGGGAAGTCACGCCTGACCAGTGCCTGGAGGCGTTGCCCTGGCCTGTTTAGCGCAGCTCAGAGAGGACTATATGGCGGAACCCAGGGAGCTTGTCGTACGTAAAATGGTGACAAGTATCAAACAAGTATGCAGAGTGAAAAAACTATTTTAGGCATTGTGGCGTTCAAGTCGGTGTTGGAATCGGTACTGAGCGTAATCACCATTATATCGTGACGTCATTACATAGAGCAAAATCTGCTTGATTCATGTGGGGTTTAACGTCGCAAAACCACCATATGATTATGAGAGACGCCGTAGTAGAGGGCTCCGGAAATTTTGACCACCTGGGGTTCTTTAATGTGCGCCCAAAACTGAGCACACGGGCCTACAACATTTCCGCCTCCATCGGAAACGCAGCCGCCGCAGCCGGGATTCGATACCACGACCTGCGGGTCAGCAGCCGAGTACCTTAGTCACTAGACCACTGCGGCGGGGCGCGAGATCTGCTTACTTCATGTATCGATAAGGCTAAGTATGATGGCGTGCTCTATTTCTATTTCTTTCCATTTTGAGATATTCAGCATGCCCTTCCAGTAATTCCGCAATGGCTTAAGTAAACTTGTATGAGGTGTATGTGAATTGCATTTCATATATATATATATATGTGTGTGTGTGTGTGTGTGTGTGTGTGTGTGTGTGTGTGTGTGTGTTGCAGAAACAAACCTTATAGTTATAGCATTGTAGTTAGCGTGTTCTGATGGAACTTTCTACATATTATTCAGTGGTGCCCAGTTGGCTGAGAAATTCATTTTGAAGGTGAAAACTCGGAATTGTCATTTGAGTACTATCTATGAATAACAGTTGTGGAGCTACGATCTGAACAAGTCACGCGGATGGCTTAATTCTTGCGTACGCCACACTGCTGCATTTGTCAACTAAGCAGAAGTAGGAGCAGAGTTTCGTAAAGTAAGCCCTCTTGTTCTAAGAGCTGTGCTCTGTTCCAAGGTAATAAAGAGTGGTCATCCCTAATAGAGAGAGAGAGAGAGAGAGAGAGAGAGAGAGAGAGAGAGAGAGAGAGAGAGAGAGAGAGAGAGAGAGAGATCAAATGTCTTAGAATACAGTGTGGTATAGGCCTCAGCTAAGTTACTTTCTAGCCTGCTACATTACACAAGGGATAATGAAAAGACCGGGAGAACTAAAGAGTGATGAAGCGTGGTAATAGGGAAAGGACGACGTGGTGCGTATGTACAACAGCCACTTAGCGCAGATATTATCCCACAGCTTAGTGTCCGGTCCAGCGGCCTCGAGAAAATCCAGAGCAGCCATCATAGCAGTTTCTTTTTTTTTACACTGGTCACTCATAAAGTTCGCAATATAGGACTTCTTTGTAATGTAATAATACACAGATGTCCGCACAGGGTGAGGCGCCCCTTATTCATCTAGGAAAAGGGGGAGGGGAGACAAGTCATCCCCATTACATTGTCAATAGCACCTCAAGCGTCATTGTTCAATAAGCAGAGTTATGGCCTCGAAAGCTTCTCATCATAAGGTCACCCGAAGACCCCTGATAGCTCCAATACCTGCTTACCATTTCCCACCTCTACTCCAGTAAATTCGGGACAGAAATGCAGACTACTACGTGTGAGCAGTAAGTAAACACTCTTTTGCATCTATTGCGAAACGTTTTCTTGTTGGAAGACGTAGATGATAAAAAATCTGAGGGGGGGGGGGGGGGCATGGTGTAAGTATCACCCCCTCCCTTACCCCTTGATGGAAGCCCTGCGCACTATTGTGATGTGATATATATTTGACATTTGACTAGTTATCCCTTGAATTTCTCCGAGCCTACGTTCGTCTCTGTGCATGTCTCATTCCTGAATCTCCCCTTCTTATTCAGTCGCGGCGCTATAATTATTTAGTCCATTAATTCAACACGCATATTGGTTTTCTGCTGAATAACGGAATACATGTGTCAAGAGACTCGAACATTGCGCGCCCGAAGGGCATCTATCGCCTTCAGATAACTTATCGCTTTCATGGTTTCGCAACAGGACGGAGAATGTGATGCCTCGTACGCAGTCAGAAACTCAAGGCCTTCCTATACCGCAGCAGCGATTAACAGCTTGGTATGTCTAGAAAGACGCACTTTGAAGATGATGCTTTAAAATCGGTTGGTGTGACTGTGACATATACATGGCTAGGGCTGTCTATGTTTGGTATCAGGTTCGATACGTGAGTCACAGTCCGTTAACGTAATGCACATGTTGTATCGCTTTGCATTAAACCCCAATTATTTGGTTTGTGTGCAGGTCGTGGGATCGATTCCCGGCTGCGGCGGCTGCATTTCCGGCGGAGGCGGAAATGTTGTAGGCCCGTGTGCTCAAATTTGGGTGCACATTAAAGAACCCTAGGTGGTCGAAATTTCCGGAGCCCTCCACTATGGCGTCTCTCATAATCATATGGTGGTTTTGGGATGTTAAACCCCACATATCAATCAATCAATCAATCAATCAATCAATCAATCAATCAATCAATCAATTGGTTTATGTGCATACAACACAGGAAGACACAGAGGAAATAGGGAGGGAGCAGGCTGACAACTGCCACCTATAAAGGCGCAACGCCTGCCTGCTCCTTCGGAAAGGGCAGACATAAAGGAAATGAAAGTAAACCGAATAAAAAAGAAGCGAGAAGTAGACAGTAAAACAAGGCGGGGGGGGGGGGGGGGGGGAATCACACACATGTAAACACAAATAAATAGTCACATGGAAAATGTCTATAAACGTGAGGCCAAGTCCGTTTTTTTTTAAGAAAGTTAAAAGGGCTCGATGGGCCTAGTCAAGCCTAGAAGCACATCCTCCTTGGAACAGGCAATCGTCAAGGGTCGTGCACGGAAGTCCAATCCATTCATAGCCCTTCTTCAGCAGTGCCTGGTGATTTAGGGGTTTAATGCCGAACTCCCCTAAAGGGCGTTTTTATTGGTAGCATTCCCAAGTTTTCAGCTGTTATGCTTAATACCGTTCGTACAAGAATTCGAAATAATTACCTCCAAATTATTCAAAAAGAAACAAAAGGTGGTGGATAACAGATAGCTATCACCACCTCATTCGAAACCAAAAATGTAACACCGAAATTTAAGAACGACTTAACAAGTCCCCTCCCGCCTGAAAAATTTGCGGATGAAAGCGCATCGACGAGCCACCACGCTTAATGTCCAGGTAGCAGCATCGAGCTCTTATTCCACAAAGACATAGTTGGTATGTATATTCGTATGCCTAACGACTTGATATTCTTGCCTCAATGAATGTCGCACAGGCAGTGAGAGATGCAAGCGCCACGCTTGTTCCACTAAATCAAGATGATCGCGGGTCGAGGGAGGAGGCCGCTCTTTTGAATGTGCATTCGCGACAACTTCGGGTACCTGTGTGCCGATCCGATGTCTTTCGTACTTTTTTTCTTGCACCTGCTCGGTACGAAATTAATTCGTTCGTGCGCAAGTTCGAATCCGGAGAGAAAGTGGGCGCCGAAAGAGAGAGAGATTCTGTCGAAGGCGAGAAAGAAGATGACGTGGGGAAGAGAGGCGGGAAGGATCGAGACCCAACGCAGTAAAATGCGTGCTCCTCCGCCGTGTGAGAAAAGCCCGCTACACGTGCGTTTGTTTACGTGCGCGGGGACGCCGGCAGGCGACAGATGGCGCTTGCTGTCCCAAGGCTTGGCGCTAACTTTGCTTTCGGTTGTCGGCGCGCAAGCAAGCGTCCGCAGTCGCTCGCCACTCGACGACTCTCAAAGGGATCGCGCGCACACACGCTCAGTCAAGTCTTGTTGCGGCCAGTGGAAGTGTGTGTTGTTTCGACCGTGGTGCGTGTGGGACGGTTTTCCAGCGATCGACTTACCTCTGCCTTCAACGCTCCGCAACCTCCGACTTCGCTTGATTCGACGGTGTGCTTCGACTCGGCTCTCAATTAGTCGTGGGATTTATTCCGTGCGGTGTGTTGAGGATGTGTTCGGTGTTGCGGTACGTGTACGTACGGGATTCACTAAACGGATATCTTCGCGCATTGACGAGTTGACCAATAAGGAGTGTGTGCGAAGGCGCGCGTTCATTCCAGGCCGGTGTTAGAAAGAACAAGTCAAGTTAGTGCTTGCCTACGTTTCAGTGATGGCTTTTAATTCGACCTTTGGTTTGAACGGGGACGTGTGATGGGATGTACAGTGGGGGAAAGTGTTGGGCTTTTCTTTCTATTTTTCCCCCTTTGTTATCGGTGTTCTTTCTGTGGTTGCGAAGACGTCGCTTATGCCTTCGCATCTGTCGGTCGGTCGGTGTTTGCTCAGTTGCGGCGACTACGTGGTGAGTGTTTTGTTGCGGCGTTCGCGTCGGTGGAACTTAGCTCGTGACGAGTGTTGGAGCGAGGCCGCCGCGTTGTATAAGCTGTTATTACACAATTGCGCTCGTCCATTTAGCGCCGCTGGCGAAACCGCATGCTCTGCGCTGCTTATATACGATTCGCTGCTGGCTCTTATGTGTGCATCGCGCATGGATTCTTTTTTATTTATTTATTTCCAATCCGCTTACCCCTATAAACAGCAGCATGGCCAAGCTGCTTAGTAGGGTATCCTAGCTATGTTTTATTGATTGATTGATTGATTGATTGATTGATTGATTGATTGATTGATGCGCATGTCTTAGTTAAAGGTTATTTCAATGTCGGGTGACAGCGTGAAAACTTGGTGAATAACCGTCCGTCCCTTGCCAGTTTTCTCATAGACACCAAGAACTTGATTCGAACCAGCGACCTTCAGATCTAGGCAAACTGCATGTTCCAGACAAAGCCTTCTCTTTCTCATTTATTAAACTTTTTTTTTCGGTTTTCATTTTATTTTTGTACGTATAAGAAATTTTTCATGTAATCATGCTTAATGAGTGTCTCGTTTGAACGCCCAAGCTATCAACTGGCTAAAATAAATCGCAGAGCGGGCGCAGCAACGTGTCCGAAAAATCCGAGAGCGTTGTCCAATTGCCGGTCGGTATGAGCCATACGTTTGTCGGCTAAACAGCATTCGTTTACGAGTATTGTGTTGGTACTAAACCTCTACCGATGCCCTTATACATAACCTTCGTGGAACGACTTTGGTTTAGCCACAACCACATGAAGCGTATCTCCGTCATCCGCGCGCTTAGTGGGCGGCGCGTCTACACCTCTCGCCGCGGAATTTGTGGTCCTGAAACGTGTTCCGCATTCTTCGCGAACGAATCATGGGAGTGGATCCGTCGTTCAGTTCTTCCACTACAAAAAAAAAAAAAGATAGAACAGAAACTCTAAAGATCACGATAACGATTCGGAGAATGGGCCAGGAAAAACGTGCGATGTTAATTAGACTTTCTCGTCGTTTCACTATAACTCTCATACCCGTTTTTGCTAAATTGATCCGTTACCGCGAATGGGAACGAAGAGTAAAATTAACGTCGCCGTACTAACTTGGTGGAACTTGTTCTGACAGATACCCCGACAAATGACGTTGCAACCCCCCCCCCCCCCCCCCTCTTCTGATAACATAGGCCCTCGTTAGCTTCTGAGTAATAGTGTGTTTACGTAAGAAAACAAAATTGCACCCAATCGTTTCGAACTGCGGGAATACGAGTAGGCCCTGTACCATCAGCCAACGAAAACGGGGGACCAATAGACAATGGGTTACACGAAGGCGGCCCGTCGCCTTTTAAACTGCGAGGCAGAGTTCCAAAAAGTGTTACCGTTGTAGCGCAGCAAAGCCCCCACAACCACCTTTTGATCTTCAAGTGTCGGGTACATCAAGGGTCGGAAGGAAATGAGAGGGCAGACGCCGCTGCTCAAGTATTAACTTTCGCGCGCAGCGACCCTGGCCACCTCGGCAGACTTCCAAATAACGCCTTATCAAAATTATAGCCATACAATCGCAAGGATCCTGCTTACCACTCATCCCAACTCGGCGCCCCTCGCCACAGGCATCTAGGAGGAGACAAAACCATCTGTCAAGAAAGAATTCAAAGTGGGGTTTCTTCCTTAAGTATTATATGTCATGGTCCCGGCGGGCTGTCTAGGTTCTTGCCGCTGGGGCGGGGGAAGTCCTACACTCTTGGGAGAAAAAAAGGTGTCATTGGCTGTTCCTATGCGTGTGCGAGTCACCTGCGTAGCACTCTCATTGGGGAGTCATTTTGACTATATTTTCCTCACATTGACTCTCGTACAGGGAGTTAACGTGCCTCTCCAAATAGAGTGACAGAGTTCTTTGCGTATACATTATATAAAATCGCATGGGGCTGCTTTCATTCGCGCGTCGTACTCTTTAGTGTCCCTTGTCAAGAAGTTTTTTTCTTTTTTTTAGTGCTGGGAAATCAAAGACGAAAATATATGTGGTTATAAAAGGGAAAATAAGATAAAAGTGAGCCCCGTAACTGTCTGCATCTGGTGCGACACCTCAACAGTAGCTCACAAGGGATGGGGGTAAGAAGGGATTAAAAGGATAGGATTAAAAGGTATATAGAAGGAGAGAGAGGTGCACGGAAAGGAAGCGACGAAAGTAAAGAGAGGATGGGAAAGATTAACACGCTCACAGGAGTCCGAGGACGGGGCACCACTGGCGAGAGCTCTTGTCGGCAATAGGAGATGGCGTAGGGCAAGTCCAGTAGGTCAGAGCTACGCTGTCGTCGGGGACCGGCGTCAGGAGGTTGCGTAGGACCAACCCAGTCGGTCAGAGCTGCACTGTCGTCGGAGATCGCGAGCGCACAACCGGTCGACAGGGAATCCAGTGAGCGAGCTCAAATACGAAAATCATGCCCGGACATGTATATTACTAAGTCGTATTGAGGCCCCCACTGCATGAATTCGAACCAGTGACCTCCATCTCACAGCGCAGCCGCGGAGTAGGTTTCGCCGGTGTGCCTTTGGGTATAGTTCGCAAATAACGGTCCATCATTTGGTTTACGCGAGGCGCTCCTTCGTGACGTGACGGGTCTATGCCCTCTTCCCCATTAGTGAGAATCTCGTGGCCGGAAAGAACGACGACGTATCGATTGCGCGCCAACATGAATACGAGCATCTCGTGCATGCTGGAAACGACACTTTTTCTCTGGACCTGTCTAATCAGAGCACAGTAACTTGGGTGCACGTTGCCCCGCCGCGGTGGTCTAGTGGCTAAGGTACTCGGCTGCTGACCCACAGGTCGCGGATTTGAATCCCGGCTGCGGCGGCTGCATTTGCGATGGAGGCGGAAATGTTGTAGGCCCGTGTGCTCAGATTTGGGTGCACGTTAGAGAACCCCGGGTGGTTGAAATTTCCGGAGCCCTCCATACGGCGTCTCTCATAATCATATAGTGGTTTTGGGACGTTAAACTCGACAAATCAATTGGGCGCACGTTCATTGGTGAGCGGCGTCAGCATAAGCGACGGAGGGGACGAAAAAGAGCGGTAGTATGATCGGCATCACGAGCCACTGTCCTCGAACCTCACTTTTTTCCCGCGTCACGGGCGCTGGTAGGAGCTCGGGTGCATGCAGCGCTGGCACGTGTATTGTATCTGGCTTTGATTGTCGTAACGGGGCTGTCGGCTTTTCGCTTGATTCGCGGCGTCTGCAATGTGCAGAGTGACGTGTGCATACAGTGCTCGAGTGCTGGCTGTTTGTGCGGCAATACGTAACGAATGTTGCGTATACGTAACGAATGTTGCGTCATGCGGATAGCCAAAACTCCGTACACAGTTGGCGCTGCCCCAGTACGAAGCTCCGCTCGGAATCAGTATTAAGCATCGTCGTATTCGCCGGGGAATGTGTTTTTTTTTTCTTCTCTCCCTTTCTTTCATCCTCGTTTTTCGTAAGAGTAGTCGCATTGTGTTCGTTCCGTATGCATCGAACGCGGATCGCGTCCGCGGTGCACCAGCCGCCGATATGTACACGATTAACAACTTTTCGTGTCCGCGGCAGAAGAGAGAACGTTCGACGTGCTGCGCATTCTTAATTGCGTTAACGGTTTACACGACGCGTCTCTCGTCGCCTCAGGTGCTTCGGCACGGCGTGCCCCGAAATTAATTCGTTGTCAGATTGATCGCTTCGCTTGTACGCTACCATGCATCTCTTTTCCGCGCGTTTACTCCGAAATATTTCAACTTGCCTCGGAAGTAGGTTCGTTTCAACGCGATGAAGGGCCCGTGTGGCAGAAGCTCCGGTGTCGGCGAAGACTTGTGGGCGAAATACTGTTTGTGGCTGTGGGCGAAAAACTGGCGTGCTCCGTTAGCGATAAATTGAGATAACGCAAATAAATAAGTAAATAAACAATTCGACACATTCCACGCATTGTGGGAATCGCTATCATGCGAAGCAGTCAGCGAGTAGTTGTGTCTCTGTTGTTTTGTTTTTTTTTAAAGCAAAACGTTACAAGGTAAGGTCGACGTGTTTTCGTGAGAACGTGCTCAGAATGGGCTTACGAGGACCGTCCACAACGCTGGCGTTTCTAGCTTACATAGACCGACGTAACGTCAGCACTCATGTTAGAGCAGAGACGTCAGTATACATCATAGAATCGAAGCACTCTTAACGATGAGATAACGTGAAAATCGCGCGTAACTATCTATAGCGTATTCCTGCGGGGTCTGGCAGCGCTTGATTGCAGCCTGCTGAAATCACGGGAATGAAAATGCACTGTTTCGTTACACTGCTCTAAAGTGGAGCCAATTCAATGGAACCACTATTCACGTTAACATGACATGGCGCCCCCATCATAGGAGTTCATATGTAATGTATATTGCTTGGTTGTTGAATTAGTTAACCAGCGCTGCAACCGAAACTGATGTTGCGCCGACGTTACGCTTGCGCTGGTTATTTTTCAGAGCAGTTTTAATACCTGTAGCGTGGCTCCGTGTTAAAATGCCTTAGCTACACGCAGAATGCTCGGGTTCAATTCCTTCTGGTATCCTGATTTTTATTCTGGCACATCGAGCTCCATTTTTACTCTATATGCACCAAGCTCCATTGAGTGCCCTCGAATCTCAAAATAAATAAATTGATTGATTGATTGATTGAAAGTCTGGTGTGACCGCGACAGCACGTTAAACCAGCACAGAAACCCTGTACAGGTGTCATTCCGGTTAAGGCACTCAATAGTGCGTCACAAAAGGGTGTACACTAGTACCAGGCGTTGCACCATTATACGATTTGTGAAACGAGTGTGCGGTTTACAGTGGATGTCATATTGCCCTATGGACGCGTGTACTCCATGATATACTTTGCCGATTTGCAATGTGATGAACTATACTTATAGTGGGCGCTTAGCAACAGTATTTGCACAGGACTGTTAAAAAAAATAATGTTATGCGTATAGACATTCCGTTCCTCGCGGCACGGTTGAAGCGTCAACAGACAGCTGGTGTATGCAGAAATTATTTTTGGCTGGGGGGGGGGGGGGAGGGCAGCACCTCGATCTGAAGTGGGATCTGGACATGTTGAGAGTCAGTGTGCGCCCTGTATGCCATAGCAAAAAAAAATCCACAGAAAAAAAAAGGGGGGGGGGGGGGTTTGCACAGGCCTGGTGTGCAACCACTTGGCTACGCCACTGCTGAGAGGTGGATCCTGACAAGCGAATGAGAATGCGATGAGAACTGGGCCCAATCAGGTTATAGCGTCCGGCTCAAGCGTCCTCAAGTTTACTTGCTTGCTTGTGCTTTTTTCTCTTGTGCTGCTGAGTCATAAAAGGCGTCGGATGAAATATCTTTTTACTGTTGTGTTGTAAATGTCTCGAAAAATTAAAATTCATTTTTGAATGTATATTATAAATTGGTCAGTGAAATGTTTGTCGTTATTTCGTAGAGAGGCTGATGATTGTCATATCCACTGCACGCCACCCAAAGCATGACACCTTGAATCCACACACACACACCATATATATATATATATATATATATATATATATATATATATATATATATATATATATATATATAGATGAAATAGGTGATCAGAGTTTCTTCCGGCTACCGTAAAAAAAGTTATAAACTTCGAGAATAGTGCAGTGTAGGAAACAAAACAATAAAATATTTATTTAATCCTAACAGTTTCGGCTGGTGGACCAGCCTTCTTCGGAGGATGTAAGTGAAAAAAATCCTCCGAAGAAGGCTGGTCCGCCAGCCAAAACTGTTAGGATGAAATAAATATTTTATTGTTTTGTTTCCTACACTGCACTATTCTCGAAGTTTATAACGAAGTTTATAACTAATAATATATATATATATATATATATATATATATATATATATATATATATAGTGTGTTGGTTCAAGGTCATGCATACACAAAGGCAACAATAATGAAGTACTATACAACCAACATACGTCTTATGTAGTTCCGGATTTTGCGTACGTTGACGACGCTAGCGTCAACTGTAAGCCTTCATTTAGATTCATCTGATTTATTTTACACTTAGCGCAATCGACTCGATGGGAAGCAGCACCAGGGCGGACACTTTGTAAGAACGTGCAGAACAATCAAGAACAGAAATGTCCTTGCGCAAGCTTTGCTCGAGCTCATCTTTCGTCTTTTTCCGAACTTCGCCGATCATGTCTCCAAAAGAGAAAACACTTCTTTCCGCGCATCATTGCGCGCCGGTCGTTCATACTCCTTTTTTTTTTTTATGATAAAACGTGAACTGCGCCTGCATGTATACGGAAGCAAGTGCAATAACATGCGCTTGTAATATCAGCGCGCTCCTGTATGCTTCTACGTATGTCCTCTATCTTGCATGTCAGCGTGTTGCCAAAAGCAGACAACACCATAAGTTTAAGCAAAGCCTTGAAAGTAACATAAATTGCCACTGACTATACCGCACTGTTTTGATATAAGCTTAGTTTGCTGTTATTCTTTTCAAAGCCTGCGTGTGCGTGTGTGTGTGTGTGTGTGTGTGTGTGTGTGTGTGTGTGTGTGTGTGTGTGTGTGTGTGTGTGTGTGCGTGCGTGCGTGCGTGCGTGCGTGCGTGCGATACAACTTATGCCGAACCGTACCGAGTAAGGGTTCGGAACAAAACAAGACGCAGAGGAGGTCTCTACCTCGACCCTGTTTCAAAAACCACATAAGAATATCAAGGTGTATGTTAGTAGCATTCATGAAACGAAAGTAAAACAGAAGAAAAAACGACTACAAGGATATGGAATACTGCCTCTACACAATTAATGTTAGATCCAAAATTCCGCACAGCAAGGAAGGCGTGTTACCACTATCTTGATGTACGAACGTGCAGACACCACCATGACCATGAAATACTGTTATCCGAGTCTTTTCGTCTGTCTGCAGATAGGTGGCGTAGCCAGATAGTGGCACGCGTTGCCCGCCTCCCCCAAATCAAATAAGTGTTCCTCCTGAAAAAAACTTTTTGCATATACGCGACTGCTGTATAGACAGACACAAGTAGGAAAACTATACACACGTATAGATGTATTCGCACCCTCACTGCCAATGGTCGCGGCGTCTCCCTCTCACCAGCTTCTTTCCATCCACGTCCACATACGTACACACTCTTCATCCTGCAGGCAGGCGCCCTACGATGAAAAAACATGGTATACTTGATATCTCCGATTTTCCTCGTAATTTTGTATATTATGCCCGTGTGACCAAATAGCGCGAAATCACATTTTGTTCGCCAGTGTAAACAAATTTTAACCAAGGAAAAATCGAGAAGCATCACTGGGTGACGACGGCCATTTCACGAAGAGTGCGTTCTCGTCAACTTGCAATCATGCTAACAGTGACTAAAGCTATATACCACAAATATCTTTGATTGATTGATATGTGGGGTTTAACGTCCCAAAACCACCATATGATTATGATAGACGCCGTAGTGGAAGGATCCGGAAATTTCGACCACCTGGGGTTCTTTAATGCGCACCCAAATATGAGCGCACGGGCCTTCAACATTTTCGCCTCCGTCGGAAATGCAGCTGCCGCAGCCTGGATTTCGAACCCGCGACCTGCGGGTCAGCAGCCGTGTACCTTAGCCACTAAACCACCGCGGCTGGGCCAAATACCTTTCTGCGTAGCTCAAATATAAGTAATGGAGAAATAGCTCACTTGATCTTGTCTCATTCTGAGCAACTTAAATACTACTAAAAAGTTCACAAAAAAAAACGCTATGTTTTTGTTCTTTTTTTTTTCAAGTGACCCGTCTAGGGGGCACGATTTCTGCTTCTATGAATGTCATAGCTTGTTGATATTTACAGCACTGATAGTCCCTTACGGGAATATTTGTGTCCCGGTGAATTTTCATTTGACTAGTAATTTTACAAGTAATGAAGTTTGTTGTTCGAAACATAAAAAAAGTATTGTTTCATTAAAAAAATCTCTAATAAAGAAATCTCACCTTCAAGTTTGCAGGAAACTATTTACAATGTTCTCTGAAGACTGCATTATAATATTCTGGAAAGACATGTTGCGTCGTTCTGATCAGAACAAACTTTCAAATTTTCAAACATTTTGTTTTCAGGGCGTGTTTCGCTACCACGTAAGCGAGACGCATTTTTTTTCTCTGATTTTGCGAAATAACAGTAATGAAGTATTTTCCGTGAGTAGAAAGTGTTCTATAAAAAATAAAACGAAATAAAAAGGAATGATCCCTCGAATGATATGCGTTTGAGATACCGTCGTAACGCGTTATGCGTGAAAAAAATCGGGGACGAGAAGCAACACACACACGAGCACTATACTAACAACTTTTGTGTCGGCTACTTCATATCCCCAGGTTCTTTTTTCTTTCTCAAACTTGTTAAAGTGATAGTTTTCTAACCGGGCCGACGCAGTTTCTTTTTTTTTTTCAGAGCATTTTAGATGTTCGTGACGTCATCGCAGTACTCGTATATAGATGTGCAGAATGCGCCTTTTCGTGTCTATGTATTTGTATTTTTTTTCTTTAGTAAACGTGCTAATAGAAAACAATTGAAGCTTCATGAAAATTCGCGTATGTAGATAAGTGAGGGTTACCTTATGACACTTAAAAATTAAGAATCCACAAACAACTGACAGTGCCGAGCACCACAACGCAATCTGAGGACCACAACCCCACGCTTCGCCGGGCTTTGCCGCAATACAGAGTGCTGGGACATAGATTCCTTATAGGTTACATGACACATTCTTCTTTGCGCCTTGCAGCCCAACCAGTTCTCTGTATGTGCACCGTGCATATAGAGATTGTATGGGGGATCGAGTGGCCCGTGGCCCCGCTGCGCAATTACAAGGCAAGCCGAAAGCAAACTGATAAAATCAGTGGACGTATACCTGCGAGATCAAGTGCTTCCGGAAATAATTATAAAAAAAGGAAATAGTGAAAACTCTCCACTTTTGTGAAGGGCATGCATACTGTCGTGGTATGTTTGCCAATCCAAACCAGGTCAGATTCACACAAAGCCTGTTTCTTCGGTTGCCAGAACTATTGCCACGAAGATTTGCGTAATCGACCCGTTTTAAACACTGCTAATGACATATGGTTTCCAAATGCACAATTTTTGTTCAGCCAAAACTCAGACGGCTGCTTTCTAGAACATCGTTTGATTTCCTGGAGGGTCTTTGTGTTTTACATCAACATTTTCAATTTTGGAACAACATGTCACATATGTGCGCATTGAGAAAGCCCACTGATTAGCATCCAAGATGTAAATTTCATTCTAGCCACGCAAAAACAAAATAAAAAACATGGCTCGACTGGAGGGGCTGCCGATGGATTGAGTGATGACGAACACAAGCGAAGTCACGAGCTACTCAAATCCATTTCATTCGAGAAATAGTTTTTTTTTTCTTGAGACCACTTTTTAGTCGCAGGAAATACCTCATTGCTGTTATTTCGCGAAATCGGAGTAAGAAAAAAAGTTTGTTATGGTATTTTCTTGCCGAAGAGGTGTCGTTTACGTGGTAGCGAACACGCTTTAAAAACGCAATGTTCAAAAATCTGTAAGTTTCTTCTGACCAAAACGATGCAACATGATTTGAAGAATATAATTCAGTCCTGTGAGATCAATTTAAATAATTTTCAGCAAGATGGAAAGTTCGTTTTCTTTATTACAGTTCTTTATATTGAACAATTTTTTTCATTTATCGAGCAACAAATTTAATTACTTGTAAAATTACTAGACAAATGAAAATGCAGGAAACAATTATTCTCGTATGGGACTATCAGCTGTGCAGTAAATTTGAACAAGCTATGACGTTCATAAAAGCAGGAATCGTGCCCCAAAAACGAGTCAGTTTAAGAAAAATAGCGTTTTCGAGAACTTTTTAGAAGTACTTAAGTGGCCAAGAGTGAGACAAGATCAAGTGAGCTATTTCTCCATTCCTTCTATTTGATCTACGCAGAAGGATATTTGTGGTATATAGTTTGAGTCGCTGTTAGCATGATCGCGAATTCACGAAAACGCACTCTGAGTAAAATGGCCGCCGTCACCTGGCGATGCTTTTCAACCTTTCCTTGGTTAATTTTTTTATTTTATTTGAAAACGAAATATGATTTCACGCTATTCAGTCAGATGGGCATAATATACAAAATTACGAGAAAAATCGCCGTGAAGTATACCACGTTTTTTTTTTAAATCTTTCGTGGAATCTACCAGGGTCAAATAAATATATACGAGGATGTTTGATAGGATGTATCGGGACCGCCTGTCAAAAATCATTCAGTAACCACCTCACAACATATCCACGGAGAGAATGATGTGTAGTGGGGCGAATATTCAAAGGGTTTTATCGGCAAACCGTGAATCATCCACTGGCCGCGTACGTCCGTCGTCTGTCTGTCTGTTTGACGAACGGACGGACGCACAGAAGGACGCACGGACGGACGCATGGACAGACACGCAGACGCACAGAAGGACGCACGGACGGACGCATGGACAGACGCACAGAAGGACGCACGGACGGACGCATGGACAGACACGCAGATGCACGGATGCATGGACGGACGCGCGGATGGACGGATGGATGGACGCACAGCCGGACGGGCGTAGGCACGGAAGGACGCACGGACGCTTCGGCCCACTCCTGATGAATCACTCCGTGAATATGCTGTGATATTTTTTTCTTCATATATTTGTTGATTTTACCTTGCAGGTCTATTAAATGGCACTGAGTTAGGGAAGGGTGGGGGGGGGGGGGGCAATCGGCATGAACAATGAAGGGGGCAAAATGGCAATAGAATGGCCATGAGTACATAACATAATATACAAAAGATCAAGTATAATACAGTAAAAAAATGTTGAGTAAAAATGTTATGAGAAAGCACTTAATATGATTAAGTGATTGGAAAAGCGGGAGTACAATAGAAAGGGTTGAATTAATAAGAGACAGATCTTTATAGATCAAACATTTATTACTTTAGGGATTGTTTATTTCTACAGTGACTTACAGTAATAACCTACAAAAGTTAGCGGAAATAATAATACCACATGAAAAACTAATTTAGACATAGAACAAGGAGATTCGCAGGATATTGTTAAAGTCATTCGAGGACTATATTTATGAACGATATACCTGAAGAAATCATAGTAATTCACTTAGTAAAAGAACAGTCCCTTTTAAACCAAATGATAAACAGTGGTTTAAAGAGAGAGAACTTGTCCTGCTTCTGATATTAGAAGCTGATGCTTTGCGAAATACACAGGGTGGCACGAAATAAGCGGTCTGTCGTTCGCAGTGGCGTTGTCAGAAATATTTTTTCGGGGGGTTGGGGGGTGAAGGTGAGGGGGGTTAATCTTACTTTACGCATGTTCACGCGTGCGTTTGTATGCGTGCATATACATACGCATGCAAAGTGGAAAAAAATCGCGAGGAGGATTCGAATCCCCCTCGCTACCCCTTCTCCCCCCCTCCTCCCTGTCTACGCCCCTGGTCGTCTGTAATCGCCCGTAAAGAAGTTCGATCGTCACAAACGAATTAAATAGAAGCAGTGTACAGCGACCTGCGGGGATGCGGATTCGTGATAGCCCACTCGTCGAAAAACTTCCACGCAGCATCGACCACATCTAGCAACTGTCTTACGAAACCTCCTCTATACGGACAGATGAGGTCCCCAAAGCTTACAAGAAGTGCAGCCGAAAGCGGCCCACGCTGGATTTCCGGGAATTATGCGATCGAATGCCTCGTCGGGGCCCTTTTCTCACTTATCTCCGGCGTCGCTTTGTGCTCTCTCGCGGATAAGGGCATGCCGAAAATAGCCGTGTTTTTGCGGCGCCGAAACAAGCCGACCGTTGTCTCTTCAGCGGCAATAACCCTGTCAGCAGAAAGCACCTCACTTCGTATTCCTTGTCTTTATTTTTTCATTCTTTTTTTTTTTTGAGACTGACTTCTCGCGATGTCGTAACTTTCGCTCGTGTAACGGTTGCCTTTTCACTGGGAGACGGGGTAATGTTTTATAGCTAAATGAGTTAGAGGATGGGAAAACTCAGTTAAAGGACTAAAAGAATGAAGGCTTTCTTGACGTAGGTCTGTTCTCTTCTGATGCACGAGGGCAGGGCTGAGATAGATAGATAGATAGATAGATAGATAGATAGATAGATAGATAGATAGATAGATAGATAGATAGATAGATAGATAGATAGATAGATAGATAGATAGATAGATAGATAGTATAACCTAATACCTGCACTTCAATAAGTTAAATTAATGAAGCACCTGTCCTCCTTCTGATAGCTCTTGAAGCTCGGGTGTAGTCCCTTGATCTGGCAAAGGACTACACCCGACACAGCAAAGAGGCGCGGAAACATAGTTGCGAAGAAGAAAGTTGGATGAGAAGAGGATTTGTTTTGAAGCACCGGCTAGTCCATTTTCATTGGGCAACCTGCTGTGCCCCGACATACCCGAGCACCTGCGATCGGGCGCCATTGAATTCGGTTATAGATTCCGGAGAGGCGCAGAATGTCGATGTTACAAAACTGGTCCTCAGGACGGAATGCAACTTTTTATTTTTTAAAAGCGAATTGTTTTTTTTTTTTCGAACAGTGCTGAAACGGAACACCGAGAATAGGCCACGCAACTCAGCGCATGTGTTGCTTGACCGCCATTTCGAAGTTCTTTAAAAACATGTGCAGCTTTTCGAGAGATAGATGTATAGAAAGAGGTGAAGAGGTTAACCATGATATACCTTGATACCCTGCGCTAAGGTATTATCGCCGACCGGGGTCTACCGACGCGTCCCCGCTGACGTGGGTTGCCGAGACGGCAGGGTTACGTCGGACCCGGACTCCTGTAGTAGCGTAGAGCAACGATGTTGACAAGCAGGGGCTATTTACTGACCCTATTTACAACTATTTACGGCATAGGAGGTTAGCGTTCCGCAAAACACGAGCGTGGGGGATGAACCGTTATACCTTGGTTCAGAGCGCCGTCCTGCACTCTGCAGCGTCGTTTTAAGTCTTGTCGGGCTCATCCTTCTTGATTGAAACACCAATCACACACATGATACCACTCACCATTGCGTCAGTCAATAACACACGGTCGCCGAATAGACATTGATAATAAGGGTTGCAGCGCGAGCACGAATGTGCTAGAAGAAACAGACGAAAGTCGAGGTACGGAAGGCAAAGAGGACAACACGAGCGCTGTTGTACGACCGGCAGCGCTCGTGATGTCCTCTTTGCCTTCCGTACCTCGACTTTCGTCTGTTTCTTCTAGCACATTCGTGCTCGCGCTGCAACCCTTATTATCATGAATTCAACCAACTATAGCCCAAATCGCCATTCTTCTTCAATGCATGAATAGTCATTGATCTTGCAGACGCAATGTTCCTCCGGTCAGTTTCACTGAAAAGAGGGGAAGTGGGGTCCTTCACGGAACAAGTTGACCGATGAGTGCTTCCTGCCGTCTTTCCCTGGAAGGGCATCAAAGGATTAGCTACTCTAATCGCTTAGTCACGACCTGCGCGATCTTCCGGCCGCGCTGCCTCTCCAAACAAGCCAGCATGAAGGAAATGCCTGTATAGGGACGTTGGCTTACGGACCGTCAAAGTAGTCATATTGTTATCCCTTTGTTGCTTCTCGCCGCTTCACGCTCCTTCCGAGATAAAGGTACTGTGGTTTCAGGACGTGGGAGTGCGCCCCAGCTATGCTTCTCATGGGCAGCCGGCACTGCGCCGTGCTCCCGACCGGGTTGCAGAAATTAGGTGTCTTTTCTCATCTTCTAACCACTACCACCACCATGGGCAGCATATGGACAACAGTATATAGAATATGTGGACCGGAAACAATGTGCAGAGTGAGAGAGAAAAAGGCTTCATGCATGCACTCTATAAGGGGCAGTGAGGGTGGATTTACAATACGAGATGTGTATATAGTAATCAACCGGAAACGATGATTATTAACGGCTTGTTTTGTTCTACATTCTTCGAACTTTCTTTCTATCGAGTTACATGCTATACCGCATCGCTCTCGGGCTTAGCTTGCCGGATGAAAAAATAAATTCTTGAGACAACCCATTCAGTGGTTTCAAATTCAGTGATGACGATACCGCTTATATAGTCACCAACTCCACATTAGTAACACATATTTATTTATTTATTTATTTATTTATTTATTTATTTATTTATTTATTTATTTATTTATTTATTTATTTATTGAACCCCGCCACAGTGGTCTAGTGGCTAACGTACTCGGCTGCTGACCCGCAGGTTGCGGGATCGAATCCTGGCTGCGGCGGCTGCATTACCGATGGAGGCGGAAATGCTGTAGGCCCGTGTGCTCACATTTGGGTGCACGTTAAAGAACCCCAGGTGGTCGAAATTTCCGGAGCCCTCCACTACGGCGTTACGGCGTCTCTCATAATCATATGGTGGTTTTGATACGTTAAACCACACATATCAATCAATCAATTATTTATTTAATCATTTATTAGTTTAGTTAGTTAGCAAGTTAATTAGCTAGTTGGTCAGTCAGTCAGTCAGTCAGTCAGTCAGTTAGTTAGTTAGTTAGTTAGTTAGTTAGTTAGTTAGTCAGTCAGTCAGTCAGTTAGTTAGTTAGTTAGTTAGTTAGTCAGTCAGTCAGTCAGTTAGTTAGTTAGTTAGTTAGTTAGTTAGTTAGTTAGTTAGTTAGTTAGTTAGTTAGTTAGTTAGTTAGTTAGTTAGTTAGTTAGTTAGTCGGTCGGTCGGTCGGTCGGTCGGTCGGTCGGTCGGTCGGTCGGTCGGTCGGTCGGTCGGTCGGTCGGTCGGTCGGTCGGTCGGTCGGTCGGTCGGTCGGTCGGTCGGTCGGTCGGTCGGTCGGTCGGTCGGTCAGTCAGTCAGTCAGTCCGTCAGTCAGTCAGTCAGTCAGTCAGTCAGTCAGTCAGTCAGTCAGTCAGTCAGTCAGTCAGTCAGTCAGTCAGTCAGTCAGTCAGTCAGTCAGTCAGTCAGTCAGTCAGTCAGTCAGTCAGTCAGTCAGTCAGTCAGTCAGTCAGTCAGTCAGTCAGTCAGTCAGTCAGTCAGTCAGTCAGTCAGTCAGTCAGTCAGTCAGTCAGTCAGTCAGTCAGTCAGTCAGTCAGTCAGTCAGTCAGTCAGTCAGTCAGTCAGTCAGTCAGTCAGTCAGTCAGTCAGTCAGTCAGTCAGTCAGTCAGTCAGTCAGTCAGTCAGTCAGTCAGTCAGTCAGTCAGTCAGTCAGTCAGTCAGTCAGTCAGTCAGTCAGTCAGTCAGTCAGTCAGTCAGTCAGTCAGTCAGTCAGTCAGTCAGTCAGTCAGTCAGTCAGTCAGTCAGTCAGTCAGTCAGTCAGTCAGTCAGTCAGTCAGTCAGTCAGTCAGTCAGTCAGTCAGTCAGTCAGTCAGTCAGTCAGTCAGTCAGTCAGTCAGTCAGTCAGTCAGTCAGTCAGTCAGTCAGTCAGTCAGTCAGTCAGTCAGTCAGTCAGCCAGTTCTTTCCAACGGGCACCGAAGAAGGTAAACCTTAAACTATACTAACCAACAATGACTCTACTGCACACACTCACGTATCGACCGGCATCAACAAAACTACGAATACATCCGCGGACACAAAGTGCTTATACGTATCGCGACTCAACTTGCGAAGTTAGGGCACACAATTTTCGTTCCCTCAAGCGACCACGTAAAAGCGTGCGCGAGACTCACACCGGTAATTCGAGCGAACCAGCATTCAGCTCGCCTTCCAGGCATAAAGGAAGCTGATTTATTGGGAAGCTCCATACCCGCTGTATTCCTTAACTTTACTACATTCGTTCTGGAGTTACAGGAGATGGAGAAAGGAGAGAGAGAGAGGGGGGTGCTTCGTGGATGACGTCATCTCTTCGCGTCGCGCGCTGGTTTCCAGTTTGTTAAAAGCATTGCAGCGGTTTGAACTGCATCAGTCCGATCGATATGACAAGCACTGAGAAACAGCGATTCTCGCTGCTCTGTCTGCTCGAATAAGAGGCGCCGCGCATTTAAGAAAATGGGCGCTTACCTTCTTTTTCATTTTACTTTCTTCAAAAGAGAAACAAAGACGGACACAGTCAAGAGGAATTGCTGCGTGTCGTGACACACTTTACTAACGCTACTGGAACATTTCATGAATGAGCTCATTCCGATATCATGTGTGTGTGTGTGTGTGTGTCTGTGTGTGTGTGTGTGTGTGTGTGCGCGTGTGTGTGTGTGTGTGTGTGTGCGTGCGTGTGTGTGTGTGCGCGCGCGTGTGTGTGTGTGCGTGCGTGTGTGTGCGTGTGTGCGTGTGTGCGTGTGTGTGTGCGTGTGTGTGTGCCTAATGACGTAAACACCTATTTCAATAAAATGTACATTACTTTAGGAAAAATGAATAAAACAGCGCGAATCAATAGCACCCCCCCCCCACACACACATTTGTGTCTCATAACTTTCTCGGGAACACTTTTATCCGCGCAAATGTCTGCATCTGAACTTCCTGTCCCCATACTATCACTGTATTCATTACCATGCTCCACATACGAAGCTGCTGTATATCTGTAGGCAGTGTATATTATATTGGCATAATATGTATTGTATAATATGTATATAATGTGTATTAAAACCTCTGGACAGCGTCGGGCATGTCTGTTGATTGAGAAGCAGCCGGCGCTGTCTACATATAGGCGCCAACAGCTTCTTAAACATGGAGCGTAGAGTACATTCAAAAGTCAAAATACAGAGATAAACATTTTGTTAAGAAAACAGTCAAGTGACGATGGATATGAATGCGAAACAACAACTCCCAGTGTAGAGCCAAGTTGGCACCTGGCCACTCGAGCGGAGTGGCGGGCATCGTCTCGCTTCAGAGGAGTGACGAATACATTTTCGCGTTAATAAAATTAAATAAAATAACAATGTGCGAAACTTTTACCATGAACTTTCGTCTGCGTACTGTATACATTGCCATGCTAATTTCTTTATTTGTTTCAAGTTACTGTTGCATTAAGCTGCGGCAGGTTTATTCATCTCAGGATAATACTTATCTTTTTGCTGCAGAACATGAAAATATATAATATCGTGGGCGTTATACGCCTCAATCTCTCAAAAGTAGTGAGGTTTTCCCAGAACGGACTATATCTAAAAAAAAAAAGAAAGTTATGCGACGCGAAAAAACTCAAAGGAACAGCCGACCCGGATTGCGAAGTGACGACGATGGGGAATGATAAAGGTTTGTCATCGTTACCCGCTATCTGTTCGCTCCCGCGACAGTACTCCTAGTTCAGCAGATGTATCTTTACAAAGCCGAAATTGATTTGGGGATAGTAAGCTATGTTTATTAATAATATAATACAACTTAGTATATAGAATTTTCTCAAAAACTATCAAAACTATTGGAATAATAGATACTGGTATATAATTACCTATATCATTGTGATCTCCTTTCTTATATAGAACCCTTACTTTAGCAATTTGAGGTATTCGGCTATACTGATCGGTCGCGGGACTGAATCCCCGCTGCGGCGGCTGCATTTTCGATGGAGCCGAGAATACTGCATAGGCCCGTGTGCTCAGATTTGGGTGAAAAAAAACCCAGGTGGTCGAAATATCCGGAGCCCTCCACTACGGCGTCTCTGAAATTCATATGGTGGTTTTGGGACATCAAACCCCACATATCAATCAATCAGTTTAGCAACTTGCATTTAACCGTTGAATATAAGAGGTATTCATGAGAATGCAAACGAACGAGCTTCTGCGGGATGCGATTGCTCTGATCTTGTTGCATATAGACGGTTTCAAGGTCACAAGCGTTGCACCCCAAAAAACTTCCGGTCACCTCATTTACCAGCTCCTCAAGTCGAAACTGAAAGCACGTTTTACAATTATTTTCCAGGGTAATGAAAGTCTCTGTTTCGTTTTTCGCATAAAAAGAACGTGCGTAAAGTACTAGGCAATCGTTTATAATTTTTATGTAACTCGAAACAACAGTTATTTCAATATGTTCTGTCAAAAGAGGGAAGGAAGGAAAATAGGGGGAAAAGAACGGCAGGGAGGTTAACCAGCCTATAGGCAGCCAGTTTGCTACCCTGTGCATGGGAGAGGGATGGGGGAGATGAAAGATAGAGAGGAGAGAGGGAAGAGAGATAAACACAGCACATTCGGCAGCACACGCGCGCACACTCAGTCATAGTCCAGTCTCGTCTTTCGCGGTGTGTGACATTGCTGTTACAGCCGCTTGTTCAAGTCCGCGTCGCGTAGGAATTTCAACAGCGCTTTCGTCGCCTTCTGTAGGGAGAGGGAAGAAAACTGTAGAAAGTCAGTGGGCTGTTTTCTAGAGCTCTTGTCCACTGTTGTTATTCAGGCACATTGGTCGAGAAAACCGGGTGTCATCAAGTGGCCTGTGTTTGTAAACAGTGAAAGGGTCATTACCGTGAAAAGCGAATGTGGTGCACGCGCTGGACTTTCTTTTTCTTTGTTTTTTTTCTTTTTTGCTGCACGGTGTTAAAATCTATCAATGTGATGATACGCCCGACCGGGGGACGCTGGCTGATCAGTGAGGTGGCCGTCAGTTGAAGTCGCAATAGCAGGGCCGAGCTTCTTGTTTTTTTCATTGTGTACAGCAATAGAAGACAGAGATAAGTTGTTGGGAGAAAACATTATATATATATATATATATATATATATATATATATATATATATATATATATATATATATATATATATATATATATATATATATATATATATATATATATATATATATATATATATAATGATAAAATGTGTGCCGGCCATTGTACCGTCTGGGTCTTGTCATCACTTTCGACGAACTGCTGATCAGTGTTAACCCATGCTTTTAATTCACAACGTTTCTTTCGTTATCACTACACCTGTGCGAAAGGAGCCAGTGAATTTTCTAGGCGTACGATCATAATGGGTTACGAGCTTAATAGAGCGTTATAAGTGCTCGTCAACTTTCCGCAGAGAAGCACCCGCGTGTTTATTTATCGATCGATATATAACATCGTTATCGGCTAGCTTGCAGATACACTCAATATGCGAACTAGGCGTTGCGCGCTCACTGCTGCCAGAGCCACGGCTTTAACGGACGCGGGCATTTATTTATTGATTGATTGATTTGTGGGGTTTAACGTCCCAAAACCACCATATGATTATGAGAGACGCCGTAGTGGAGGGCTCCGGAAATTTTTGACCACCTTGGGTTCTTTAACGTGCACCCAAATCTGAGCACACGGGCCTACGACATTTCCGCCTCCATCGGAAATGCAGCCGCCGCAGCCGCGATTTGAACCCGCGACCTGTGGGTCAGCAGCCGAGTACCTTAGCCACTATACCACCGCGGCGGGGCAAAGACGCGAGGGTATTCCCATTACATCACACGCGCGTAAGTACACGGCACTGCGAAACCAAAGTGACCCTGAGCCGGTGTAAAGGGAATAAATGAGACACGGAGCGAGTACGATGGTTGCCGAGAGCTGCAGGGCAACAAATGGGAGACGCTGCGCGTTCATTTCACTTATTTATCACGCCGCTTTTCTCGCGTCTATTACCGGCCTGCTTCTGTCAAAGGGGCCCCACGCCTCTTCCTTTTGTTTCGCTCAGCCACACAGCGCCGTCTGATGTATAGGCCGGAAGCGACGGCTATTCAAGGGGAGAACAACTGAATGGCTTCTTAGCGTCGCACCGCCGGTGAAATAGAAGACGCGCTTTCGCTTGGCACTTTCGGCTGTCGCGTCGTAGGTAATGGGAAGGAAAGAAAGATGGCGAACTGCTTTCTCTCGGTTACATAAGTGATGGCCTTTATTCATTTCTTCATTTTTCTTTCTTTCTGTTTCGTAAAGTGACGTGGCCGATAGCATCGCCTGCTACACCTTGTGTCATCTACTGTAGCACTGTGGGATTTCTTTTTTCTATTTTTTAGGACGGGGTTCATCCATCCGGGAGAGGGGGATGGTTAGTTCAAGCGTTTAACAACGGTCTGTGGATGGCTGCTGTGAGCGTCCCCTATATAACGGAGCTGTGACAGGTGTGCCACCAGGATAAAAAAATAACGAAAAAAAGTTTTCGTATTTTTTAAAGTCGGCCTAATGCCGTAATCGCCTATTTCGATAAAATGTACATTACTTTAGGAAAGAAGAAAAAAAAACAGCGCTAATTAACAGCCAAGTTCTCTACCCTTTACGGTAGAATGTCCTAATTTTCCCGCTATTTATTATTCCCCACTATCTACATTTACTGAGGGGTTATGCCTCCCGCCCTCTACTATATGCCCTTAGGAACCTCGTGAATAGGTAGACACGGTTCGGAGGAAAAGGAGGTTGCGCCTTCTAAGCTCTTTCTCATATTTCGCCGGCATCAACTCCTCTGCCTCCACCATTCGCCGAGCTGCAGCATTTCTCACAGGGTTATCTTGTTGTGTTTTCTTTTCTTTCATTATTTAGTCTCAATGTCGCGCTTTCTTAATCTTCGAACGAATACCCCCCCCCCCCCCCCCCCTCATCGCAAATACGAAGCAAGGAACAAGAACGGTTTCAGGGCGTGCGCTCTTTCTCTTCCACCGGGTCGTATTAATTATTATTTTCGGCGGCCACCACACGCCCCGGACGCACCTTCTCCATCACTACCCCACACATGCTGACACAAAAGCGCCCGGGCGGGTCTGGCGGACGGTCAAGAAAGACGCGTCGAAGAGCTGCGCCACTTCGCTACCACGACTGAACACCCCTCACCGATTCCCTACCAGCGAAGAACCGTACGTCTTCTCCCCTAGCACACACACGTTGGTCGGTGGGTCGCACACCGCTTTCTCACCCCTCCTCGATTCCGACAGCGCGCTTCGCTTGACGGCAATGTCCGCTCCTGTCTCCCCCACTTCGCCGCGCAAAACCCCGACCTCTCCCCTCTCTCTCGCGCGGAACGTACTACTACTACGCATTGGCGGCCCCCTTGCCGCCTGCGGGCTGCATTATGCCCTCCCCGCACGCACTCCTTCGTGTTCCGCGGCCTCCTCACCGCGTGCATGGCCCGACTGGCTCACGTAGGTAGTACGCTTCCTTTCTCGCACACGTTTCTCTCCTACATCGCGTGGTGCGGGCGTACACGCGTTTTGTACTGTTTTTTTTGTTCTTTTTACGCCGTTTTATATTGCGAGGCTTCGGCTGAGGCGTGGGGTTCGGACGCGATCGTTCCTCCTTCGGTCATTTAATGAAAGGCTGCGCGAGGGCTTTTAGAATGCGGGAAATGGCGCTCGGGCGATAAGCAATGAGATTAAACGGTATTGGAAAGGCCCTCATTCCACTTCGCGCCGGAAGTCTGTTGGAGAGAAATCCTGATTATATATATTCGTGGTGAGCTACTGCGACTTGGATTTCGGCTTCACGCGGGGTGTAATGCCTTAGTTCTTTAAGGTCTGGGTCGCAAGCACTGCTCGTTCAGGATCGGCGCTAGGATTTTTTTTTTTTTTTTCACTGATGGGGCATCCACAAAAAATGGTTTCTTTTTTTTTTTTCGAGGCGTGGGGTTGAGGTGGGGGGCTGCAGAAGTACAGCTAACTAAAACGCTCCGTTTTATTTCTTTATATATTTATTTATTTATCAATACTACAGGCCACCACATGTGAGGCATAAAGGAGTGACCATAAAAACAACAAACAGAGCGATAACATGACAGTAAATACCAGGCAAGCAAGACAAACTACAAAAAAAAAACAAAGGAATTTCGACTATGTCTCTGCTCTTGGGGGGAGGGGGAGTGGGGCATCCCGAAATTTGGTGGAAGCTGCCCTTACGCCCTCCTGAAGCCGCCCTTTTCACTCATTCGTTGTGATGGCTGCTTAGCGACTATGGATTGTCGCCGATAACTGTGAAGGCCTGTTCATTCAATTGCAGTCCTAGGCAGGCGAAATGTGAGAATGCTCGTGTGTTTAGAGGGTCAGCAGCGTGTTATAGAACTCCGGGCGCTCAAAATTAATCTTAAGTCACCCATTACGACGTGCACCTGGCAATCATTCGTTATTACTTGGGACGTAAAACACTATAGGATTATTTATTGGTTGATTAAAGCTCTAAGTGTACTGTCGCGTTCGATTTGAGTGTGAGCACGCTGAACTCAAAACGGAGCCAGCCCTACCAAGTACCACCAACAAAGAAAAATTTCAGTGAACCAATTTAACCTCTGCCGGTGTCATTGTTCAGAATTTGGGTCACTCTAATCACAACCAGCGTGTCGCAACTCATATTTAGCCCGACTGTGCAGTGCAGTAAACCGAATTTTTATTCCAGTTAACACCCCGCACGGCGTTTACCTTCTTTCATTTATCTCTCACATCTCCTTTAGTACTTCAGCAAATTGGTATGCAGGAGAGGCTGACATCGTGCACACTGCACACTCAAATCTTTACTAGTCCGCATTATGCACAGCAACGTATTGATCCCCGTCACAAAGATGGAGCCTATCTAACACAAAGCATTTTTCATAATAATTTTTCCCGCGCACATCTATAGATTGGAACCATCTTCGCTCTGGTATTTCATCTATTGGTGTTCAAACACTTTTTGTGAAACCTTGGGTGACATTTTATAAGCATGTTTTTTTCTGTGACACTATAGTGCTAACATTCTGTACAAAGAAACCTACGTACTTCTACTAATCTATTTCTATTCATATTGCACATCAATATTATTCCCTCCACTCTTTCGGTACCGAGTTTGCACTGTGTAGCTCCCTCCCTAATGGTGTAATAAACTCTAAAGGTAATGTAAAAGAAATGGCATCAAAAATGTGACGCCCGGTACTCCTCTTCGAGGCAAATATCAGTCCGACTTCAAACGAAAGAACAATAAAGTAGCGCAACAGGCGTGAAAAATTCACCAGCCCTATAGAAAACGCTCACTTGCAGGACATACTAGCATGAAGAGAACTTGAAAGGCGCAAACACTTTCTTCATATACCGTCGCGCCGCTTTTTGTATACGTTCCATTGATAGCCTCTTAATTTAATACGGTTTAGAGCGAGGTGCCTGTTCCTGAGTTGAGAGGCGTCCACGTTACTTGGTGGCGTCGGCGTAACCGACAGAGAGCGAACGAGGACGAAAGAGAGCGAACGCGGAGTCTCTCGACGTCACGGGCCACCCGCTTTCATCCTCGGTCAGAACTCATGCTCAAGCAGTGTTGGCACGTGCTCTGCAGCTGACTTCGCTTGCCGTAAGGGGGCCGTGGGCGTTTAGTTCGCGACGCCTGCTATGCACGCAGTGGTGTGTGCAGCACCGGAGCGCTGGCAGTTTTTGCGTTGATATGTAACGAACGGTCGCAGTGCTGAAACTGCAAATACCCCAAACTTCGAAACTCGGTTGGTATTAGGGAGTTTTAGAATAGCGCACCGCGAGCCCTTGCGGTGCGGTCGCTGCCACTGCGCATGCGTCGTAACGCGAGTCGGCGTTCGCGGACCGCACGCAAAAAAATCCGAAATTGCGTGCTGTAATGGCGGCCCGCATGGGGCCCGCAAGCGCTGTTTTCGAGGCTACGGTGTCACTGCGATCGTGCGTTGCGGATCGCAGCAGGGCAAACGCTATTCTAAAGCTCATATGGCACCCGCTACGCCCGCAACGCCCGCAGCGCTTGCAAACGGTATTCTAAAACTCCCTATTGCCCCAGCACGAAGCGACGCTAAGAATTGGCGTTAGACAGTATCATAATCGTGGTTGATACTTTCTTTTTTTTTGCTTGTTTCTTATCTCAGCCCGTTGCGCAGTCAGATAGACGGCTGCTTGTGGCACCGTGCCCGACACAATTTCACTCCCTTGGAGACACATCGGCTGGTGTTATCAGCGGGTATTTTCTGCGACTACCAGGCTTACGCGGACGCGACCTGTTATCATGGTTCATCGCTGTCACGAGGGACATCAAACATTTTTTTTTTCAAGGGTGTTGTTGATTACGTTCTCTCTCACTCGATCACCACTCCTTTTTTTTTTTTTGCGTATCTCTCTCCCTCTACGCACTGTATCGACTCGGGCTTTGGCAAATTTAGACGCATTAAAAACTCCAAAAGAAAGTGAGAAAGCCTCTCTGAATATATGCAAGGCAGTCACGATATCCTGCCCCGAGAAAGAAAGCTTAAAGCTGTATTGAAAGAAAAATTGTAATTAGAAATTTTAGTGAATGATGCTTTCATCACGTCGGCTCCCTATTTTGCCACTGTTCACCTCCGCGGCTTATTTATTTGTATTAGTGACGCCTGAGAGCTTGTCGATCACATATGTTCTCTTCGATGACGTCATTGAAGGAGGTGAGAGTTTATTTTCTTGGCAATAGGGGCAAGGCCAGGGGGAGGTTGTTGGGGTAGGTTTAGATTGCCACTTAAGATTGGGGACGAATGGTGATCAGCTTGTGTCTACACTGCAATAACATTGATCACTAATCACTTTTACAATTGAGCTGAAGTACGTCGATATAAACAGTCGTCATACTGCAAGTCTACCAAAGATGTATTGAATTTTGTACGTAGCAATGGATTCTTAGAGGAGCTCTAATATTTCCATTTACATCTTTTTTGCACACCTGCTTTGTTTCTCCACCCTTCTTTCCCCCTCTAAATTATTCTAGTGAAGTGTAGCAGAGAAGCTTCGATATCCCAACTGGAAGAATCGTAGGGGTTGTTTTGTATTTGTTGTTATTGTCACTTCTCTGCGTATCCCTCATTGACGTAGACAGGAATGTAGAATTGGGAGTAGGAGATAATTCAGCCTTTCCTTGCAATGTCTTGCAATAATTAAACCTAAATTCCGCAGCACACGCGCGAACTCAGAAATGTAGACCCGCCCGTTGTCTGAAGGTAAACATGGCAGTTGTGACTTGAAATTGGGTTCCGCTTGTGGTTAGATCCTGGCCCCGGTGGTCGCTTTTCGATGGAGGTGAGATGGTAGAGGCGCGCGTACGTTGCGCTGCAGTGCATGTTAAAGAACACCAGATGGTCTAAATTCCCGGAGCCCTCCGCTACGGTGTTCCTCGTATCGTGGTTTTCGCACGTAACCCGCCCTCCCCCCTTACACGCACACACAAACACACTAAGAAAAAAAAAGGGGTTTTGGTTGTAATCTATGTTTGTAAATGGCAACCTTGTGACGTGTGTTTTAAAAATAAACATGATTTCTCTTCCAGTTTTGTACATTTTCGTAAAATCTCACTCTCCCCCTTCTCCCCATTTGCCGATCGGCAAATCGGGTAGGAATGCATGCGACTGGAACCACTATCTCAAAAAAAGGTTGGCGACACCTGGTCTAAAACAGCTCTATGGGGTAAGTCCTCTCTTTTATTCCCCCCCCCCCCGCCCCTTTACGAAACCAACAAACGTGGTTGTGTTCAGCTTCCAGAATCTACCGACCTTAGACCAAACAACAATCGCGTGCGATGACGTCATCAAGTGACATAATTGTAATTACATAGTTACGTCACAAGGTTCGCCGACATGCGACGTTGAATGGTGTCATAATGACGTCATAACATGACTTCTTGCATTACTCGCATTGACGCCGATCAATACCGTACATACCTAATCGCGTTTGATTACGTATGCAAGGTTTTCTTCTCGACGATAGTTAGTGGATCACATTAGGATTGTCAGCTGAGCGAGCTGGCTGGTGTTCATGAAGAATTGCGTGCAGCGCTGACGAGTGTAGGACGATAGATGGAAGATAGCGGACGCTATTTCGTGTGTTTCTTCCGTTTGTCGTCCCACTCGTGCACGCTGCACGAGATTCATGAAGAACAGTTGGTTAATGGTCCTTCGCTGGTGGTGGTGAAAAACTTTATTCGTCAAAAGGCCGAAAAGTGAAGTAATATTTTAAAAATGAAAAAGCAACGCTGTGGGTGGCCTTCAGGCTGCTGGTTGTGGCGTCCAGGCAGTGCCTAGCCGCGACGTCCTCCGCCCAAGTCACCAGCTGTATCGTGTACAGAGGCCGCCCGCTGAATTGCCGTTATTTCTCATGCCCGCTTACTGCTCCACGTCACACGTGTACTGTTTCATCCCTGCTGCATACCGCCGCCTTTCGAAAGTGCAAGCGCAGATCCGACGCCACGACCCATTAGAAAGGAGCCGCCAGCATCATCGCCGAAACAATAGGACCGATGTCGCATGCACTGGCGTAATTCCTAAGGAACTACGCGTAGAAGTCTTTTTTATTCGCGCAACTTCCCATGAAGCACAGGGCCTTCGTGACACTGGCGAGCACCGCATGGATGATACTCAGTGTGTAATACATATCATATATGTAAGGGTGTATGTGTGTATACATCTCTCTCCTTTTATTTAAGCCTATTATAACTATCTCTAAGTACCTTACCATTTATCGCCCACTCGAGAGTAATGGTAAGACTTACTATTATTTGTTTTGTTCTTTTCGTCATCTCACCCCAATGCCGCAATCAACATCCTTGCCACCTTCCTTGCTGTGGCAATTGAAGTTGGCCCAGAAGAGGCAAGGCAGCAGAGGTGCGCCGACTGCTACGCAGAAGAATTTCCTACCACGTACCACGACGTGCTTGGGCACTATGGGAAAGACCGGAAGAAATTTTCGCAACCCCACGTGCGCTTGGACAGGTCGCAGGCGGTGGACCTAAGAAGGCAGACGGGCACGTTCACCAACCCCTACCATCTGCATCGCCTATGGCCCACACTGCACCCGTCGCTTGGCTGCCCGTGGTGCGCGTACGAACAGGCCGATATGGCACATATACTTTGGCAATGCGAAGAAGTTGAAGATAGGCCACGAGAAAGGATGACGTCAACTGAGGGACCCACCGAAATGGGGCACCTTGCTGAGCGATGGCAAGCCGCCCTTCTCAGCGAGGCCCTCGAAGACCAGGTGTGGGCCGTCCAGCAGGCCAGGGCCGTCGCCAAGGACCTCGGAAGATGTTCCTCGAACGATGCGTCCCTGGCAGCCTAGCCCCGGCCACAGCAAGAACCGTTGGACAAATGAAGTTTATTCAACTAAACTCAACTCTCACCTCCTCGCATTCGTGTGGCCTATGACTATGAAACCTGACGCACACCTGATATAGCAAGAGAGATAGAGACATACGTCAATGAGTACTTCATAAGCTCGCTGCGCCTAACATTTTAATTCGGATGGGTACACGGCAAACAAGGAAATGACGTGCACAGTCCGCCTCGAACATGTCATTGCACTCAAAAAACGAAAGTTTGTGACCAGTATCTCAAAGACTGTAAGATGAAAACTTGAGAGCAGTTTCTCTAGGGAACGTCATGAATGCTTTCGTTGCTAAGAAGCATAGACAGCGTTTCACCTTCTACCAAGAGCCCCTCTCTCTGTCAGCTCACTATCTATCTATCTATCTATCTATCTATCTATCTATCTATCTATCTATCTATCTATCTATCTATCTATCTATCTATCTATCTATCTATCTATCTATCTATCTATCTATCTATCTATCTATCTATCTATCTATCTATCTATCTATCTATCTATCTGCGATACAAGACGTCTTCTCTACTGACATTGTTTCGGATGTCCACACGCAACTCGATCTGTGCGATTGTGGTAGGTCTTATCATCCAACGCCGCGTTGTTCCGGACCCTATTATAAGCCCAGTGGCCACGATTTAAAGTGCGCTCACACAGGACAGATGCGGCAGATCGATGACTCGACCACCCCCCGTGGTTCCAAAGTGTACACGTCTCTTAACAACCCTGCCCGCTTTTCCGCTCTTTTTTTTTCTTTTTTGCTTTGCGCTTACATTCCGATGAGCACCGGCTGAGTCACGCTCGACGTGTTCTGACGCATTGCCGGCGGCTGTTGCCAGCCTGCGGCCGCCGCGGCATCAATCGACTTTTTCAGAGCAGTGTTCACAAGGGGTGTGGGAATCGTGGCCTTTATTACGTACCCGTGAGATATCCCCGTACATAACGATGTCCATTGCCGCTAATGCTTTTCGAAACAAGTCGCAGGTGATTGCGCTCGGCGTGCGTCCCCGACACGAAGTGAGATGCGCGCAGAGCTGCGAGCGTCGAGATGATTTAATGGGACACCGAGCAGAAATGTTTCGCCACTTGAACCCCGTTTCCGCTCAATAGGCCAGTCTCACGGTCGTGTTGTCTTTATGGTACGTGAATAAACGCTAGGGTTAATTGAAGCTGCCTTGTGATATGCTCTAATGTCCTTCTTCGTGCGCTTATGTTCGTGTGTGTGTATGGCGTTCTCCCGTACTTTGTCCTTTTTTTTTCTTTTTAGCGGAGACACAAGTACACCCTTCTAAGCTAACCCCCTGTGACGTAACTTACCGTATTATGTTCTCACGTTTAAATCTTGAATAAGAAATTGTTCAATCGATAATGGTGCTTGAAGTCTTTTTTCGGTCACTATTCACTGCTGCGTAGGTTGAATATTACAAGAAAAGTATCACTGCGCTACAGCTGTCATACGGCGTGATATACGAAGTAAAAGCTGTCAGTAATTGTCGTCTATGATGCAGTTCGTGCGCTTCTCTCAGTGATGATCGATCAAGTAATCAGGCGCCAAGTATACGTCTTTTTCACACATTAAAGCTGTACCGCGCATCATATAATAGTTTCACTTCTAC